>NC_079302.1:14356838-15047671 GCF_023638135.1 Falco biarmicus
CTCATCCTAATATTAAGAGAATCAGTATTGTATGCATTTTACCCTGTTCGTATTTCATAGTGTATCACGTATAATTCCTTGAAAATATATTACTTGGAGTAAATAGTTTAGAAGAGAATTCTGCATTTCAGAGAAGGCTACTCAAACACGTCCATCCTTTCCAACAAGAAGCACAAAGACACAGCTCAGACTTTTGGAGTACTTCAAAAGCATTAGTCTTTAAACCAAACATCAACCTACGCATCGGATGTGTAGTCATCTCCATTAGTTAGGCTGTTTCTAAGAAAGAGCTTAAGATTCTCCCCTGGAAACTGCTCTGTGTTTGCACTTCCTAACACAATTTCCAAGAAGCACTGAACATCCGAGCGGTGCCAGCACACCCCCTTCAGCAGACATAGCTCCTTCCACGTGCCACCCCCTTACACAGCCCCTTCCAGAGCCGCCTCGTCCCCCATCGGGCACAGCAGTGATCACCCCTCGCACACAGCTTTTATTCTTCCGTTAATTCCTATCACCATCACCCACAGCTCTTCCTGGTATAACGCGCCCTCCAAAGTCCAAATCAAAAAGAGGTGGCGATAGTTTTCAAACAAAATGCTCCCATCTGTGCTTTCAGCTCTTGAAGGTAGTCTCAATATACATAAACGTCTAGCTTGAGACCAATTTTCCTCAGGCTTTTATTTTACATTCATAGTAAATGTAATGCTCAGCTGTTTCTTAAACACCACGAGTGTCTCAGTCATTGCCTGTGTATCTAAATCTTGTTCGACACCCACCTAGGCTACGCTGCTCCTGGAGCGCCAGCTTGCCATGCCGCTTTCTGGATGGAAGCACGTTGGTTTGCTCTGTCAGGTTAAGACACCAAGCAATTACACACCGTGGTTTATTTTCAAAAGTTGTACCAGTATTAACTCCTCTGCACAGTGCCCTGCGAGGGAGGTAAGTACTACTCTCCACTGCTTTACAGATGAAGAAACAGACAGTTGAAGTGACTTGCCCCTGGCCACGCAGCATGCCAGCGGCCAGCTGGGATTACCGCGGCGCTCTGTCCCTGCTCCATCCCTGCTCCGTCCCCACGTCCCTGGTCGGTCAGCACACTGAGCCTGCCCTGCCCAGACAGCCAGGGCTCCCACTCAGCCAAAGGAGAGACCTTTCCACGGTCAGGGAAAGTCCTGGAAAAGGGCTCATGCACCTGACTGCAGGGGAAGCTCAGGGGTTCGTGGTTTAGACCTGCCACGGCACATCCTAAAAGCCTCCAACCCCATCCACTGAAATGTAAAGTGTACCCTACCTAGCAAGAAACAATTCACTTTATGAACCACAGGGATTTTTTTTAATTCACTGAGACCCCCATAAAAGTATCGGTAGAGTAAGAGAGGCTCCACAGTCTCCTCCTCTTACTACCCTGTGGCTTAAGCTTCTTAGAGCCTTTTAAGACGGATTGAACCAGAGGCTGTTGTCCAACTTTGTCACATCCAATAATCTGAGAAAAGTCTGACATGGCTTTCAGGTGAACCCAAGTAGTTCCTATTTACATGTCGCAGCGAAACAAAACCACTTGCAAAGACAGCTGAGTGCCACAGAGAAGCCAGAGTCTTTAGGACTATTTTCCAGAACCTCCAAAAGCAGAAGGTATTTGAATCAGACATCAGGATATGTAGATTTCCCCTGCGCAGCAGCCTTTGGATATTTACAGGCAGCAGGATTTCTTTACATTTAGATCATTCCTTCCCAGCTCCCTTGTTAGTCTGAAAGGACTTGACTGGATTTCCTTACACCACGATTAGCCATTTTTAAGAAGCAGCCCTCTGCTTGCTACATATACGCTGGTAGAGGAAAAACATAATTGGGGAACACATTTCATATTGTTGAAATGAAGTCCACCGAAGCCAGATTTTACAAGACATGACAACGTACTAATGCCAAACTGACACAAATACTCATCTATGCGTTTTGGCTTTAATGGGTTAATTAGCTTGGCTGGATACAAATTTTAATTATCTGAGTTTGACATTAATGTCCTTGGAGTGTTGTCTATAAGGATTTGGGGAATCACAGACGTTATTTTAGTTACTTCTGGAAACTGTGTGTTACACTGGGATTTAAATAGTAAGAACAGACAAGAATAGTGAGAACAGGTTGATCTATTTTGAAAAGTCAGACCGTGTGAAACAGGACAAACTGAGATGAAGCTGAAGCCTGGTTTACCTTGCTGGGTTCAGTCAGTCTTCAGGGGAGTCTCACAGATACAATGTAGAAGAAAAAGACGGGGAAAGTTAGGAAGTGATCTCCTTTGAGGATAGGTGACTGGACAGAAATTTTAGATTAAGTGTAACAAAGAATTCTGTATGCAACTGAGACTTTGAGTTAAGATCCCTTCATCATCTAACGCAGTTTCTCAAGTAGAAGGTAACAAGCCTTAAGATGGTTAAACACACAGAGAGTGTTTATACAAGCCAGGGAGCAACCACCTACCTCAGACCTGACAGCGGCTCAGTTCCTCCAGAGTGAGAACTGAGCACGTGCACCTGAAGGCAGTAGCACCTTCCCGGTTCTCACTCTCCACCATCCCATTCCAGGTGCAGAAGGGAAGTTACATGGGGGAACCACAGAATAGCATTTTGCATGCTGAATCGTTGATCAGCATTTTCTAGGACAATTATGACTGACCCCTGAACAAAACAGTAATGCCTATCACACCAAAGTGCAGCACTACGGTACAATTACCAGTACTATTTATTAACGGGTTGAGTTATGGCATGCTATTTGAAATGTGTTACTTACTTATTTTTTTGCTTTTAACGGCCTGCACAAGTAGATCAACCATCTGAGGATTTTTAACTGTATTTTAATAAATATGCATTTAATCTGCAACAAAACAGAGTTACAGCCAATAATTTTCCAACAAACTACCGCAGGTTACTTAAAACAAGTAAAATCTGCAGTTCTGCAGAAAGTAGTATCTACTAAGAGCTTTTCAAAACACCCTACTCTTTCTGTCCTTTACTGTTCATTTTTCTACAGATGCATTTGTTTTAAGATTCAAAAGAGAATCCTGATTGCTTTTTGTGTATATGAATTTAAGCTCTCTTTGTGCTTGCAACAACATAAATAAATTCATTCTGCACTGGTTCTTTAAAACGCAATGCAACCCTTTGTGCAGTAGCTTTGTGCCTTTTAAAGACAACCTTCATTCTGCTTTCCACGTTCCCTTGGTATCAAAATCAAAGTAATTTGGATTTTTTTCTGTCAAAATTTGTACAGATAACTTGGCTTTAGGAATGCTAAGTAAATGCAACACATTTCTCTTTTAGGTTCACACACCTATGTAATTCCTAGAATCATACGACTACATTTAAATTCTTCCTAAATGAAGGAGGGTGGCATTCAGACAACTCCTCCGTTGCCCAGTAAGAATTATAAAAAGGTAGGGGGTTCTTTGATTCACAGCATGTAACTTACAGAAAGGAGTCTATTCCCCTTACTTTCTTCCACTCTGTTCTGGTTAAAATACCTAGCCTGTGGTCCTGTGAGAAACCAAACACCTCCTGGGAACTGCAGCGCAAATTTAGAGCACTTAACGCTCCACTGAATCAGCTCCTAACTTAACAAGGGTAAGGAAGGAACTGATGGAGGTTACCAAACTAAAAAGTGATAATCACAAAGAATAGTAAAAAAATGGTCAAAAACACCCTGACAGTAATTCTACAGCATGCAAAAAAACCCCATTTTTTTTTAATTAAAAAAAAAAGCCACCGCTAGATTTCTTTGTAACATTGCCTGTATTTTTTGTCCTTCCCCCTCCAAAAAAAAGTGAGCAGGCAAGTTTGTGTTACATTCTTTAGAATATAAAGGAAGTTATTTTCATCCTTGGATGAAACATTAAAACCTCTAAAGGCTCACTCATTCACAGATGGGAAATGGAAAGCCTTCCTATCATATATTTTGGAGACAATATCCATTTTTCTGGAAATGCTGATAAGGAACAAATTCAAACTGGTCCTCATCTGCCTGGATCATCTTATTTATTAAAAACAATGGTGTCTTTTAAACCCTGTATACTAAGCTATCGGTCAATTTTGATTGACGCAAATATTTGTATTAAAGGTTACATACTGCGATTTACAATTGGGTACTATCACAATACTGTATGTTAATGTAATCAGTATTTTCATTTCATGAATTCATTTGCAGCATGACACTGCAAGGGTATTCTTACATATACTGAAGACACATTTGCTAAGTAGTTCAACAATTCTCCTTTAAGTGGGATCTTTTTTTTTAATCTGATAAATTTTGAACACAATAAAACCACTCCTAGTTCTGTGTGCATGTTTTAATTTCCCATCTTTTAAAGTGTTTAGACACTTGGAACACCTAGCATACTGAATTAATCTACAAATATTTATAAGAAAAATCTATTTAATTTCTTTCTATAGTAACTACCACAGGGACTATTGTAATGAAAAATTTCCCATCTTAAAGAATTAATGCGATTACTGATATAGAGAAAAAATGTAATTTATATCATCACAAACACGTAAAAGATATAATCCCATATTCACAAAAAGAATCTTTATTCCCTCTTTGAATTCTGAGACAATACAGTCTTGCCTTGAGGAGAACAGAAATATTATGAAGTACCTTAAGCAAGATAATTGTAAGGGAAAAAAAGTACAATTGCATTATTGTTGTGCTAAACTGTGACATACTTAAAAAGCTAATTTCTTTTATTATAATGGAATTTGGTGTGCATATCCTTTAATCTACTTCACTATTTCTTCACATTTTTACACACAAACATGTGTAAAGTGTTTCCCATTATCTGTGCTACCTGGTTTAACAAACTGCAACAAATTTAAAACAATTAAAAATATACTTGGCAATTCCATAAACTTCACTAGATTTATTTTTTTAACATTTTTGAAACTAACTGAACATCCAGGACATCACAAAAATGCACAGCAAATTAAAGACCTACAGCAACTCAAATATTATTCAGGAAGACATGATCAATATTTTATGAAAAAGTAACATTTGACATGACTGACTGTCCCAAATTTTACCAAATACATTTCAACCAATCACAATGCTGAACAGTTTGCATCTAAATCAAAAGCCAAGCAAACAAAAATGTATCCCCAAAATAGGCTTTCTACAGCTTCGTCAGTTGAAGTACATTTACTTTTAAAATTCAGTACAGTCACCCTTCAATTATTCCTTTCAATTAAGTAAATTTTAACCAAGATATTAATCTGCTGTGGCTGGGCTTTTCTCTACTCCACAGAAGCAAACATTTTTTCACTCATTCTCCTTTTTAAAGCAAATTTAACAGAACTAAGAAGACAAAAAGGATGACCTAATTAGTACTAAGTAATATTTAAAGCTTTTATAAACAGTACACTCTTACTGCTACTCCTAACTTCCAAGGCTTTATAGTCGCCGATACTGTTGGATTTATTTGGCACTGTTACTGCATAAGCATTTAATTCATACTGTTCATTCTTGTCTGCATCCAACATGCACAGAAGGAATCAAAATGTAAAAGTTTTCTGTGAACCTTGATTAAATTAACCGGTAGGGCAGGGGTGTCCTCAAAGGCAAACAGGGTCAACCCCTGGCGACCAGAGGTCTTCAATGGGCAGAGCCATGCAAAACTAGTCAAAGGTAATAAAGAAAACTCCCCAGAACCAGCACTCTGAAGTGAGTGAGTTATAGGAATCTCTTACCCTTTTCTACCTAAGAGCAAGTCCCACTAGAAAAGTTAAACCCCGAGCAGATGCTCTCCCACCCCTCTCCACTCAGGAGAGTGGGACACAAGGTACGGTAAGCAATGAAAACGTGTGACTTGTATTTATTTCCTTACAACTCTTAATTTCTGTTAAAGCACTGAATTACTAGTGCTATACTACTTAACTTCATTTTGAATGGATTTGACCAGCTAGTTACAAAAAAATAGCCATCTAAATTAAATCTAGTAACATTGGGGGGGGGAAAATGTAGGTCACTGAAGAAACAAGCTATCAACAAATATTGCCAGCTTTCTGTTCAGGAAGCAATTTCAGCATGAGCCTTTCTTTGCTCTGCTCAGACTCCAATCCCTATATATCAAAGCCCTTAAGCACACACTGGCCTTAAGCACGTGCTTAAAAAAGCTTTGCTGTGTTAGGACCTTCCGACTGACACACAGGACATTTGGGACTGCTTGCGATGTAATCCACCGCAGTAAGCATGCCCTCTTTTCCAGCTTGCGTGACCTACTCATGAAAATTATGTCCAAAACAAAAAGATTACAAACTAAAAATCAAATCACATTGTGTCAATGTAAGGATAATGCCCAATATACATCACCCTGTAAACTATGAAGCCCCTATGCTCACAAAATGCCAGTGAAATCAGAAGTCATGCCTATAAACATAACTACGGTGCAATACACAAAAGAGACTTTATACTAATATTTGTGAAACATCAGTCTATCAAATTGGTGCCACAAGTGACCAATTCACATTATACAGCAACGGCCTACAGGTCTTTCACATACATAACTTTTTTCCTAATTAGAATAAACTAATAAAATCTCCAATATTCTCCTTTAAGTCGCCCTCATTTAGTGTGAAAATGGTCAAAAGAGTTTATCGGTTGTATTTTTCAAAGGAGAAAACTCTATCTATGAAAGAAATATTTTTTTTTCAGAATCATATGTACTAGTATAGTTTTTATCATCCAAAACTGAAAATAGTCCTTTAAATAAGAAGTTTTTAGTTAATATCAGTGTTTTGGAGCCTCCCACTGGCAGCCATCACACAGCTGAAGTGAACTATCAGCTGAATGGAGGGTTTATATCCAGCATTCGATGACAATTTTGTTTTAAAAGAAATTAGTATCTCTGAGTTCGCGTTTTAAATGCAATTTAAAAGAACATAAAGGAAAGAATCTAGCACTTATTGTGTGTCTCCCAGCAGACTACTTAATGTTCAAACATCTACTATGCAAAGGTCAAATGATTTCACTGAATGTAATGGTGACAAAAATATTCTGCAGCACTGAAAAAAGTATCAGATGATCAAGGAAAAAGATATGGACCTGAGATCTCACAAGAGTCATAATAAATAATGTAGACTCAGTTCAGTAAGAAAGAAAATTGCAAAGCTGTGTCAGGAGAACCAGATTAAGGAAGATAATAGGTGAAATACGAATTATATACTTTTGGCAATGTTCTTAATAAAGGAATATTTTTAATTAATACAGCAAATGATTTTTTATTAAAAAACCCAACTTCTCTTACACAAATATTGTTTGCACAGATTTGAAAAAAAAGCAACACGCGTATTCAGATGGGGAACCTCTAAGGTATTCTGCTGCAGGCAGCAACACGGATAGCTGAACTCAAAAACCCAGTGTAAATAGTTGTGGTAGTTGTAACATACGCAGGGTAAAGCCACAGTGAGTACTTGTTCAGGAGTAAGACAGATTACATGTAAAACCAACATGAAAAAAATTTACTCACACACTTATCTGAAGCAAGCAGCAAAGGCTAATAGGTACCAATTTATTTTCCGTTTTATTGTGCTTTTCCTTCCTTGACATCTACATCTAATATTTTAGGCTCTCGTTCCTTCTAACATAAAAGAGGTTCCAAAGTGCACCGTGCACACCACTTGCTGGTGGTCCTGGCCCTTGGAAGCCAAGGTCTCGCCACCAACCAACAAGGGCTGGAAACAAAACCAGGAATTGCTATATGCCTCTGTGATATGCTGCTATGAAAGATGAATTTGGTGGTCACCAACAGCATTTGATCAGAGGAGATCCGGTGGATCTCTCCACACCAATGGATAGGAACATCAAGGGCAGGAGGCAGAAATGCAGCTAAGTAGCAAGTGATTAAAAAAAAAAAACAGCAAAAGTAAAGCATGCACAGAGGGAGAAGAAAGCTGGAAAACAGTACAGAGAAAGGAAAAACAAAAACCAAAAAACCAGAGGACAAGGCAGCAAAGAAATACAAGATGAGACAAGGGAACAAAATACAAGGACTAAGATAACTAAAAGCCTAAGTACAATGTGACGTTCACTTTCTGGAAAAGAATACAGCGTTTCTCACATTAAAGAAAAGTGAAAGGATTTTTTTAGTTTAGTTTGTTTTTTCTCTTTTTTACTTTTGTGTATAATAAACAAACAAATCTTGACTGATCTTGTATTCTAACATCTAATGTCAAAACCCGAACTTTGGCAACTTAAGCTGATCATTTAAAAAAAAAAAACAACCTCTGGCTAGATGTTTAAAAAAAATTAGACACGCAATAAAATACCAAGTAGAGATGGAAAATAAGGTGCTAAACTGACATTATGTAATCTGAATGAGACTTCCGTTAGCGAGCCCACAAAAAAAAAAGTGTAGATGCTACTAATTTTATACATTAATACAAAGATACATACTTTAACTATTAAATTATGTTCAGAAACATACATACGTTTTTTTCTGTGCTCAACTAGCGCAACAGCCTGCTTTGCTGAGCATTTTGAAAACCAGTTGTCCCCAAGCAGAACAGTAACCTCATTGGTGTGGACCAGTTTTCCTGGCATGAAGGCAAGAGGACCAAAAGGTACCTGTCAAAGGCACAGAAGACACTGCTGAAAATCACTAATGAAAATAAAACCTAGACAGTCTTTCATGTCTTTAGTTTTTAAAATAAAGTAAAATAACAGAGTTAAGGAAATAAAAATTCTACAGTACTTATTTAATGTATAACCCTTCATAAATACTGAAATGCCCAGACATATTTGAATTTAGTATTGTACTTACAAAATCTGAAAAGCGGTATTTAACCGGACAAGTTACTCTGTGACACAAAACTATAGTATAGCTGAATGCTCATATGGAAAACAAATCCACTTAATCTTAACATGTAAGTCTTGATAATAAAAATACTATCCTTTAGGTGAGTTATGTATTTGTTATACACAGACTACATTCATTTCCCAGAAGAGCAAGTTTAGCTTTGCTAGAATCTTTTAAATACTGACTAAGGTCAACTCAAAGACGAGTTGCTTCTCTCAGTATCTGTCTTGCTAATAGTAAGTACCTAGAAACCTCAGTGTAAGTTTGTGGGGCTAACAGCAGGATCGCAGGTCGTGCTGAATGAATCTCACTGTGTTTCATCATTCACAGGTATGCAGACCTCAACCTTTGAGCGATGCTCCACCAAGCAACACCCATCCTCTGACGTCTCTCCAGGCACAGGAACAATACATAAAACCAGAATACTTCCGACAGGAGTACACCAGTGATACACACATTTGATTACTTTTAGAGGTGCTTCTTAAAATGGGTAACCCTCACTTTAACATGCATTACAATGTATGGGACATTATTTCTATAAATTAAGAAGCCTTCCAGAGCCCACCCTTTACAGACAGTGCTTGGGCAAGTCTTATCCCTGCGGAGGAGCCTGGGCCACCCTCACTCCTGTCTCCTGCACCAGCCCCCTGCATTCTTACCTACCGCCACCTGCCTGCGTGCCCTTGGGCTTCAACAAAGAAATCAGAAGACCAAAATCAAATTGAAGTTAAAATGGAGGCAGCAAAATGCCAAGAACCGCATCCATGTCAAAACTTCTCTTTCTTAGGGTCAAAGAGATCTGTCTCCGCCAGTTTGTATCCCTTCCTTCTACTTCACTCCTCTGCCACATTCATTTCCTCAGGACAGCCACTTATTTGCTCATCACGCTTGTGCTGAAGCAGACACCTGGCCTAGCAGATCTGTTTCCTTGGAAAGTGATCTTCCCTAGCTTCAGTATCCAAGAGGAAACCAATGCTTCAAGCAGTTGTCCAGCAGGCAGGATCCTGACATTAAGACTATGCAGAATGTGCTTTTTCTACACGTGTACCCTTCCTGACTTGGTTTTCAAGTAGCAGATTGCACCATTTGCCTGTTCACTCTTCCTCCAAAATGATGAAAGCAAAATTGAAAACATATGAAACTATTTGGCTAACAGGATAGGAACTATTTATATACATTTAAAATAACAGATGTGAGTTGACATTGTGCTTTAACTAAGAATAAGCCCTATCTAGCTTTTTTAAAGCTAGTGTTTTTCCTTCAAAACAACACGATCTTTTTGCTTTACATCCTGTGGCCACACATACACACATGTTAAATGGACTATACACATAAAAATCCAGAACTGAATCATTAGCACAGGAAAGGAAAACACTCTCTTTTCCCACATGGTAAGTGTACTCACTCCAACACCATCTTACTAACAACTCAACTCTATACGCTGAACCAGGCTGCCAAGGAAGAAAGCAGTCAGGCACTTTTTGCTGAAATTAGCCATTCAGTTATTTACAGTACAACTTCCCTCCCTTCAAAGATATATCTTGAATTGGACCTGAGAAGGGAGGAGGAAAAAAAGAGAGAGAGAGAGGCCAATTTGGTCAAAACTCTGGTGAGCACAAGCCAACAGGGTAAAGTTTACACAGGGAGCTGTGCAGCTGTTAGGGAAGATTCAAAGCACCAGAAAAGATTGCTACGTCAATGTGAAGATCAGCGAAACAAAAATTAGCAGCACCTTTTTATGTAAAAATCAATGTTCTAGGGTTTATTTCCATGAATCAGGAAATACTACGGCCACTTTCTTCTCAGGAAATGACTAAGTACTGTAATTCAGTCATAATTATAGTTTTCTATACAATAGATTTACATATCAAACATGTCAGGTTTTGTGTTAGCATTTATGTCATCAATTCTCGGTTGTCAGTAACACTGTAATTTATAATGGATTTCAAAGAAAAGAAATAGAAACAAAAGTTTAACTATTATCATAATAAACTTAACATTTCGAAGTATTACATGGCAACCTAAATAACACCTCACTGCCAGTGCAGATGCTTGAGTTACTAAAAATTTTAGCCATTTTCTTGTGTGAACTCTACACCATACATACCATGATATCATAGGACAGTTTGTCAGGCAGCGTACGGAGTCGTTCCTGAAGAGCCTCATAATCGCTCTCCACCTTCTTCCTGTTGACAAATTCAAGCTGATTCAATTTCATATCTAAAGTAAAGAGTTAATGTTTTCCTGCTAGTAATTCAACAACACACAAAAAATACAGAAAAATAAATTATTTTATGATTAAACACATGCAGTTGATAGATTAATAACTTATTTATAAAAGACTCAGGGTGACAAACATAATAGCTAGATTATTTAAAATAACATGTATTACAATAGGGACATGATTATTTTAGGCTGTGCATGTCTCTTCCTGAATTTGATTTTTTTTATGGTGCAAAGAATCAGTTCATTCACCAGGATTTGGCATTTCTCACTCCATGCTCAAGTTTAACAGTTATACAACCATCAATATTTAGAGAAGTAACTAAAAAAACAGTTTCTAAGAGGCAAATTCTTCAAAGTATCCGTTGTAATAAAGAATTCATGACCTTGGTTTGAGCTGACATAAACGGGCAAAATTTTAATTAATTCTGATTTTCGCGTGAAGTTTGTGTTCCTACCAAGAGTCAGCACTCCTAAAAGATGGCTTGATCACTGGGGTTCTGTCGCATCTTCAACCCCTGACAAGGGACAATACAGATCAGAAACATCCCTTCTGCTGCTTCTCTATCCAAATGGTAAATGAGGCTCTGGCCACACGTTGCTACCCAAGACAGAAATGGCTCGGTGAACTTAAGACAAACTACTCCCAGGGTAGACACCTGGCTCTTCAGAGGACTTTGCAAGATACAACATCTCAATCACTGCAGGGATCTTCCTTTGTGTGCAAAACAAGCAACTACAGTCCCTCTAAAAAAGCCTTCTTTAGTGAAGACATTCTTAAATACTTAAATTCTGCTGGAAAAAGTCTTTTAATGGACCGTTGCCATTCTGAAGATGGTCAGAAATCAGCTCCTGCATGAAGTAGCTGGCATATAAATGTCAGGTTTGATGATATTGTTTACTTGTACTTCAAAATAGTAAACATATATATGGTAGTAAATATTGCAATAAAAGGCAACTGAAAGCACAGAGCAGCACAGTTAACAACGCTGACCCAAGATGCAAATTACAGGTTTTCTGAGGATGATTCAGGAAAGCAATCTATAAATGTGCTGAAAAATGAATGTCATAGTTGATAACACAACTCTTAAAATATTATCATTGATTTTCTTAGATTCATAAGCAGAGTGAAATCTTCTTCAGCATTCGTTATGAAAAATTATCTGATAATCCTATGTTTTGACTCATTTGCTTCCACAGTTGAACTTTGCTGTTATCGCCCTACTTTATACCTAGAGTACTTCATGTTTTAAGTTGTTGAACTGGTTCTGAAAAAAAGAATTTATTTTTTTATGCCACTTGGACATTAAAACGGTATTCCATAACTGACTTACAAAAGATGCTTGCTGCTGCTTTAGTTGGACAGCAGATTTCTCCCAGCCATTTTAGGCAAGCTTCTCTGTCCGTTGCCCACATCGAAGTGAAAACAGAATTCACTTCCTTCAAAGAGGAGGGACACACTCATGACTCTTAACAAAAGTCGCGGAGATGAGATGGGTGGGGGGACCAATATAATGACAACTTGGTGTCAGCAATAACAATTAATTATAGTTGTAGAATCCAGCCTTTGCCTCACAGCGATCTCTATTTGAGAAATGGACACTGATGCACCCCAACCATCCACCAAAAAAACAAACACGATCCCCAAGCAAAAGGCCTTGCCCATGTCTCAAACGTGAAGAGAAGACTCCACGGGAAGAGAATAGTATGAATATCCCCCCACTTGCAGCAGGATTAAACGTTCCCATTGTTTCATAGCTGAAAGTCACTCAACATTTTTTCATTAATCTGAAAAGAAGATACTGCCTTTAAGGTCTGACTGCTGCCCATTACTGAATAATCTGATTAGGGTACAGGAGAAATCACTTGCTACAAAAGCTATTTTCTTTACAGAGCAAAATATGTTTCTTTTTCCAGCAGGACTATTGCCCTTTGCTGATCAAAACTCCACCACGGGAATCTCTGAAAGTGTGGCCGCATCCTAAACTGAACCACGGAGATAAAGAAAATTAAAATCAATCCTTTTAATTAATTGGTCTGAAACAGCATTACTTAAAGAAAGAAGCTGATCTCCCTCTTCACCTATAGCTGATGGTCACAGGAGCTCTGGGGTGTGCCGGCATTATGCTCAGTCCCAAGGTGCAATGAAGAACCAAAGTAAACTGGGAGGATGAATACTGGGACTTCTATAAACACGTCCCTAGAAGGGGAAATGCACGTCTAGATGTTTAATCCCACACCAGACCCATTATTGGAGTCATGGCTTTCGAAATACACTTCAAAAAGTGTACGAAAAATGAAAAAGAGAATAATGGAAATATACTGAAGCTGAGCATTTTAAAACCCTATTGTTATTCACCCAATTCTATTTAACATTCTTCTGTGTCACTGACTACTTAAAAGGTCTTACATGAACAAATTACCCAGTTGAAACAAGAGCACTCAGCTCTTGCACAATCAAGATCTAAACAAGGGTACTAAATTTTAAATAATTTTTATAAAGATTGTATGGATGCTGTATAAACTGCTTTTTCCACACAAAAGGCATCAGTAAGTTAGGTTTTCCTTTTGACATTCTGTGCCTCAAACCCCCAAGTTCAGAGGGCCATGGTCAGAGTTTGCATAGAAGCAAACACACCTGCAACTCCTTCCACAGCCAGCCCTCCCACCCCACGCCACAAACCCCAGCTATTTTGGTAAGAGGAAATAACTGTCACAACCTTCCAAACTTAAAAATCTGTTCAAATGTTAAGGTTTTCTGTTAAGTAGTTTATTTCTGAAAAATACTGTCTCTTAGTAAAAGAACGTACATGCAGAATTTCACACAGGACCAAACTGGTATGGACACTGCAAAGCTCCTGGGAAAGTATGTCTGCTGGGGATATTCTGCCTGACTTCACCACAGCAGCACCAGTAGGCACTTCAATAATATTTCCCTTATTGAAAATTAATGCAGTCTCTGAATTTTAAACATAAATGAAACATATTAGTTTTAGATTATTTTTGCAAGCCAATAGTCAGAATTTAATATGATGATGTGTATAGATTGCCTTGATTTTTTTCCTCTTATCCAGTGCTTGCAGCCTATGTGCATTTAAACTAAAAACATTTGATACACACTAAATATAAATTATTTGCTTGGAGATCTTTCAGGCATGAAGAAAAAGCCTCTTAAAATAAATTTAAAATATTATATGCTTGATGGTGTATAACCAAAGGTTTAATCTCACCACTAAAGGGGCAGTTGCTGTGATTCTGCAATAACCCTGCAGACAATAATCAAGACAGCTCCTGTTGTTCTCTCAGTAAAATCATGGTAAACACAGCATGGATATATTGTAATTTGATATCTGTAAGATCAACTGCTATATCTCACAGTAACTCATAAGATTTCATTCACCATTAAATGTACATTTTCCTCAGATGCCATACAAAACTATTATTTACTAAGCATGTTTTCTATTAACCATAGATTGCCAACAGAGAAAAAAGTGCCCAGAGATAATTTTTTTACATAACAAACCACTTCTTTCTAAGCATTACAAACTAAGCTTTATCACACACTTTTCTGAGAGGGGAAAAACCAGGGAAACATTACTTTCACATTGATCTAGCACATGGAAGGTGGGGTGGCGGGGCAGAATTTCCCTACGTGCTCCATAGTTAGAAAGAAAACAAGAATAATCAGTTCTACCCTGGGAGTACCTTTTCACCCATCAGGCAAATTCAGCATTCATCCCACAAGGTTACTTGGGGAAAAACAACGAATGAGCTGGGTATTTAAAACAGGAGTATAAACACTAAGGCTCAATGTACTTGTGATTTAAAGTAATGATATACTGGAAAATATATACATTTTAAAGAGAGTACACTGCAACAATTCTGAGCGATCGCTAACTATAATTCCCACAACATGCTAGTAGGATTTGGCTATCATTAGAATAAATAGCAACACTTTACTAAAATATAACTAGGTTACTCATCAGTATTTTAGGCATGTAATCAAACATTATTCACTTACCAGTGCTGGATTTTTTCTTGGCAGCTAGTGACCACCTGTCATTAAAACAGATAACTACTCATGAAAAAACAAGGCTAAGCACACAGCTGCAATGTCAATGCATCAGAAACTAGAACAGTAGCTTTACAGATTCAGTAGTGTCTCTATATACATTTTTATTTGTCAGTGCAAAGGCATGTGAATGGTAGTTCTTAAGCAGCACACTTTATCACACACTAATGCAGACTGATAACCACAGAAAAAAATTACAGCTTTTCAATTCGTATTTTGGTGCAATACCTGCTCCATAACTATTACGTGACACACAGTATAAGATAAGTAGTACTTTGTGCAATCTGCAGATCTATTTTCAGTGTTACATGTTTGCAGAATAAGAAAACAACATAAATTATAGTAAGACATCAATGTAACTTCCATACTCAACCATTAAAAAACAAAAACAAATGAACCCCACAGCACCAAAACCATTTTTTCCTTTATCAGTACATCAACAAATGTTTCTACTGGCCATTTTAATTTGAAAAAGCACAAATTAATTTTGTGGTGTTTAAATACAGGGATATCTGACACCATTATGGGCTGCTGGCTTCCCTTTTGTTGTTTCTGGGTGTCAAAAAAAGGAAGTTTTAATCAGAGTATTTTACTTATTTCCTTATGCCACAGGCTTTTCCAAGTGATCCAAAATAATTTACAAGATAAAGCCCATTGTTAAAATGAAATACTTTTCCTCTTTTTTAACTGTATTATTTTTAGACTGTGTAGATATAGCAAACAGACAAGATGCTGAAACCTGTGACCTTCTCTGACATAATTACGTGGAGATTTTCTCTTTCAAAACATATTCTGATCTCTGAATAATGGTTACCAAAAATATAACACAAACAATTTCATTCAATTATATGAAATGCAATGAAGCCATGAGGCAATTAAATATGTCTAGACATCTTCTCAATATAAGCATTTTCTGGATATTTTTTTTTCCACAAATTTTGTTTTTCCTATAGCCAAAATAATGCTAACATTTGAAAGCAATTAATGAGAAAATTTGCAGGGAAAACAATAACATACATTCAAGTACCACTGAAATCACTGGAGCAGATAATTCTTTTTTTTTTTTCCAAACAACGGAATGAAAGACAATATTTTTTTTCAGTTAGCATATGTGCAGTTATTGCAGAACAGATCTCAGACCCTGCACTTTCTACTCATATAGGAGTTAAAAAAAAAATGGGACTACTTTGTGAGCTAATAATTCTTTAAACAGAGTAAAGTACTTAAATGAAAAGGATCAGCTCTACATTTGTGGTTACGTTATTTCATAATCCATCAGGAAATTCAGCCAGGTAGCTCATCCCGTGTAAGCCAAGTTTAAATTTATCACATGCTTTAAACTCCCATAAATCAAATGACTAGCAAATACTTCCCTTAATGTGCAAGCTAACTACTTTTAAGATTAAGAGCAAATATACAGGCTTCTACAGGACATCAACTCAAAAATCTAATTCATACTATTAATATTAAGACCATTTTAAGAGTAAAGTTTCCGTAAAAGGTATAAATCATAAGGAACAGCAACGTTTGGTAACAATGCTAACACACAATGGAGCCCACTACTAACAAGTAGAAGAGTCGGAGCCTTGTCTATCAGCACCCCTCTTTCTTTCAAATTTGGTAGTGATTGTGAAGTACACAACATAATTAAGCACACAAAAATATTTATGAAATCCTTTAAGAAAGTTCCAGTTTAATTGCCCCATTACAGATGAAGATGGAAAAGACAGGAAGCTTTCCATTCCTAATACATGACTCTCCATGCATGAAGTGAGCAAAAAGCACAAAAAGAAAAGCCCTGCAAACCATAAGAGCAGCATGTTCATTAACCTCTACATGATAATCCTTTCGTAGCTGCATATTAACTAGTTACATATTCATAATCATTTACATTATTTAGAGGACCTTCTATGAAAATTTCCAGGCTATATCCATTAGCTACAATGTTAAAGGTTACAGAAGATAGTCTACTTAATGTTGCCAGGAAGCTTTTTTAATTAGTAAATATGTAAATTGGCCACATATGCTTTGTATGTTTTTAAAAAATAGTCCATCAGTAAAACAGCATAGGGGCATATGCTGTTTCCATCACCCTTTATCCCCTCAAAAAAAAAAAAAAGGAAAAGAAAAATCAATAACACCAATCAATTTTAATTTAATTCTTCTTCTTTGATATAATCTCTCTTGAAGGGATACTAAAGGATGGAACCAACAACAAACCTTTTCGTTTCAGTGGCCAGCATAAAATGAGACCTTTTACAGAAGCGCTAAAATATACCACCTTCAAAATGTTTCAGGCTGCACTTCTGGAACTGAGCTCTATTACAAAAATAGAGAGAAAATAAATATTGAAAAACAGATGGAGATCAATTATGCATATGTCCTTTATTAGGTCAGTCCCACTGTTTAGATAACAACTGGTCTTATCACAGCAAAGAAACAAATAGATAAATATATAAACAAATCTTTGATTCTTTGCCTTTAATCAAACAGAGGAAAATTATTAGTCTATCTTCCACACATAATTTATATCTAGAGTTACAATTAAGAATGAAAATTCCTTTCAGGGTAAATAAAATGAACGACCTGTTTGTTTGTTCATTTGAGTTCAATTTGTCTGGACACTTCGTGCCACCAACTATGCAGTACTTTTTAAGATACCATAGTGGAAGTGTATCAATAAACTCTGAACTGTCCCCTTTTAGGTATAAAAATGTATGAGTTTGTGAATGCATACATTTATCAATGGTTTATCTGCATACTAAAATATTTATTAAAATATTCTGGCTTCAAACTTAACATTACCTCATCATAGGTCTGGTTATTAAAACAGGATCCACTGTCAGGAAACACATTCCATAGTCTTAACAGAAAGCAAATGGGCAAATACCTTGTTTCCTTCCTTTCCCCCAACAGCAGCCTGTTAAAATGTAGTGCTTCCCAAGCCCCTGGCCGGACAGAGCCGTACCTGGGAGCTCCATGAGCAAGCCCACCTCTGGGCACCTGTAACCCAAAGCCTAATAACTTCTGGATTAAAAACCACGCTGTTAAAGCAGGAGATTATGTGTTGGTTCTGCTCTCATTACTACTAGGTTGAGCTATTTAAAGGGAAGTGTACGTTGTGGCTTTTAGGGAATCTCGTTTCTAGGTTTCAGAAGCAGAGTCACAGCAGAGCAGGACGATCAGATTCAGACCTACAGTCACTGTCCCCCAGTTCCCCCGTGCCAATCCAAGCACAAGGCAGCCTGCAGGCTAGTGACTCCAAATCACCCTAAACAACTTGTATCATACAGCCAAAGACTTCATTAGCTACCTGAAAGCAGAAAATTCCTTTTGTATGCAACACTTTCTCTCTTTCCAATGTATCTATTCATACTCCACCTTCTCTGGGATCTTCCATCTGAAAAGCTCAGAAACTTTTCCATGAAAAGCACTGCACTGATTTTGGAAGCCGAGTAGCTTAACCACTAACACAGGGCTAGGATCAGAAGCCACACACAACTATCACTTGCAATGTTTCCTTGGGAATGAAGACAGGTGAGAAGGATGCTGTAGCGTGAAGCTGATTTTTACCTGTGTGTGCCCACGGGTCTCTAACCTGTTCCACATCACCCTACCTTTCCCCAGCAGGCAGGTCATCACCCTCACGTACAAGGGCATCTCTTTCTTCCACATCACTCTTCCTTACCTGTTGCTTCTGCACATGCCCCCATTACTAACAGCTGAATATAAGTCCCTGTGGTGCTTCCGATTATCAAGGTGATGCACAAATAGTTCTGCTCTCCTCTCCAGTCCGAGACTCTTGTTTTATGTAGGTACTTCTCCAAGGTGGAGTGCGTACATGCCGGTCTCACTCTCTACTAAGCAGCTAGGCACTGCCTACAAAGATGATGGTTTTAGCACACTGAAGGTGAATTCTCTCTCTCATCTGTTCAGAACAGCAATAAGGCAAGGTGCCGAGTCAGAATTTCATTTGTGTCCCAGCTCATGGAAAATTATAAGCAACAGAGTTGGTACTGGTATCATCCGTAGACAGTTTCAGGTACCAATGCTAAACCTGCTATATCTGAATCACACAGTTATGTTCCAGTCTAAAGAACTAGCAACTGGTATTTTTAAGGTGAATGTTAATTTTAAAGAAAATGATGAAAATTAAAATACCACATGACATTAGACAGAGTTCCTAAATGGATGAGAGGCTATTCCCACACTTGTGGGTCTGAACGTGGAAATATGCAGCATGGCATAAAAGCAAAGTTTCCATTTAAACAAATTGCAGGTTAGGTATCTAAGAGGCCAGGTAAATATGTGCTGTTTCTACATGCATACTTAAGTATTTTGCTTCAAACTGTGGCTCACAATCTGGCTGGTCTTCTGAAATTAGAAGCTAGGGACACCGATCTAATCCCAGCTCTGATTCTATTTCTTCTATATGGCCTTGAGCAAATCAGAACCTCTCAGTCTACATTTCTTCATCTGCAAAATGGGGATAATAGTATTAACCTACCCACCTCAGAGTGTTTAATGATGATTAATTAATGTGAGAAAAGCACTCTAAAGATGTAAGAGCACTATATAAGTGATAAAGCATTATTTACCACTTGAAAAGTAATCTGAATAAAATCAGATATGCAAGTAATTTGTTTACATGTAGCAATAATATAATTTGTGACTATTTAATCTTGAATTAGTCTCACTTTAAACATCCCTTTCAATCACATTTCCAGTTACTTAGGGAAAATGACAGTATGGAATACTTTTTGTGGAAGCAGAGCAAGTAATGAGGTGGTAATTAAAGTAAGGGTCTAATAAAGTCTAAAACCAATGATTTGCCTTCAGGAGACTGTCCCTGCCATTTGGGACTGTGTAAATACCTTAGTCTCAACCTTGGTTCTGTTGTTCAGAACCTTCCACAAACTACAGTGGAGGTGTATGCTGGTTTTCTGAAATGCAGATCCACATTTGTAAGGCTCATGATAAATCCAAGGTAATTTCCACTACTGACCTAATTCAGATGATTCCAACTCTGCACAGTTTTAACTGCTTAACCTTCCACATTCGAGTATTTACTGCAGTTGATACGTGCACATAAGCTGCCTCCATCTGTAAATGTTTGCGGTACCAAAACCCACTCTGCCACGCAACTCATGCATGAGATTTCTCTTGTCGCACCCCCAAACCCTAGAAGTTTACTGATGAAATAACCAGCTCACAATATGACTTTACATTACAGAAGAACACTAACGGGTGGTCAAATATTTAATCATCTCTTGGTAACAAGGAGGTAACAAGCCACACACAAAATAAACATTTAAAACGAATTTTCATTTTTTCCTCTAGGAAACTACACAGTACTTGCCTAAAACACAGCAATCACTGATGGAGAAAGACAGAATTAACATTTGCACAATTGTTTTTCCTAGAGCCCCATTTTCAATCAAAAAACGAAATAAAACTATTAGAAGTTCTTCAGTTTGTTGGCACACTGTATGATCTAATGGAAAAGGAAGAAAGCATTTCTGAGCTCTCATATTCATTTATTAAATCATATTACTCAAAAACACTGCATTTCAACAAATTATTAACATAAATCCCCCTTTGGGTGGAAACTTTTGCCTTTTAAAGAAATGTGTTTGGAAAGAATACTGAAGGAAAAGAGAGACTGAAAGAAATCTGAATCATGGCAAACAACTGCTAAAAGAAAAAAATCTTATTTAATAATATAATGACAATTTTTACCTTTCTTTACACGAAAACAAGTGAAGATCTATTGGGTTTATATTAATTGAGTACATACAAGTGAGTCTCTCAGTTTTGCAGAAAAAATAGTACATAACTATTATTCACCAATAAATAAACACAATAAATAATTAATAGAAGCTCTGACCAAAATTATTTTGGAGAGCTTAAAACTTCTACTTGAGACATCGAAGAATTCTAAAACAGGCAGAAATCACCTCATCTTTTCTTTGCCAGCTGGGAAATTCTGCCCTCTCAGACTGTTTTAGGTTGTGACCCCTGCTGTGGATACCTGACTTCGTTACCTTGCCGTGAGCGTGGCACACGTAGGCACGGCAGCCCACCGCCATGACAGCCAGTGCACACGAGCCAGCACCCTGCTTCCCCACTGCCACCCACGGGTTCCCCACACCTTTATGCTGTTTTGCCCTTTGTCATCCCCCTTTGGGAGCCATTTCACCTCACAAAGCCGGCGCAGGTGGCACGGGATGGCTTGGCCAGGGGGCAAGGGACCCACCCGGCAGCAAGCCGCGGCCTCTCCGAGCGCTGCATGCACCACGAGGGACACGGCTGCCCCCACAGAGCTCTGGTGGGAGCACGAAGCCACCGAGGTGCTGGGCGGCCGGCTGTGCCCCGTGCCCCGTGGAGAGGAACTCCTCCGCGCTGGGGCAGGCAGGCAGGCTGAGGAGCACCACGGAGAGACAGGAGACAGGCCCGGCTGGCAGCCGGGATGCGTGGTCCAGCATTCCCTGTCCTCTCTCCACCCGGCTGAACACAGCGCCTGAAGGGCTGGGGGGCAGCGGCGATGAGGTCCTGCCCCGCACAGCAGGCGCGTGTCCTGTGACCACCCCACCCGCCCAGGTGCCCGTGCACAGTGGGTACGTGGCTCTGCCACTGGAACCAAACAATGATGAGGACGATGGTTCCTCTACCAAGGAGGCGTCACCAAGGTTAAGCTGGCCTATGCCCTGCATCAGAACTGCTTCCATAAAGAAAAAAAGATGGGTGGTTGTCATAAGAGACTCCTTCCGAAGGGAACAGAAGGCACAACATGCAGACAGGACCCACTTAGGGCAGTCTGCTGCCCCCCTAGGGACTGGGTTAAGGATGGGAAGAGAAAGCTTCCTACCTTGGTACGGCTCTCAGATTATTATCCACTTTTGATTTTTCAGGTAGGTAGCAATGAAGTTACAACAAGAAGTCCAAAGGCAATCGAGACCTCAGGGTCTTGGGATGACTGGTTAAGGGATCAGGACCACAAGCATGGAGCAGACCATCTTGAGTGCCACCACGCAGCATGTACAGGACAACCAGGGGATCAGGCCCAGCCAGCGTGGGGCTATGAAAGGCAGGTCCTGCTTGACAAACCTGATCTCCTTCTATGACAAGGTAACCCACTTAGTGGATGAGGGAAAGGCTGTGGATGGTGTCTACCTAAGCTTTGGTGAAGCCTTTGACACCATTTCCCACAGCAGTCTCCTGGAGAAATTGGCTGCTCATGGCTTGGACAGGCGTACACTTCACTGGGTAAAAAACTGGCTGGATGACCAAGCCCAGAGAGTGGTGGTGAATGGAGTTACATCCAGTCGGCAGCTGGACACAACTGGTGTCCCCCATGGCTCAGCATCGGGGCCAGTTCTGTTTAATATCTTTGTCAATGATCTGGACGAGGGGATCGAGTGCACCCTCAGCAACTTTGCAGATGACACCAAGTTGGGCAGGACTGTTGATCTCCTTGGGGGAAGGAAAGCTCTACAGAATTATATGGACAGGCTGGATCGATCATCCAAGACCAGTTGTATGAGGTTCTACAAAGCTAAGTGCTGGGTCCTGCACTTGGGTCAGCTGTAACCCTACACAACACTACAAGCTTAGGGACAAGTGGTTGGAAAGCTGTTTGGCAGAAAAGGACCCGGCAGTATTGGTTGACAGCCAGCTGAACATGAGCCAGCAGTGTGCCCAGGTGGCCAAGAAAGCCAAGAGCATCCTGGCTGGTATCCAAAATAGTGTGGCCAGCAGGACCAGGGCAGCGATCGTCCCCCTGTACTCAGCTCTGCTGAGGCTGCACCTCAAATACTCTGTTCAATTTTGGGCCCCTCACTCCAAGACAGACACTGAGGGGCTGCAGCGTGTCCAGAGAAGGGCAACGGGGCTGGGGAAGGGTCTGGAGAACAAGTCTGATGAGGAGCGGCTGAGGGAACTGGGGGTGTTTAGCCTGGAGGAAAGGAGACTTGGGGGGGACCTTATCGCTCTCTACAGCTGCCTGGAAGGAGGCTGCAGGCAGCTGGGGGTCGGTCTCTTCTCCCAGACAAGCAACAGGACAAGAGGAAACAGCCTCTGGTTGCACCAGGGGAGGTTTACGTTGGGTATTGGGGAAAATTGCTTCACTGAAAGGGTGGTCAAGCATTGGTGCAGGCTGCCCGGGGAGGTGGTGGAACCGCCATCCCTGGAGGTAGTTAAAAGACATGTAGATGTGGCACTCAGGAACATGGTCTAGTGGTGGACTTGGCAGTACTAAGTTAACAGTTGGACTTGATCTTAACGGCCTTTTCCAACCTTAATGATTCTATGACTTAAAAATCCCGGAGGCAGCAGGACTTTTCCCCTAAGTGAATTAATTTAATTAGCCCTGAACCAACTAAACTGGTGCAAGCAAAAAACAAACTGCAATAAGGTCTCATATTTCCCTGGTAGCAAGTCAGTATCCATGTCATGTAACTTCATCTTGACACAGACCTAAGGAACTTGTAACTTAATATTTTAGCTTACTTCAGGAAAATACATTCATGTGGCTACACCTTATCCAAGCTAGCTCAGGTACCAAGACAGCAGCAGACCAGCAGAGTCTCCCATGATCTAACTTAACAAACATCTCAAGCAGGTTTTGCGAGTTTCTGTGTAGTCTATGGTGCAACAACTACGCTGCTAGCAATATTTGAGTTAACTAGCTTAAAATTGACGAGCTGTGGCACCTGCCTCACAGACATACCTTCAGGCTGTGGTTCAACGTGCAGCTGCAGTCCTGCATAAACCAGTCATCATCCCTCCCTGTCTCCAGCTGCTCAGTTCCACTGTCTTATCCTACCCACCCTGACACAATCTGCTGGCAGACATTTGTGATGCTGCACAACCAACCACATTAGGGAACCACACTGGCTGAAAAATAATCCAGGAAGAAAAAAGAAGAAAAAAAGTCAACAACAAAGTTTTGGGTTAAGCTGGATCCCAGCCAAGGTCACCGAGCAGCCTCACGAATGTGCCACCCTAAAACTGCTGAAAGGCAGAAACAATGTGTCACAAAAAAAATCCTTTCGTTTAAAAAGCTGTTCAACAAATTAAAAGTCATCTTCTTCCCGGATAACCTGTGTGATTATTGATGAAATTTTCAATCAAGTGACTGAGATGGTTGCTCACAACTGCTCTAACTTGGTATGAGCACGGCCACAGCTCAAAGGGCCAGCCCAGTTTCACCCATCACTGGCTCTGCATTTCTCCCACCACATTCACGCTGGCATCTGACATGACAATTTTGGCATGCTTTACCGGATTCCTCTTACCCCACAGCAGTCTGATCACAAGTGTTAGCACAGAAGTGGTGGAGGGATTCACCCTTTTTATGACAGTGAAATTGCAGCCTATGCTAACAGGCAAAAGGGACCACAAAACCAGCAGCTGCATGGTGTGGCTCAGTGCCCTAATGCTCCACTATCAAAAAGCGAAGTCTTAGTGCAGTTGCTGCTCTGAGGGCCTCAAGATGGCAAGCTCCAAGCGAGCATGTCCATCTGCAAGATGAAGCTTCAGATTAAAACAAAATACAATTTCACAGTCTCAAAGGAGGAAAGAAATACACAAGGCAAGGGGTACCCAAGTCAATCCAAGACAGGTTATGACCATAGCTTCTGGAATAGAGACCTCTGAAGATACTAAAGATAATTCCCCAACAGTATCCTGGTCACTGCACCTACTCACAGAATCCGTAGACAGCTACAGGAGCAGCACAATTTAGTAACATCAAAATTTTGTGGATATAATCTCAACTACACATTTTAGTTACCAAAGAGGCAAAACACAGACCGACTTGATGACTCCAGAATAAAGGCAATGCTCTTTAAACTCTTTTGTGAATAGTTTTACTTTAATTACCATTTAAAAAACCACCTATTTAAGATCTGTTAATTTATTTCACAATTCTTGAGACTATATAAACTAGTGGGTGTTTAATTCATACTAATAAGAACATAGACAAATATTGACCACAAAAAGTAAAACTGATGATCAATTAACACTGGAGGAACAATAAATATTACATTGAAAACTTCCAGATAATGACTGAATTATCCCTTTTACTTGAAAGCAGCACATGAGAAAACATTACTTGAACCCATCATCACAAAAAATGCACTGGACAGGGTAGAGTGAATGCCATCACTAGTTTCTAAGAAGTAATTGTCCCAGTAGCTTTTAAAAAGAAATACGGCAAATGAAGCTTCAGACAGGTCCTTTTAAAAAGGAGCACGTCAAACCAAGCTTCAAGCATTCTGTTAACTTTTCTCAAACAGTTAGTGTGCAAAATGAAGTCCCACTACACTGGTGTCTTGTACCCAAGCTTTCTCTAGATTCTGTTAGCTTGGATGTAGGCTGAAAAAAGTGCAATACCCTGGGAGACACTGCACTGGAAAGCACACTGAATCTCATCTGCTAAGCCTGCAGGCAAGTAATTCCAGATTTCCAGTGGCTCCTCCAGCCGCGTGGAGTGTACAAGACCCTACTCAGTCTCACTGCTCTTTTTCAGACTGCAGGAAGAGCTTTAAAACTGCCAAGCTGCTGATTTTATAGCACAGATAGTACTTGAAAAAGACTTAAACAGAAGCAGCCAGCCCCAAAAGAAGAGAAGACAATTTAACAGAGCCTAAGTTTAGGTTTCTGTGATTTGTTTCCCCATAACCCACCTACACGTTGTTTAACTATTAAAAAACCTACAAGTACTCAGGATCTTGAAAACAATTTGGAAATTAAAGACTATACAGCTTCACCATTAAAATTCATAAAAATTAAGAATATGTCATAACACACAGTGGCCCCGAGTTATGGTAATAGCTGCATTAAATCTAATTGTGCTTTGTTGTCATGATGAGTGACAGGAGAGCCACTTCCTTGTCCTAATTTTCCTAAAAGGAAAATAAAAAAATGTGTTTGTCAGTACAATATAAAAAAAAAAAAACCAAAAAAACCCAAAACACCATATTGCTAGCTAAAACTGGAATCCTTTAGATTCTCCATGCCTGTGTTTGCACTCTACAAACGTCTCCTGGGTCTAATTGGTTCTGTAGTATCTCCCATTATGCGCATCTTCATCTCAGAAACTACAGAACGTCTCAGCCCACTGCGAACTGTCTACACAAGTCTTACCAAATCATACAGATCTGACTTGTCAACTTCTTATCGGTTAGTAATCCCAACCCATTTGATTGCAGGAATAAATGTATATCAAATAGTATGTTTAAATGCAGGCTCTATAGCATTAGAATCCACCTATCTAAATATTCATTTTATAATTCCTGTACTAACTTGCAATAGATTTAACGCAGTATTTTCAGCTAACATATATTGCTTTTGCAAGTAATCCATGATACATACATTATATTCTTCTTACAGAAATATTCAAAACTTTACGCAGGCACTGTGCTTCCAATGATGGTCTTTATCATGAAAATTACTAGACATTCTTCTATAATTTATCCCCAAGATACACATTCTAAGTCATGTTTTTATACAAAGTGCCTTTAGTGGGAGCACTGAAAATTGCTTTTAACAGTTTGGTCTTACTATCACTACAAATTAACAAGATGAAATCTGTCCAACAGGCAAGCAGTCCTAAACAAGAATTAAAATTACTTTTCACCAGGGGTCCTAAACCTGGAAGTTGCAGCATCAATCAGATTAAAGACAGAAAGTCATGAACATCCTGTTCTTTTAATATTTTTAAACAGGAAGGAAGCCTCAGTTCACATGTCCTCCAGAGCAGCTCTTTAGCACTTAAAAGCTTAAACTCATAGCCGAACCAGGGTTGTACAATGGCCTGGGTATTAAAATAACCAACCGTGATTCAATTATTGTCTTTAATTCTGCAGATAGATAATGCCGTATTTCACTATTACACTAAAGGTTGCCTTCAGACTAATGGGAATAAATAGGTTTCTTTATACTTAATCAAGCATCTCTGGGACGGCACAACATCACAGTAATTAAGAGAAATATATGTGCCAGCTTAAACGCCAGTATATATAGATATAGCTCTGGCTAAATAACTTCACTATTTGTTATGACACTCATACTACGATTACTAGTTTACCAAAGCACTGGATAACTAATTCTCACTCATCTTTGTGCTAAGACCAAAACATGAGCCTTCAACTTCAGTAATTTTGTGAGAAAAATATGAATCTCTGAGAAGAGGCAGTTGAAATGAAAAGACCTCCTCCATCTTAAAATACAGTATTTTCATAACTGAAAATACTGTTGTAATCCAATTATATATATTCATTGCATAGAGGGAAAGTCTACTATATCTTCATCATGACACTCCATTGTAACCAAGATATGTAGTTCCTTAGTATAATTTCATATTGAAGCTGAAGTGTTCAATTTTTTTTAGCCAATTTGCAGAAATTATGTAAAGTTTCCCTATGATAAAATATAATTTTGGTACATCAGCCTAACAGAGGCTTAATTAATGGTCTCCTGGGCCTCTTTTCCACTGGAGCAGATCTGTTTAAGAAGAGTCTTAAACTTGCTTACAGAGGGGTCTTACCATGAACTGGGAATAATTCTATGTGGTTACGACAGACATTCGCTTACACGTTAGGCCTGACTGACACTAATGTGCCAGAGAAACCATCCTTCACCAAATTCTACCACCTTGAAAATTAACTGAAGGAGCCCAAGCAGACTCGTTACTATCACCAATTACTGGTATAATGGCTTACTATCCATGCAGAATGGATAACGCGGAATATTCCAGCAGATCCTCTTACTGTTCATCCACATTAACAGTCAGTTGGTTACGCAGATCTTTTAGTAACGATCTAGTGTGCTATTCAAAAGTAGACACGTTTTTGCACGCAGTATTCCAGACAAGGCACATTTTTATACACCACGTACGCATTATTCAGTTTTCTTACTCTTAACAACATCAGCGTGTGCCAAAGCAATACACACTGAAGATTAAGTCTTCCATTATAATTCAAGAGCTCTAATGTGCATCTTTAGAAGCAGCTTTAAAACAATTTAATCCTATGAGAGAAACAAGCAGGAAAGTTGGAAAGTTTGTAGACTGGGCAAACGTACTTGTGCCAGTAATACGCTGAACATGACCGTGAATTCCGCTGTGACTCCCATACCCACAGACAGCTCGCTGCAAGGCTGGGGCCTATGAGCCCCAAACCGTGCCCGTGAAACCAGCAGGGCCCACTCGTCTTAGCTCACAGGTGTCAGCAGCGGGAAAAGTAGCTCGAGTTTTGTACCGTGGCCACACGCGGCCTCCAAACACTCAGGAATCGCTTCTGCGGAGGCGTTTGGCTCTTTCACGCCCATTTCAACCGTAACCAATGTTTTTTAAGGCTAGTCCTGGACAATTAGTTTTTGATACACCCGCCCCAAGCTGGCCCCTGAGATGACCCGGTCGGACACCCGCTGGGCCTGGCGCGGGGCCCACCGGCGGGACTGCCGTTAGGAAGGTGTGGGACTGGCCCCATCAGTGGAAAAACCAGAGGGAGGCGGGAAGCCGGCGAAGAGCACCGCTCAGGAGAGCGCGGCGCGGACGTAACCGTAACGGCCTCCGAGGTGCGGGAGGGCAGGGAGCCCGCCGCCGCGGCGGTGCGGGGCAGCCCCGCTGCTCCCCGGCGCTCACGCAGGCCCCACCGCGCCGGGCCCCGGCCAGCCGCTCGCCCTGCCTCGCTGCGAAGGCCGCGTCCGCGGCACCGCCGCTGCCCGCACGCTGCCGGCGCCCCGCCCGGGCCCCTCGCCGCGGGGAAGCGCCGGACCCCGGGCCGCTGCGGCTGCCCCCGGCCTCGGCCCGCCGGGAGCTGCGGCCCGCCTCGACCGCCGGCCATGACGTCAGCGCCGTCACGTGCCCGCCCGCGCACGCAGGCCTCGGCGCGTGCCACCCGGGGGCTGCCGCCGCCACCCCCCACCCCCACCCCCACCCCCACCCTACCCCCAGCCCCGGCCCGGGGGAGCCGCCCTCCCCCCCCGCCCTCCCCGGCCCGACCGCCCCGGGGCCCCCGCCGCGCCCCCGTCCTCACGCTGCGGCC
Source organism: Falco biarmicus (assembly GCF_023638135.1). NCBI lineage: Eukaryota > Metazoa > Chordata > Aves > Falconiformes > Falconidae > Falco > Falco biarmicus. The sequence goes on from NC_079302.1 coordinate 14,386,021, forward strand.
CGGCCCGGCGGCCGCGGCCTTTACCTTTTCGTGCTCCTGGCGGAGGCGGCCCACCAGCGCGGGGGTGAGCGGCGAGGCGCCGCCGGGGCCCTCCATGCCCGCCGGCCGGGCCGGCAGCCTCTGAGGGAGCCGCTCCCGGCGCGGAGGAGGCGGCGAGGGGGAGAGGCGGCCGGGCCGGGCCGATCTCCTCAGCAGGGCGAATGAGTCCTATAGAAATGTTTGTGCAGGGCGAAGCGCCGGCTCCAGAGCCGCATCCACGCGGGGGCCGCCGCCGCCTGGGCCCGGGGCGCCGCTGCCGGGGGAAGCATCTCACACTCGCATTCTGGGCCGCGCCGCCGCCTGGGCCCGGCTCCCGCTGCGCCGGCGGGCCGGGAGAGCGCCGGCAGCTCAGTGCCTGCCGCCGCCTGCCTGCTGCACTCTGGGTAGCCAGCCAGCCCGCCAGGCGGCCCGCCGCGCCCGCGGGAGGCACCCGGCTGCGAGCCGCGAGAGGCGGGCGCTCCCCACCCCCTGCCCGGCGCCGGCCCCGGCGGCTCGGCCCCCGCCGCCGCGGCGGGCTGGGGGCGGGGGGCACGGCCGCTGCACCCCGGCCCGCGGGCACCCCCCCCGGACACGGCCTGCGCCCGGGCCCGCCGCCGGGCACCCTGGGCCGGGCGCTTGCAGGGAGCGCAGGCCCGGGGCGCGTAGGCCTTGGGGTCAGCAAATGGAGCCGGCGTCTGAGGAGCGCAGCGGCCGGCCCACAGGCACCCCGGCACGCCTGACCGCGGGCCCGAATGTCTGCTCTAACGGGAGGTGATATTACGGGAGCCGAGCTCTCAATGCCTGCTCCGTAGGGTTCACGCTGTCAGGCCACCTGACAGCACACAGGCAGTCGGCTGCTAGGACCTGAAGGATTGCCAAACACACATTTTAGGTTCACTGAAGTCATTTAGAGCAGCACTTGGCCTTGCCTACGTGGAAAAGCTGCTGCGTGGGAAGCGGGTGGCATACAGCCACCCTTGGAGTATCACAGAGTAATTTATCTGCAGTAAATTCATTAGCTAATTGCATGAGTGACATTAGGCACGTCCAAAGTAACATGTTGGCAATGGAATGGAGCTGTACTTGAACAGCATGCAGGGTCCCAGCACCGCCAGAGACCTGAGTAACTTCACCGGGCACTTGATCGACTGCTGCAGTTCTAGCAGGTGTATTTTAACTTCTATGCACTAAACACCATCTAGGTGGGGTCAGTTATAGATAGACCATGTGTTTACTGCTGCACCTTTCCCTCGAGTGAACAGGGGTTTCCCACCCAGCATATGCATTTGCCAGTGGAGCAGAGGGGCTTACGTTGTCTCCCCCACAGGGACTGGCAAACTTGAGGAGGAGGTACAAAGGTGCATCTTCCCTATGTGTGGATCAGGAGTTTCCTTCTCCTGCAAAAGAAACATCACGTCCTTTCCACAAGCACAACTAACCCTGTATACACCACAAAACAACTGTTTGTGTTAACACACATGACACAGTACGTGCTGTGCACTTTTCTAAACCCAGGTTCCTCCCCCCTGCCCCCCCATAAAGAGCTTGTTAAAGCTCTACAGATGAGGAATTTAGAAACAATTTTCAAAGGATGGTTACTCAAGCTGGAAGTTAGCTTTTAGCCAGACTTCAATACAGCTTCCAATATTGCAAATAAAAATTCGCAACTGCAGCTGGGTAGTTTGGTTTATGAAATAACTACATCCATAATCTTCAAGAATAATTGAAAGTTAGATGAAATCTCTGGCACGTATTTGTCACTGAGGGATTCTGGATCCTCTGAATGGACAAGAGGCATCTATATATTGTCATCAGAAAACAGCTCACCAGCAAAAGAATATCTCAAGTTTAAATTGGTTATACAAATCTTGTGATCCTTCTAAAAGCTTACAGTAAGTTACTCCCTTTCAGCCTGCTTACAACCTCTTTTAAAATTTTCTCCAGGTATTGAGGCTCACAGAGGAGATAGAGGTAATTTTTAGGTGCTCTAGTTTGATCCCATTTCATCTCAACTCCATTGGAGGACAAAACAGATACACAACATAAAGATTTATCTCTTATTTAAGATTTTATTTTCTTGCCTGGCATAACAGAAAAGCACTTAACTAACAAGAGGAGCTACAAAGTAGGAATTTTATATCACAACATACTATTTTCTAGTGTAGAATGTAAAGGCATGCAATCATTTCTTTTGTTTCCTGTTCCAAACACTTCACCGTTTCACGTGCCACTAGTACACCATCTAGTCACTAAAAGTATTGCATTGAAGACTTCTGACAGTTGGCCAAAATAAGAGGCTACATCATTATCAGAGTAATGAATGTATGCGTTTGGTTGTACTGATGATAGTATGGAATAGTTTACTGGATCCTTTTGTACATTTTGTTTTTCATCTGCCAACGAAGAAATGTTCTAATAGTGACAAACAGATGGGATACAGCATTTGCCAAAGAGGAGCACGAAGCCTGTCTCTGGGTGACATTCTTTTACACTTATAACCTGTACGAAACCAGTGTCACCAGTGGAACTCTATGGAATATAAAATAAATCAAATTGAAATTTGGCCTTCTAAGCTGCAGATTTTTGTTTACTACATTAAACCCTTTAGATGACCTACCAGATGATTTTCATAAAACCTTGGGGGAAACTCTGGAGAACTCTCTGTAATTAAGTGAGGGAAAGACAAATAAGCAAAGCTTACATGTTCTCTTCCAAGTGGATGGCTTCGCAGTCGGCAGATATGCCTGTACTGTAGCTGAAGGTGTGGCTGCTGGCAGAGCTCCTACCAGAAGCTTTTGAGAATCAGAAATGAGCATCATATTTTTGGTTTTGGTATAGATGGGTCAGTTCTACCTGTGAGAGCAAGGGATCAGAAGCAGTTTTGGGGAGGTCAAGAAGTTTGCAGCAGAGAAGCTCATACCAAGGCTCTGGCTCAAAAATGTTCTTCTTTGGCAAAGCAGTCTGTGACTTCTCCCATACTCCTTAAACGTTGTTCACTACCATGCCACAAAGAGGGTGGGCACATGGGAAGAGGAAAACAAGGAAAGGACAAAAAGAGGAGACAGACAGGGGAAAATGCCCCAGCCAGTCTTTCTGCCGAGAGAAACAAAGGAGAAACCATGACACCTCTGTTTTGCAAGATCAGAAACTTAGGTCTAAAACCATGGTTGCAACAAAAAGTCATGCATGAGGACAAGGTGGTTAAGAACCAGGTCATCCTTGGAGCTCCTGCATGTGTGCAGGCACATGCAGAGCTACACAAATAACAGTTGCGTTTGGACTGGCTGGAAAATGGGTACTGGAGAAAAGTGACGAAAAGAAGCGCATGGTTATCAAGTCAGAGAACAAGTTATCCTGAGACAGACCTCCCATGAAAGGAACGCATCTTTGGAAAACAAGACGTGACCTACAAAGATCACCTCTGTTGTCAGCACATGGAGACAATCTGATAACCTGAATGGTGAATGAACTCCTCGGCCCAACAGCAGACTCCCTGATCTGCTTTAGAAAAATTTCATGCTCAGTCTTCTGGCATGAAGCGGATATGCTAGAACTGTTGGGTTTTTTCTTGGCTCTGACTCGAACTAAATGTTTTCAGGTGGCTTTTTTTAAACCACAACTGTTACAGCATAGTACATCACTGTGGTTGCAGACAACCTGCCTTCTGCATGGCTGGCTGGCTGCAAGACTTGAATTGAGGCATAGCACTAATTCTAATGGACAGTTTATGAAAGATATCGCTGCAGTTGGAACAAAAAAAAAATGCAAACAATATCCTCATGTTAAAGCTAACTCATAATCAAATGCCATAAAATCAGGTCCATCTTAGAATTTTGTATAATTCTGACCATAACACTCACAGTGCGTGCCAATGCATGCTCACTTTGAACTTCTAGTGACTCTCTTAAGTTCCTTTTAAAGATTAAAAGCTGTTCTTTGTTGCTGTGTTACGCTGGGAGAGTAAGTACACCAGCAAATATTTAAGAATAAGTGTCTATGCTCCACCAGCAATAATTGAATCTTTTCATATCCAGAAGTTTTATTCTGAACCAGACCACTATTAACTTTTCTAATAAATATTCTTAAGATTACAGATACATTCTTTTGGAGCTTCCTCTTGCAAAATATTATGGCCATGAGTCTCCCTGCCTTGGTAAATCTGGAAGGAGACCCAGTTGTTCTGAGCCCAGTGGAACTACTTAGAGGAGTGAAGCTATGTAATTCTTGCAGAACCACGGTCAAAGCCTGCATCTCCTTCATTCTAATCAGTCTGAAATGGCCAGTATTTTTTGTGTTTGGATGATGACAATGGAGTCAAACTGCCAGGCACATTTCGTTGTCCGGGCATAGGACAGTTAAGGTTTTTGAATGGTTGTGGTCCGAGTCATCAGCATGTGATACTGACGTTTGCATGTTCCTCTCCCACCTTTTCTCATTAGAGAAGGGTAAGAGGCTTCAGGGATGACACCAACATGCTACTTATTTTTTGGTTACATGCTTGAACACCTTAACTCATGCTTGAAACAGTTTTAGGGACAGTAGGTGACAGCAAAGTATCGATTTGCTCAGTGTCACCAACTTATCCTCTCCCTTGCCATCCATCCACCCAGCTATCCCATGTTTAACACTGTGATATCCGAGAACCATCAAAATAAATAACTTGCCCTCAAGTTCAGTCGTTCAGTTGTCAGGACCATGTATTAAGTAGGTTGATGTTCATTTGTTTCTCCTCTGCAGGGAGAACAAGAGGCCTGATTTTCTGTTATGTTAAGCTTGAAGATACTGGACCTTAAAGTCCATCAGTAGCGTGTTGTGTTTCTGCATTGGTAGTGATGAAGAGGATCCTGAATTTGCATATTGGACTTAGTCAAGATGCAGGAAAGAGTCAGAACTTACCCGTACACATGCACACACATTACCACACTTATCTGGAAACAGCTATTTAAGAAAAGCAGGGAAAGACTATAAGCTTTCTGGTGGGACCATCTATAGAAATTCTATTTCCTGATCCAAAAGGCATCTATGTAAAATACATGGTATCTTTGGAAGGCAAAAGAGCCAGCTCTTAGCGCACCTTATGCTTTAATCTTATTATGTGTTTGCTAATAATAGTAACTATTTTTATGCTACTATCATGCAATAAAGCTCCAGGCCCCTCACAGCAACACAGCTGACTGTATCCTAGCTTTTATACCATGAGCGCTGTCATGGTTGGTTTAATACATGAAACTTGGATGCTTTATTTGTATGCTTTGTAGTTGCTTCTGCCATCTTTGATTAATATCACCTGGAAATCCCAGTTTTTTCTGCATGTAGTCACACCCAAGAGGAAAGCCTGACTCAGAAAAGATTAGTGTCACTTTGCTTTTTCCCCTCATCTTTTCTTCATAAAGGAGGAGAGCTTTCTGATCATGGCAGTGTATTGGTAAAGGTAGCCTAGATGGCTGAATACCTTAAGGGCCTCCATCTCCGCTCATATGTCCCAGAATCAAAGCTGGTATAACTCTTTTGACTTCAGTGGTGGTTTATACCTGCATTAGTGAGAGTCAAATTCTGAGTTTTTTTGTGAGGGATACTGTGAAATTTGTTCTTTCAGCATGTTAGATAGCACCAAATTCACATTTCCATTAAAGAGAAGATTGTGACATTAAGGATGTCTTTCTCCCAAACTGTTTACTCCTGTATTCGTTTGCTAAGGTGACGAGGAGGATGGCAAAGCAAGAACAGTCCTTATACAGACCCAGGGAGCAGATTGAGAGGCCTTGCCTGCTGCAAATACACTTCTTCCGTAGTGTTCAGACGCACAAACTCTCCTCAAGATAGGAACCAAACATGCACGTACAATCTGCACACACCAGCCAAAGCTGGTAGCATATAAAATTTGTATGAAAGCCTGCACTTCATCTTTGAAAGCTAAAATAAGGCTGTCAGACTCAGGCCTGTGGTGGTGTGTTTAATACAGGTCATGCATCAAGTGCAGGCATGAGCCACCTGGGTCAGACCCAGGAAGGATTCTCAAGCAGAAGTGACCCTGTTAAATACTCTGTTACTAGGCATGTTTTTCAGCTAATTATTGATCAAGAACAGGTTAACACCATTATTTTTTGCTGTAGCAGGGACAGCCAGTTTGACAGTGTTAAGCTCTCTGAAAGCTGTTCCTTTGGTTTCCAATGTGAAGGCCCAAAAGGAGGCGGGCCTGCTGATTGGGTATTTTCACACTGACTTGTCTCAAAGTGATAAAGCGGCATTTTTCCTGATTAAGTTGATTCTCCTCTTTACACTGCAGCAAGCCAGCATGGCAGCCTTAAATTGCTTCCCAAACTTTTTACCCGAGTTTCTGGGGCTGAAGTAAAGCTTGTAACCACAAGCTTCCAATAATTAACTTTGCCTATCCTTTTAATTGTTATTTCATATTCACTTCATGCAACTATTAACATATACTTGTTCATACACTTTAACAAACATACTCATATGAAAACAGGGCATTTCCCTGACAGGCTTAAACCCATTTCCCTATCATCCAACTTCCCTTTCATTTCACCTTTTGTTTTGTTTCTTGGCATTTACTCTATTCTAGAGCACTGCATTTTGTTGCTATAGACATCTTTGGTTGCCTGATAAACCTACCAGTTTTGTTTAATTTCTCACAGTAAAATTCAAAATTATATTGAGCATTATATTAGTTTAAAAAAAATAAAAAAACCCAACCAACTGGGATAGGACTGTGACAAACTGAAAGGAGCCAGAAACCACTGTCCTCTACTTCTGCTGCTACAAAATCAAAAGCATATTATGATTCACTCCTGCGCACCCTTTCTTAAGCAAGTAATGCCAATTACTAAGACAGTCCTCATGGCTTCAGTGAAAGTACTTACGTGATCATGGGCTCTCCTCAAGGGAGAAAATTTAAGATTACTTGTCTAAGAAAGAGTTTCTCTGGAGGCTCTAAGCTGAGAAGACTTGTAGCAAAACTTGAACTCTTCGTTGTATCACCAGATCAAATCTGGCCTTGGTAATAGTGAGAAATCATTACCATCTGAATTCTAATCCATGGCATATGTAATTGGGGCTGGGTGGTCTCATCATAACTTGTAGGAGAGCAAACCTCATCTCATAAACCACCACTGCAGGTGGCACTTGAAACTGAGGTCTCTAAGCACAGTGATGTAAATCCAGCACTTTTTACCACTGTTGAATTCACACAGCATCTTTAGCAAAGGAAATGTAACAGTCAGCTTTGTATTTTCTGACTCCTGAAGATTTCCACTAGATGTTTATCATCGTTAATTAGAGGAAGAAGAAAAAAAAAACACTTTAAGTGCATATTTTGTGTGGAGTGATGTAAACTACAAATATTTGAGCAAACCTCACTGAGATGACCCCAGCCATTTAGGCTAGCAGTCATGGGCCCCAAAGAGGAGAATGCTTCCAAAGATGCCATCTGTGTTTTCAGAACACATGTACAAATAGATCCAATTTTACACAACACAACAAATTAAGATTGATTAGACTCCTTCTATGGAAAAGATAAATAGGTGTTTCCACATCAAAGTAATTCATCTAGGTGACTAATATTTTTGGAGACATTCAGACTATTTTAATCAACCTGATCCGGGCACTATATCGGTTTGCAAAATGAGCCTTAATCTATGTTTGTTTACCTGTATTTAATGCATGATATTGCAAGAGAGTTACTGCCTGGCCATCTCACCTTGTTTCTGTTTCAAAGTACCATGCAAACCTGGTCCACTCTGCTGCAGCAACAGCTAGCAGACATCCTTGAGCCAGCATCTCCATGGTTTAAAATTTTTATGGGAAATTATAGCTAGCCCAAAGGAAAGCCCAACCAACAGCCAAAACATCATCACCCATGGTGGCAGGACTAGAAGGACAGCACTTCTGAACACTTGGTCAAACAAGATTTTTCTTCAGTGGTAGCAGCTCAAGGGCAGATGCAGCAACATTTCCCATTCTCAGGAAGCAAAGTAGGTAGGGCTGGTCGGGCGGGAAGAACCCCAACTTTGGAGCAGACATGTTTGCTCTTGGCTAAAAAACAAGTTTGTGACATAAGAGCACCATGGTAGGGAAGCTGCTGTTTACATACAAAAGAGATGCTGATGAACAAGAGGATATTATTGTAGTTCAGCGAAAAGCAGATACAACCTTTACATTTTGTTTCAGTGTATTTTGTAATAGTTTTTTTTTCAAAAGCATCTAGAATTTAGGAGACCTGTGTTTATGTGTAATAAATCAAAATAACTGAGGAAGTGACAGAATAAGGAACTGAAGACTTTCAATAATATGTTTCATTTTAAAATTACAAGAGCACAAATGCACAAAATCTTGAAGGCCTCCATCCAACAAAGCACTTACATGTATACTTAATTTTAAGTCTCCTTACAGTCACGCTTTGCTGAATTGAGGCATAATAATGGCAAACTTCTAGGCGTATTCTGGACTGAGTTCAGTAGATGCAGATGTCTTTAAAAGGAAACAATATGTGTATGTAGAAAGCACATCTCTAGACACGCATGCCTGATCACTTGCATTCATGTTCTGAAATTGTCAAACGCATGAACATTTGTTTCCCCAGATTTAAAATACTTGCCTTATTTAACACAGAGCCACAGAGGTGCTTTGCTCTGCCAGCAGAAAAAAAAAAAAAGTGGTCTCTGCCCAGAAGACCTTACGGTCTAAAATTTAGACAGATGAGTAGCAGGTAAAGCGTAGGAAGGGTTGAGAACGGAGGAGAGCTGGAGTAATGGGCTCACACGGTTATTCATTATAGACATGTGCATTTTGTGGTTGCCAAGTTATAAGTTTTAAATATAGAAGTTTACTTTTATGTAGAAGTAATAATTATTAACAGAACACAAATCTTAGGGGGCTCTACAGATCATTTTGACAATCCAGAGCGAATGGGAGTTTTGCCACTCATTTCAATAGAGTCAGGCTTTTATTCTGAGTCTCTGCTTTAACCCATATGTCCCCAAAAGAGAGTGTGCACAAATCTTTATAGCCCAACCAGGTCTGCCCTGACCTGTAGAGCTTGGAAACTTGGGTGCAAACATCAGCCAATTCCTTGCTCTCAGAAGGAAGATGTCGTTCATCACACAGCTGTAAACAGCAGCATGCCTAGCAGCAACAAATCCTCCTCCAGCCCTTCTCTATGGCCAAGCCGCCTAGGTAACCTTGCTATCATCCAGAAGCCAAGTAGGAAACTCTTAGGGAAGAAGAGCTGCTCCACACCTCACCTACAATTCTGCAGTGCTTTCCTGAAATAAAAGGCATGTGCAAACACAGCAGTACAGAACTGCTAGGTCAGAGCGGTCCGTGCAGACTGTTCTCACCCACTCCGGCACACCCCAGGAGCTACTATAGCTGCATATCCCTGGCTCACATAGGAAAAGGGATTTTAAAACTGTCAGGCAGCAGCTTTCACTATTAACTTTCAGTTTTGAAACAGCTGAGAAGTGGAGGCTTTGAGGAAATCTGGGTCTGATTTTTATTTTTAGATAAACTGCCAGGGAAATAAATCACACAATAATGATTTTCAGTAATTTTTATAGGAGAACTGACAACTCACTGTGGTGACTCAGTATTTGCGGAGTACTCTACAATATTGAATAAGCACTTTAATTTCATCCATGATTAGAAGAATTCAAGGGATCTGGCCTTTGTCCCATTAGCACTTTGGAGGTGTTTCAGCATAAGGTGGGCAGAAGGTAGCAATAGACCTTTTTTTGCATTCCTGTGGCAGCAGACACTTTTAAGGAATCATGCAAAGTTACACAGGGTTACTGTTTTTCTAATACTTCAGAACTTGTACCCCACCTAAGATATATAAAATTCACTTATTGCAGAGAAAAACTAACCTTAATTAAAGTCACTGGTAAAGTTGGAGCAATATGTGGGTTGGTTGCGCTCATGCCCAGGTTCAATGGACCTGTTGGGGAAGAAAAAAGGCTTTCCAGGAAGATGATTTCTAGAGGCAAAATACCTTTGTAGTACTAGCAAAGGAAAACGCCTAAGTGGGGATTTTTTTTTTTTTTTTGGTGGGATTTTTCTGTGTGGTTTATGGTAGGGTTTTTTTTAATTTATCTGCCAGGAAAAAAAAAAAAACAAACATGTTGAAGTCAAAGAGAAGGCTGTGACACCCCTCTAAACCAAGGTACAGGCTCCATGGGCTCTGAGTAAAGAAACTGGCATTAGTTCAGTGACTTCAGCCTGGCTCCACGCTGTCTGAAAGGTCCATTCACAGGGAAGTTAATGCAATATCTTAGCCTGAATTACCTCCTTTTTATCACTACCTCCATGTATTTAGATATAGATTTTTTAGTTAAATGTACTTGTTAAATTTTAATGCTCTTTTGAAACACTGATGAATTCAAATACCACTCTATGTAGCTTGCTGGGTCCAAGGAGTCACACAGAAGAGTAGAGCTGTACTCAAGCCATACTGAAGTAGTTTAGCTACAACAGAGGATCTTTTTATTTTCAGTATAGGCATGGGGTAATAACCACCCAGCTAATAAGCTTTACCTAGTTAGCAGTGTCCCATTTTATTCTTATAGAACACAATCATAAGCTATGGCTGAAGTGAATCTTCCCCCAAATTCCCCTACACTATGATCTGATTTGCTCCCTCCCACCAAGACAGATCTCCAGTACCCACAGACACTCAGCTGTCTGCCCGAGACAGATGTGCCCTTGTCCAAGGGACTGCACAGGCAGTCACTGTCCCTTTTGCAAAGGCAAGGCTGCAGGCAGCCACCACTGAGTACGTACAGCTGCAGCATATCTGCAATATTACAGTAACTCAGACTTTGGAAAAAATTAACTCTTAATGTAGCAATAAAAGCAACCAGATATTATTGGATAATGAGAGGAAATAAATACTGAATTATTTAGTTGCAAGTGTTCTTTTGGTTAGGACAAGTTGCTTTCTTACGCAACTGAAATGCTAGAAAAATCAAGGAACCACTTGCACTCACAAGACAGCACCAAACATTTGTTGAAGTTCAACTGTGATAGACAAGGAAATATAATACATAGGTCAGAAGATGTTAAGGCAAGAAAGGACTATTAGATCAGCTATCCCAACACAACAAAAGCTACTAGACCACCAAACTACCCTTGCATTAAGTTTAATACTTTGGTTAACAGCTCCTACATAACTGAAGAATAATGTTCAGAAACATCTTGCAGTGGTCTGAAGACACCAAGCCAGGTGGAACCCATTGCAAATCCCAGCAGATACTTTGGAACAGCTGCTTTACTTCCAATTTGAACTTCAGTTTTCAGACATTGGTTCTTCTGACATTTCCCTGCTAGGTGAGAAGGCTCCCTAGTACCCTGTATTTTCTTCCCATGAAGGTGCTTATACATTATAACTGAGTTGCTTCTCAATCTTCTTTTCATAATGAAAAATAGAATAAAACAGCCTGTGGCCTTTAGAGCATAGGCACATTTCTAGAAGAGTTTACAAAGGAGTAGAGAAAGTCTTAATTTGACTACTTACAATGCAGTATCAGTCATCTCCCTTTTCAGACTCGCCAGAAGCTTTTGATTCCTTTTGGAAAAAGCTACATACTCACATTAAAAAGCATATAAGCATGTGTAAGTTCAGATAGCTCTTGGTGTCTCAGCCTGTTTTTGTGGACATGAGTGCTAATTATGACAAACCAATTTAGAATTGCATAGCAGGTAGAAATTTAGATCTTGTCTAAATCTAAAGCTCTAGTGCTACTTCTAACAGTATTTTCTTGTCATAGAAGTGGATTTCAACTTTTCTTACACTGATTTGAGAAAACCCTTTGCAAATCCCAGAGTCATGACAGACTGTTTGCAAGTGTTATACTGTTGTTGATTGTTGCCCACATGGTCATTGGTGGACAGCGGCTGCTCCCCCCCACCAGCACCTTCTGGTGGAACTGCCTAGGTCTCTGATACAGAGCTGTTTTCCAAACAAGAGCCAGCGTGGTTTGGTTGGTGACTAGCACAAACACCTGCATACGATCTTGTTATTAGAGAAGGAATCAGCATGGAAAAGCAAGTTGCACCCTCAGTGGCATGTGCAGCATCCCCCTAGAGCTGTGCTTCAGCAACCTGTCCTGGGATCCAGCTGCTGCTAGGGCAGCGCAGCCCCACAGCCCCGCTCCTGGACAGCCCTTTATGAGCCGGCCCCTTGCACAGCGACCTGCTCCCTCCCACAGAGGCATGTGATGGTCATCCAAATCCATCCCCTGTCCTCACGGGTGCCTGTCTGGGGCTCCAGCCCCTGAAGCTGTACCTGGCAGCTCTGTACAAAGGCCATTCTCCCCACTTCCTTCCCACTTTGCTGCCCGTGACAGCAGCTCTCCCTGCTCATTTCGCTGGAATCTAGCGGGGGAGGCATCCCAGTCCCTTTTTGCCCAGCACCCTCTCTAGCCCTCACACCTGGCCTGTGACAGCGCTGCACGGGGCTATGCAGAAGGGACATGCCTGAGCCACCGGTAATCGCAGCTTGTAGGGGGAAAGTGCTGCTCGGTTCCCTGACACTGCACAACCACCGACACCAACAGCATCACAAATCCTGTCAGGGCTTCCCTGTCTGGCACTAAAACCATACCCATTATTTATGGATACCCCTTTTTAAAAATAGATGATTACAAATTAGAAAATACATGTCCTTAAATCTGAAAGTGCAAAAAGGGGTTATAAATATGCTAAGTCATTCTTTTATGTGACCTGAATAATTATGGAAACTGTAAGAGTTGCAGTTTAAAAGGATTTTCAAAACACATCATCTTTCAAAAGACACATCAGTAGAAGGTCATCTGTGACCCCTACATTGTGTGAGGTTTTCTGATAGAGTAGATAGACCTAAAAGTAAGATGACGGCTGCCGTCCCATAATTATCAGGTAGGAAGCTGAAACAAACTGAAAGCCACCCAAAATATCAATAACAAAGTACACTCAAATGGAATCAGCATAAGGATAAGCATTATGCTTAAATCTCTACAAGACACTGTATCTGAGCTTGAAGGCAGGCATGATTCTTAACACAGACAATACATCTGTAATTATTATATACTACAATCGTTGTAACAGCATATGCAAATCTTGTACAGTGCAGTAAGAGACTAGAGTGCTCACTCAGACAACTAGTTGGTACGGTCATGGTAGTCACAATGCAAGCAGGGGAGAAAACCGCACTCAGACATCCGTCTTCCTACGCTTAGAGGCCTGGGCAGATCCACCCTTCTGTCCTATTAACCATGTGCCCATCAGCCTCACATCAGAGCAACATTTATATATTCAAAAATCGGGGATGTCAGTTCTAATGCTAAGGGACAAGTCCCATTGTCTTCTGGCATATCGCATTTTCTTTGAAATGGCTTGTCCTAGATTTTTAGATTAAAAATAACAAGTATGTAATTCATATATACCACATAAATTTTATATTAAAAAAACTTAAAGCCATACCTACAGTACTTTAGTACCTGACTTGTATATTTATGTGACTATTGTTAGAAGTGACTAATTGGGTTTGATTAGCTTCATCATTAATATTCTGTCCATAATTTAACATGCTTCAATAAAATACCCTAAAGCAGTATAATGATTAGATTTCAGGAATATGTGTTTTGCAATTAAGTTGCTCTTGATTTTGATATGCAGATTAAGAAATGGTGGTCTCATTTAAAAAAAACTGCCCTTATTAACTCAGCAGTATACTCTGAAGATTAGGTAAGAAATCCAAGATTTTCTCTTTGTATATGCTAGTTAAAATGTATTTCAATCAAGCATATGTGGGCAAATCAGATTTGATTAGTTTAAGTTCAGTCATTCTATCTAAATGAATAATGTGTCACCTAACATTGCAAAAATTTGATTAATAGTTTATCAGTTAATTAAAAATGGGGTTTAATTTTTCTTTTTTAGGAAAATGCAAGGTAGATATTCCTTGTCTTCATCATAAATGCAAATTATTTCAGCTTGAATCTATTGTTCCTTGCTCGCTTCTTAGCCAACTGGCAAGAAAATAAAGCTTTTTAAATGATCTCTTTTAGAAAGGAGTAGTAAAACTTTGTTTGCTTACACATATGGCTGCCAGTTGTCTAAGTTTGAATGGGATAATCCCTGCACATCCTTAATGCTCCCCCAGCCTCTGCAGGGACATCTTGGAGAAGGCCTTGGACCTTTGCTCCATCCCACAGCAGGTCTGGGAGGACTCCAGGAATGAAGTGGCCAGGTACGACTCACTGAAGGGTTTGAGGAGAGCAAAGGAGATGTCATCCACTCCAGGGAGTGGAAGGAAGAGCCTCAGAGGACAGGCAGTATACTGGCAGCCCTGGCCAGCCCCACGAGCCGAGCACAGCAGCAGCTGACAGACCTCAGCCTCTCTGTTCATCAGCAAGGGTGCCCAGCCTCCCTCTTTGCAACGGCAGCTCCTTGGGGCTGTCAGCCCATCATGAGCCCGGAGGAGCACCGGGGCAGGATGGCAGGCAGGAATCTAAACTAAGGGCTCGCAAGGAAGGGAGCTACCAGGCAGGGTGGGTGTCTGAGCACAGCTGCTGTAGGGTTGCACCTTGTGTATATATGTTATATATACACACACTCATTCTCACTAGGGGACCTCCATCCTGCTTAGCCAGAGAGGGGAGCACTATGAAGCTGTTGGTGATGCTTGCATTTGTACAAGCACTCTATACACATCTGCTCTGTGTTGCCAGCTGTGTGTGTATGTATATATGCATAGTGGCATATGCAAGTGCCTACTGGGAATGCATCTTCAGCCTTGCTGCTGGTTAGACCTGAGAGCAAAGAGCTGCAGCAGCCTTCCCTCTCAGGCTGTCAGAGCCTGCTTGGTATGTTTTACTCCTACATTATCTATGCAGAACAACTTGGAAAGGAAGGGGGGGGGGGGATTTCCTCCATCTAAAAAGCTTATAAAATTATTTACAAACACCAACATTAAATAAATGATAGTGCTACAAAAATAATCAAGCATGGAAAGTTAAAAACTGGCAAAGTTGAGGTTTCCTTTGAGACCTCAGTTCGGTTATTTGGTGCAGCCACATCATATAGTTTTAATTATGTTCTCCCATATTACACTTTCTACAGGATTTTACATTATCCAGTGCACAGCATGAATAGCGCTTTCTGAATTAGCAAGCATGAAACATGTACATCCACACATGACATTATCCAAGTACACAATTTAAGATGCTTAGCAGAGCCTCTTTTCAAGATGCTCTTACAAGCCCCCATTATACCCTAGGGAAAACAGCCAGCACTTTAGCAGGGAACATGGGACAGTCTTCACACTGCAGAAAAGTCGCAGGAGGTGCCTCTCATCACTCAGGCTGAGTAAGCATGAGACTGCTACGCAGAGCAGCCTGTGTGCTCCCTGTGAGCATCACCCTCAGAGCAGGTGAGACAGGCAGGATGGTGGTTTCTCTGGTAACTGTTCAGCAACTACCAAGGAAAATTTGCCTGCTTTTCTTCATTGGCACTGTCCTCCTTTGTGGGTCATGCACGTTGCCTCCAGTGCTCCCAGTGTCCAGACAGTCCCACCCTTTTTTTCTTCCACTCAGACATTTCAACATGCCATCCTTTTCAACCTATCTGCAAATCAAACCTCTTATTTTAGTCCTTTAACTGACTTCTCCGTTTCCTTGGTCACCTACACTTTCCACACTCCATACATCTATTTTTCTGCATAAGGCAGCCTCCCAGAACTGATCCAGAAGACTATTACCCTTCCTCCTTCTCTCTATAGCCACGATTGCTGCCACATCAGGAAGAAATCAGTTAATTACAGTGTGAGAGACAGATAAAATGCCAATTTCTCCTCCTATTTATAATGATCACTTAATTCTGCAGGCATCCCACAAAGAGCAGAATCTGCATGCTGGTCCCTCGTATTTTCATATTGTTATAAATAATCTGAGCATGAGGGGGTGAAAGATAGAAGAGATCATATTTGCTGCTGTACAATTCCATGCTAGATATCATAACTGAAGCACAATAACCCTGTTTGTGAGCAACTAAATGTATCTATATCAATCATAGAATCATTTAGGTTGGAAAAGGCCTTTAAGATCATCAAGCTCAACCATTAACCCACTGCCAAGTCCACCACTAGACCATGTTCCTGAGTGCCACATCTACATGTCTTTTAACTACCTCCAGGGATGGCGATTCCACCACCTCCCCGGGCAGCCTGCGCCAATGCTTGACCACCCTTTCAGTGAAGCAATTTTCCCCAATACCCAACGTAAACCTCCCCTGGTGCAACCAGAGGCTGTTTCCTCTTGTCCTGTTGCTTGTCTGGGAGAAGAGACCGACCCCCAGCTGCCTGCAGCCTCCTTCCAGGCAGCTGTAGAGAGCGATAAGGTCCCCCCCCCCGAGTCTCCTTTCCTCCAGGCTAAACACCCCCAGTTCCCTCAGCCGCTCCTCATCAGACTTGTTCTCCAGACCCTTCCCCAGCCCCGTTGCCCTTCTCTGGACACGCTGCAGCCCCTCAGTGTCTGTCTTGGAGTGAGGGGCCCAAAACTGAACAGAGTATTTGAGGTGCAGCCTCAGCAGAGCTGAGTACAGGGGGACGATCGCTGCCCTGGTCCTGCTGGCCACACTATTTTGGATACCAGCCAGGATGATCTTGGCCACCTGGGCACACTGCTGGCCCATGTCCAGCCAGCCCCCACAGGTCCCTTTCCACCAGGCAGCTTTCCAGCTGCTCTTCCCCAAGCTGGTAGCATTGCAGGCTTTCCTGACATAAAGCAGTCCCTTCTGACTTTGTAGGCCATCTTCTGATTGATCAAGTAGAAAGCTAAAAAGGGAAAGAAAAGCCTTATTTGATTATTCATTGGATTAAAAAAAAAAGGAAGAAAACAGTTAATAGTAATTAAACAAAAATCTCCAACTGCAAGTGGAAATACACAATTACAGCAATGTGCTCGCAGATTATGTTAGGCAGAGGGCTACGAGTAACCCTGAATAACAGATCCATCAAGAAACACAGTTCACTTCAGTGGAAACTAAGAGTACTCAGACTTTAAAAAAAATCAGGCCCGTAAAGACTAACACCTAGATAACTGTATCCCTAGGACAGACAGGAACTAATTGGTCATGGATAATAATATAACATGCTTGCCCTTTGCCATTAATATGTGGCTATGTTAATATATCATGGCTTGGAAACATGGTATGACTGGGATCTATATCAAATGATTATGTCAATGGCCCATTAAGCAAATAGTATATTAAACCAGTAGAAAAGCATTGAGTGTTTGCTCCATAAATGGGTACGTAACAGCAGGTTTAGGATTTAACTAGACTCTCTAATAAATGAAATACTATATAAGCTGCAGGTTAGCGGCAAATTTGCTCTACCTCGTTGGTTTCTATATAGAACCAGACACGAGGAGGCATTTTCTATCCTAAGATTTGCACTGTAGCCAATTAATGTGAAATATTTTCCTATGAAGAGCCATACAAACATGACCATGTAATTCCCTTCTAACAGAAATGTTCCATTAACATTTCTGGTAGAGGTCATCAATTCTTCTTCTTCACATTATTTTCACCATGTCCAGCAGTTATAACACTAAGGACACCAAACAAGTCTCCCATGCTTTTTTTTGCCCTCCAATGTTTGGGTTCAGCTTGCCACAGAAGTTTAGGGATGATGAAAACTCCTGGACAGGAGCCTGTGCAGCCTGGGAACAGGACAAGCCTCCCTTTCCCGTAGTGCCCCTGATGCTGAAAGCCAATTACCCAAATGAAAGAGGTTTGACTTCCGTACCCATTCCCCCGAGGCCTTGCTATGAGGTCTCCCAAAAAGAAAAAAACAAATTCAAGTTGCAACATGGATATTTACCCATCGAGGAAAGTATTAAAATTGCAACGCTTGCATAAGTCACCAAGCAACTATCATCTGGCATCTGTCCCCAGCCACGCCTGGCAGAAGCTGGACTGGAATGGGTGGCAAGGTGGGAGGCACCACATAACAGGAAAGCTGCTTCCTCCTGGCACCAAGCTCACTGGGAGCAGCATTAGGCCCGAGGCCACCCTGGCTGTGCAGGTTTTGCTGTACCTCCTCTGCCAGTGACATCCCAGACTTGCCTGGCTTCTCCCTGCAGCTTTCAAGAAGACTCTTACAAGAGCCTGGGCTGCTCTGTACCCCCCTAAGCCTTCCAGCCCTCAGCTTCAAACCAACTGCAAGAGAAAATCCTTCCACCTTATAAAAAAAACCCACAAGACCATTTTCCAAACAAACAGAAAGAAACTAAAGTTAAATTATAAAAAGCTTTAGACACATCCCTGTGTTCTGACCCACCAGCAAAGCACTGGGCTGATGCCCTTCAACACGCAGCTAAGTCATGGCAGCAATCACTCCCCTGCCAGCGCCCTCCCAACCTGCCAATCCTATATACAATATCAAGAGTCACCTTTTTTGTGTATCCTTTAACAAACTCATGTAAATAAAAACCATGTGGTATTGATAGACACCATTACTCTATAACAAAGACTTCAAAACACAACATGGAGAGGAGATGCAGAATCCAAGGTTCAGGCCAGTTATTATAAACTAAACAGGAATCCAAAAATAAACTGTAAGTCAGTTGGTACAAGCTGCAGCTGGGGGCCGGGGCCACATCTCCCCTCCCACTGCACAAGCCAAGGTGGACCAGAGCTTTGGGGTGCACAGCCCGTGTGTCCCAGGGCGTCCCCACTGCGTTTAGCCTAGTTCAGATGCCCAGCCCTAGTTTCGGGCAGCCCAACCACAGGTTCACACCCTGACCAAAAGGCAGGCAGGCTGCCTTTACTCCTTGCCTCTTCCCCACAGCAGGGCACCTCGCAGCAAGCTGCCGGTGTTCCCAATGCACGGGTCTCCCCACATCCACCCACTGCAACGGCTGCCTTCGCAGCTGACTTTCTGTGCACCTCTGCTGAAGCCTCCCCCCAGCCTGTTCCCCCTCCTGGGGTTTTTCCCAAGCTCACTCCTGCCAGCGTACACGAATTACTGCTGCTCTGGTTCTCACACGTTGAGCACAAATTGCTCCCCTCCACATGTGTTTTCTGTTCACCGATACACGGATCTGGTGACAGTAATCCTCTTTATTTTCAAACTGGTTAATGGATTTGGGCTCAATTTATCTCCACTCTGCGTTCAGCTTTCTGGCCTCTATGAAGGGAGCATAAAACAGTTTTCAGACACTTCTGTTCACTGTGCACAAGAGTGAAGTACTTGAAAAGATGCAAGACAGTGAAAAATCAGTGCAGTGTCTTTCTGCCTCACTCACGCCTGCCAATATCATTTAAAAAACCAATAGATTGCAATTTGCATTAATTTTAATATATTTGCATAAACACAGGCAAATACATTGAAAGCTTTGTCCCTAACAATTTTGAAGTTCTGCTGGAGCAAAATGCTCGCATCGGGAGCTCATTGCAGGCAGTTGCCTGGAGGGGTGGGTTAAAGCGGGCAGGTATTCCTCTCCCTACACACTGCAGCCTGCGCAGGCAGCCTGGGCACCGGAGCAGGGCATGAGCCTGCCCTAGTAGCACACTTAGGAGCAATGGGCACGTCCTACTGCCAGTCTCCTCTGCTTTGGAGGTGGGTTTTGCCAGGCCACCTGAGGCTCAGCTGCACGACTGACTTGTCCCTGGTTTTGCACGAAAGCAGCGAAGGGCCCCAGGAGCTGCTCTGCTCACTGCAGGGTGCCACAGCTGGAGGTGCTGCTCGCCCAGCCCTGGGCCACACTAGTTTTGGCACACAGCTTCACATCAGAGGTTGGTCAGCCCTGTAGCTGGTACAACATGTGTATGTGTGCATTCAGAATACCACAATTAGGTAGCCAAAAATGTGACTTTCCACAATGAGAAGTAAAGCAACCATTTGGTGGTCAAATAAGAGCCCAGACTGGTTTTATGATGGCAGGCAAGTCCTTGGGCTCAGACTTTGAGTAGCCCCACTTGCACATTTCAGAGCCCAGCATTAGGTCCCCGAGGTGCTGATCAGCCTCATGCTACCAGCAGCGGTCACTGAGCAGCAGATAGCTCAGGTACACACAGAAATGTGGTTTGACATTGGGAGGTTTAGACTTGTGCAGGCTAACAAACCTTTCTTCCCTTGACTAAGCCTCTAGGTTAGAGCTGTGAGCCCACCTACTCCAAGCTCCCTCAGCAATTTCCAAGGATGTATTTCTCTTTCCAAGAAGGCATGTTTCTCTCCTCCCAAATCCGTAACTGAACATGTATAAATTTTGTTGCAAGACAGTAGGATTGCTTTAAAAAGCATCAGGTCTCCCAGCTCTCACTTGTGTTCTTCAGCCAGAGATGCTTCCCTCAGCCTACAGTCTATCCTGCTGCACAGTGGGACAGTCCCCTGCAGAAGGGACCATCCCGTTGGTGCAAGGCACCAGGTGCTTACTGGCACAGACCAGGTAAAAACAAGCAGATAAAGCAGCACAATGTTGGCAGGGAAAACCACAAACCCCTGTGTCCACACCACACATCCCAACAGCAGCACTTTGCAGCTCAGTCCCTCAGCAGGGTAGTCAGACCATCGTGCTGGCCCCCATAAGCTGTGCCTTCTGGCATAGTGAGTCTGAGCAGCAACAAGACTCTTCCAAGGTTTAAACCGTTCCGGTCTGCAGAAATGATACAGGTGACAGACAGGTATAGCACGGTGCCCTTAAACCTCAGCAGTCAGCCACAGGCAACAAGCTACTGCACCAGAGCCCCTACCAAGATTTAAGAGTAAAGAAAAATATTGCTGCTTACAGGCCTAAAACCAGAAATACAAGGGTAAAAATGAAGCAAGTAACCACTTTTCTGAAAGATGTGTAAAATATCATTGATAGAATAAAATCTGCAGTTGGCTGGGATACAAATAACAGAAGTGTCACAAATACACTGAGACCTTCAACATTGCAACTAGACCAAAGAGGAGCAACACATTGGAAAAAATTCTGTCAAATTCAGTTCAGAGAAGCTGACTTCTAATGTTCTTTAACTCAGAGTTAGAATAATCTTTTTCCCCCCTTGTAGGAACTTACACAAAAATGACAAAGAAGGAAAAATATATAAAAAGCCAAGAAATAATGACTTTTTAATCTTTGATGATATCTTCTCAGAGGGTAACTATCTGTGAGGATTGCAAAATTTAACCTATCATTTCCATAGTGACAACAGAATTTATAGATTAAAGATTTATAGATTTTAAACATTTGGAATGAAACCATCTGGCTCTGCAATAGCCAGCCCCACACTCAGTGCTTCAATAGCTAGAGCTCTTCTCACTGAACAAAAGCCAAACCTCAAGTCGTCAACAGCATCTGGCTATGATAAAGCCTTGCTCCAACACCAACTATTCAGAGATGCGCTGCTAAATTAGCAGGATGCGCCTGAGAAGTTGAACTGCATAAAAGGGGTAGGTGGAGACATGGTAGGTGTGCCCTGGGAAGGCTGGGTAAGGTACTGAGCATGTACCTCGCTGGGTCACAAAGAGGACTGTTAAAGCGGAGTTAGACTAAAGTATAGATGAAGTTTCTAAAATCTACTCTCATAGGGTCAAATGCTGTCTGGGTGCTTACAGATGCTTACAGCTGGGGAGGAGGCAGCTCCTGGGAGCAGCCTGGTGTGATGCCAGGGAGGCTACCGATGCAGCACCCAGTTCCACTGGCCCCAAAAAGCCACCTCCACACTCTCTCGCCATCCCCATCCTGGAGCCGGAGACCCAGAACATTCCATTGCACAAGTCTTGGCAGGGAAATGGGGTCTCCCGGGCCAGGGTGGCCAGAGGCACGCTCCCTACCCAGCCACAAGCCCATCACGCTGCCTGTTTTGAAGCCACTTGTGTTCCTCAATAGTAAGGTAGAAACAAAAAACTTGCAACAAATCTCTGACATTTTATAACTGCATTTGCACTAACAAATGTAGACGACACATTTATTGACATTGTAACAACTCCTCCAGGACAACATTTTTAAAAAAATGGAAGATTAAAGATAAATCACCCATAGATATTGCAATGAATCTTACACTGACATCCTAACAGCTCTGATTCAATCCTTGAATAGGGAAGAGCTCATTAAAAATATCTTCCCCAGTCGCTGCATGGGGCCGATGGCTCCTTCAGCCCAGCCCCAGCAACTCCCCCGTGCAGCTGGTGATGCCAGACAGGAACAATTTATGGTTTCATGAATCTGATGAAGTGACATATACACTCAGATTAGTATGTTCATAAGAATTGTAAAGGTTTCAGGCCCAGATTTTTGTGAACTACAAGTTTAATTGGCCCACGATTACCATGACTGCATATGCAAATTAGATCAGAGCAATTTCACATTTAAATGGCCATAAATTGGGTACACCAAGCCTGCTGCTGACTCGCTGCCACTCTGCCCACATGGCACACAAGCCAGCCCCCAGCCTCCCTACACCTGCATCCCGCTGGTGCTACCCTCTGGATCCCATCTACGCAGCCACTGCTGCATGTTGCGATCGGTTTCACAGGCTGCTGCGAGATGTGGCTGAGAGCTGAGCGATGGGCTAGGGACAGCACAGAGCAACACGCAGCCAAGAACGCAGGAGGTGAGGGGAAGGGGCTGCAATGAGCCAGTGCTTCTCCCCCAAGGAGGCTGCCTCCCTCCCCATGTGAAATCCTAACCCAGGCCCCTGCCAAGGGCTCGCCTGTGCTGCCGACTCACCAGCAACTGGGAGTAAACTTCATCCTGAAGTTTTTCTTACAGGCTTGGCTGCACTTAATTTTCCCAAGCCTTCTAGGCTTTAGTACCTTCTCCCCAGGACAGCCTCTCCCTGATGGGTCTTTCTTCCAGGCAAGAATTTCCCACCATTGATGGGAACCTCAAGCCGTAGGTGTGGAAGCTGAGACTCAGCCCTCAAGATCGAGGCAATTCAGTAGATTTGAAGCCAGGCTGGTACATTTCCAGCTGGAGCCTGATGATGGTTTGGGCACAAGCAGCCCCTCACCGTCCTGCAGAGCCAGGTGCACCAGCCCCAGGGACAAGGGGAGATGCTGCAGCAGCGCCTGGGGACACTGCAGAAGAGCCTCCGGCTCCAGACACAGCAGGTTCTGCTCTGTTTCCCTAAATCTCATTTGCACACTGTGTTTGTTGTTGTTCTTTTTAATGAAGAAAGACTTCAGATCTTCAGCTGTGGACTTGGAGCTCTTAAAAAAATTGAAAGGATAAAAGCCTAATATTAATGAAGAAAAACAGAGCTATGCAAGCCTGAGACAACTAATAACCCATGCAGAACTATAAACTGATAAAGATTTGCTGGTCTCTAGTAAGAAGTGAAGCACCAAGAGTTTTCATATAATACGCTGTTAAGGAAGACTCCAGCATTCAGTCTATCAGAACAAGATGCTTTAGGCTTAGTTTCCTCAAGACTTTTGTGCCATTTATGGACCATTTCTGCATGTAAAACAGGAAATTAGTGCACTAAAAATGACTTATGCACCAAATTAGTCTGTTTTCATACCCACAAAATCCCAAAGCAGCTGTATTTAACTCTGACCCATGTATTCACCTCAGGGGTGAATTACCTAGAGAAGCTGGAGTCAGATGGAAAAGCATTCGCAGTTTTAGGAAGCTTATTTTACATATTCACCAATAACTTCATTTTGTGGAAGGAAGTGCAGATTTGGTGCACATTGTACCATAACCCAGCATAGCAGGAGCCATTCCCATCACATCAGAGACCTCCACAGCACTGCTCCGCCTGACCATTTCTGTTATTCTCATGTCATTCCGTTTTAGGTGAGCTTTAAAAATATAATCCATCTTAAAAAAATGAATCCAGTGTGCCCAGCCTTAAGAAGCCACACAAGTAGCAGTGCCACGCTTCCCATGCCCTGCTGCTGCTAGGCTGCCCATCTCACACAGAGAGGGGCACACAGGTCTTGGGATCCCACATCATTCCATGCCTGATGGGAGGAGCTGAAAGGCATTCGGGAAGGAAAGCTAAATCTGGGCTCTGTGGTGCAATGGCCTCCCAAACTGTGGGACCTTTTCCCACCCATTTTCTGGGCATTTTCCAGAAACGTAGAGAGCTTCCCAGTTGCAGCAGGAGGCATGACTGAAAACTTTCACTTAACTGCTGATCAGCATCTGAGAGCGTGTCAGCCTCGGGGAGGTCACAAGTGAGAGCTGGAATAGGAATTCACTTCTTTTGCTCCCTTTAACTCAGTGCAGTCTCCTCTATTTACATCTGCAAGCTAGACTCAGCAAAAACATCCTGCACAGATAAACTCTACAAGTGCATAATAAATAAATAATAACAATAACAGTTTGTGTTAATATAGCACCTCTAATCCAATTATCTGAAAGCTCTTTGCAAATACTAATTAATTAAGCCTTGCAACACCCCTGCGACATAGGTTATTATTATCCCCATTTTGTATATGATAAACAGGAGTCACCAGAAAACCGCTTCCCTGGAGCGCACAGTCAGCAGCATAGTCAGAGCGAGCCTTGGCTGGGCAGAGCCTGCAGCCCACGCTCCAGCACCGCATGTCACATCACTCCAGAAAAATGGGGCATTTGGGAAAGACCATCGGACTACAACAGCAGAAGCGTGAGAAGCTTCCCAGCCACGATGCCATGCCTCCAGAACCAGCCCACCAAGACAGCAAGCACCGGGCACCCACCGGCTGCTCCCCTGCCCCGGCGGAGCCCCGCACATCCCTGTGGAGGAAAGATGAGATTGTGCCTTACCTCTCTAGCCATCCACACAGCGTGAAGCAATAACTGTTTGCCTTGGGTCTGCTCCAAGGCAGGGATTACAAAACAAAGAGGTACAAGGGCAAGAGCTCACACCCCAGAAGGGCTTGCAAGAGCACAGGGCTCTTTTATGGGCAGCTTTGGTTTCCTCCAGGTGTGATGAATTTAAGCATCCCCAGAAAAATCTGTTAATTTATGACAGGTGGAGCTATTTGTGTTTGGTCAGGAAATGGCCCTTCCCAAAGGGCAGGTGGATGGGGTTGGAGGCGGTGGGTGCCCCCCGAGGGGTCCTGTACCAGCCTTGCCCACCGCCGCCAGGGAGGCTCAGGCTCAGCACCAGCTGCACAGGCGCTCGTGCAAACAATCAGTGCTGATGCTTTTTACGTGTCTCGGCAATTTCAATGCTCGCTTTATTTGTCAGTCCTTTAAAAAAGATTCTAACATCAAGAAAGCAAATAATTTTTTAACTTGTATTTTATGAAAGATTAGTCACTGAAAAGAAAGACAGTTGCTGCTCACTTTCTGCTGAAAGTAGGTTGGGTTACTTTATGTACTGGGAAAATCAAGGCAAAACACCTCTGAAAGTGTCCCTTTTCAGGTCTCTCCAGACAGGGAAATGCATTTGAAGGGCTTTGCATTTGTTACAGCTCTTTTACACCCACACTGGTTTTAATTAAGTGCTGTTGGCTGGAAGAGCTGCTGCAGCTCTGTGGACCAGCCATCCCAGTCAGGGACACTTTGGGGCACTTCAGGCAGGAGCATGGCTGGAGCCACCCATCACCCCATTTCAACTTGCCCCAACGGCAACACAATGGTGCAAAAAAGGACATATTTTCCATTCCAGTTGTGTCTTTTCAGTAACATGGTGGTTTTCACCCCAGAAGAGCATCGCTGTCAAACCCATCCCCACCGCGCACCAAGCCGTGAGCTGCTCAGTAGTAACGGGGGGGAACCACCCTTTCGTCTGCAATGAAATCCATCCTCCCCATTTTTAACATCCAAGTAATAAAATTCACACAGCTAAATGAAAGATGTTGTTAATTATTTTATGGACTCGTTGCCAATTCATTCTCTCCCGTGTTATACTGAGGTCAGTTAAGTGCCGCAGCTCGTCCCCTGCTTCCCCAGCAGCACCGCACGTGCAACATGGAGAAACCCCCGCGCGAAGGTGTATTGCTTTAAGTCAAACAAGATAAGGCGTGTTTGCCTGTTGATTACTAAACCTAGGAAAGATCAAACGGCTCCGGTGGAGGAGAACCGGGTACAGCGGCTCGTAGCAAGTGCTGTGGCTAATTCCAGACCAAAGGGGAAGCAGGATAAGAGGAAATTTATGAGTAAGCTCTTGAAGTAATGAAACGAAAGTAATGCTGATTGGCCTCATTTACGGCAGTTCAAAAGCTGATCAGCATCACTGAAGTAGTGAAGGATCAACTGACAATCATTTCTGTGGCGAGGAGTGGAGCTGACCCACAGGACACAGCACGGGGGGGGCGGGCAGGCACGGAAGGCCACAGCTGCCGGCCCCCGCATCCCCTCCCGGCATCACCCAGACATCCCGCCGGCCCTCTGGGGCACCAGCCCAGCTTCCCTGGGGAATGGGGTATGCAGTGCCAAGCGGTGACCAGAGCAGCCCACCGGCTCGGCTTTTTTGCCTCTGTAACATGGGAGCACAAAGCTGGAGAGCCGCGAGTGCCCA
The DNA here is from genome assembly GCF_023638135.1 of Falco biarmicus. Taxonomy (NCBI): domain Eukaryota; kingdom Metazoa; phylum Chordata; class Aves; order Falconiformes; family Falconidae; genus Falco; species Falco biarmicus. Next base: position 14,412,478 of record NC_079302.1, read on the forward strand.
GGGATACCTCCCAGGAGACAAGTACCAGGGATGGAAGCACCATCCCAGGGCAAAGAGGAGCCTGTAGCTGGCCAGGCTTCGCACGGGCAGGACGTCGGGGTGCCACCAGGCGCTCGCCCTCCCTGTGGAGCCCACGGGGCCGCGGCACGTCGCCCCCCCGCTCACCCGGCGCTGCTGGGGCCCTGCAGGAGCCGCTGACCCACAGATCAAAAGAAAGGCCGGTGGGCGCTCAATTACTCTAAGGCCTATTTTTAGGATTAAGGGCGTTTCTTTCCGACGGGTCATAGCGTGCTCCCCCAGAAATGGGGCAGGGAGAAGAAGCGGCACATTTGTTACTAATATACCTTTGCTTTGAGACTGAGTTTGACCCATGTCCGGATCAGGGTTGTATGGGAATACGTTATTTGCGAACATGGAGCCATCTGGAAAACATGTGATTCCACTGGATTTGGACAAAACCATCTGCCCATAGGTTGCACCGACGCGCTGATGGAACATGCAGTTTATGGAAATGTTTGTCTGTTCCTGGCTGATGTACTGTGTTATGACTAATTTTTGTAGGCCACATTGCATTAAGTCAGGATGTGCAGCGAAAACAACATGCCTGATAAAATCTTATGTGAGACAATGAAACATAACATATACATTTGGAAACTGTGGAGAGAAAAATGGCCTTGTCCACCTACACGTTGGTTCCAGTCCTTATGTATGCACCAAAGTGCTGTCCATAAACCTGTACGGCCAAACCCGCGGTGTCTCCACCAGCGCTTCACATGCCTGGGGCGGGGCGGGGGGAGGAAAAAAAAAAGATGGACCCGAAACCAGCAAAGTGTCACCTTTGTAGAGTGATGCTAAACACAGGGAGCTGGTTTGCTCTCCATAAAGCAGAGGATCCTAATGCACAGCTGCACCCGCTGGCTCTCGGGACACCTTGGCTGTGCCTCAGTCGCTCCCACGCCGTGGGGGTCAGGACCCAAACTTTACACGCGTGGAAAATGCGATCCCGTAAGAGCCCACCGAGTTCCCCGGTGCCGGTGCGGAGGCTCAGCGGGGCTGGGGTGCTCCGGGGCAGGTGGGGCTCCCCGGGGTGAGGCTGCTCAGCGGGGAAGCTTGTTATTTCGGGGGGGGAGGGGGGGGATGCAGCGGCGGGGCGCGGCGGGGCGGTGCGGCCCGGTCCCCCCACGGCTGGAGGGCGCCGGTGTGGCGGGGGGGGGGATATGCTGGTGCGGCGGCGGGTGCCGGTGCGGCGGGGGGGTGCGGGCCGGTCCCCCCGCGGCGAGGGGATGCCGGTGCGGCTGGAGGGTGCCGGTGCGGCGGGGGGTGCGGGCCGGTCCCCCCGCGGCGAGGGGATGCCGGTGCGGCTGGAGGGTGCCGGTGCGGCGGGGGGGTGCGGGCCGGTCCCCCCCGCGGCGAGGGGATGCCGGTGCGGCTGGAGGGTGCCGGTGCGGCGGGGGGTGCGGGCCGGTCCCCCCGCGGCGGGGCGCGGCGCGGCCCACGAGGTGGCAGCAGACCCTTTGCAATGCGGCGGCGGGGCCGGGCGGGCGGGCGGGAGCTCAGGCGGGACAGCCCGGCCCCCGTCCCGCCCGCAGCCGCTCCGCTCCGCTCCGCACCGGGCCGGGCCGGGCCGGGCAGGGCGGCCGGGAGGCTGCCGCGGGTGGTTCTGGCGCTGCGGCCGGACGGGCCTGCCGGGGAAGCGTCTGCTGGCGGGGCTGGGGCGGGCGGGGGTCCCGCCGGGCGGCGCTGGGGGTCCCTGCGGGGCGCCGGGTGCCGGGGGTACCGAGCGGAGCCCGCAGGGCGCTCCCCGCCGCGGTCCGCGCCGCCGCCTGTCGTGCCGCCCGTAGGCGGGGAAACCGCACCTGGCTGCGGTCTGTGAAACGTGACGGGAGAAACCTGCGTCTCGAGTCGCTCTGCTCCCGGGAGCGGCCCTCGGGGGTCAGGCTGGGGCGAGGGAAGCCGGGCGGCCAAGCAGCGCTCGGGCGATGCTGCCGCCGCCGCCGCCGCCGAGCCCCTAGCACCGCAGGCACGGAGGGGTCTCCGCCCGCGGGGGGGTGGCGAGCAGGGCATTTCCCGGCGGTGTGTGCCCGGAGCAGCCCCGCTCAGGGTGCCGCGGCCAGCAGTGCGAGCGGGCACCGCCTCGGGGGGCGGCGGGGGGCTGAAGGAGTTGCTCTTGGTGAACTGGGAATGCAAACGCGGAGTGGCTGGCGGCGCCGATTCCCCCCCCCCCCCCCCCCCCCCCCCCCGCGAAGGGCTCACGCTAATAGAGACCGCTACGCATCGCCTCAATTAGGCGGTCAAGACGTGCTGAATAATAAATGAGCGCAAATTGGCCGGGGCTGCGGCTGGGACCGAGTCCCCGGGTGAGTGCGGCGGGCGCAGGCGTGGCCGGGGGAGCCTCCCGCAGGGCCCGGGGCTCCCCCGGTGGCGGGCACCTCGTCCCCGCCTGTGCCCCGGACCTAGCGGGGGGACCGGCCCCCCAGCATCTCGCCATCCCCGCCCGTCACCCCTCCGCTCGCAGCCGCCGCTCCCTGCATCCCTGACACAGAGACCACCACCCACTTTCAGTGACCCGGGGGGGTTATATGTGTACGTGAGAATAAAGTAAAAGTTAGTTAAAACGTATGACCTACATCAACCCAGCCCATCAAGTGTCTGTTACATTAAATGAGGTAGATGAGTCCTCCGCCCTGCTCAGTCTTAGCATTTATTTTTGGGCAAAGTGTGGGCACGACAGCATTTTACTCCCACCTTGGGTGGCAATATACCTTTGTTTCAAAGACCATAAGGCGCAGAGAAGTGAAAGGAATGAATGCAGTTTGAGGTTATTGCTTGGGTGGGCAGGCGAACATGAAAATTCAAAGCATCCCAGCAGCCTATAGATGTAGGCAAACTCCAGGCTGTTCAGACAACTGATTGTTCAATAAATGCAAACGGACAAAGCGAAGCACCACTGAACTTGAGAGATAAAGGTCCTAACAATAGAGGCTTTTTACAGTGTGAGTCCAATTTTTTTTTTTTTTTTTTTTGCCTGTTTATATAAGTAAAACACAATTTGAGCAACTGGAGCATCAGCTTTTTACAGTGAAAGATAATTCGGCTGGAGCAGCCAATAAGATCGTGTAAGATCCTCTAAAGAAAGCCCCAAATATGTATCCTCGTTTCATTAATAAATGGCTTCAATCCAAGCATAAAAACGATGTGACTTTAATGTTTTCTCCAACTGGTAGCCACATTCCTTGTTAGTGAGAGATCCCATGTGGGAACATTAAAATAAGCCATCCCCACACAGGCTGGGAGTGATGAAACACGACCTAGCAGCTTCAGCACGCATCAGAGGATGGAGCCTGGTAATAAAATATTCAAATAAGCAGTTCGGCCCTAAACATTTCCGTACCTGCTGGGTGTCCAGATTTCAAAAACTGGGATTTAAAGATCTTTATATTTCTAAGTACCAAGTTTCCATAAGTAAATACAAAAATGAATGTCAAAAGATGACCACTACGACCCAGTTTGTAGCTGGAAGTCTAGCTGGATAATTCAAACCTGTATTTTGGCTTAGGCCAGGAAAACCATCAAACTCTAGCATCTCTTTGTGAATAAATCTTTGTGAAGTTGGCATGCCACAGGTAGGAGAAGGACCACGTGATACGGCAGGTTCTCATTTTTTGCTTCAGTAGACTCATTTTTTATTGAATAGCAGAGTAAATATTTAAGCAAAACTAGTGTAAACTGCTGGCAGGTATGCCATGCTAAGTAGAAGTCATTTACTTTTAAATAATTAAAAGTCAATATACAAGCATAGCATTCTTGTTGCAGTGCGGCATACGGTACTACCACTCTGCCTACATGTCACTTCGGAGCCTGATTTACTAACAAAGCTTTTAGCTAAGCTCATTTTGCAAAAGAAAGAAAATAAAGAAAAAAAAAAAAAGAGGTTTTTAAAAACCAGCCCTCTCTGTTGTGTATGGTTGCAGGTATGTTGGCTACACAGACCCCAGCTGTTTCTGGATAAAGCTGAATCTGCATTACTTGTGGGGCTGATAAAGAAAAGCCCTGATTTCCTTTGCATTATGCATAGTGGAAGTGTCAGGATGGCTCTGATGGTGTTTAATTAAATATTTGGCAGTGTTTAATTAATTAAATATTTAAACATTAAATACTAAATAGGATGTGATATCTGCTTAGTGGACATTATGTCTCAATAGCCATTAGTCATTAAATAGGACTCAAATTGGCCCTAGAAGACTCCCCTTAGCTAAGCAAGGTCTTAAGTACATGCACTTTCGGATCTTCATTAATAAGTAATAGAGGCCAATTCAGACTATGTAGCAACACAGAGATCCCTATTAACAGAAATGTTAATGTCTCTGTTTGAGACCAGGCTCTCCAGTCCAGACAGCAGATGAGATGCTCAGAGCAGAGGTGGGGGATGCAGACCCTTGGGTGATGTACAGGGCAGCAGCCGGGGAGAGACCCACCATGCCTGTGGGACGCCTGCCGGCACCTTCACAGGGAGGGACGGGGCACCGCACTCAGATGCCTGTGGTCTACCAGCCCCATGATGCCTATATGGAACTATTTTGGGTTAACTTCAGGGGATTTGAAATTAATTACATGGTTTAGCGTTCGCACACACTTACACTCCCTGCAAGAGCCCCGCTCGCCCGGGGAGCCGTGTACAGCCGCCTCGGCGTAAATGAGAATCAGGCTCCGCACGCCCACCCTCTGCCAGATTCCCACAAGCGTTCGCCACGGGCTGATCCAGCCAAACATTACCACATGCCAGCACTCCAAACCCATGCTCTTCCCATAGCATCCACACAACGGCTCACACGCTGAAAACTAAGCACGTGCATAAGTGCTTGGATAAAGCGAGGTCTATAAAAAAGAGGAGGACTGATGCTTTAAAGATTTTTCCGTAAGATATTTTTAGCAGGGAAACAACGTTTTACAGGCCTTTGTGGTTTCGAATTTGCTATTTCATTATTCCCTATTCCCTAGACGACTACTAGTGGCAAACACTTCATACTTTTCATCTCAGTGATATTTTGGTAAGATTTATCATTTTTACCATTAAATCCCAATACTGCACTGCAGTACGCCCTGGCAGTCCCTCTCAGCGCCGGGCTGCCCAGCAGCAGGTTCGCAGCCCGCACAGGCGGCGCCCAGGGGACTCTGGCTCCCTGGGGAGGTGGGCGATGCCAGCACCCACCCCGCAGCCACCCGGGGCTTTGCAGAGGGCGATAAACTGGTTGTAATTTAAAGCAACTCTGAGATCATTTCAAATGACGCTGGAGTCAAATTAAAATGCAGCAAGGGGATTCCTAATCAGCTCAAGACTCCTTTTCTTTGGGGACCTGCTGTAGCACGCTGTGTGCCAACGGTGGGACTTGCGGCGGGGCAGCGGTGGCCGGCCAGCAGGACCACGGCGGGGGGCTCAGCGTGATCCTGCCCCGCGCTTCTCCCTGGCTTCGGCGTTCATAGATCTTCCGTGCCTCCCAGGCTGCATACACGCTGATAATCAGATTGCACTTCTGCCTAGTAGTTTTTACTTGAAATATCATTGAGTTAGCTCTTGAGGGATTTGTGTCTGGTGACATATATATTGGTATTGAAGTCAGAGGTCGCCTATTGCAAAGATCATCTTGATAGGATGATTATGAAAAAAGCCATGCTGGTTAGAAGACCCTCTAACTAGATTTGGTCTTCTTCCTTCAGCCTCACATTAGCGACTCCTGGTTTCTCTCTCAGTTTTAGTGATCCAATCTTTCTTCTTCTGAATTTCTCCCTTGGGAGCTTTCTACACAGACATTTTAATATATCACGCTATTCTCTGCAGAAATCATTTGCTCAATAAAGAGACTGGATTTTTTTTAATTGTAACATTAGCAGTGTTCAATAGCAGCCACGATGCCTGCACCTACGCCTGGCACGGGCTGAGAAGGGCTGGTCTTGGATCCAAGCCATCTTAGGAGGGAGTCAGTGCTTTCACCTTCATGCTTCCGCTGTGAGCAGCTCCCAGGGCAGCCGGGACCAGCTTTGGAGGGGAAGACCCAGCTGCCAGCAGCAGCGCCTGCAAAAGACCTTCCTCCAGCATTTTGCTCCACGCAGACTCCAGCTGCACCTTCTGTATCTTTTAAGAAATTGCCAGCGATGGGGTAGGCACTATAAAGCAAGCACCCCATCAAATATTAAGCAGCAGTCAGTCGCTGCATTACCAGCTAACTGCCAAGCGCAAGTTTATGTTTCAGCTGTAATGCGTCTTGTTGCACAACGTCAAGATGCCAGAAGACACCATCTGCGGAACACACAACACAAATATCAGTGCCACACATCCTAATAACTCAGACAACCTGCTTGGCGTCCTCTGCCCACACCACCGTCTCAGGCGAGGTGAGGTGAGCCCACCCGAGCTGCAGGCGGGCTGCCCTGCTCCCCGCGCTCGCTGCTCTCCCAGCTATTTCTCCTGGTAGCTTTGCATGCTTGTTGCATGCTGTTAAAAGGCTTTTCATTTCCTGACAATTTATAAATATGTATTGGGCCTGAAGGATGAGGGTAAAGCAACTGCTGTTTCTTTTTTTAAAGAAAATTAAACATGACAAACTTAGTTATTCATGCAAACCATCCGCCTGTTATCTCTGATTATGCAGGATCCAAATGGTGAAGCTGAGTGAATGAGTGCATTCATCAAAGTAAACTGTCAGAGACAGGAACACCAGGTTTAACCTACCCCTACCTATTCTCTTTTGTACTTGCGTTTCATCATCTTCAACAGGCAGTGCAGTTGCCCGGTACCAAGAGCACCTATTTCACTACTATCTCTCTATTTTAAGGGGATTAATTAACCTCCAGAGAATGGAGAAGAAACTCAGAGTGTAGCACTCTCATGCTTTAAAACATCACTTAGCCAGGATATTTTAAGCTCACAGGCCAGAACATATGGTATTTCAGGAACAGAAGCTGGAAGCACCGTGCACGTGTATTCCTTCACACACCCAGCGCGGAAGGAGGTGAGGTGTTCTGCTAAGGCTCGGCATGCGTGCGTGTGTACGGATGCGTGGGAGAAGTAAGCAGAAATAAACTTTGCGCACTGAGAAGTGACAGATTTATTTCCACCCATCCATCAACCTGCCCCACAGCAACAGCAGATACCTGGAATATGTAAACTTGAGAAAACAAGAAAGATTGTATCGTAACATCTGAAATTTGCGGCAAGCCCCGCAGTTCGTTTCTCTGTTTTAATCCAGAGAGGCTGCTTCAGACATCAGTTCTGATATTCAGGAACAGCTCTGATTTATTTTCCGAGGAAAATCCCTTTTACCTGGCCCAGGGAGGAGGGTCCTGTGTGCGGGGTCAGGTCCCCTCCCAGAGCAGCTGTGCCACCGCACCAGTGCTGCTGGCAGCATGGCCCCAGCCCCGGGCAGCTGGAGCAGCACTGTCATCCCTGCAGGCACCTGGGGGGCCAGGAGAACCAGCCTGCCGTCCCTGCAGGCACATGGCCGTGCATGTCCCCACCTTCAAATGGGGAGATACACCAGAACACCTCTTTTTCTTACCCATGTTAACCTGTCCAGCAGCTTGCTGGCTGCTCTCACAGAAGGAGACCTGGGTGAAGATAAAATTGTTCTGAGTGCACTGGCTTAAAGTAGCTGACGGGGCAAAGGCAGCACCCGGGCAGTGCGTTGCAACGCTGCCTGCTGCAGCCGTGTGCCCTGCTGGCTCTGCCTGCGCCTCACCGCTTGCAATGGGAGCCAGGCTGAGCACACCCTCAGGTGGAGAGGCCCACCCTACCCCACGTGTGCATGTGTAGCCCCCAGCAATGTTTTTTAATACATTTTTATTTATCTCAGAGTGCACATACACACTGGGAAGGGCCAATTACTGTTTAATGTGGCTCACTTGGATCATCTGTGCAAAATTTGCAAGTTAATTAATCGGTTACAACTCTTCTTCTTCCCCGAAAACCATTAACGTTGTGTTGAACAGTGCCTCCTGCCTGGAGGATGCTCAGGAGACCACAGAGCCCCCCCCGCCTCCATCCTGAACCACCCTTTACCACCGACCCCACTCATGGTACTGCAGGCGAAGGACCAGAATTTTAAGCTTTTGGTGGCACCGAGAGCAGCCACCAGCCTGGCAGTGCTGTGCCATGCTGCGGGGGGCAAACCAGCCAGGGGATTTCAGGGTGGGCCGGAGGGCAAGGAGAACTTTTTGCAACTTGCAGTCCCTGCTGTGGTACAGCATGATGCTTTAGCACCAGAAGAAAAGCCATAGCACTCTCTCCACCATGATTTACGCTCTGGTTGAGTCAGTGTGACAGCAGGACTACTTAACACTACCCTCCGCCCCCACTGTTACAGAGTTATGACTTTAAACGCCGAATATGAATCAAGAATTTCCTTTCCATTCAAATCCTCCTTCTGCCTTTCTTATCTGACTCATTTCCAAGCTGCCCACTGACCTTCATGCTAATTGATCATTACTAATAGATAAGGGTAATGCAGCTTTTGAACTGTACTTACTGCATGCTCTATACTTCTTGATTGGCACAGGCTGGTGTTTTTTGTTTTGTTTTGTTTTTTGGGGTTTTTTTGCCTGGACTAAGATAGTCTGAAATTCAACCAGAAGCCAGTGGACAATCTTTAAGAACACCACCGCACGCTAAAGCGAGCTGCTGTGCTGCTACATGCATTACCTGAAACAACTGGAAAAGCCCAATTCTGTCAGAGGTGGGGATCTGCAGGAGGTGGGTGAGGGGGGCCTTCTCTAACACCCCGACATAGCATGCTTGGTGTCACCAAGCCCACTTACTCACACCACCACCACCGCATCTCCTGGGAAGGGGCCTGGATTTGTTGCTTGGAGTGTAAGCGCTTACCGGCTGCACTTCCCTGAAGGTCGGGGGGGCTTTGCAGGTGTCGGCTCAGGCAGCCACACAGCACCCTGCACAGCTGGCGAGCTGAGTCCTGGCTGCCTTCGGATACAGGGAACTGCAAAGAATTTAAGTGACTTGTCAGGAGTTATCGGGAGAGCCCGAGGCATGGCTCAGAACACAGTTGCTGCCCGTAGCCTCCTCTGCAGCTATCAGATAATGCCAACCCTCTGCGATGCACTAATACTGAAGAGCACATTTCATACACAAATGGATTATTACTGGAATCTTATAGATAAAGCCATTCATCTTCTGAGGCCCTTGGGAGTCTGAGTAGTTAATACATATCACAGCAGAAAGATATATAAAGCACACAACACAAAGGCACAGTGAGAAGCATGTATAGAAGTGTTGAAAGGGAGAGAAGAACTGGAGCAGAAAAGCAAAGCTGCACGAGATGCACAGTTGAGCAGATGCACACGCCTACTGACCAAGTAAACCGGGTCTTTGAGCACTTTCGGGTGACGTCTTCAAAAGGTAGCTAAAAACTTCAAACTCCAATTGTTCAGCCACCAGTTTTTGTAGAAACACTGTCAATGACACAGCAATGATCAGACTTATTATCAGATTTGCAGACGCGCGGGGGCAGTCGCAGGTGGAGGGAGGTGCTGGTGGCCCGGGTCCCCCAGCCTGCCTATCCCAGGTGTGGTACGGCTGCCCCTCTATCCAACCGCAGTGACAAAAATGAGTGCAGAAATCCTGACGCCCCATTTTCACCAGCACTCGTACCCTGGTGATGAGCACTCTAAGAACCCATTTCAGGCAGAATAGAAAATTAATGAGGGAATAAAAGAGGTTGAGTCACACATCTTACATCTCAAATATGCCTTGCACAAATCGGCCGTGATGAATTGTATGAAGTCTGGGTAAGGCTCCTCGCTGGTCAGAATACAGAAAAAGCACATGTGGGCTTCTCACATGTTAAACAGAGCTCATTAAGGGGAAGATGCTGTTTAGCCTTTTAATTCTGACCACATCACTCACTCGTCATCTTATTTAGACCCTATTTTTCCCCAGACTGGCAGGTGATATGATTGCATTGGCCTGGATACAATCACAGCTCAGGCTCTGCTCGACAAGCCAGCAGCAGTGACCAGAGCTTTTGTGCCGGTGCAGCTGGGAGAGCTGAGTGCCTGCGTGCAGAGATCCCACCCCATCAAAACCATGCGGCCGGCATAAAAACAAAACCAGGCAACTTTCGGTCCATGAATATACATCTCATTCAAAGCAAAAAGGAGGCTCTTCAGCAGCAATGCCAAACATGCAGATTAATGACAACGCTTTGCCTGTGAAAATGGCCTTGCTGAGTCCAAACACGTTCTCCAGAGATGCCAGATTTTCCAAGTTAGCAAAAATGTTGAGCTGTCTGTTTGCTTTAAACAATTATGTCAGCTCTGCAAGTAAAATATGTTCCCTCGCCTGACCTCCCCGTGCTGCTAGGTAGGGCAGCATTTGGCTGTCTCTTGCTTTAACACAGACATCAGGGACAGCTGGAGAGTTTCCTTGGGAAAAGCAGGGCACAGCCCCCGAGGGGAGAGGCGGAGGGACCAGAAGCACTGCCGGGCTCTTGCAACTATGTGCTTTATCACCTGCCACGCCACAGCAAAGCCCTGATGCTTCAGCTTCGGTGCAAGCCCTGCTCAGGTGTGGGTTTAAGTCTTCAGTGCCCAGTAAAACCAGACCTGTTTGGGGACGGCAGCCCCTTAAATAGAAGATATCCAGTGCCACACCGCATTAAAAGTATAGCCCTAGATCAGACAAGACGGAGGAGGCTGTTATTGCTGCTCCCACCTCTGTCCCCAAAAGGGGAGCTGCTGCAGAAGGAGATTAAATGATTTATCTCAGGTCGCAGTAGAAGCTGGTGGCAGAGCTGGGAATTGCAGAGCCTCCCCTGGGTGCCCGTCCAATACATTAAGCACAGACTCAACCTTCTTCTCCACACCACCAGGTCAGAGGCGGGGTCAGGCAGCCTCTGCACTGGAACAGGCTGCCAGCGCCTGGCACTGGGCTGCCAAGCAGAAAAACACTCCGTCAATAGCGAGGGCAGAGCAGCAATATGTATATCAGAGCTAATGCAGGCAAACACTGATCGCTTCCTTATGATTTACACCAAACGCACCACAGCCAAGCTCAGCTGGAGGAGCCAGCTTTCCCTCCGAAGGATGCTCAGCCGTGCCTGGTGGAGCAACACCAGCACCCTGTACCAATGGGAGCAGGACAGAGCCAGCTCACCAGGATATTTTCTCAGAGAGCAAGTGATCACTTGAATTTTTCCCCCATTCAGTAAAGTCAATCACACAAACACAGTTTACCTTAAGGCTGATACCTGGTGTGAGACAAGGTTCCCTGCCCGAAAGCTGCACGGGCGCACTGCTCCGACAAACCTGGGCTGGATGGCAACAGCCTTGAGTGAACTGTAGTGGAAATAAAACTAGAGGGCAACCTGGTGCCAGTGCTAGCACACACATATCCCAAATATTTCATTGCAGTTATCTCCAGAGCCCATCTAGGCAGCCTTCTGGCATGCAGAAGATCAGGTTTGGGAAAGCCAGAATCGTTCTGGGGGTTATGCTGGAAAGGCCGATTACAGCACAAGCCGATTTTGAACAAATAGGGGGGGAAGGGAGCAAAAAAAGAGGGGTTCTTCAGTTCTGCTGCTGTGCTGGAGGGACTGTGAGGCAGCATCTCTGGGAACCCCCAAGCCATGCGGCTCCTGGGCACACTGGTGTCCCAGGTCATGAGCGCTCAGCCTGCTCAGCAGGTCTCCATTTGACAGAACTGGCTGTCCTGCACAAGGAACCTCCTGCACCTTTCAACCACTGACCTGTAAAAGTAGCTTCTCAGGATGCAACTGCACATAAAGCCAAGAGCCATCTTGGCTTAAACACAGGGAAAAACGCATGCATGAGGATATACAGTGGTTGTAGGAGGCATTTCCCACGTTATAATCACATGGAGAGAGAACACAACCGTGTAACAAATCCAAAAGCTATGACACTTTTGTCTCCGAAGTTTCCACTTCCAAGCTAGCAGCAGGTGAGAGGACAACACAGCTTGCTCTTTCCAATATTCAGATACAGTTTAGCATCAACAAAATCTTTCAGAGTGATCACCGTCCAGGAGAATACATCTAATTCCCTCTAAAATAATTTGGAGCTTCACTGGGTAGAAAATTGCTATTTCTGCTCCAATGCCAGAGAATTCCATTTTTAATTATAGACATCTCTGTTACGCACAATTATAATATTCTTCCATATTCTCTCTCGCTCTTAGTTCAAACATACTATTAGCTTTTTAAACCACTGCTATGCATCGAGCAGACACAGGTCACTCCTGCTGCAGAGGAATGCCGACGTTCATGCCTCTTGAATGAACTCAGACTGACTAAAAGAGGATGAAGCATCTTTTTTGTATTTTCCAGGACAAGTTAACCTAACAGTCAATTATTGTTTGGATGCAACCTTCGGTGGCGTGATGTTAGAACAGAAAAATGCTCAACACCTTCTCCAGAGCATGGATACATGGACTGATAATGCCTTGTGGAGACTGCAAGCTAAGGACCAAATTTGGTGAGCATGCTGAGAAAAAGCCACATGAGAATCCACAGCAGAATTCAGTGAAAAACAGTAATGCTTTGCTAGTGTCCGTTTGCAGGATCAGGAAATAAAGGGACAAATTCTTACGCCCCAATGTAACAAACACAAAATTATTTTTACACAATAATTAATCATCTTGTAGAATTAATCAGGGGAACCAAAAAAAATTACTGAGGAGATAGACATTCAAGGGCAACAGTTGGAGTTTTGATGCTCAGATCTGTCCTGATCAGGTGAAAAAGATTCCAGACACACAGGAGCTGGTCCAGACCCACATCCTGAGGATCAGCATTTTAAAGGCACAAAGATGATACATCAGTTGCTTTAATCCACAGCTGCGTTAAACACGTTGAGTCCGTAAGTTTAGTAGCTGTTTTCAGTTCTGACTGGCACTGAGTACCTTTGCTGATCAGAACTGATAACTTTAATTGGTAGTGTAGAGTTCGGTGCAAGGTGCATTGACACTAATGAGAATTCGTTGATTAATTTGCCGGCCACGCAGGGAAGCGTGCCAGGGAAGGTGGTGGGAAAGCAGAGGAAGGCTGCTGCTCTCCGTGCCCTGTGCCCATCCCACGGGGCGTGGAGGGACACGATGGGCGGCAGCAGGAGGGCATGCAGGCAGCTGGCTGTGCCTGCCCAGAAGCAGCCCAGGCAGCAGCCACACCACAGGGTGAGAGGACACAAGGGACAGAGGGGTCACTGCCATGCGAGCGCAGAGGGGAGCCGTGCCCCTGCCGGCTGCCCGGCCAGGCTGGAGCATGCGGCGTGCCAGAGGAGCACCAGCGGTGGGCTGCCAGCCAGCTGCTCGCTAAGCGTCGGGGCTTTACATGCACCAGGCAGGTCTCTTGCTCCTCGAGGAGGAAACTTTTCCTTGTCACCACCCCAACCCAAAGCACAGCTGCGGGAGCAGGAGGCAGGGCTGTGCCTGCCCGCGCTGGGGAAGCCTGGTGCAGGACACCCACCCCGCTGCGCTTGAGACCACCTCTGGTGTCCACTCACCGAATTGAAGAGGACATATGCATCAAACATCCCAGTATCTTCCAATTAAGGTCTTTTGGTATGGATCAAAATTAAAACACGGTCACCATGCAGGCACATTTTAAGCCCCTGGCTAGCCAGCAACGAAAGGGTCCAGGCTGGCCCTGTTTCCTTTGAAGCATGCCTGCTGGCTGTAGGTTTCTATAGTGCTCAGTCGCAATTACAGCTCTTTTCAACTTCTCTCTCTCTCTTTTTTTTTTTTTAATTTAAAGAGTTTGAGAGGAATTAAAAAACCCTCATCAATCAGATTTATCAAATAAAACTGTAGAGGTAGGGCCAGCTGCAGCTACACATGTCAAACTCAGCTGCAGATATGAAAGGAAAGGCTGTAATTCATAGTTAGGGTGCTCAGCTTTTTGAGGGTTGAGCAGCAAAACTAATCCCATTGCTGTATTCCTGAACCTACAGAGATGCCCGACTCTGAGCTGGGCGAGGGCACCCCAGGACCAGTCCCTGCATACATGGGTTGGGACTCTGCACCCCATGAAAGGGGGTGTCTGTGCTGTGCTTGCCGCCTGGGCACGCTCCTGCCATGTCCCCGTTCCCAGGGCTCATGAAGGACTCTAGAGTCATTTGGGGTTTTTTTTCCTTGTCCTTGCACAATACATGTGGCTGAGCAGCCTGGATAAAGGCTAAGACATTTATCTAAGACAGTACACACACGTTACTCTGGTCATAAGAGTGAAAGAGAAGAGAATAATGGCAAAACTTGTCATTGATTTACACAGGTCAGTATTTTACCAGCCTTCTCAGATTTTGCCTCACCGAGGTCTACTTTTGTTGCATGCCATTAGCTGAGTGACAACGCAGCCAAAGAAATTCAAAGGCAGGTAACGTCCCCAGATACCTGCACAAGGACCTTCAGGCGTGGATGAGAGGTGCCTTGAGGGGGCATGAGCTGAAAATGAGGAGGAATAGACTTCTTGGGAATGAAAAAAGGCAGAGGTGGCGCGGTCTTCCCTCTTCTGCTTAAAATTAGTGTTATTACCATAAAACTGCCAAGCACCACAGTTGCGGGACACAGGCGATGCTCACAATTCTCCTGCAGGCCCTGCTGGGCACTACTTTGTGCAAAGCGCCTGAGCACAACCCTCCTCCTGCTATGGCCAAGTGTCAGGGAGCTGCAGTATCCTCTCCCTCTGCTTTGCCACCCTGCTGTCTGAGTGGCCAGCTCTGCCCAAAGAACATCCCAGCAATCACTGACACTTGCAAATAACAGCCCTATCCCTGTGAAAAACCCCAGGATATTCAGGGATGAAGATGTGTTTGTGCATAATGAGACACACTCAGAGATGCAGAAGTGTGGAGGCGCGTAATGATTTTCCTCATAATTATTTTAACAAAAAAGTTGTAAAAACTAAGAAGGGAAGGAACAAGGGGTTTTTCCACCCCACCTGAGCGCAGACACAAGCCTTGCCTGCAGGCTCTGCCCCAGCCTTTCCTGCACCCCAGCATCCATGGAGATGCTCTCCGACACGAAACATCACAGCCTCCTTCAGACATCTGTTACAGCACTGAACGGCACCTGTGCAGAAAGAGAAGAGCATCACATTCGCTTTCCCTTCAGACCACCCCACGGCTTTGCCCCGCAGGGTGGCTGTGCCACGGGGCAGCTCCTGGGGCCCTCCGGCACCCTCAGACCACCCCCCGCTCCCGGCAGCGGTGCTCGCCCAGCAAGGCTGCAGCCCCGCAGGGCACAGGGCAGCCGTCCCGTCCCAGCACGCCTCGCCGCCCCCTGGCTCTTGTACTGTTGCACAGTTCAATGCAAAGCTGCTCACACTGGAAAATGCCAGTTGGCTGTGCTGAAACCAAAGCCCGCTGGTTTTGCCACCATCCAGCAGAAAGGGGCAGCGATGGTACGAGCCATCTTAGACCAGTCCTGGCCAAATCCCTCCTAGCAGGGGCACAGTATCCCATACCGACTCACCCAGGTTCCCAGCAAAGCTGCTTTCTGCAAATGCAGATGCTTCAGCATCAACCAATGTCTTTAGCAGAGGTTTCCAGACTGCATCTCACATGGTAAAGGTTTTGAGCTGGTTTCTCAGGGTGCTGCCAGACCCTCGTGTCCTCCAACAGACTCCATCTGCTGGTTTTTCAGACACGCAACTCCTGCAAGGACAAAATATATCGAGTTAAATAATATATACTTTATCTTTTGTTTCTCTTAGCAAAACTGCGCAATTTTGGAGAGATTTTGTAAATTCAGATTTATGATTATTATTTTTCATACTATGGCTACCACAGTGACCACAGAGAATTTATTGAGGTAATAAAGTATTTAAATAGCCAATTTTCAAAAAATGGAACCATTGCAATGGATTAACATTCAAACCATTAATATTCAAACATATTAAGTCACTTAAAGGATTTTTTTGTGTGTATGCATTTTTTGGGGTATATTCTCCTCATAATATGTGAAGAGAAGATATACTTTACTGTTGACATTTAGCACATTTTCCTTATTGCTTTTCATTTCATTATGAGTAAAAGTGTTATTTGTCCACCCAGCCTTCCCTAGGACAAATGTCTGCAGAGGCAACCAAAAATTAAAGGAAATATTTTAGATGTCAACATTAAATGTCAAAAACTGATTTTAAGTAATTACTAATACCCTGGCACGAATGCATTTTATTCAGAAAATCCCCGTTAAAAATATTTATCGTGGGATATTCAAATTTATTACGTAGAACAACACAGTTAACGTGCTAGCTTCTATTTAATGCTTTGGTTCATAGCAACAAAGATACCAATGGGAAATCATTAAATAAATACGTGATTTTTGCGGTATAATAGGTCGATGTTTGGTATCACTTGAAAAAAAAACAAAACAAACCTCACCGAGCTCAAAACGACAGAAAAAACGCAATGATCAGGCAAAGTATGGCAACATCAGAAATGTTAACAGATCTCAGAAAGTGATTTTATGTTAATTCAAATGTTAATGCTGTCCGAGGCTGCTGAAAGGAGCGTGGGGCTGTGGGAGGAGATAGACGTTGCCGGCAGGGGAAAGCACAGGGAACACAAAGGGCTGCCTCTTGGTGTGGGTGGGGGGGGTTTATTAATTATATTTCCTTTAGAGCCCTAACAATAACATGTCAGTAATCTACACATTCTGTACTTAATTGACATTAATGATTTGGCTGGGTCCCGGTCCTCGCCGGCGAGCCTCCCCACGCCGTGAGAATCCCGGCCATCTTGCGTTCCTCCAGCCCTGCAGCGCAGCCCCAATTAAGTCAATGAGCGTGGGGGCACCGAGCTGCTCCCACCAGCTCCACGGCCCCTCTCCCAGCCAGGTCCCACCCGGGCATCTTCCAGCCCGCTCTCCACATCCCTGAAGGAGCATGCAGCCCCCAGCACAGCCCTGCACAAAGGGACGCATTCATGCTCCCCCCGCGTCCCGGAGAGGCGACCGCCCAGCACGCACGGCCACCCCGGCCGTGGTGGGCAGAGGTGGAAGGGGTCCCACCGGTCCCCCTCCGGCACCAACAGCTGGGGCAGAGGCAGGGACTTCTCCCCCATGCCCGTGAGCAACAGGTCCCACCACACACAGAGCCATCCCGGCATCCCACGTGCCTGCAGCCACCCTCGAGGTGATGACCCACCTGTGAGCACCCAGCAAAGCCAGGTACGCAACTAGAAGCAGTGAAGTGATGCCCCTCAAAGCCCCCCCACCCCTGCCTGGGCTGTGCTGGTGTTTCTATGGTCGGTGCCACCCAGCTGCCAGCCAGCAACATGTTCCAGCCTCCCGCCATCTACCTTCATCGAAGCTTTCCGCTACGTCAGCTCTGGGAAACACGGTTTCTGTTCGTGCAGGCTGCCGGGGAGCGATAGCCACTGGGCAGCAGGAGGGTCCAACCCTGCCGCCGGCACATCCCAGCCCTCTCGCCACTGGCAGGCAGCCCTTGGGAACTGCCGGAGAAACCTGGAGTCTTACGGCATGTGCTGCCATCAACCTGTACGTGCCAGAGCACACACAAGCTGGAGCAATGACACAACCGGGTTGTTCTGGGCAGACACACGATGGATTCTTGGTGTGGACAACCAATGCATTTCTTGCACCAGCACAGCACGATGCTCCGTGAAGAAGTCAAGCACATTTCTCCATGAGCGCCAAACTAACAGACCCGCTCTTGAGCACGGTGTTGCCTTCCTCCTTGGGTTAGCCTCTGCTCATCTCCCGTCAATACCAGATGTACATCACGGCTGCCAGTGCTACAGCCCCGATTCCCTCTTCCCCTCTTCCCCCTTGATTCCCACCTTTTGTCCTGCCAGCACGGAGCCCCCGCTGTCACTCGCCTGGGGTCAGGCCAAGCGCAGAGCATGGTGCCAATCCTGTGCCCCTCCATCGCACAGAGGGTCACCAGCCCCTCTGACTCCTTTTTCTTCTCATCTATATTAACCAAAGTCAGATCTTCTTGCAGTTGTCCAATGGAAGAAGCAACAGACAGGGAAGGTGGCAGGGACACACCACCAAAAAACCCCACAAATCCAGTTTTGATAGGAAATCAGGCTAAAAAATAATAATAATAAAAAAATCAGCACACTGTCACTGCAAGCAAATCCCGTCCTCTATTAGGAGGTTCCAGGACCAGCCATCCCGCAGGAGCGCCTCTCCTGCTCCCAGCGGAACAGGATGGCCCGGGCAGCCGAACATTACACAAATTGTTCTGTTGCCACTTCTCAGGGGAAAACATTTGCTTAAAAACAGTCAGATGAATTTTGAGTGATCTATAGGGCACTTTGTTATGTTAATGACTGTTACCAACTGTCTCTTCTTTATATTAAAGTGTTGACTCATTGTCAGTTGGGGCGAGACAAGACAGCTTGCTTGTGCCTTACAGTCCTTTTGCACTCACCCAAACTACTCATGTGAAGACACTTTAATATGAAGAGACACTGTCTGTGGCCATTATTAATCTCCTGAGTGAAGCCCAGAATACTAATAAAACCTCGCAGGATCAGCTAACCTTTCTGCAGTGCATTCTTCATTCTGCAAGATTTTGGCCAAAATTAAAACATTTTTTTTTCGCTCTTGCAAGCCTGTGGCTGACAACCAGATTTCCCAAACCAAGAGGCAAAAGGGTTTTCAGTTGCACTGTACTGTGCCCGAATAACATCATCCTCATCACTCTGGTACAGGTAAGAGGGGATGCTCCTGCAAGCCCAGAAACATCTGCTGTATAAATGCCAGAAAGCAACGTTTTGCAGATCTGGCTGAAGTGAGAAAGCAACTTGTTTATTCTCAGACCGACCTTAAATTGAAGTGTAACAACCAAACCTGACTGTGAGCTGCACAATCCAAATATTACATTGACATCTGGTAAGTACTTGGAAGACAAATATCAGGGTGGAAAAAAAAAAAAAGGTTATCTTTTAACTCTTGTCACAGTCAATAATTCTTCATGTTCAGAAAAACTGGGCTGAGGCACTGAGCATCTTGGTAGAGTACCCCCTTTGGAAAATAAGTATATATCCAAACACCGTATGCAGAATTACAAAATAAAGCACTCTTTTCTGTCTCTGGGATTCAGTCCAAGAATGCTGAAACCATTTATCCTAGTCACACGCAGGCACACCACAGGTAAGTTCATGTAACTGGAGCCTGAACACGACAACCTGGCAAATGGCAGCTGTCCCTGCTTCTCCTTTTGCCTTGTAGGGGGAAAAAATCCCCAAACCCTTCCCTACACAGCTTTATTACATTTTTACTCACTTTGCAATGAATGCCTAATCTCCAGCCAAGCCACTTATTTTTAGTTCTACGTGAGGCCTCTTCCATCCATATTTAAGGAAGAAAGCAGCAATCCTAGATCCAGTGGTGTGTGCTGCCTGCTCGTGCTGACCAGCAGCAGTCTCGCCCTCCCAGCCGTAGCGGATTTCACATCCTTACACCAGCGATGTGCGCCGTGGTTGCCTTCTGAAAGCTCACACCTGTATACGAGTTACTTTGGCCCCCTGGCCCTACTGAAAATAAGAAACTGCCTCCAATGCAAAAAAATACAACATACCAATATATGCTTTAGTACCAGGAAAATCGTATCTGTGACGTGGCCTTTTGCTGCATGAGTTTCCAGAAAATGTTAAGGCTTGTTGCTTTTCTCAGGAAAATCATTTCGCTCATGATTAAACCCAGTATCATTTCAGTTTCAAGGATTTTACTGCATACAGTTTGTAAAAACCAGAACATTTGATACTTGGATTTTGCCTTTATAGATTAAAATTCTATTAGCACACGTGGCTGCATATTTTTTTTTTTTAAAAAACAAAGTGAAGACCAACCGCAATGTTGCCAGAAAGACATTGAGTGCATTCAGATTTAGCGAACTGTTTCCCCACCATGGCCACTGTCCATAAAAACGCTAGCTCCTCCTCTTTCCCATGCTCATGGGAATTTAAGAAAGCAGCTAAACCCTTATTTCTCTAGCCAAGCCCAAGTCAGAAATGTAACACTTGAGACTCATGAGACATCACAGGGAAACATGATAAAGGAAATACTTCCCCCTCAAGGAAGGAGAAGGTCCTGCTGAGCAGCTGCAGGCTCTCCTCCATCCCAGGGGCAGAGGCTGGTGCACCTTAGTCCCATGCCACGGAGCAGGGGATTTTCAGGTTCTTGACATGTCAACAGCAGCCTCCTCAGTTCAAACAAGCAGATATTTATCTGAAATGCCTGGGAAGAACAGGTCTACTTGGCCAGGGTCCACTGGCAAAAGGAAGGTTAGGGTGCAGCCTTATCATTTTTCCTTATATCTCAGGCAATCAACATATCCTAAGCCGAGCAGAAATAGGCCTTTCATATTTTTCCCCCTTGATTATTAGTGCAGCCCTGCTGAAACGTCAAATATCAGCGCACTAAAACAAAACCAGTTTTCAAGTAGATTTGCAGTTTCAATAGACAGTCTGCTCCCCTGAATTGCCAGCAGCTGTAGGACCAAAGCCCCCTGGGATCAGAAAGGTTTTCCTTCCTTCCTTCCTTGATAGCCGTTGATCTAATTTGCCCTCAAACATGCCAGTCTACAGAGTTTTGAAAACCCTGGTTTTATTCAGTCTACAAAGAATACTTTACTCCTTTTTATAATCTCAAATTCACCATAAACAGAAATTAAAAGCTTCATACACAAACTTATCCTTTTGTGCTTGGCATGAGCCGATTATTTCAAGAGACCAAAAGGAGACAGATTATGTAGTATCGCAATATTCTGCAGTCTTAATTAAATGTTTGATTAAGTATAAGTTGCTTCAGTTTACTCAAAACTTGTGAGAAACGGGTTTTGTACTTCAAAGGTAAGACATAACGTGACTTGTTTGCAGGTAGCGTGGCTGAAAGAGCCCATCTCCAAAATACTGTTCAACCACTCAAGCCAAGTTACTGCTTCGCCAGAGCCTTAACTTCAAAGCACAGAAGTTTCACAAATTAGCTAGAAATCGAATGCTATAACGGCAAAAAGCGGACATTAAGGTCTTCTTGCATTTGTATATAGTCATCACCTCCTGCCTTGCAAAAGTAAGGTTTCATATAGTTAAAAAAATGAAACAAGACCTCCAGATGTCTCGGTGACTCCACCTTGACTGCCCACCCCCCTCGGTGGGTCTGCACCCCACGGCACGGGCGCTGCCGGCCGGGGCGAGGGCAGCAGGAGCAGGAGAGGAAGGAGAGCCAAGCTGCTTCCCACCGGCGGTGCCACACGCCCCAGCTGCGTGCCCGAGTAACGTGCCCAGCCCCAGCAGATCTCTATAGAGAGTTTACAAGAGCCCAGGTCAAGCTGACCTCAGCCTCGCCAGCGAGGAGCCGCAGTGCCTCATCCCCAGCAAATTCAAGGATAGACAATTAACCCGTGTTATTTCACAGTATATGCTGGCGTCTCCCTTTTTTTTGAGGGGAGGGCAAGGTTCAGAAGATGAGGGTATGAGTAACCTAACGCCTTAAATGCATGTTGTTAAATACCCGGCGAAAGCATGTTCCCAAAACAGATGATTGATGCCAACAAACAAGGTGAAGCAGAAGCGGGTCCGTCCAATGCCAACCCGTGCAGTTGCCAGCTGCCCCGCTGCACCGTACGTGGGCCCCCTGACAGTTTCCTAATGGATTTTACCCAACCTCGCAGTACCCTGAGTGGATGTTACTCCCACGAAAGCCTGGGGGAAAGCCAGCCATGGCCTTCGGCCGCTCCCAAGCTGAAGTTCAGGTGCCCCAGTGCCTCCCCCGAGGCGATGCTGCGGTAAGGCTCCTACGCTTGCACCCAGCTCCGCACCCAGCCCAGTCAGAGGCAGCACATTTTACCCGGCTGCCCGAATTCAGGCTGCTGCGAGACCAGCCAGCTGTGCTGTAGGCGAAGGGAACGGCACCCAGCATCGAGAGAAACGTGAGCCAGGCCAGGAGAGCTCGCAGGGCCTGCAGCTCCCGTGGGGTGCCCGGCTGCGTACCTGCACAAGCACTCCATGGAACTCATGCCGGCTGCTTACCTCTGCCCCACGCAAGCAGGGATGTAATAAAACCCCTCATGCTGTAATTCCTGAGAACCAAGAGAAGATGCTGACCTGAGACCGAGAAACTGAGACAGCCCCAGGCAGACCATCCCGCTGCTTTACAGGAGACGAGCTACGCAGAGCTGGTTCTACGAGCTGCTGTGAGATGACGACAGCATTCTCAGCAGCTCAGCATCTGGCAGACCCAGTGCGGACCTCCGCATCCTCACCCTTTCTGCTCCCCGGCGCTCCACCTAGCCAAGCCCACCCCCAGGCCCCAGCTCCCTCCAACCCAGCCACAGCCGCTGCCAACATCCAACCTTAGAGCAGCCGGAATACAAAACCAGCACTGGATTTGTCGTGTTCAGATTTTCTCTGATGCCCCCAGCTTTCAGACCAAGGTGAGGTGTCGATACGTGGTTATGACAAACTTTTTGGGAGGAGGAAGATAATCATATGCCACCTGGGTTACCACAGAGTTCAATTTACCTTGCAGCACGCTTTATGCTGGTCTGTAGCTATTAAAGGGAGAGAGTTCCCAGTTGAGGAGCATGCAGCAATGCCCAGCTAAGCTAAACTGCTTTCTGGGGGTCCCCACGCTCCCGTGCCAAGGACAGCGGCCTCACCCATTGCTCTGGGGCTGCCCTTCCCACCTCGCAGGTAACCTGCTTAGAATCAGAAGCAGCTTGCGGGAACTCAAATTTGGTATTACACCTTCAGCCCCCTTGTAAACACATGACACCTTTATCTCTTCCCTAGCCAGGCAGAACTGCCCACTTGCTTCTCCCCACCTGCCATCAATCTGCCTCCAGGTCGGTCCAGGACCAGAGAGAATTTAGAATGGCATCCTCAGGCAAAGAAATACAGAGGCAATTCTCTCTTGGTTTTGTTTTGGTTTTTAATTATTTTTTCCAATAAGGACAACTATCTTCCTTAAAATCAGCTGCACCATTCCTCCCTAAAATGGTTTTCAACCTGTGGCAATCAGTGCGTAATTTTTTCAAGCTACCCTAGAAAGACAGCACACTGAGACAGAAGCATCCACATGTCACAAGACAACCAGAAACAAAGATGCTTGAAGCATGAGAGAAAAATGAGAAAGTAAGAAAATAGCTTTTAAAATCACCCCTGCTGGAAAGTACCGCACCTCTGGCACATGATTGCGTTCCTACCTGCAAAGCTGCCAAGCCGCCATCTCCGTGCTCTGAACAGACTGCTTCCCATCGAAATCAAGGTTAAACTTCTGGGGGCAGGGAGTTATAAAATTAGCAGGATTACCATCTGAAACAGAGATCCAATTTAGAAAGAGGCCTGCTATCTGAACAGTTTCATTCACAGATATATATATATATCTATCTTTTTCAGATACAGGTTTCCCACACAGCCCAAAGAACACATGGAACACCTGCATCCACTCTCAAATAAGCATTAACTATAATGTCATATTTAGCTTAAACTGAAAGTTAGAATTCTTCATATCTAGAATTACAGAACATTTTCTTGAACAGTTAAGAGTCATAAAGAAAATGTAATCCTTGTTTATAAGAGGCCAGCTACAATTTCAGGGTTGCTTTTTTTTTTTGGAAACAGATGAAACACATACTTAAATACTGAAAAGTAACAGCAAAAGGAGTAGTACTGAAGCTTGGCTGGCAATTTAGGAATTGAGCCTAGAGATTATCTTCCAGGAAGGTTACTGTTCTGTGTCCCCCGCTCCTGTTTTGTGTTTTAAATTTAAGGACAAAGTACTAAAGTGTGCCTTGACAATTCCTCCAATGTTACAAACCTTTTCAGTAAGATGCAAATATAACATTCCTTTGTCTAGGACATGCAGTTCTCAGATTAAAACCTCTCTGAACTGGCACCAGCAAACTTGTTCAGCTAACATTTATACTTATTTTGTTAGCACAAAACTCATAACCATCCACTACAAGGGAAGAAAAAAAAAAAGCCAGAAGCACCAAATAATTTTGCTTACCATTAGTTACCATAGCTGTTTTTATTACATTAAAGCTTTTAACATTTATCAGAATACTGGGTCAGGGAAAAGCAAAAGGGAGAATAACTTAAAAAAAATCCAAAACACAAACACACTGCCTTGCTGGGAAAAGCTTCACTGTTTAGAAAAATTTACCAACAGCAGAGTAGGAGCTTCCTGAAATAAGTGTTGTAGCATTTAAGTTATCTGCAGGAGGACACGATGAATCCTCGTAGTCTCAGAAAAGTTTTCAGTGTTGTTGAACAGTCCTTCAAAGTGAACATCATAAGAAAAACAAGCAACCATTTTTTACATTTATTTCTGTTCCCCCTTTCCCCAGAACCATGACTTTCCAGAAAACTCCTTACTATGACTTCACAAGTTCTCAGACTTTGCAAAGGTCAAGGACAACTCCTGTAAAGGCACACACCACTCCAGAGTTCAATTTTGCACAGATGATTAATTGTCAAATTACTATGCCAGAATCCCAATGTTTAAATGATGATGTTTTGATGAAAAGGCAGGGTTTCCCTACTGATCACTTCTTGCTATTAAGCCTGACAATCAGACTCACTCAAGAATTTCCCAATACGCTGATCATTAGGAAATGTGTTGTGGAGGGATTCCCCATGTACTTGCCATGTTTATTATCTCTTCCCTAGCCAGCTGCATCTGCCTAAGGAAATCCACATAGCCCAACATGACAATTTCATCTTGGTATCCAAAAAGAAAGTTCCAATCCATAAGCCAGTAGTGGTAAATAAATAAAGCAATAGTTACTACATAATTCATCCCCAACTCCCACACTGCTAGTGGTCACAGGCTGAAAAACCTTAGCTGACCATAATTAAAAGAAAAATAGGAATATACATAAAACCAGCTGTCTTAGACAGCATTTTTATTAAAAATGGATACACAGAGACATAGCAGCATTTACAATAAAGAGGTTTTAAAAAGGCATCAAGTTGTAAGCCAACCATTTGAAAAAGAGGCTTTGAAATGTTGTCTTCCACAGCACACTTTACCCATTTGTCAACAGCGGACAGTATGACTGCAGATTATCCAAAGGACAAATAGGCACAGTAACTAACCTAAACTTCAAGCCCTTTTTCTGAACAGTTGATCACATCAAGCATCACCCTCCATAGCAGCATTTGGAGCACTCTTCGGTGTTCTTTTAAGTGGCTGGTGTACTTGATCCATTTCTTTAAAAATACTTTAATGTTCAATAAAAATATTTCAAATAGAAAAATTCTTCTGTCACGAAAAAAGTAAGGTTTCCTTTTCAGATTCCATAAAAGCTTATGAACTTCACTGGCAGCATTTCCATAATGGAGCAGGAGTTAGAACCAGCAGAACAGGCACTTCAGCAAAACTGTCTGTCAACAGTTTCTAAAGTTATATTGGCTTCAGTCCAGAAGACTGTTTCTTACTACTCTGTGGTGGTGTAAGGATACCAGTTGGGAAAGGTGAAGTCCTATTTTGCTCAGCCAACATGGCTTGTTTTGCTTGAGCTTTGTCCTGAAAGCATAGGAAAAGGAGAAGAAAAAATAATCTCTTTACTTTGGTACATCTATGCAACAGATCAACGTAATTCAGTGTTCTATAACTTGATAGATTGCCGATATAGAAATACATCTCTGTATCCAACTCCCCAGCAGTAACTGATAAATCATGCAGTACACAATAGTTAGTGAACTCCAAGAGATCAGTATTAACTTTTGGGATCTGATGATCAGCATTATGGTACTTGTATCCTCAAGTAAGCAAAACTCAGAAGCAACTGAAGAGGAAGAGCTGTAACTTCTACTGCAATTAAACCACCTAAATAAATAAAACACACCCACCCACCCCCGATAGCTTAGATGAACTACAATTTGTTGGACAAGATTTTGATCCTTTGCATGTTTCTCATGCTAAAAAACACTCTTGCTCAACTTCTTGTCAACCCCCACTGTAACATAACAGTCCCATAAGATCACTCAAGTGATCAGTCTTCACTTTCTTTTTTACCAGACAAGGTTGGATTACCTGTATTTCCTATACAGAGAGGTCTAACAAAAGGTATTTGAAGTATCCCAAAGGGTAGAGAGATGCTTCTGATTTCTTGAGTAATTATTTGCTGTTTGAGATGAGAGGCTTAAGTCACAATCACCTCAAACTAAATACTGAACAAGTCAGGCCCAAGACAAGGCTGTCCCAAGAACTTTACACCTTTTATCATCTGAATATACTCAGTCGCACTCTGATAATGCTTCGCTTAAGTTTACTGCATGTTCTAACCAAAGAAACAAGACTTCAGAGATTTTACAGACAGA
The DNA here is from genome assembly GCF_023638135.1 of Falco biarmicus. Classification (NCBI taxonomy): domain Eukaryota; kingdom Metazoa; phylum Chordata; class Aves; order Falconiformes; family Falconidae; genus Falco; species Falco biarmicus. Next base: position 14,438,800 of record NC_079302.1, read on the forward strand.
CGTGTCTTCATTACGCACATACGTACCAGCAAATCCAAGCTGTTTATGTGCGTCTGTATATTGTGCAAGTCTTCAGGAGCTATACCTCTAAAGTGTTTGAGTTTGGAGCTTCCTACTTCCCTTATAGCCATTGCAAATGGAACCATCCATTTTACACATTCCTCTATCTCACACCATTCATAACCTGCAAGACAAGACATATGCTTATCTGCCTGAATGAAGACTTAACATTTGTAAACACATTAAACTTAGTTTATAAATGCCAATACCTGAAACTTTCTGCATCAACTCAGATGAGGAGAAGTGATACAAAGCAGAAGCTGCAAGTACTCCATATGTATATTCCAAGCAGCCAATATCCAGCACACAGAGATCCAAGAGCTACAAGACAACAGACGTTTCCGTCACAAGAATACTTTTTTCCAGGTGAAACAGCATTTGAGGAGAGAAAACAGTCTTACCTCTGCTATTTGTACAAATATTTGCTGTGGATATTGTGGCAGCAATACCTCATAAAGCTCATTTAAATATGCAACTTGCATGTAAATGTTCAGCCACGATATAACAGTCAGTGGATTTAAGTTCCAATTAAGAGCCTGCAAGAGTAGACATGCATGAGACTTCAGTATTAATAAAAAGTTCTTAACTTAAACGATGCAACTTTAGTTACTCAGAGTCAGAAGCTGGAATTCCAGTTGGTCAAGGCATCCTTGAAACAAGCAAATCTAATCCTATACCTCTTCCTGCTGATAAGGTGGGGGAACAATTCATTTTGTAATGCTTTGTGGTGGATGCTTTAATTCACTTGTTACCTAGAGAACACTGTTTTCTAATTAGAAAGAGAAATTGTGCCTCTGAGCAGCACGTAAGATTAACTGAGGCTCTCTGCTTTTAGTCCGATTATGCTGTATGTTTTTAAAAACTGAAGTAGAACCGAGTCCACTTTGAAATATTACCTTCATAATGATCAGTTCCATACTGAGGATTTCATCTTCTGTACAAGCTCCATCTGTAACATAGGCAAACTGGTGCAACTTTGGTGGGTAAATTTCCTGAAAGATACAAGATCGAATATTTAATTTGTGGAAGAGGTTGTAACTAGTCTCACAGGCTTAAAAAACCAAAACAAACTACAACTCACCACTACCTCAGCATTTCAAAATAGAAGGGAAAAGAAAAAGAACCAACCCCCCCTATCCTAACTCATGGTGTTATCCTCTGCCTTTAATATACACAAGTTTCTTGTTCAATCTTCCTGCTCATAGCCTTCGCCTTTCACTTTTGATAGATCAGTACAACATGCATTATGTTTGACTACAGCAGCACTAAGATGGTACCATAATTTGACATCAAGATTTTTTTATGCATCCTAAAGAAAAGGCCTTTTATCCCTTGCTTGAGAAGAACAGATTGAAGAATAATAGCCCTCAAACAGTAAGAACTTAAAAAGCACTATGTACTTTAATAGTTCAGTTTGTTCCAGTAAATAAAGAATAGCTCAGACTATCATCCAGTAGGGACTCCACTGACAACAGAATTGCAACAAGTGGTCTCTGTGTAAAACAGCCAGTGAAACACTCATTTGGCAACTGCAATTACAAAGTTTAGATTTATTCTAGCACCAAAACCACTTATCTTTTTAAAATTAAAGATATACACTGTGATGTTAGCTAGTCTTAATTTTAGCCACTTCTAAAAAACCCCACCCAAAAACAGAAAAAGGAGGAATTTTGAAGAGAAAAAAGGATCTTTTTTTCTGTCTCCCAGCTGAAAAGTCATAGCAAACTCCATAAAGCTTACCAAAATGCATCTAGTGTACAGTAAGTGTGCTGCCTATCCATTCACATTTTTATGTTTAAGTAAAGCTAGAGATACTTACCTCAAGCTTTGCTGCTATGAATAAAGAAGAGATACCAATAAGCTGCAATAGTGTTTTTACAACATTCTGTTGTGTTGCCATAAACCGATCAAAGAAATCTTGTGCTAAATAAAAAGTTTCTCTATGAAGCTTGTAGACTTCACAAACCTGGAGAGACATCAGAGATTACAAAGGTCAAGAACAATGTTATAGAGTCAAAACCAGATGCTACAGATGTATGCAAAAAAATAAAAAGAGCCAGACATAAAATTCATATTGGCTTTCTGCTTCACTGCTATTGTGAAACTAACATGTTAACTAAGAGCATGAATTAAACAGTTTCCTTTGACACAAGATGACTGCCACTATAGTAACAATACCCCCCCCCCCCCCCAAAAAAAAAAAAAAAAAAAAGAGATCAGAGTAAAAACCCTTTTAGGAAACTTTTAGGAAATGCAAGCACATGTTCTAACAATGTCAGAACATCAGTTCCTCATTTTTGCAAAGATGCATTATTCCAACACCTTAAAATAGAAAATTCTCACAAATACTTTAAAATTAAGAACAGAGACTATGCCACCAAGTCATCCAAAGAGCAAAAAAGCCTCACATACAAGATGACAGCTTGTAGTACATTCTACATGCCAGTTACAGAGAGAGAAGTTTTGAGATGCATCTGATCTCTAAGCCACCACACCTTCCTTCAGTGACTTTCATAATCATTTCTGCAGCTTTTGTCTGCAATGTGACCTTAAAAAGCTTACCCCATGGAGCTTTAGAGACAAACTGGTTATTATCCACTATCAATCTAAATGAATAACAGAATATATCGTCAGTTTGTACACCATCAACTCAATCCATTATAGTTTTTTTTAAGTTTGGTGCCATTCATTGACAAACTTTTTAAGATGAAGATGAGTGTTTAGTGCTATATGGGCCACGCAAAGATCATGAAGTGTACTCATGACAGTTATTAGTACACCTCAACAAAAGCACACTTGTAATACCCATAAGCACAGCGAAGCTTACCTCCATCAGCCAGTCTAGAAGGATTGTTCTCATTTTAGGTTGCAGGAGAGGGTGCTTTTGCATATAAAGTTTATCCCTCACGTATGTCTCTTCTTTGTTTATCATGTTTTTCCACACGTCTTCTCTGTTTGCCCAGCTAAGACAGATCAATATGCTTAGTCTCAAATCATAAGACCAAAGGAAGGCAGACAAGCAGTGGCAAAAAGGCACACTTACCCTAGAACTGGTAGTGGTGAAGCTCTAGTTGGCACAATACTTAGATGTATGAAGTGAGAGTAATCAACACCAACTGGATCATCATCTTTATCTGGCGTAGGAATCAGCATATGGGCATTTTTGTGAACATTATTCCAGGATGGCTATTAAATGAAATACAAGATTTTACATTGCACCTTTCTAAATAATCATTTTAGCTGTAAATAGAAGACAAGACATTGGCAAGAAGCTATGAAAAAACTCATTATTACCTCTTTCAACTGCACAGCATCACAGAATCATTGAGATGGGAAGGGACCTCTGCAGGTTGTTTTGTCTAAGCCCCCTGCTTAAGCAGGGCCACCTGGAACCAGTTGCCCAGGACCATGTCCAGATTGCTTTTCAGTATCTTTAAGAATGGAGACTCCACAACCTCACTGGGCAACATGTGTCACTGCTTGGTCACCCTCACACTAAAAAAGCATTTCCTAATGTTGAGATGGACCCTCCTATGCTTCAGTTTGTGCCCATTGCATCTTGTCCCATCACTGAAAAGAGCCTGGCTCCGTTTTCTTCACATCCTCCCTCCAGATATTTCTACAAAATTGACACCATCTCCTCAAGCTTTCTTTTCTCCAGGCTAAACAGTCCCTGCTTATAGGAGAGATGCTCTGGCCCCTTAACCATCTTAGTGGACCTTTGATGGACTCTTTCCAGTCTTTTCAAGTGTCTCTTGTACTGGGAAACCCAGAACTGGACACAGCAGTTGAGGTATGGCCCCTAATGCTTAGTGGAAGGGTGTTGCTTATTTATTTTCCCAGTAGACAAAGTTTGCAGCTAAAGCCAAAGAACATTTACCCTGTTCTCCTTTTGAAGGAACACAACTGTTTCATGTAAGAATATCCAAGTCAGGGTCTCCTATTGTCACGTTGCATTTTGGTTTTACCAAGATATGCTTGTCTTCAGGTACAGAATAATCAGACAGAACTTTAAAGCCCAAATACAGTATCAGGATTTCGGGTAAGGAATGTGTAGATGGAACACTTGAAGTCACGGTTCCATGCAAAGCACCCCTGACCATGAACATGGCAAGATAGTAGTTGAAAGAGGTTTTCTTACTCATCCATCTAGCAGTGCTAAAATGAAAATACAAAGCACTTATAATCCAATTATTTTCAGAATAAAGCAAGTGCATGTTAAGCAATTGCCACTAAACTATAAAGTTGACCATTTCATATACAGAATTTTGTCAAGGTGTGCAAACATCAGACATCTGATGCTTCACCTGTTGTATTCTTTTACTTTTATTGGACCAAAAGTTAAGTTTAGGTTTACTTTTCTCCTCCCTAATTCCGTTAAACAGTATCTTGGTGTACATTTCACACAGCTCCCCAGGAAAATACTACGGTTTTATTTTGTGGTAGAATACAAACCAGCCCCATGTAATCATGCCTAAACAAATTAAAAATTGGCATTTCTGCCTAACAGTGAAGTCAAGTCATCTCGCTGCAAAATGACCTGTTCTGCACCGCTAAAAGGGCTGAACTCCCTAACAAGATCCCTAATGTGCTTAAGAAAAAATAATCAGAAGCATCATTAGGTGCTAACAAGTAAAATGCTCTACATGAAATTTTGCCTCTTGCAAATAAGCTTCCACATCTGATTTTTGCCCTGTCCTTGCTACAAATGACATCACTTTCCAGCAAAATGGCTGCCTCCAAGCACCACCTTCAGAAACAGAAACCACTGACTTGGTGAAACAAAAAGCACATTTCACAGTTGCCTCACGGCTAAGACTGCTTTGTACTTTGAGGTACTGACACATCGGTGGGTATTTTTTCTTCTTGGAGTTGTACATGCAAATCTAGCAGAGCTAACATATCCAGCCATGCCACAATTTAATTTGGGTGGGGGAAGGCAAAAAGATTGAATAGTATCTTTATCTTAAAAATTAAGATTCCTTAAACTGAAAGCTTGAATGAAAGGGCCACATCAGCCTTGCTCCAAGTTAATTTTTGCCCACCCTCAAAACTAGACTTTAGTCATACTTTGTCTTGCAAACAGCACAGCAAGCCCAGCTGCCGACAGCCTTTGGAGAAGTGCTGTCTTATCAGTTAATCAGCAAACCAACAGAAAAGCAGTAAGGTTATATGTAATATGTATTTAAAGGTGCCTATTACACCAGCAGCTTCTGAAGGACAAGGGATCTGCTCCACAGAGCTCTCAAAGTAGATACCCCACATACTACGCGGCAGCAACAATTACTATTGATTTAAGAGATTTCACCACCTGCAATGTTCTGTAAGGAAATATCAATCAAAAGTTAAGACCCTCTTAGGTGTTTTGAGAAGTGAAAACACAGTTTTTTACTAGATAATGTTGTTCACCAAGACAACTGGGGAAAAGATGCAAGCAACAGGAAAACATACAGCTTAGTTAGAAACAAGAAGGAAACAAATGCGCAAAGCCCTCAAACGAAAGAGGCTATCGGGAAGGGAGACAGGAGTCTGAATTAGCATAGGTAAGGGAACACCATAGCTCTGGCACGGATTTTGGTTGAGGGTATGAGCATATTAACCAGACCCTTGAGTCTTTAAAGCAGATTTAGCAAGACATTCAACCAAAACTGAGAAACAAGATTAAGAAACTGCATTACATTACACTGTAACAGTAAGGAAACAGGAGCCACCGCTGAAAGAAGAAACAGTTTAAGGTGGGGAGGGTGTGAGGAAACCATGAAGAGCTTCCTTTGGGCTTGCGCAGAGCTAACCCAAAAGCAGGGAGCTGCCAAAAAGCGACAGATGTTACAGAGAATCTGTGCAGCCTAATGGAGGAAATCCTACAGTCCTGGGCTTCTGAAGCAAATAGGAGCTGAAGTAGATTGCAAGCCAGAAATCAGTGGGGAAAACTACCTCTTGAAATCTATATAGAGCCCAGCAAGAGAGCCTGGTGACACCCGCTGCTAATACCCCAGATACAGGAAGGAATAGGGACAGGTGGTCAGAGATACAGATCTCTCTCTTAGACCAGAGAGCTAGATACAGACTGGAGAAACTGAACTCAGGACACTAGAAGGCTTGTTAGGAGAAAGAAGGACAGAAGGTAGGTGACTGGAGTCAGTCACAGCAGTCAAGCCCATGCAGCTCCAAAGAAACCCAGGAGTTCAGAGGTGGGGTTTTTTTTAAAGCTCAGATGCTCCCATGCCTTAGACTTCTGCAGCACAGTCATTCACTGATATATCAAATGTTCATTTAAATGGATCTATTGAACATCCTTCACAGGCATACAGGCCAGACAAACTGGAAAAGGTAGTGACCACTGGTGTTACTGGCCACGCAGAGCCTTCAGTGAAGCATCCACACCTAAGAACATAAGCTGCCAACGCACTCATGCATCATGATGTGAGCTGAAAGACACCAGGTCAGGCTTCCACAGACCCAGGGCAAGGAGGGCAGCAGAGGAAAAAAGTGACCTAGAACTGCATTCAAACAACAAGGCCAGCGGATGTTCAGCATGGATATCAAAGGTAGAGGAACAGGGGTGGGACAGGCCTGTGCCTCATCCTGAAAAGCAGTGCCCTGTAACAGACACACATCTGTACCAGCTACTGGACTGCAGCCTCAGTGTGTCCATCAGAAATAGTAAGATTAATAATTCTAGGCATTTTTCACATACAGGAAGCATTAGTTTGAAGTATAGGGGATTTTTTTTGCCATTAGATAGGGATTCCAGAATTAATAAGATAGGAGAGGGAAGAGCAACTCATGTTATTAAGTTGTTCCAATTCTTTCTGCATAGCGTCGTAGCTTCTACTACTTCTAATTTTCTGAAGAGGCTGAATATTGTCCTGCCCCAGATTAGGGCCAAGTCAAGTTCTCAACCTGCATATAGTTTACATCCTTTACCTGTTTGTCCAAAGACTTGTAAGCTGTTACTGGGGGAGGTTCTTTTTTTTTTTTTTAAAATTGGATCTTCCAAAGATAACCCTAGACTGGTCAATGAAACCTTTTTGAGGATATTTTCAAACCAGTTAGGCAAAGATTTTTGACAACAGTAAGACCAAATCCGAGAAAAATGTCTAGTGAGAAATTGATCAAAACTCTTTCCTGAGTTTACTCAGTCTTCTTTTCACCTGAAAACACTAGTTTCATCTAAAGAAACTAACTTCTAGGTTCAATTCTCCACTCTAGATGGACATAGACATGTAATTTCTATCACGGTTGCACGGATGACTCCAGTTAAATGAATTTTGTTTGACAGGGAGCCTCAGAACTGTATCTGTCCACAGAAAGCCACCAGAATTAATATGAGAATTGCTAGCAGAATTACAGCAGTGCCAGTTCTCTGAAATCAAACACAGAATTTATGCAATATTCTGCTGTCACAAACCTGATGATATAGCCACCCTTTCATCACATAAAAGGTAATGGCATCCTAATTAAGAACTCAGGCCTTATGTTCAACAGAAGCAAACTAATGAATTGACTATGAAGATGCCGTAAAGTGGGATGAGACTATATTTTGCCTTGTGTATAAACTAGTGTCAGTAAACAATTTATTTAATGTAGAAGTCATGTGGTATAGGCTGCAGTGGATTTATAGCTACTTGCATTTTAGAATTGTTGTGCCTCAACAGAATAACTATCTCACTGGCTATCATACAAGCCTGCTATACTGCTGCTGGAACCGTAAACATAATCTCATTAGTGGCCCATGGCAATTTATATCAGAGAATAGCTTGTGTCACACCATAGACTGAAGAGCTGCTGCTGTGCAGCCAAATGTTAGCTTTTTTAACCAGATCTGTAACAATCTGGCTACTTTGTCACAACAAAAACCCTTCCCTATGTAGGGAGGGATACACAGGTACCCATTTTAATTATGGCTCACAGAATCAAAGAGCCAAATCCTACCAGTATCCTAAGCTTAAACGGAAAGATTCCCAAGCACGTATTTCGGATGCCTACTGCCCAAGTTACCTAAATCTTAACTTATGTATCATTCCTGAAGTAACACTGAATGGCTATCAGGCCAGGAGCACAAACAAGAACACAAAATGGGATTGTCTTTACTTTCAAAGTTGAAGGTCAACGTACACAAAATATATTTCAAGTTTCTTTCCAGTGCCTTTCTGGAAGGAGGTCAAATTGAGTCCCTGTTGAGGGTTTTTTAACAATACCCTATTATTATGCAACAAACATGCATAAGAAGCCCTCGCTCAGCTCAAAGAGAATGAATCTTTTGGTGAAGGAGAAAGCACTGGTGAAGGACAGGCAGCTCTTCCTTGTCAGAAGTGAGAAATTAGTTTAATATACTGCACAAAAGAAAGACAGAAGGGAAGGAGAGATCCCCTCATTAAATGCTCACCATTTGAGCCCTGCTTAATATGTTGACTGATAACTAGTATACGCAGTTGCAACAAGCAGAGGCCATTCCAAACAATGATGCCCATCTGTTATGGTAGCACTTTAGTCTTAGAACTTCCAGCTGCCACTTCTGGTTAGATGTGCCACATTATGCATAGCCTTGCGTACCAAATGAGTATGGTCTGTACTCCCTGATCATGACTTTTGCAGCTTAAGTATCACCCTGCCTGTGCATTAATGGGCTGAAGTCCTAGTGACAGTGACTGAGCGAGCATGTGTGCATGCATGCAGAAAGAAAGGGGAATAAACCTATTTCAAAAAACAGGCTACTCTGCTTTATTTAGAGTGGGCACCTCAGTGTACAAAAGCATCACGCTTCCAATACCATGCATCAATGTAGCAGCCAACATAGATACCAACATCTTAGTTTTGAAGATTACAGAACGGGAACCAAGGGAGCTAGAAGACAAAACTAAAGCTACTTTTCACTTCATAACTCAGATAAACGTCTCACAGACAACTGGCAACGGTCACCACCAACCTCCACCGTAGGCCTGATTTCCACAGGTAACTTTACAGAAACTATCCCTTTGCTCTGCGGAGAAATTAAGCCTATTTCGCTACCCCATTAACATCTAGTATAAACTTCAAAGTTCCAATCAGAAACTCCTTACTGTTAGTGCGATAATGGCCCGTGCCAATGGGAACGGAGCCGACGATGGAAGGAAAGTGGGATCCTTCCTTTTTGCCAGGTGACATACAAGTAGAGATACGGCTGCAAAGAGAGCCAACTCGAGACCATCCTGCTCACACGCTCAAGTGTTTTGTGCTTCGGCCTGCAAGGTACGGCACGTAAGCACGTGACAGTGCTCTTGCAACTCTCTAGAGAGGTCAATGCAGAGTCCCACTGTGCAGGCCTGAACAGATATTAAGGCTTTTGTAAGGTGCCCCCCTGCAATCCCAGGACAGCCGAAGAGCCTTAAGTATTAATGTAATGTTTTAGACCAACACAGGCCTCATCTCTTGCAAAGACTCCACAGCAACCTGTATGAACGGACGTGTCTGGCACGCCTCACCAGCCAGGGCCGATAGTCCCCCTCGCCCATTGCTACACCGCACATGGCAGCGGTGCACGCCGCACCACGCTCGCAGTAACAAGGTACTGCACAAGCGACAGGGTGAAGTGAGATTGCAGGAGGACACGCGAAAGCCAGATCCGTTACCTGGGTTTCATACTGCTTTTTCCTGGTCATCTCCATTTTGGCGACCTCTTCATCAGGATCCTGCAAGAACTACAGAAAGCAGCAGATAATTCCAGGAGCACAGACTGCAGGGCGAGGGGCCGGGGTCCCCCGGGAGCGAAGCCCCACTGCGGCCCGCCTGCCACATGGCCCCCAGCCCCCCACAAAAGCAGGCGAGGGCCCGCAGGCCGGGGCGGGCACCCGGGTGGGGCGGCAGGGCCGGGCCCGCACTCACCGTGGCCACATCAGCTTTCCTCTTGCGGGTCCGCATGGCGCCCTCCGCGCCCCCGTCCCCCCTGGCGGGCGCCTTCTCCTCCGCGCAGTCGCTGCCAAGAGAGGGGAAGCTGGGGGAGCCCGGCCGGCGCGGAGCCTCCGCGGGGGCGCCCGGCGGAGACCTCGGCCTGCAGGGCCCGGCGCACGGCGGGGCGGGCGGACTCACCTCTCCCGGCGCATGGTGCCCGCCTGGGCCGGGCCGAGCCGAGCGCGGCGCCGTGCGGGGAGCGGCCGAGCAGGCCCGGGCCCCAGCCCCCACAAAGGGCGGCGGAGGCGCGGGCGCACGGCGCGGAAAGGGCGGCCGCAGCCCCGGGCCGGCCCGCCGGCTCCCCCCGCCCCGCGGCCAGGCACCCCGGGAGGCGGCACGGGTGCCCGCCGGCCCCCGCCCGAGCACTCGCCGGCCGCCCCGGCCCTTCCCGGCGGCGAGGGGGGTGAGGGCGGGCGGGCGCCCGGCGGCGCTAGCAGGGCGCGGGGGCAGGGCGGGAGCGCGGTGCGGGCGGGCTCCGCTGGGCGCCTCCTGCCTCACGGCGCGGCCGCTCCCGTCCCTGCGCACAGCGCGGGCCGCGCCGAGCGGGACATTTAAACGCGCGGCGCGGGGCCGCCTCCCGCCCGCCCGCCCGCACACGTGGCCCCGCGCGCAGCGCCGGCGCCCGGCCGGGGCGGGGTCTGCGGGGGGCGCGGCGGGGCGCTGCGGGCGGGCCGCGGGGCGGCGGGGCAGGGCGCGGCGGGGCGCGGGACCCCGCGCCGGGGCCGGCGGGGCGGGGCCGGGGGCGGGGCCGGGGGCGCGGACGCGGAAGCGGCGCCACCGGCAGGTGGACGCCGCCGGGGTGAGCTGAGGTGAGGGGGCGGGGAGCAGGGGAGGAGGCGGGGAGCAGGGGAGGGGCCGCCCCGCCCGCTAGCGGGAACGGGCCCGGCCTGTCCGCGGCGGGAGGGTGGGCCGCCGCCATGGCCGGCCGGGGCCCGCCCCGCCGTGCCGCCCCCGGCTCGCTCCCCGCCCGCGGTGCCATGCGGCCGCCCGGGCTGCTCGGGCGGCTGAGGGCGGCGGTCGTCGGGGTGGTGCACGTGGCAGCGCTGCCAGGTAAGCGGCGGCGGGGGCCGGGCTCTGCCGCCCGCGCCCTCAGCCCGGCTGCGGTCCCCGGGAGCCCGTCCCTTCGGCCGCCCCCGCGGGCCCCTCGAGGCCGGGCCTCTGCCCTTCCCGGAGGCGAAGGGGGCAGGAGACGCTGGGAGGCGGGGGCCGCGCCGTGTTTGCGGGGCAGCGGCCCGGCAGGTGCGCCAGCGGGCACGGCGGGTGTCGGGCGGGGATCCGGCGGGTCCCGAAGCGACTGGTGGGGACGCTCCTGCCCGGCCGCCGCAGCCGCCTCCCCCGCGGCCCGGCTGCGGCTGCGCCTCCCCGTGCCGTGCCGCTGGCGCCCGGCCAGGCCGCGTTCCCAGGCGCGGCGGCGGCCCCCGCGGGCAGGCGGCCCCGCACCCTGCCGGGCCCTGTGCCGCCCCTCGGCGGGACACCTTGGAGTTGATCTTAAGGGAAACTCCCGGATCTCCAGCAAAACCCACGTGTGTTCGCGCCTCCGCGCGGCACTTACACCGAAGACCAGGCCCAGTCAGCCTCGCACATCAGAGTTTAACACGGCTTTAACTAATTTCAAATCGGCTGGTGTTTACCATCGTTATTCTGCAGCTATAGAGGTCGGCCTTGCTATAGGTTGTATTGCACAGAGCGTTGCTAATGCAGGATAAACCATAACAAGTACAGGAATAACAAGCCAAGAGCAGACCCAGTGCAATAAGAGATTAGCAAATATTCTTCAGGTTTATGCATTACTTAGGAGCTGAGTGGTTATAGCAGATCTCTCAACTTCAGCTACGGAAAGTGGTCCCACTAAGGCATGGCACAAGGAAGTGCAGCAGCCTTTTCGCAAGTGTACCCTGTCTCTCCTTATTTCAGTATGCCAGCCCCCATCATTATCCTACCTGAAGGGTATTACTGTATGTCGTTTTGGTTTGTGCATGCCCTGGGGTAAGCAGCATTATTCTTGCAGGGACACCGAGAAGTTCTCTTCCATTGACCCAGATCATTGATCAAGCTTGTCAAGAGGCAGAAACTTACAAGGATGCTGGAGTTGTAAGTTTTTTTTTGTTTCCTTCTTCCTATGGCAGCATTCACACAAACCTGCTTCTGCATAGCCAATAGTTTAAACAGAGTCTATAGCTCAGCAAAAGCATCTTAAACCACACAGTTTAGGAAGGTGTTTAACTCCACATCTTTTATTTCAACATAGGAAGTAGGCCTTCTAGATTACAAGACCCAAAATAGGTATCATATGCACCTAAAACAATTGACAAAGCTTAAGATACAAACCATCCTATTCAAGTTGCTCAAGTTGGATTACCAACAGTTTCTAAAGCATCAAGTCAGTTTAAGGGCAGGGGGGGTTGGAGGAGGAAAGTTGACTGCAACAGGAATGTTTGCTGTCATCTTAGGTATCTGGCTGTAGAATTCTTCATCATCCAGTCTGACAAGCCAGTGTATTTTTAGCTCTGTAGAACACTCTGGTTTCATGAAGTTGTAGAGGAATGCCATGTGCACAGCTGAGGCACTGCATATATACCTGTCACAACCACAGGGTGCAGGATTACCCCACATTTGTGTTTGTACCAAAACAGCACAGATTATTCAGGGACTAAAAAAAATAAAAGCTTAGGCCCTTTCTTTTCTGCCCTTTTTAGCCCCTCTATCCAAGCCCCCCGGCAGCAGGCATGCCTGCTTTGCCCATCCAGAGAAGGCCCAAAAGGCCAGTCTCAGCCAGAGGCAAGAAGAGGCAGCACTACTGACTGAATTGCCGTTGGACCTAGAGTAGTGTAGTAATCTTCGTAGCTCAGTAGATTTTAACAGCGTGTATGTCCTTTTGAAAGGTCAGATATGTTTTAAACACTTCATTGGACCTTGTCTTCAGGTGTTGATGTGCTTTTTCTTTGCCCTACCTACAGCATTATGTACATTTTCTGGCATGGTAAGGTGGCATCCTAATGTCCAAGGTTTGACAATGTCCTAAGAACAAGTAGTCATTGCTTTGAGCTGCTGTTTGCTGCAAAACTTTAACAGCAAGCCAGCTGAAACCTTTTTAATGGCATAAATTGGAATGATACTTTACAGATGAATATGAGAGCTTAGTCTTAAGTTGTAGAAGGCCAGGGTCAAAATGCAAGGCGAGTCATGCCAAGTAGGTTATGGGCAGAGCACTAGTAAGGCTAAATTAGGAAAAAATCCTGAGAACAGAACTGTTGAAAGGTTAAACAGCAGTGTGGAAGAATGATGTTTACAGAGGCAGGCTTCAGTGCCTATGAACCAGATGAGCATGTGCAAGATGTCCACCCAGTTAGAATAATCTAACTGCAAGTTGTACAGAATGAGTAACTTTTATTCCTTTTCATCCCCATTGAAAGAAGGGGCGCACAATAGCTCTGTGTTCTGTACTGTGACTTTGTCTTTTGCCTTTACAGTTACAGTACCAACATGAGGTATAACATAATTTGATCTGCATCAGGAGAGTGACAAGTACTAGTCTTTTGTCTTCCTGTGTTAGCGGAAGTGGTTACACAAGTGGTCTGTAAAACCATTGCCCCACATTCCAGTGCTTGTTTATACATTTCCCTTACAGACTAATTATACATTGAAATCTTCAGCAGCAGGGAGAAAATGCCAAATATGCCTAAAGGTGAGGGGGGATATAGAAGCAGTTACATTCACTGCCGACATGCACAAAGCTAGAACAGTTTTAAGACAAGCTTTAAAAATCAGTACTAGCACAAAAATTTTTGATTTAGGGTTTATACTTTGTCTTTTCAACAGTTGTTAAATTCTGCTATTCCAGTTTGACTGGTTTACCTTCTCTCCTACTGCATTGCAGTCTCTGAACTGAAATACATGTTTAAACCTACCTCCCAGATACTGCATTCATATCATCTGTGTCATTTCTCTATAGATTTGGACAAATTCAGGGCGTAAAGTTATGCTTAGTCTAATTCCTGTAGAAGTCACAAGAACATCAGTATACATTTCACACCCATATTCATTCTGAAGATCTGTACACAATAGTGTTAATAGCAATATAACAAATCCTTTATTAATGCCATAAAGATCAGAGATAATCAGGAGAGCTTCCCTAAGTATTGATATGGTTGCCTAACACTTTCTGCAGTTCACTTGTTTAGGTTTTTTCCTGGTACTTTGAGAGAAATGCAAGTTCACATGAGAGATACTTCAGGAGTTTCCTGGCTTTTGCACAGAGATACCTAATCTTCCAAAGTAACTATCCTGCTTCTATAATGGGAATATATTTGGGTTTCCTCCTCAGTACCCCAAACAAACTCTGAATCTGTCTGTTTTTCTTGTGAAAGAGAACCAGAAACATAAAGGTTTTTTCCACAGATGTTTCTACTAACAGAATTTCCAAATGCTGCCTACAAGTAGCCCTTAAGATGATACGTAACCATCTTGTTGCTACTAGATGTTTACATATTGTCTCGTTACTTTAATTGGTGTTAACATTTAAAAATGAAGTATATGGTCTCACTCATTCAATATGCATTGCACTTGGAAGTAAAACCCAGCATATTCCAAAGAAGGTGACTTGTCTGGCACATTAGCAGCCTAACATAATATGAAAGATTTGTTATATTAGAGCACTGTAATGAAAACAAGTGAGTGCTCAGTTAGGAAGCCATCTGTGCTCAAAATGTATATGCTTTGTACTTGTATACTTCTAAACAATGAAATTCCCTAGACAAGATTTTGTAAGCAGCAAGCTATGAGGCATTATGATCTCTCTAATCTGTATCTGCTTTTGTTTAAGAAGAGTGAAACATATATATTCAAGTTAACTTTTATTCATTGCGTTCAGCCCAAGTGATGCTTACTTCGTAGCCAGAAAATAAAGCACAAGCTCCCTTTAATTTCTGTGATATAGAACACTTTACTACCAATTGCCGTTACCTCACATTAGAGACAGTTAGAGATATAGATACTTCTTAAAAGAGACCACCCAAAATTACAACACTACATTAAATTGCAAATATTATGGTGCTTCTTATAAGAAAAGCAAACCTAAAATTTTGTGTTATTAATGGTGTCTCTGGAGATACATTTATTGCTATTCTCGTTCTCCTGACCCTTCTTTTGTCTCTGTACTTGGAAAAGGAGTTACTAGTATGTGGTTTATATTGTTGGGTTTTTTAATGAAAAGTTTCAAGCTCATAACTCTTATAACAAGAATGACAATTTGAATTCAAATTACTTAAAGAGTTTCATAACAGTTGAGACAGAACAAACCAGTATTTCTGTATAGAAACACATAGGCAGTTATCCCTTGGACTACAGAGGTTAATATTTAAAATCTTAACTATATCACAGTAGAATAAAATAGCAGATCTCCCCACAACTGCCTCCTATGGTATACACAAGAAAACACAAGAGATCTACTTACCTCTATTAAGGCAGTAGCCTCTTGTGCTGGAGGTGGGGTTTTTGAAGGAATTGCTAGGAAGCTGTGTCCAGATGCAGCAAATAAATGCTCTACAAAAGCACCTGATTTCCTTTATATGGAACACATGATTGTGGTGGTGGGAAAGACTGCAACTGTCTTAGTGTATACCTGAGCCTATATAATAATGGGGGTGGTACAAACTCCTCTTTCTTTCTTGTAGGAAGGAATAGTTGTTTAGACTTGCGAATGTTTGTATTAGTATGTATGTGCTTATAGGTAAAGCTTTTCTGTTAGGAGGAATATTGGAGTTAAAATGCCCTAGGTAAAACTTATGTTAGGTAGGTAAGGAGTTAAAGCTTGTATGATTGCTATACCTGTTGTGTGTATGGCTTTGTGACTAGTTTGAAGGCTTTTCTGCTGTGATGTGTGTGTCTGTGCAGCTGAAGTGTTTTAAGAGATCATTTCTGTAAGTGGAATAAAGCTAAGGAAATTATTTTTCTATATAATAAGGGAGCTATTTAAATGACCTATTTTCTAGTAGCTAATTGTGATACAAGAGGCACTTCGCACATATGCAGCACTTCAGAAGTCATTCAAAGCAACGAGGAAATATATTGTTTGAGAATTACTTATAATAAGGCTATTATATGTAAGCAACACTTAAATCATCTTAATTTTCAATGGAAAAGGAACACAGAAGGTATTTGCTATAGTTTTATCTCATGCCATCCAAATAAATTCTGCTTTGGATGATGTAATACAGTAGCTGTTCCCATAGACTTCTAAATTATAAGCTTAAGTTCTAAGAACTTTAATTTACCATAACTGTTTTCTTTCCACCATTTTAATTAGCTGTCTGATAGCACTGAAGTCTGTTTTATATACATATCAATTCAGTAAGCCCAGAAATCTGTGGTGTTATATTTTTATATAAAATATGAAAGAAAGCTTTGAATTAATGCATCTGTAGTTCAGCTCTCTGTATCATAGAACATATGTTGTTCTTTTTTAATTAAACAAAACATAATACGCAAAAGAACCTAATCTATCAGATGGTACCAAAAGAATAAAACATTATTAAAGTAATACCAAAAATACTCACTGTAACTGTGGACCTTGAGGCCGTAGGAAGAGACAACTGCTGAGAAGTGAATATGCTAAGTTTAAGGCAGAAGAGAAATGTTGGAATCCTCCCACATGCCTGCATTTTAAACTAGAATTCTGATACTTTTTATGCACAGTAATATGGCTAGGGTTTTAAGTGAATTTCAAAATTAATTCATTGATATATCTCATGGAATAATTTGCTTTATGCAAATCCTGAGCCGTCAAAGTAGTAGCAACTCACGGAAAGCCCAGTTTCACTGTGGAATTCTGTCAGCCTATTCTGCTTTTTTCAGCTGCTAGCATGGCTCTTCAGGAGCTGAGCATCTCAAGTCCCATTCCCAGATGCGTTTCTTCGTGCGTGTCCAATTGAAGTTGATTCTTGACTCCCTGAAGGCCTGGAGCTTCTGGTTTGTGGATCCTAATTCCTTGCCCTTATGATAAGCTTGGAGCTTCCCAGATACCCCGTTTTTGGTGAAGTCTGCTAAGTAGAGCATTCTTGAGCCAAGGACCAAGGGCTTCCAGGTTTTGTGGCCTCAAGGAATTACCTGGTTTTGAAGGTTCGTTGCATTTTTTGAGTTTCTGTTAAAATATTACAGTTCTATATCAATCTTTTTGCCACATGCTACTACTGACCAACCCTACATTTTTGCTTAGACTGACCTAATGTAAGGCAAAAGGATTTCTCTTTCTGTTGGTACCATAAAAGATGCGGTGGTTGTGCCTCCTGAGGTACAAGACCGTTTGGTCAGTTCACATTTGTTGGGACAGCTCTGACCTCATTCCAGAGAAACCAACTGAAATTTTGTGATTTTTTTAGTTTCTGAAAATGCTGTGGGTTTTCTGAGGACTGACTGTCGTTTTTGTCATATGCCTACCTCCGTGTGGATGTTAAATTATACGTTGAATTTAAATTACATGTTGAGTTGGATGTAGAAACAAAATCAAGGACAGATGTTTTGGTTAGTTTCATGTCTGGTTTTCCTTTGCCTAGCTGAGTTTTTCTTGGACTGGAATTCTGTAATTAAATAAGCTGATGAATGGCACCAAATAGTCTAATGTTGGGTGCTCGTAATATTAGATCGCTTTTTCCATGAATAGGTTGTGTCCTTTTGTTTTTAAGGTATTACGTGTTTTGTGTATTTACATACTCCGCTGTAAGTCATTTGGTGAGGGCAGCTGTACCTGGGTGCGCTGAACCTATGTGGGTTGTGTGCTTGGACTGACCGTATTGTTCCACTGGATTATTTCCATTCTCAGTTTTCCCCATCCTCCGTGTTCGGTGTGCCGTTATGATGTCTGTGCTTAGCCTGTAATTCAGCCATTAAATGCTGACTGCATTTTATATACTGTCTTATCTTTTACTGCGAAAGGGCTTCTACACTACAACAAAGATTAAAGAAGCGTTACATATGAAAATTTTTTTAAAAGGAAACCTTTTTTTTTAACCCTCTTCCTGATTCTCTATGTTATTATTAACAAAACTTCTTTTTTAATCTCTAGTTGTATTTTTTTTCCCTAAAAAAATGTTCTTCTTTCTATTCTGGTTCAGTTACAGTATCTTTCAATTGTCAAGTTCTCATTTTAAAGGATTAAGATGTGTGATAAAACTCCAGAGAGAGCAGAATTTATTTTCTATACATACAATTGATTTGTCTGTTAAACTTTTTGTATTTTTAGATTGAAGCCAGTGAGAAATTTCTAGCTTCTTTTAACATTCTCACTGCAAATGCAAAACATCAGGCTTGAAAATGTGTTTCAAGGCTATACTTTTACTCGTTATTAGTCCTTGATAAAATTACACGATTTGCAGGTGCTGAAAACTTCCTGGTATATACTATACAACAATCGGAAAAGTACAAGGTACCAGATAATGTACAAAGATTTTCAATACAGCACGTAAATTATATTGGCAGAGTATTTTATCACCACTCCATTGTTTGCTAAGAGTATGTCCATGAGGAGTGAGATGTATAGTAGATAATAAATAGTAATATCTTTCTTCAAGTAATTCTGGAATTTCTTCAAGTAATCTCCGGAATGGGAGAAATATCAATAGTTAATACTGTGGTATTAGGCACACTGCAAATAGGCACAATAATAGTCAAACAAAAAATTCCTTTTTTTATCCAAAATAACACATTTTCTGACATTAATTGAATTGAAAATTGCCATGATTATCTCTAGATCCTCTGTTATCCAAACATACTCAATATCCTATATTCCACTTGGATAATTGAAGTTTGACTTTACACTGTTTTTAATGAGGTATAAGATTTAACTCATTCGCCTATAGTTCACATTTTAGGATGGATCAAAGGAAACCAAATTGATGAATGTATAATTAAAATCACATTTATTTCTCTTTATGATTTCCCTGCAAATACCATGCTGGTGATGAAAGCACTTTTATAAGTGGCTGGATGCATCAACACAATTTACTGTAGATAATCCTTCCTTTGAAGGAAAACCTTTAAACTCGTGTGTCTTAACACAAACAAGTGTGGTGGTAAACTCGCCATATTTTTTTAAGTCCCTTTTTTTCCCAGTTTAATCATATTTCTTTATAATAATCTCCGCAGGATGGCTTAATAGTAGAAAACATGCATGATCTTCCTTACACGGTGTGTCCTGGGCCTGAAGTAACAGCAGCAATGACAGTCATCAGTGCTGCGGTGAGACAGACCTGCCCGCACCTCGCGCTGGGCGTCCAGATCCTGTGCGCCGCAAATCAACAGGCGATAGCAGTTGCTCTTGCTGCAGGTAATAGAAATGACTCATCAGTTATTACTGTTGTTTGCTATGGCATTTACTCCCTGCAAATTGTGCATTGTACTAACATAGATACCATGAAAAATGAGACATGAAAAGCTCACTGTACCCTGAAAAAGCAGAAATTAGATTTTGAGAAAGATGCCTGCTTGATTATAATAGATGATACTTGTGCGCTGCTTCAGTTGGAGGCAGCTAAAAATCCCAAGGCCGCTGCCACAGCTTTCTAGGTGAAACCTGTCTAAATATAATGATTAGTTTAAACCTACTCATGTCGAAAAACCACCTTTGGTGTAACTCTATTTACTTCAGTTAAATTATATTTGAGGATCAATTTAACCCACTGTGGTTAAGCATCCTGGTTTAGCATCTAATTATATGTTGTTGCTACTACTATTATCCATTAAAACTAAGTTTTCATTGCCTTTTTTAATGATGGATGGAATGAAGCATTTTATATAATAACAAAAAATTGAGTGTACAGCTAGCCAAACTACTTAAAATTAAATTGCATTTGGGGGAATTAAATATAAATTAATCTATCATTATTGCATGAATCCTAGACTAACTAACCTTTCTGCTTCTACTGCTTGCTGAAGCAATTTTAGTTTTACGTATGTAACATTCCATGATTTAAAGATGGAGGCTGGTTTAATATGGAAGGCCTGTACTTCCTAAATACTTTATAGGTTGAGGGTTAATGTCTGGTTTTGCCAAAATTGTACACGTGATTACAGTAAGGTTGCACGTTTTTAAATGTACAGATTTTATAAACAAGCAGAATTCTGTCAGAATGTAAAACTAAAAGATGCTGGTGTTAATTGAAAAACACACTTCAGGTAAAGTAATGTAGGCTAACTTATCTGCAGTGGCAGTTTTAAGTATGTTGAGTATGTTCTAAGAGTCTTCAAATTCCTTTTTCCTGAGGGAAATTCTTGTTAGGAGGTATGTTTTGAACTCAGATTTGAGTGCTTTAAAATCAGAAGTTGCCATTTTCAGGGTACGTAGCTATTTGACACAACCTAATTTTTATTGCTACAGCAGAACCTATGTAAAAACCTAAAAAAAACCCCAAACCAACAGAATCCAGTTTTAGTTTTTAAGGATTCTCTGTATGTGGGATACTTGAGGTACACAGACATTTGCAAAAATATTTACACATCTTAATTGTAAAAGCAATAGTCAAACTTTTAGTGAGTTATGAATCCTTGTAGGCACAAAATTTATCACTAAATAAGGGATATAGTGTGGGACCAATGCATTTCTCTTACCTCTTTGCAGTTATTAATGAGGAAGAGAATTCCTGGAGGGCTTAGTTTTTGCGCAGCTCTGCTAGTGTTCTGCACTATTTGCTCTGTAACTGGAGAACACCAGCTAGGAAGGGCCTGTGTTTAATGCATTTCGTTGCACTTCTTTAAAAATTACTGTCTCAAGTTCACTGAACAGGAAAGCAAAAAGAAAAAAAATAAAAATCACTTCAAGCAAAATCATAGTGAAGTGAGTGCTACTTTGTAGGTAGCAGATCTTTGAGTAATTTTTTCTGTAGCAGCTTAGTAGGGATTTTACTGTCAATACAGTTTTAATAGGTGGCTATTAATAAAGCAAGCCCTGTATGCTTTTACTACAAAAAATACTTGATGAAGGTGTTTTAGCTAAAAAGCATATGTAGCATCTCCTGCTACTATGCAGTAGTTTCCTTTTCCCGGTGGAAACTCCTATCTTTGGTAGACATAACCGTTCTGAAGAGAACTGCACAGGGAAATTGTGAGTTGGTCTCTAGGTGAAGATAATGTTTCTGTTCTGTAGAGGGGGAAGAAGTCAGCAGGTTTACAGAGTGAGTAGGAGCTCAACATCAGCAACGTATGGTTGTGTGGGGAAACATGTTGTGGGTAGCCAAACAGTAACAGATGAAATCACTGAATTTTCCTAGCATATTGACAAGGTATTGGATAAATCTGAAAATAACAGTAATATATCAGGGGATGAGGCATCAGAGAAGGTTGAGAATGTTTTTAAAAATTATTTTGGTTCTTTAGGAAACCTTTATTTATTTAATTAGGCACCTAAAGGAAGGAATGCCAGCAAAAACATGTTTGTCCTGGGTGCTTCAGCAAAGATGTGGGGTAGGGGCAGGAAAATATTGGGGTATCTTGAGGAAGAAGGGAACTCCATGCTTCTGACAGAAACAAGCAGTTCCTCATGCTATCAAAAAACAGTTACTGAACCAAAACAGAGGCTGCCAACTTCTTCCCAGCTCCAAAAGGTTACTGACAGACTGTTACACCAGTGCTGAATGTTCTTGGTTCAGCGCCACAGGTCCACCACAGGGGACTGAAGGAGGTGGTTGCCCAAGGACATGGCATCTTCCTGCGGTGGACTTTGCTGCGGGGCCCATGTTCCCCCGCCGTCTGCCCCACACAGCAGAGTCACTGTGTCTGATCTTTTGCTTTTGACTTTGAGATGATGTTGAAAGCTGCTGAATTTCCCTCTGTTCCTCAGGGCAGATATGGCAATGTTAGCCCACTCAAAAAATAGTGCCATTATGTAAACAAATAGTGTGGGAGATTCATGTCACACCTTTCCTTTAAAATTAAAGTCCTCTGCTGCTCAATTTTTATACTCTTTTAATGAAGCATTTTCATTTAAAATATAGTCATGTCCCTAAGGAACCATAGACTTCAAAACACAGAGACAATACAGAATAGTACAGTTTTGTATTTCTGTTTTTTACTGGAAGCCATCTTAATCTCAAATACTTACTCTCAGAAAAACAACCTTAATAGTTCAATGACATCCTCCAAAAACTGTATTATCTTAGTGTTTTCCTAAACTGCTCTTTGTGGAGAAGCAAGTCAGAAATTTCTTTGCTAGGGTTACTTTTCAATTGGTTCATTATTAACAGGTGTACCATGTGGTTTTTAGAGGTGTATAATTTCCTGTTTGTAGTTTCTGATTTAATTAACTACATCTGTTTGAGGTTGAAACAGAATGATGTATATAAGCAGGTTCTATGAACATTTCTAGAGGAGATAAAAATGCATGTGCTCCCTTATTTATTTTTGTTTAGCACGTATTACTGGTTATCATTTCCCAGTGCTCAGGAATGTCCACAATATGTTCACTAAGTCTGGGTCAGATTTAGGCATAGTGTTTGGTTTTCGTTGCTTATCAGTGTGTCTTGTTTCCTGAAGTTAACCATTGTGTTGATTTCATGCTACTCATCTTGTTTGATGTTCAGGTACTTTTGAGTTACATGGCTTTTACTGAAAGTTTGCTAATTATGAAGCATTATTCATATTAGAGGGGAATGTTGTGTGTAAAAGAATTGCCCAAAAGCCCTCAGCTGCTGGTTGTTTTTTCTTTCCCCTTGCATTAGTGAGATATTTTGCTTGGCTCTAATTTATCAGTGTAGGCCTTTGCAGAGGACACGCAGAGCCTTTATAGTACCGGGCGTACATGCAGGTGATACAGCCTTTATTGCTTTGCATGTTCTGCATGCTCTGTGTTACCAACATGTAGCAGTGATTGAGAAGAAATAAGTAACTGGCCCACCCTTAGCCTAATGGAGACAAAGTTAATGGTGAGAAGAAGGGCTTCAAGAATTGCCACTGTGGAATATTGACCTGGCCATCTGCTGATCTTTGGCATGAAACAGTCCATGTAGCTGGGTCTCTGTAGTGATGCACAGGAATACTACTTCTGATTTTCCAGATATCCCTCCTTGCCGTATCTTGACTCCAAGGGGTGGAAAACCCGAGCCTCTGGGCCAGAGGCAAGCTGTGCTTTTGTGTTCTGGCTGGAGCTTTGGTCTGGGTCCCTGGGAGCAAGGGCTGTAGTAGGGTCAACAGTAGAGTGCAGCTTCACTACACCTGGGTGAGCCTGTATTACACTTGCCAGGAATCAGGGCTCAATTTTTAAGTTTACCTTCTCTTATCTTATAAATTTAGAATAGAATAGTTCCGTTGGAGGGAACTTAAAATGCTATCAGTTAGTCCAACTGCGTCTCCGCCTGACTGCGAAACTGCCTTTTTTTCCTTTAAGAGTCATGTTACTGAAATCCCATTTCTGAATTAGTCTTCATCAATGATAATGACACAGTTGGTAGCTGATTAAGTGAGGCTTCATATCAGAAGATATCCCAGGTACCCAGATATCTTGATGTCTTTTATAAATCATAGAGTCATTTAGGTTGGAAAAGATCATCAACTCCAACTGTTAACCCAGGATTGCTAAACCCACCATGTCCCCAAGCACTGCATCTTTTAAAGACCTCCAGGGATGGTGATTCCACCACCTCCCTGGGCAGCCTGTTCCAATGCTTCACCACCCCTTCAGTGAAGAAATTCTTCCTGATAGCTGATCTAAACCTCCCCTGGTGCAACTTCAGGCTGTTTCAAATTGTCCAATCGCTTGTTAAATATAGCTTTGCTGTCTGAGACTGTTCCTTTGCCTCACCCACCAGCAGAGATACCTTCCATGGAAATGCACTTGCTACAGCCCATGATTCTGTTTAAGGTGAGATAGAATTGGGCAGAATTGTATACTGCTTTTCTGTTCTTTTTAACTGCCACCGTAACTGTATTAATGCTGGGCCAGGGTGGGAGGAAGCAGCTAGGCTGGAAACTGCGGCAGGGGGGTGGTGTGTGCCTTGGGGGCGTTCGCAGGTGCTTCAGAGCAAGGCAGTGAGCCTTGCAGGCTGCTGTGAGCTCTGCTGGAGACACTTCTCCCAGGCCTGCAGGTCATGCTCAGCATGGAAGGAGCTGCTGCAAGACCTTGTCCTGAGTAGTAAAGGGTCTTTGCAGCATGAAGACTGTATGCCTCTAGCATCATTAGCATGTAAAGTTGATAGTCCTCTTGAGTTTTCATTTTCAGGACAAAAATTAGTCTTTCAGATTCTTTCTGAATAAGGAAGGCAAGAAGGCCTGGGAGCCAGGATTTACTGTGCCTAAAAGAAGATACCACCAGTAGTTACCTGCAGTATCTTGTGTTTGTGTAAAGGCAGAGGTGTTTGCCTGAAGTCCAAAACTCAGCAGCAGCCAGGAGCTGCTGCCTTGCAGAGGCCAGACTCCAGTTCTGTGAAAGCAGTAAAACCTAGCTCCCAGCTCCTTTTGACTTTATAACTGAAGGAAGGGACATAACTGAGAAAGGGCTTCTCATCAGTTGCATCCAGCTCACTATTTTGGGCTGTTAAAATGCAGATATGCGTATATGTGGCATTTAAATGGATAAAGTAAAAGTGCCATTTCCTCCATCAACTCAGTCATGCAATATCTGCTCACCCAGCAGAAATGTTTGTCTGACATCTTTTTTCCTTTAATCATAAATTATCCTGTGTAGGAAAGAAAATAAAGCTTTTTCTCTACCATTGATAGACCTTCACAGCTGTTTAGGTAAAGCTGTTTAAGTAGGATTAAAATAAGTGGAGTAACACTAACTTTTGAAAAAGAGACAAACTCTAGTTCCTTGAGCAGGCCCTGACGTGGCTGGTTACTGCATGCCATGTTCTTAATGTAGTCTTGAAGTTCTATTTATTAGGTTTTGTTGGAAATTTCCTGTCCTTGTTTTCCAGTGAGATTACAAAATTATTTTGTTCCCATATAAGTCAGAAATGGGACTGCCTATTAGCTAGTCAATGGCTATAACTTTTCAACTGACCAAATGTGAAAGTAAGCAGTAGTATCATTCTCACAATTTTATGAGCGTAAAAAATGAATTCATTAGTGGAATCTGATTATGGCTTCATAAAACAGAAGGGTAATGATTTGGTGCCTGCACCTATTACACTTGGTTAAAATTTGTATTTTCATAGCCCCCAAAAACCCAGATAGAGTGCAGCCTTGTTAAGCGAAGTACAATCCTATATGTTTAGCAGGAAGTCTTAAATTACAATGTTAAGGAAACACAAACTAAGCATCAATAACCAACATGTAAGCAGTGACTTCAAGAAATGAAATTACTTGGTGACTAGCCCCTGTCCGAAGTTAGACATTACGATTACTATGAAAATGTAACATATCTCTAGACTCATCAAGTCTTATTATTAGAGAAGTATTTTTTCTTGTTTAATTCTGAATTGTACTGTAAACTTGGGTGATTTAAATAGAACCTGTAGCTTTTGTTCCTAGATGCAGAAATCTCACTCTAGCTATTTGTACTGTGTTTATTACCCCATGTCTACAAGCACCTGTAACTAGTGGCACGCTCTTGTCTTTGGATCCTGAGAATACTCCATGCTTTTCACCTGCTAATCTCCAGGCACAGGACAACAGCTTGCATTTGATTTGGCATCCATCTGTGATGTTTCTTGTTAGCTGGAGTCTGTGTTGCTAAGCAATACAGGCTCTTCTGTATTGGGCATAAGCTTCTATTCTTGCAACTTCAGGGCTTTTGGCATGAAACTGAAATTTTGAAATAAACAGGCACCTTCTCATTTGGTAAATACATTTGAAAGACCATTTATGTTTGTATTTTAAATGTGCTAAGGTGAGGCCTGTGTCACCTAAGCAGTTCTTGGGTGGGTGAGATTGCATTCTTGATGGCTGCTTTCAAATGCATTGGTTTCCTTGTTATGATGTCAGCTCTAATTAAATGTGCGGCTGACTCCAAAGCTGGAGCAGCCGCAGAGCTTCAGAAGGGCTTGGAAGAGACCTCTAAAGTAAGTGAAGAACAGAGAAGGCTGCACGAGATGAGTGCAGAGCTTTTACGTGCCCACGGAGTGACAGGTGAAATAAACTTCAAGTCTATGAAAGACTGGAGAGAAGAAGAGAATACAATAAGGGGGTCAGAATTCAATCTTGAGCCTCACAGCTGTGGGCTTGTGACGCTATGGCCCAAGGCTTCAGTGTTTCTACACAGAGATATTTCAAGGCTGTGTAGGGGGTCCCTGAGAGTAGATGAATGGCCTGTGTGAAGTCAGTGCTGTTCGTAACCTTCCTCTTAAGTATCTACCCCAAAAAACCTTTATAGTGCAGAAAATGAATGAATATAGTGGAAACCACGTTGCTAAGACATGGTAGGGTTGACAGAGTAAGTTCAGAGTAGAGTGGAAAATGTTTCATTAGTCCCAGACCTTACCTTTTTGTACCTTTGGCACAGCACTAGAAGTAATTTGTTGATGTCATGCTGTGTAGAAAACGCAAGGTACGTTCAGATGGAAAGTCAAACAGGCTGTATATGATGTCAGGCTGTGTTTTCTTGCCTGATTTCCTAAAGAAAGAAGACTTAATGCTGCTCCTCTGCTGCTGCGTCCTTGACGCTTTTTGGCCTGATGGCCAACTTCAGGCATATGAACAGGGGAACAGATGTTGGGAAAGAAGCAATACAATGAAAAAGTATCTGGAAAGAGGGGAGACACCCAAGTTAATGATGCTTTTTGGAGGTAAGACATATCTCTAGGACAAAGGAGCTGTGTTTTGACCTACCTGCTCCTCTGTCAGCACGTGCCCGCTGACACGTCATGGCAAGAGGTGGAGCAGGGTGTGCAGGCCGCCTGCCCTGAATCACACCGGAGCAAACGGGTAGGGGCTGAGAAAATACAGATTTCTGGGTTTTGGTCTCCACTTTTAGCTAAGATACTGCTAAATTTTTTATTTTTTTTTCTTCCAGGTCTTGATTTTATACGAGCCGAAGGGTTTGTGTTTTCTCATGTTGCTGATGAAGGGATTATAAATGCCTGTGCAGGTAACCTGCTACGGTACAGGAAACAAGTTGGAGCAGAGAACATTCAGATTTTTGCTGATATTAAAAAGAAGCATAGGTAAATAGAAACAATATTTTATGTAAATATTCATGTAATAATAATCTTACATTTTCCTCCATTTTCTGATATTTTTTGTTAATGCCTATTTTGTGTCAGGAAAGTTAATGATATAGGGGGTACTTTATTGTTCAAGCAAGGTGTTGCAATGCTATTAGGGGCTATGTTTAAAAATAAATTTGCACCTGTAAGCCGCAGGTTGCTGCATCTGTGAAATCTGCCGTTGTTTAACCTTCAGGATTTTTAAGTGCAGACTGTAAAAGTTTTGCATCTGTTATTAGGTGAGATTTTGTAAACTTGTGTCTATGGCTGTCACATTTAAAGAAATTTTGTTTCTGGAGGCTAGGCGTCCAAGGTTATTTGTAGTTATACAAGCAGTTGCCTTATAAAAGCATCCAAATTAATATTTTGGCATTTAAAAAAATCTATTCTCTTTTTTCCTTTCCTTCCTGCCAGTAATACTGGTTTCTTCTACTTAAATCAGTGCTGTCTGTGTATAGATTATGTTCTGTGATCATCAAACAGAAGGAATTTATGACAGATTAATCCAGTTTCTTTTCTGCTGATACTCTATCATAACTGTCATATGGTACTTTCAGCTATATAGATGTCACTCTTTGGGTTTTCTTCCCCCAGAAAACCTGCTTAAGTCTTATGTATTATACATGCTAAATTACCCACATACTACACACGTACATTTTAATTAGGTTATCATGAGAATAACCAAGTCTGGAAGATCTTAAATACCTAATAAACAGGTAATAAATTTCAAAATTGAAAGGAAACAATGCAATGTGGTCAAATTAAACTTTTAAGGTCCTTTCAGAGTGGTTTATTTCTAATGATTTCTTAATATATGTGTGTACATATATAAAAATAAAAAATAAAAATAGGTTGCATTAGACTTTTTGTAAAAAAATTGATTGAATCGTGTGATTATTTTTTTTCCCCTTTGGCTTGACAGTTGATGAATTGATATTTGGATTATACCTCCTGTTGTTCAAAGGGTTTGCATTTTAAGAAAGGAAAACTTTTCTTTCAGGCAGACTCATAAGCTAAGAAGGAAATGTTAAAAGACTTGTTGGTTGAGGTTTTTATTGTAGAAAAATATGCCTGCCACTGAGAGCTGCCAGCTTCCTGCTCTTTGTATGGGGAGAAACTATTTTTGTAGTCTGCTTGCTGTGTTATGGTTACTGTCCATGTGCTAGTTTTAGGGTGCCTACTACTCTTAAGCCCCATTTCAACCTCCTTGTATGTATTAGTTACTTCGGCCTGCCTTTCTCCAGCTGCAGAAAGGGAGTTAGTGTACTTTTTCCATCCATCGTTGTGAGTGGAACACACTGTACATGTGCTGCCTCTGAACGTGGCCAGTGTGCCCCTCCTAAGAGCATTGTCCGTCCAGGAAAGAAGCTGGCTCCATTGTGTCCATGTGTCCAATGTGTTTGCCATAGCCACTGATTTCTTCTTGAATGGAAGTACAGAAACAGCAAAGTCAGGTGCTGAACCAGCAATGACTGGAATTCTTTCAATGTTCAGAACTGTTTAAATTAAAAGATGCTATTGCTACAGTTTTCAGACGAAGTGCATCACCCGTATATCAAAGACTGCTGTTGTAAAGCTAGGTTGCAGGTAATTGATGTTTGTAACTGCTGTGTAAGATGATTCCTGTGATTATATCATAGGTAATAACTATACTTTCTGTGAGTTGGACTTCGTGAAATGGAGGGTGTTAATTCTGTTCTAGGCAACAGAATCTGATTTATGAGTGACTGCACATCCACAACTCCCACTTGAAGTCAGAGCGCTGTGTGTGTTCAACATTTCTGAAATACAGGTGCTCCAGATGTAAGCAGCTGTCTCAATTGACATTTGGTAGTTCAGACTTAGTAATCACTCCTTAGAGACAGGGGACCCAAAGCAACAGACTGATCAATTACAGTTCCCTGATGGAACAAGTTGGGATTTTTCCTTTTGTTCATGTCGCAATGTTACTGCCCGGTTTAAAACAGGACACTTGCCCTCTGTCACAAAGGCTGCCTTTTCGTTGTTCTGACAGCGGGGAAGATGAAGAAATGCAGTCTAAACATTCAGCAAGATGGATAACAAATGTGTGTGCCGACAGTAACCGCAGGGTACGCTCCTGCTATTTACAGTGCTCACGCTCTGACTGCAGATGTCAGCGTGTCCGAGACCGCTGCGGCTGCTGAGCTCTTCCTGGCTGATGGGGTTGTACTGACTGGCACCGCTACCGGATTGCCCGCACATCCTCAGGAGTTGAAAGGTGAGAGCTGTCATACGAAGGGCGGGCAACAGGCACTGAATCCACTTCTGGATTAACGTAGAAAAAAAATCCATATATCTGCTGTTCCTTAACGAAAAAAAAAAAGGCGGGGGGGGGGGGGGGGCGGGGTTGGGGAAGAAACTCTCACCGTAGGGTTTGATTTGATACTGCAGAATGAATGTGATGGAGGTGCTATTCAGATTGGCTGTCTTGTGTTTCTAAACAACAATGTGATGGGACAAAAATGACAACTAGTTTCAAACTTTTGTAATACTGAATGATACTGAGGCTTACATGAAAAAAAGTAAAAAAATAAGCAAAATTGTTTTAAATAAAAGACTGTTTCATTTCTACAAAGTCTTAATATAAGTAAAAGCTACTTTATAGTATCATTATAAAACTAACTATAAATCTTTCCACTGAAGAGTTAAGAATTTTTATCTTTCACAATGAAAATGGGAATCCTGTAAGAAAAGGGGCATTTTGGAAAGGCAACTTTCCAAACAGTAATATCAGGGAAAGTTCTGTGTGGAAGATTTTCAGAAAGAATACAAGTTCATTGGTAGATAAAAAGATACTAGATCAAAATGATTTTTAAATGG
This sequence comes from Falco biarmicus, assembly GCF_023638135.1. Taxonomy (NCBI): domain Eukaryota; kingdom Metazoa; phylum Chordata; class Aves; order Falconiformes; family Falconidae; genus Falco; species Falco biarmicus. The sequence goes on from NC_079302.1 coordinate 14,468,757, forward strand.
TGTAGACTTTTTTATCAAGTGAGAGTCATGTGAGCTATGAGTTCTGACCTTTGCAAGTGTTATATGATTCTTCATAGTTTTATATTGGCATAAGTTTGGCCTGTCTTCATGAAACTGGATTGCTTCCATGCTAGAGTTCTGTCATGGGGGCATTTAATTTTCATCAGTAATTTGAATTTAGATGACTGGCTTGAATTTGAGGGTCTCACTACATAAAATAAAATACGTATTTTTTAGCTTTTACTTTTGCTAACGTGCTTTAACTTAACATGTTTTGAAGTTCCAGTGCAGAGTGTATTCTATTCAACTTACATTAGCTCATGAGAGTGAAAAACATGCTTTACTTGGCGTAGATACCTGGACCTCAAATATCTTTTGAAATAACATGAAATCATTCAGTATTTTTACAGTTCTAGCAATATCATATGTGCTTAACAGCATTTAAAATGAATGTTGAACTTGTCAAGATGGGATCTTATTTCATACATATTAAACTTTTTGCCAAATAAGAGATTATAAAATGGCTATGCTTCAATCACCAGTGTTAAAAAGAAAATGATGGCTTGCTCTGAACACTGAGCACTTGAATTAGTTGGGTCTTTCACGATAATAAACTAGAAATGATACCTGGAACAGGTGACCCTGAAGGCTAGGCATATTTTAGAGACTGCAAATTTCGTTGATCTAGTGCTCCATCCCTGCCTGCAATTAATGTCCCCAGCGCTCTTAATGCAGATTAAATAATTTTAAAAAAGGATTTGATAGTCTTACGGAAAAATCCTAGGTTAAATTCTGCTTTCACATACGCATGTGCAACCTCCATTGATTTCCTGCACCGGAGCGAAAACCTGACCTCTAGGCCCATAGGTTTTTCATCACAGGACTCCCAACAGACACCACCATGGCTTCTGCTTTTCTTTCATGTGAACAAACGTGTCAGTCTGTCAGTCTTGTTTTCTTTCTGAGTCCAAAGAACAAAATGAGTCAGAGGTGGCAGCTGTAATGAAGTACACACATTAGTTTAGTGTTTGGATTTGTGCTATAAAAGCAAGAGTCTGCAGATCATGGGTTTATTTTACTTAGGTCACAACAGTTTGGTTGTTAGCAGGCCCTCTCAAGAGAAGGATGTTGGCTTAAAACAGTTAAGAGAATAACTTAAAAATCAATATTCCAGGGTATAAGGAAATGACAAATTAGGCATATCTATGTCAGCAGATTCTTAAAAGGAATCAAATCTACAGTCTACAAAGTTGGTGTTGATGTGAGTGAAATTTTGCATTCCACGAATTTATGCAGCCCTGAAAGTGTTGTATTACGATGATACACACAATTGGGCACCTTTCATCACACTGCAAAGCATCTCTTGAAAGCAGAACCCAGAGACAGATGAGATTTTTGTCATGTCTTTTTTTCAGCTTTGTTGTGAGGTAATATGGAAGTGTTTTTTGCCTTTGTGTCTTTGTGTTGAATTGACTGATTTGTGATGGGGTGTGGGAAATGAGTGTTTCCCTGTCAAGCCAGAGAACTGTGTTTGTAGTTTGTGTCACTGCCTGCTCATAGGCAACCATCAGCGTTGTGCCTCACAGAGGCTGGCAGGCTCTGCTCCAGGACTCCCTGGGTGTACAGCAGGGCACCAGTGGGTGGTGGAGTACAAGGTCTAAAACTCAGACTTCGGGTCATTAAGGAGCAGGTGCTGGGCATTTTGAATTACAATTAGTAAGCGATATTTTCATTTAGGAGGTTGTAGAAGCTTGTTCCAGTTTGCTACGTTGTGAAATGTTCCGTGGTTGGCGCGTGGATCTGTGGATGTAACTGCTGAAATACCAGCTTGGCATCCAGTCTGTGTTTTAAGTGACCAGAGCTTTGTATCGTGACTGCGTAGTTATCTGTTAGCACAAAGCAAACTGCCTCAGCTGAGTAACAGTGGAAAACAGGATGCACCCTGAAACCCAGCAGCCGGCTGTGACTGTCGCCGCCTCAGTTATTTTTCCTAAAAGGGGCATCAAGACTGATTCCCCCCCTCACCTTTTGATGGTACATTTAGGTCGGAAGCGGGGCTGCTGCCTTTGCCGGTATCTTCAGAGAGAAACTGGAGGTGTCAGTCTGATCAGTCTTTTTTGTAAGCCCTAGATTTAATGACAGAAGAAAAAGTCTGCTGAATTAAAAACCTAAAATGTATTACAGTGGAGCATTACCATAAACATAGTGTTGTGTATGGTGCAGTGATTACTGCGTATGGAAAAGCTGTTAAAGAAGAGTGGTCGAGCAAGTTATTGGAACAGTGGCGCTTATTTTTATGCTGCTCTTTGCCATTGTTTTCAAGCTAGGAGCATTTGGCCTTTATTTCATGTAACTTGTGCATACCATAGTTCAAATGCTTTCATTGTGCTTTGCAACCAAGCACTATTTCATTTGATTTTATTAAAGACATATCTGCAGATGTACTGTCACAAGAAAGAGCACAGTGCCCTCTAGTTACAGTTCATTGAAACAGAAACGTGTGAGTTGTGTAAACTTTAGTAGGATCTTGATTACTGAAACATCACAAAATGGTCTCCTTTTCTCTTTGTATAAAAAAAAAAAAAAGTGTAATTGGAAAAAGAAAGCCAAGACAGCCGGGAGATTTAAAGCAAAGCTCTGTTTTTAGAGACATCTTGATAGTGACTGAACACTGCCATGCAAATGTGTATCTCACTGCTGTTACTTTATTTGCTTTTACAGGTTAAAATTTGTATTAACACAGCCGGTAGACAAATCACTTTCTACTAATCAACTTCAGGCCTTGATGTGCTTGGAAATGACTTAAAAGTAGCATCTGTAGCATACTTAATTGCGTAACCCAGTCTCATTGCAGACTGAGTGCTCCCATTGCCATTCTTCACATTGTCATTCTGAATAAATCTCCAGCACAGGAGATGTGTGTGGACTCCATGTGTCATATATGGATCGCAGCAGGAGTTGGATACCTTGCCACTTAGGAAAGCTTTGGGATTTTTTATAGTTTCACAGCAATCTCAGGTTTCGCTGGTTTTTACTCTTTGCCTAGTAAGGCTAAGCTGTTGTCTTACACCCATGTGATCACGCTCTGTTTAATTATTTGGCTCTTCATTTTTCCTACTGATGTGAAATAATTATAAAACAACTACCTGCTAATGTGCCTTATGCACTTGTCATAAAAACAAATATTGACTTGGAATGCAGTTCCCCTGGGAGTACAGTAAAGTACTGTTGCTCAGATCTGCGGTCAGTTGTAGCACCTTAATTATGCATTGGTATCTATGTAAAGCTGGTATTTGTAAGAGTGTGTAGATACTGTATAAATAAAATTCTGATTTTTCTAGAACAGGATCTGAGTAATAATGCTATAAATAACTAAAAATGAATTATTTTGTTGCTGTAAGCTGGATGACTATAAGAATATAAAATATGCATAGAAATAACTACAGTTTTAATCATGTATGCATGATCCATCTGATTTGTTTAAAATTTTCAATAAGGACTGTGGAATGGTTTTACTTTTGTGTTAGAATTTTTGTAAGAAGGCGTTATTGTTCCTAGATGGAAAAATGGTAGGGCATGTGACCTAAAAGAGATTCAAGAGCATTTTTAATTGATCCCCTTTCTTTGGTGAAGTAGGAAGGTGATAAATAATTAGCCTTCCCTGAGGCATTATTAATAAGTTAGACTTCTGATGAAACTTCATTTAAACAGTGTTTTGAAGCAGACTTTTACATGTTGCATGTATGCTTTCCCTAGTTACCTCAGGCTCTAACCATCTTGAATCAGCTTATCACCAATTAAGGCAATTTATATGTTTTTAAAGGTCAGAAATGATGCCTCACAACTTTTCTATAAGCAAAGGTTGAAGTGTCCAGTCCTCTGAGTTAGTCTTAAGACGGTCAGTTCAAAATGAAAGGATTAGAAGGATACTTAGTAATTTTTGAACTGGGATTTTAATTTCTCCTCACCGCCCCCAACCCCGAGGCAGTACTGACTCAAGTTCTGCAGACAATACTCTTAACCTTTTATTTATCTATGGAGACCCTGTCCATGGTCAAAACAGCCGTCCCCTTTTGGTTTTAGTCTGAAAAATGTGAACTACAGTAACTGAGCCATTGATCAGTTTGTGCGCAGTCAGGCCTGCCAGAATGCCTGCATTTCACGGTGAGCGTGAGCACCTGAACCGTGGGCTGAAATCCATCCCTGGTGGGGTGAACTGTAATATTTTGAGCCTTGTTTAGATACTTTGATATTCCAGCTATTTTTTCCTTTTGGAGCCAGCTGAAGGGTCAGGTGATTAAATAACACATACTGTATATAGAAAAAATAATTGGCTTTTTTGTTCAGGTGCCATTCATGGAAAGAGAAGTAGTCATTATCAGTACTATCTTCTGCTTTCTGGTGAACTAGCTGGAGCTATCAACGTAGTTTGTATGGCCACTGCTTACTTTCCTACTTCAAAGTCCCTGAAATTTATCATGAAGTAGAGAGCATGTTCCTTTTTCATTCCCTGTGAATAAGGCCCTTCTTTCTTCACTGAAGATCTTCTACTAGTTGTCAACATAGCATAAATTCAGCAAGGAGACCTGGCAGAAATACACACCAGTCCAACTACCATTATTGTGATTTAAACTGATGACTGAAGAATTGTAATGAGCACAGCTCTGTTGAATAGTTCTGCCACTGTAATGATCTCACCAGACTTCGAAAAAAGGATCTGAGGTGATACAATGAATGGAAACAAGAATGGAATCTTATTCTTGTCGCTGTATTTTGATTACTTTGTGGAAACACTGGGGGAGGTGATTATTTGTATCTTAAGGTGAGGGAAATTGAGAACACAGTTAAGACTCTGCATGGGGCATGGCAGCCGACGTGGTTGGTCACTCCAGTATTAGTAACTCGTTTGTCAAGGCAGTGGGCCTGGTTTGCCTGGAATCTATACTGGGTGCTACTGCAACGCAGTAGTAAATGATGGTACTTTTCCGTGTATGTGTAGTACCTCAAGCACAACGCAGCCTCCGAGCAGGGTGGTAACAGTCACAGTAACAAAAAAAGGTCCTGCTGTGCAAAAACTTCCTCTAGCATCTCTTCTTACTAGGGATGTGGAATAAAAATGAATTTATGAGGGAATATAGTAAAATGCAGTACGTTCTCTGCTAGGCAGTTCAGCGTAATCTTGCTTAAATGTTGTTCCTCGAGCACAGAGAGGGGTACAGGTATGGTACCAAGACCCAACTGATTTCTTCCACAGTGCTGAAACCACCCTCTGGTATGTGGCCAGGAATATCCTTCTGCAGCATTTCATACAATAACAGAATGCAAAACAAAATAAAAATGAGATTTTTCTTAATAGGTGTTCAGAACTGAAGCTGTTTTTTCTAAAGAAGTTGCATCATTTTATAGTAGAAGTAAGAAATACCGTGATCATGAGTTTCTTGATACCTTTCCTTATTGTTGAAAAACTACACAAATTAGTCTTGATAGTCTCAAAGATAGAACTTAACCCTAATTTTGGTTTTCTTCTCTTCAGAGGTTAAACATGCTGTGAAGATTCCTGTGCTGATTGGGTCTGGAGTGACTCTGGAGAACGTGAGGAATTACTTGGATGCAAATGCTTTAATAATTGGTTCGTATTTCAAGAAAGAAGGTTATTGGGCAAATGGTGTTGATCCTGACAGAGTAAAGAAATTTATGGAACACATAAGTAAACTGAGAGAATGAGGTTGTTGGTAAACAGTAATTTTTTGTGTGTATGTATAAATGCAGTAGGATACATCATACAGAATTAAAGCACAAATGTGTGCTTGAATAGCTAATAAAATTAAATGAAAAAGCATGCCATCTCTGTAACTAGCTGGGAAGCGTGGTGACACTTTACAATAAACTGGTGCTCTGATGTTTGTTTCTAGGCAGCACATTTCTGTGGCACTCAAAGCCGTTGTCAATGCGAAACCAACTCTCCAAAGGCTTGTGTAATACATTCTCTCCTATAAGTAAAATGCTTATGGAGGTTAAGAATTCGTAGTAAATATTCATCACAGGTGAGCTGAGTTTTGTTTTGCCTGTGAGTACAATAGGATGCCCTGAGTTTACAGCTAAGAGTATTGCAAATTGGACAAGGTAATTAGCCTTCCAGTTTCCTCATCTGTAAAATGATGATAATAGTACATACGACACACAGGTTGTAAGACATAATAAATGAATGTACAGCACTTTCGTCTCTTCAAATGAAGGGCTCTTTTAAAGTTCAAGATCATTATTTTTTCATTAAATTGTGCATTTATTACAAAAATGTAGTAATTGTATACCATAGAGAAATGTAAGATAATTGGGAAATTGATTTACTTACAATACTTACTAGACAATAAATGTAAATATTTGATTACATTTCAAGTAGAATGGGAATTTAATCAAAATGTTTTTGCAAAAATTGGAAATTTTAATAAAGGTTTATTATTATTTTTGAGCAAGTTCTTACAGCTTTGTACCTCTCCAGACTAGTATTAGTGATGTTAAAAACAGCCAGGTTCCTTCCAACACACAATGTGTAATTATGATGGAAACCTTTCTACCACAGCTGACAGGTAAACACAGATTTTCATTTTTCCTGTAAAATGTAGAGGAAAAATATTACCGTTTCACTGTATGTTTTAAGAGATTCCCCTTGAATTTGATCCGTTAGCTCTAAGGAAGTTTAAAAGAACTCAATGAATACCTGTTATGTCATGGGTGTTTAAAATGTGGGTGCATGTTTTCATTCCTTGGGACTGGGAACTAAGTTTGTCCTCTGGGGTCTCTCTCTCTTTCCTGGACATCCATGCATCAGACTTCTGATGCTAATGAAAGTTATATCGTAGATATCAAAGCAAGTGTGCAAACATATTTTTTGTCAACTGGCAGAGTGCCTGTGCTTCTCTGAACAAAAGATACCTCCTCCTTCCAAAGGCAAAAAGATTTTCAGGAGGTTTAGTTTCATTAACATAATGGGATTCCAGAACATCGCAGTATGAGGTTGTCTTCTCCTTGGATTTCTTTTTCCTGGACTAGTCTGTCTCCAATATGACTCCTGTCAAAAGCAGTGAAATGTCTTTGGTGTGCTGACCTTCTGGAAAAGAGATTCTTTAGACCTTATGACAACCTTGGCGTTCTTCTGATTTTCTCTCTTTTCCTTCTAAACATGCTGACAGAGCTTCAATGCATAGAAATGCTTTTAGGGGCCTGTTTATTGTGGCTGGCACTACTTTGTCCAAGTCCACATTTACACAGGTGTTTTAATCTGCTGTGTGTTTGGGCTTCCATAAAACCCAACAGTTCCATCCCAACCACTTGTCCCCACAGTTTCTCTTGTGCCGGCAGCAGTATTCGTGTGGCCTCACGGGGTAGGAAGCTGATTCTAGCTGAAAGCTAACCCAGTCTTGTGCCAGCCATACTCCTGGAGACAGGGCGTGAATTTAGGTCGTTTTAAGTCAATTTAAGTCTTCCTCGTTCCTTGCATCTGCAGCTCTAACTCCAAGTTGCTGGTATAGACAGTGCAGAATTATTCGAGGATCATGAAGATGCTTTCTAAATCTCTTCCGCACACTCATTCACCCACAGCATATTTACCAGGTAAAGCGTTGATCTGGTTTAATCTTTAAGCTCTTAGCCTGAGTAATGGGTGCCATCTGATCTCTTTATTGTGAAAAGCACCACAATGTGTGAAAAAAGAATGAATTTAGATATCATAATATCATTGTGCTTAAATCAGTACATATTTTTCACCTTTGTGTGTTTAGGACGGTTTTCTGCCTTTCACAAGTCGCATATATTTCCATACATCATTGCACAGAAGATTTAATGATGGTTGTCCCAACAAATATTTTCTAGTACAATTGTTGCTAACTTGAAAGTTATTTTCAGTAAGCCTGTGAGCTAGGAAGGCTGACATGTAAGCAGTGAGTACTAGCCAGTGCTCTAGTGCCATAAGAAGAATAAGCATCTTCAAGAAGTCAGCTGAAAACTACAACGGATACACTGATAAGGACAGTTTAGTGATGATAAATGTTTTTAAAGAAACTGATTATAGTTACCAAAAGTTGTATGCATCACCACGAGTGTGAAAATGTAATGTGTTACCAGCACGTTTCTTGGTTGGGCTTCCACTCATTCACATCCTGGAAACTCAGAAGTGGCTGGAAGTCAAACGGGTTGTCATCTGAATAAAAGTGGTGGTGAGGAGAACTACTTCAACGCTGTGTGCAAGGTCTAAATGAAGTAATGCCATATGCAGTAGTCTTTGTAAGACAAAAACCCTAATGAGTTGGTGTAATACTCATAACATGCGATGATTACTGTAGACAGCACTTTCACTGTCAGGATTTCATTTAACATACCACTGTGCAACACTTAGGGAAGAAACAGGCCATAAGTTAGGTCTGTAGTGTTACACATGAATAGTAAGTGCAGAATTTAGGGAACAGAAATAAAGGAAAGCTGATTTTAAAGCCTGGAAATGTGACTGATCACCAACTCTTTATCATTCTTTGTGCCGAAATTATTTGTCTAGCAGCATTAAGCATCTGCTTGCCTGTTTCTACACAGATGCTGTAAGTAGAATTTGACCTTTTGTTCAGAAAGTGTTTGAATATTTAACGTAAAAATATTAAGTTATCAGAAAGGCTGTCTCTTCTGGGAAGACTGTTCAATTTTTATACAGCCCAAGTTGTTAAAGTACTTTGGAGCATGAACAACTTCAGAGCAGAACAAAGAGGCAGTGCTAATGTGTAGAAACTCCAGAAGTAAATAACAGCTGTTCAAGAAGACTTCTATTAAATATGTATTAATTAATTTGAAGTGCATCACTTAAATATGTGAAGAGATTATCTTGTGTTAATTTATGTTAAAACACACAGCACTTGTTAGCCTCATTACAGTATCCTAAGCATATCCTATGCTATCACCTCATCCTACATTGAGCATTTTGTTGGGTGTTGATTGCTTTCGATTTGCCCTTTTCAAATGTCAGATAGTGGCCTCCCCTTCTTGTTGGAGCTCTTCTTTCTCTCAGGGTTTGCTCTTGCATAGTTACTGTACTTACTCTTGTCTGTTCTGTGGTGAGCAGAAAAAAACCCTTAAAAATAGATTTTGAAAATGTAACAGTAATTGCCCACCTGAATTTCACATGTGGTTCTCACTCTTAACTTATGAACCAGCAGAGAGAATGTAAGTGGCCATTTGTACCAAACTCACTTTACATGAGTCATCGTCTTTAGTACAGGGAAGATGCCTAGAAAAGTGGGGGTCTTTTTAGTGGAATTATAGATAAGTAAAACTCACTGGTAATAATAGACTTTGTGGTCTAAATTAATGTATAAATCTTAATGTAACCTCATTCCATTCATAAAATTGGAGTATTTTTATCTGGATCTAAGACAGCAAATGTGTCTTTTGCCTATGTTGGTCCTGAAAATATGTAAGCTTGTAAGATTTACAGATAATTTTCAGAGAATTTTCTTCCCTGTGTCATTTAGGCAGCTGAACCAGCTGCTACGCTGTTCTTTCATCCTATTATTTTGACTCCGCAGAATCCCTGATTACAAGTTGGACTCCAGTTCTTGTTTCCTGCACCTATTCCAACAAATTCCTCACTGGGGGGAAACTGAGCAATATAAAGGGCTTGCAGGCAGGTGCTGGCAGAGCAGGAAGGGGGAAGGAAACCAAAATATTTGGCTTTAGCAAAGTCTTGAAGTCCATGACAAATTGCTGCATTGCATGGTTCTCCTGAGAGAAGTGAATGGGGATGTTTGCTGTAGTTTCAGGCTGTTTGCAGCCTCTTCAGTTAAGACTCTGTGAGTTCACACCTAGGTTATGTTTCAAAGAGTGTCTCTGCTGGTATGTGTACTTAGGGAGGCATTTTTCCTAAATGAAAGCTGAAGTTTGGCAGGATAATTGTGGCAGTAAGGGGTGATATCTGTAGCAAAAGCCATGCTTGGAATTCACAGCTCTTAGGTTTAAGGGGAGATTTAGAGGTATGTATCTTCAAAAATAAACCATTAAAGGTTTCATTTCACTTAAAATTTCACTTGCTGCGCCTTTGCCCTAACATCCAGTCAGTGTTCGCTGTGCTGAGGAACTTGGGAGTTGAGTTTAGGAGCAGAGCAGTCTGTGACTTTTTTCTTGCACATTTGCAGCACTTGGATATCTAAGTGACCTAAATCATATATTTTTCAGGAACTGTGGAGAATTGGGCTGAGATACTCTTTTAATGGGCTAAAATGCCATGGTGTGTAGTAGAATTGACCCTCCCCTCCACTCTACTGCAGGAATACCATCAGAACTTAAAATCCTTTACAGGGAGACAGAGCTGGATTCCTGCCATAGAAGTGTCAGGGAAAGCACCCAGATAGCTCTTTGCTTTTATAAGAACCAGTGCTTGTATTGGGGTTTGCAAGAAATTGTTCATGTTGAGGTAATGCAGAACTTACTTTTTTTCTTCTACTCTAACCATTGACTCTTAGTGACAAGGATTATTTGATCCCTTGAATGCTTGTTTTAGGGATAAAAAGCCGGTTGTGTGTTAGACTTGTGTTAGGACTAGTAAGTTCGGTCACATTGTTCTCATGTTGTGACTGATTAGGAATCTTCCGTTGAGAAGTCCATACTTGGTCAATTTGAAGTTGAAAATGTTGCATAGTTTCCTGACTGCATTCATATTGCTGACTTCGTCTGTCGAAAAGTCTTTGACACTCGCTCGCTCAGGTCCGGACAGACCTATTCAGTACTTCCCTTGGATTATTCTTTATCTGACAAAGTTACAACTTGCCTGTGCACTATCTCAGACTGATGCCTTTGGGGCACTGAAGTATTCCAGCCTTCAAAGCTGCGTCCCTTTCACCCCTGTGCTTTGCTTGCAGTCAGAGAGTCATCGCTCCTTCCCGTCAGCCTCTGTAGGTCTGCAGCGAATCGAGGAAACGGAGGCAGCAGCTGAACTAAATGTAAGGCCAGATGGTTTCTGGTGAAATGTTGAGAGTAATAGATGCTGTTTCACTCCAGTCTTCAAATGCACAGATAATTTTAGGGAGAAAAAGAGCCTTTCTGCAATGCAAATAGGAAAGCCTTTCACATGAGGCAAAAGGGTTGCAGTTCACATCGTCTGTTTCTCTGCTTACAGTTTGAAGCTTCAGAGGTAGTAAAGGTAAGGTCAGCCTAAGATGTTGCTTGCTGAACAATTCAGCATAGGAAAATATGCATGAGGCTAGTTACCTTGATTAAAAAAATCTGTTTATCTTAACAGGTAGGTTTCTTTCAAGATACCAAAAAGGGATTTTTCTGATTTGGGCTGAAACTACTTCTGTCTAACTTGCCTCTTTCCTGTCACTGTCCAGATCTTCATTGTTTCACAAAGTAAATTGAGTGTCAGACAGCAAACATTAGTGTTCCATAACTTCTTTTTCTGAAAGATGTCACTCTTCTTGAAATGAATGTGACAAAGATGCTGTTTGGTTGCATGGATCACTGGGTTATTGGGTGCTTTGCATATTAAAATGCAACTTCTTCTGTCCTACTACCTGTGGAAAGGGAGATGGAATATCCAGTGTAGGGGGTAGCAGCTGAGGAATGAGTGGGTATTTAAGACCTTTTTATTACTTAATGAACAACATTAAATGCTAAAGTGTAAGTTAAGTGTACAAGACGTTTTAAATATGTAAATTTGCCAAATCTGATACAAAGTTAAGTACTCAAAGTAGTAGTTAAACTCAGAATTTTTTTACTTTGTACCAGTCACTATATTAGCTGTGCCATGTCATACTGCTGTCAGAATGAGGTCACAAAGCAGAAGACATTGATATCATTTCATACAAATGTCGGAGGAATCCCAAATTAACAGTAAACAAGGATGAAAAGGAAGGCAGCACAGTAAGGGCAAGAAAAGACGCTTAAGTTTCCCGCAGTTCCTGCCTCATTGTTTGTTCCAGCTTCCTGCTTTTTTCAGTTTGCCTCTCAAGCCTTTCTTGTGCATATACATAGATTATAGTATGCAGAAAACTAAGAATAAGCTGAAGGCAGAAACTGACTTAATGAAGACATTCTTGTGCTAGAGAAAAGATTTTGTTGTCCACAGATGCGCAAAGAAAAATAGAAAAGCAGCTGCCCTTAGAAATGGAGTAAAAGTAGAGATGAGTGCCACGTCATGATGCTTTAGTCAAAATCTGATGCGTTGAAAGTCTTTGAGAGGATCTGTGCTGTTGTACAGGGATATAACCAAGAGGGGGAAACAATAAGTCTCTGCTGAAAAATACTGTGAATCTCATGTCTTAGACACTATCCTGAATAGTGTTGACTTCTTGTCAACTGTCAGCTGGAAAATAAGGATGAAAGGAAATGGCTTTCAACTGTTCTGTTATGGATGACAATATTAATCATCAGTTTTGTGTCGGAAACTTCTGTTTCCTTAAGGCCAAAACTATAGAGGTATGGTTGTGCGCTGTCATCTTCCAGAGGAAGATTGTGAAGGGCAGAGGTCCTCATCTCATTAGTCTCCATCTCCTCTGCAGGTAGTTGGTTTGACTTTTCTGAAAGCCTTTGTGGGCAGAGACAGCATAAAGGTGATGGGAGAAATTCATGTGGCAAGTGAATGGGTAGGTGAGATGAAGTAGAGCTGAGATACAACGATCAAATGAAGGCTTCCTGGGTCACCTGGCCTGCAGAATTAAGAAACTAGGGATGTAGCTGGTTGGTACTGTGTTATTAAATTTACACAGTATTAGCACTATACCCGTGAGGTGATGAGTACTGGAATTTGGGTGAACTAGGATGGCTTATTTTATTCCTTGCACTGTCTGTTTAAAGCATCAACTGAAGCATTCACGAGAGCAAATGCAGCTGGTGGCATTTGGGCTGTAGAAATTACAGTCTGTAATACTTTTCTAATAGTAATTTGAGAGCTTAAAGAATTACGTGAATAATATTTCAATCGGGCATTGAAAACCGTCAAGTTTCAGGAAAGAATTTTTTTGACACTGCCTTGATCAAATAGCCAAAAATATTATAGGATCCCTCTGAAGCACTAACCATGGCTGCAGCAAAATACCCGGTGAAATAGATCAGTGGTCCAATCTACTTTGACACCTCCTATGTAACTAAAAATAGGAGAAATAGAAGAGAAAATTTGTAGGGCTGGTAGTGGCTTGTATTTTTCAATAATTTATCAAGATTCGAGAGCACAGATTTCCTTTGGGAAATATTAGTTCTTAGGTTTACAAAGTGCCTCAGTTGTAAATACCCATAAAAATGACAATTTGGTAGGTCGTATTTATTCTTAAGCGGGTCAAAGGACATTAGCGTATTCCTACTATATAAATCTGTCAAGTACAGAATTTCTTTATGCTCCCAAATCACAAAAGCGCTTCTTACAGTCAAGGAGAAAATGTCATATTATTGCCAATCAAGGACAACAAGCAAGCATATCGATCTCTACCCAATAACTTTTGCCCTGCTCTCTAAGTTTTTATTACTGAAACTGGACACATCAAGGGATTGGATTTAATATATACATATAGTACTGATTTATTACAGGGGGAGAAATACAGTCTGGCCTTACTTCTAGCTCAATATTTTAACGCTTACTGTATTCCTTGCATGGAAGCTTGCAATGACTTTTTCTACAGACAAGGTGTATAACTTTCAGCTGTCCCTGGATGTGCACAAATCTTCAGCTCACGTAGGTGTATTGGCTGTTACAGGTGTGCGTACATCCTGCGTTCTGCAGTCTCACTCTTCAGTCTGGATTTTAAGAGTTTATGTATGTGGAAGTCTGTAGCAGGGTTGCTGTTTGAAAGGCTTAACTAAAGATAAGCTTGGGGAGGTTGGGGGGCATATAGGCTTGCTAGGCCAGGTCTGAAGATGGGTTGGCTTTTGTCTCTGTGGAGCTGTGTATGTAAAGCCTGATGTATAAGGGCTGTTTCCTAGTCACAGGTATTGGAATGCAGCAGAGAGCTAGCATCGTCCTTCTTGGACCCTTTTGTTGGTAAAATTTCTTATTTTTGGGGGGCCATTTTTTGTTGATAACTGGAGATCACTGCAGAGGATTTGATCCACTCCACAAACTCAGCATCTTTGAACTCTCTGTATACAGTGATAACCATGGCTTATGGCAGAGGTATGATCAATTAATTACTTCTTGGAAGGCAAGTGTACCTACAAAATTGAAGGGAAAGATTTTCACCACAGAATTCCGGAACAGTGGACGCTGGAAGGAGCATCATTTAGACCGATCCCTCTGCTCAAAACACAGTCAACCAGAACAGGTTGCTCAGGATCCTGTCCAGACAGGTACTGAACATCTGCAGGGATGGAGTTTCCACAGCCTCTCGGTAACCTGTTCCAGTATTTTCAGTGGTCAAAAGTAAGCTACGGAGTTAAAAATACAGGCCATGTAGGTCAGCATGAGCAGCTATCTACTAATTTTGCTATGATAAATGTATGAAACGGGTATCCTAGAGAGCAGCCAGCACTCTGTTATTGTGTAATTGTAAGTCCTGCTGGCTTTTTTACCTATCTGGGCAAAAGAAGTGAGTTTTTACTGGTCTTTGGCCTCTTAAGAGCTGGGCAACCCTTCCACAGAATAAATGGATGCAGAAGTTAACTGATGGATTTGCTACTCGTGTTCATAATGATGGGGATAGAACTGAAAGACCACACCCTACTCTGTGTTATTCCCTGATGGAGCAGGCAGAGGGACATATCGCAGATGTGTCCTCCTCCAGCCAGCTGTTTTGTCAAGAGGTTATGTTCAAGGATTAGTATGTTTGTCAAGATTTCCAGATGTCTGGTAATGCCAGCCTTTTCTCGGCATGTGAGCAAATCCTTTCTACTGGGCAGGTATAGCAAATTCGCCACTTGCTGGAAATGCCCACTTCCCATGGTATGCACTCGTGGTAAATCTGATGTGGCTGTGGCTCTTGTGCATGTGCCCTCCTGTGGATTTTCACAAGCACAACAAACTGGATGTGTCCCAGACATTTCAGATTAACTGTGCATGTTCAGGCCATCTGTGTGACACATATACCACAGGTCTAGCGATGCTTTAAGGGCTGGACACAACACATCGATGACACGGCTCCTGGTGGTGCATTTCAGTATAGAGGGAGTTCAGAACAGGCTCATGGCATGCTCAGAAATCACGCTTTTCACTAGGAACCTCTAGGAATAGTTCTGTCATAGGAAGAAGTTGATTTTTGGTTCTTCAGTCTCCTGGCTTGTCACAGATAATTGCCCAGTAAGTCTTATTCTGCATTCAGTGTGCTTTCCTATTGCACGGAATTTTTTAAAGGATCTGAGAAGGCGCTGCTTTTCGATTTTGGGTGTGTGTATGTCTTGTCTGGAACATATTTTCTTTGCCAACATGAATTCAATCCAGAAGAGGACAGAAAAAGAGTGAACAACTTGGAGTTGAGAGGAAAGTAAGATGCAGGGTACGCATTATCCATTTCCAGTGTCGGGTGCGAATGTTGAGCTTTGCCAGGCACCCACCTTCAAATTACCTCTCAGAATCAGGCCCAGAATGAGAAAGTTTAAGCTACTTCCATGCAATTCTCACCTTTCCAGGTAAATGCAGGAAGCTATAGTTGCTAGAGCAGTGATGAATCGTGATTTCCTTCCATCCAAAGAGCCTTGGGCTTTTTCCCCCTCCAAACATTTAACTTTCACAGCTGACAGAAAAGCAGTAGATTTTTTTTCCCAAATATCCATTTGCCTTTCCATTTATCTACTTTGATCTAAAATATAGAACCTGATGGATGCCCTAGGTAAATCAAACATTTTCCGTCTGCCAAAACGGTTTTGCAAATGCTTATTTCATGCCATTACCATTTTTCTGTTTCTAGCAGTAAATCAAAAAGTATCAGCCATTCATCCACTTTAAAAGTAATGCCTTTCCTTTGCATAATTACACATACCCAGTGGAGATCTGTATGCACAGTAAATCTATTCCTTTAAAAGGTTTCGCCTTAAGTACCACAGTGACATAAATTGGTGAAGCGCAAATTTATTTATTTAAAAGGTTTATTCTTTTAACTGATTGGCTAACTGTTACACTTCCATTGTTTGATTTGGGTGGGGAGGGCTTTTATTAATGTATCAGATTTAATTCCGCGGCAGATGTTTATGTAGAAAGGTCTCACTCCTTACAGGACTTGTAGTAATTCATATGCATGTGTAATTTATTCTCATTACAGGTTTATTCTTAACTGGTGTTCAGGGGGTCTTCACTGTATCTCCAGTAGATCCTTGAGAATTAAACAGTTTAACGAGTGTAATGAGCAAACCTGAAAGAAGTACACATAGAGCAGCCTATCTATTTGGATATTACCTCTCCAAATTTGAAAATAACATAAGTATGGTATTAAAAGTGAGTGAAAGATTGCCAAAAATAAATGCCTCCCAGTAATAAGTGCCCTGGACAGTATTTTGTCAAAGTAAAGATTTTTTTAAAAAAGGATCTCTTAATTGTTCTCATGTAAACTTGCTCATCTTTATAAGTCATGCTTGTAGCTCTCAGGGGTGTCAAACCTAAAGCAGACAAGCCCAGCTGGTGGAAGCCTTGGAGTGAAATGATGAATTTTTTAACAGAACCAAGTTTATTTTTAGGCTTTATAGAATTATTTTTCATGTCCCTGTGAGTGAAATTGTAGAGAGTAGCTCAAAAATTAGGAAACTTTACCAGAACAGTAAAAAGTAGCAAAACACTGGAAGCTAACTACAGTCAAGCATGTAAACACATCCCGATTGCATTGAAGTTGTAGCTACAGTATAATCCTGCAAATATTTACGTGTTCTGTTCAATGCATGTGAGAATTCTTAAGATACATCTTGAGATGTCTGAAGATACACCAGATTGCAGGTTAGGTTATGACATAAGCGATGACGTCGTGGAGAACCGAACAAAATTTCTAGTGTGAATGCATTTTCTGTGGGTGAATTTTCCATGGTTCTGGACATGAAAGTGGAATTCAAGGTGGCTGTATTTCATTAGGTTATGCAATAAAAATGTGCAGAAACATTTTGGGCGGAGGATGGTTCATAGGAAAGTTTTAGGTCTTGAATCTCATTTGTTTAATGAAGGCAATTTTATTAACACAATCAAAATATCCAACCCTATAATTTCACACTACCCATTTAAAAATACTGTCTTTTTTTTGCTGCCATTACAAAGCTATCAACATGCTTTCCTACAGTTAGATAGGAAAAACTGCTTTAGTATCAAAGGCAAACCTGGGAAAATGCCACGGGCCTGAGATTAGAAGATGCATACGATAATTACAGATCTAGGAAGGGCTCCTTATGTTGGAGGGAGGAAGTCTACTACATGCAGCTCCACATCCCATGTCCTTTAAGGTCACTCTTTTGAGATTTTGTTTAAAGTGGATCTGGATTTTTTTGGGTCTTTTTGTAACACATTAAGTAGATCCGAGGTTGCCAGCTGTCCTTTTTGATCAGAATTGGTGGCGGTAGTTGCGATCATACAGCTCCACAATGGTACTGGGGAAGATAACACATGCTGGGGAGGGGGGCTTGGGGGAGCAGGGCAAATCCACCGTTCAGCCGTTTGGGAGCAGGTTTGGTACTGGTGTGTTGGCTTTAGTTGATTGGCATGCTCTGAAAGTCTGACACTGATTCTTCTTCTACATCCATTCTAGCCATTCCATTTCAGACTAATAACATTAAATAGAAGTCTTTCTTTAGTATTTAATTTGAAGTGTAGAGATAGGCAGTATAGTCTAACTGTTTCAGCCAACTGAGTAACATTTACAGAGATGTACACCCTGAGTAAGAAGTGAAAGCACTCTTAACTGGTTTTGTAATGGTACATTACAATGGTACATCATAATTTTAAGGGTGGGGTTGTGTGATATAGTTGTCTGTGATAGACACTGGATTAGTAAGTGACAAAGATGTTTTTTTGAATCCTGTGTCCTAGAATGTGCTTATGGGAGCTGCTAACTGGGAGCACTGGAGACCGCAGCCTTCCCCACCAAAACAGCCTCCCCTGTGTTCTGCAGTTGGGAACTGGAGGAGCCACCTTAAAGGGTGGGAGAGTACCTCGACTCCCAAACTGGCTCAATCTTTGTCTTCCCATGCTGTTTGCATTGATGCTAATCAATGTTAATTATGGTAGTGGGGCTTGTGATGTACTCATTATAAAAGCCATCCTATTTTTCTGTGCTTGTACAGTCTAACACAATAGAGCCCTGATTGGGGTTCCCTAGATGCTACAAATAGTAATACAAATTGTTATAATAATGAATACATAGTTCATGGTGTAAGACTACCAAACTAGTTTCAAACAGCCTGCTGAAGCATCACTTGATATTCTGTTTGCTGTTACTGCTAACTATGTCATACTGGATATGTCTTGACAGTTGGGGCCTCAGCCCAGTAAACCATTCAAGCTTTTGTTCGTGTTTAAATAGGTGCTTTTAAAATTTGCATTTGAGTCTGTGGTTGTTAGTGTAAATATATGCTTAAAGTTAAGCTTGTGCTTAAAAACTCTTCTGATTCAGCATCCTTATTGTGCTGAGTTCATTATCCCACATACAGCCCTCCATGGCTAATGAGAGTTGGTGGGCACTGAAGGACACAGTGCCAGGATATATGTTTCTTTCCTGGGCTGAAGGAAAGGTGCGAGAGCGGGAAGATGCTTCCTCCCGAGCGCTGAGCAGCTGGTTGGGTGTAGGTTGTAGCAAGGGGTCCCACCTCCTGCTGGGGCTGGAAGTGGGTGGAAGTTTCCTTCCTCCAAAGGCTGTGGTCCCCTTCCCCATGTCACTCTGTGCTGGGCACCCTTGTTCTAAGAGGTGATACCTGACAGGTGCCGCAGTCTCCTGTGATGAATTTGGTTCAGTTCTACTGTTATCCTCACTGGGAATTTCATCACCATTGCTTATACACATTATTTTGTGTAAAAAAAAACAACCAGTTCAGCCCCTGACTACATCCCCAGGCCATACCCTTGCGAGTTCCAGTGACTTAAATAGTCTCGTATTTTTTTTTCATAGGAAGTTTTCCACAAAGAGTCCTTTATTGCTTGTTACCTGGTTTGTTATGGGTATTGGTTCTAATCCCATTTTTTTCAATTTCCATCAGACTGCTTGCCTGAATTTGTTACCTATGTGCAGTTTAGGCACATAGTGATTATCTGCCCTACTCTTAGTTTTCTGTTGTGTACTACACTGTGTTTACCAAGCCTGTGTAACAAAAATGTTTTAAATTGTGAAGGTGTTATATTACCTCTCTTGAGTGTGTTTTCAAAGGAATTGGAGTCAGTGTTGAGTTGCTTCTGTGTTTGTAATTAAAATATTTAGTATAGCAGCTAGATTTTTCCCTGTTAACTGTGCTTTACTGAAATTTCATGATCTACAGCACACCCTAGTGATATCTGGGAATCATGAAGTTAGACCCAGTCAACTTTACTTCCTTTGCGGTGGAGCAAAACTTAGAACTGCACTAAGCAAAGTCAAGGAAAATAAATGCATTTATATCCAAGGTGGGAAGTGGGTTGAATCCCTTGGTTTGTAAAAAGAAAAGAGCCTTAGAAATTAGAGACTACAGGATACTCTTCTGTGAAAAGAACATCTGTGTAATGAATGCATCTGGTTTGCAGTCTGTAATGTTGGGCGTATTTAACAACAGACCATGGGGAAAAGCAGCCCACGGTCATGTGAGAAGAGACAATATTTGTTGGATTCCCTTTTAGAGCGGAGAGAGCAACCAGATGCAAATACAAACATTGTGGAAGAACCCTGCAGGCAGTCTTCATGGGTCAGAAGCCGGGATGATCATTTAATGTCTTACAGCCAGAACACTAAAATTTATGCTAGATATTCAGTTCCTCCTTTTGCCTCCTTTTGCAGATGGTCATGTCACTTGGCTTTTCAGGTGATGGTACCTGTACTTAGTTTTCGGTGGCCAGGAGGGCCCATATGATCCTGCAGGGGGCTGCGCACCTTCCGAACTTTTCAGACTGCCCTGCACTCACCTCACCTTTTTCTGGATTTCAGTATTTCAATCATGTGATTTATTTTTAATGGTCTGAATGCACAGTATGTCAAGGTTTCTGAACTGGCTGGTGTTGACCCCTTGATGGGGTGCAAGAAGAAAGCAGGTTTGAGAAGCACTCTGAGAAAAAGTGTAATTAGTCAAGAAGGAAGGCAGAGATGTTTTTCAGAGGTGAAATGAAATTGGTGATCTGTGGGTAGCGCTGAATGGAAGTGAAAACAATATAAGCATCAGAGAAGAGCGTGAACCTTGTAAGTTGTGGTGGTTGAAGTTAACCCTCCTATGATTCGAAGAGAAACAGAATTCATCAGAGAAACGTGAGTTAGTGGTGCCCTAACCTCCCAGCGTGTGAAAGCTGTACTGAGTGTCCACTGCAGCTGCTGTCGAGCTGTCGGGCAGCTTGTGCAAGTTCAGTATGCCTGCAGCGTTGTTGTTTGGTATGTGTGC
Organism: Falco biarmicus; assembly: GCF_023638135.1. Lineage (NCBI taxonomy): Eukaryota > Metazoa > Chordata > Aves > Falconiformes > Falconidae > Falco > Falco biarmicus. Next base: position 14,489,238 of record NC_079302.1, read on the forward strand.
TTAAGCTGCAAAAAACCTGAGCTATCCCGGAAAAAGGAAGCTTAGCCAGCAGCCAAGCAGTGCTGAGGCTGTTGTTGTTTTCATGAAGGGCCATGAAACCCTGACAAGTGCAAGGCAGCCTATACCAGTACCCTTGACCAGCCTGCAGCCCCAGCTTGGCTCAACTGGAAGATCTGATCCTGCATCTCTGTTACACGTACAGGGCATTACTTGCCTACGTAAGGCAAAGCTAAAAATGGGGTCATCCTGCTTTCTGGCTCACTCACGTATGAGAAGTCTGTAATGTTCTGGGGAGAGACAAGTTTCCTTTCAGACCTTTGCATTTCACTCTTGTCAGGTAATCCAAACAATAATGGAAATGATTTTTTTGTTTTATGTAAATAAAACCAAAAAGTTTGCAATAATTTATGGTATTTATTTAAATGACATGCAAATTACTTTGTGAAACTTAAGGGGGGAAGCAGCACAACTGAAACAGCACAATTGTTTCCAAGAACATTCATTTCAAATCCACATACAATATTTCATTCATGCTTAATTATTTCCCCAATGCTAGTCTAAGCATTACTAGTTTCTTTTGTCTTTTTGCTTTTGCATGCAGTGTGATTAGCAAAACTGCTTGTGCTCCACCAACTCCTGCACATATGGGGTTTAGCCTCATTGTTCAAGGGGTGGAGCAACAAGCAATATGAACACTCACGCTGCCAAATTTGGCACATGTGAGCCCTCCAAAGTATACAGATATCACCCGTTTCATTTAAATCCCTGTCCATATTTTGCATTGCTACCCATAATGGCAACTCCATTGTCTGGGTGTATTATTTGAAGCAGCTTTTCTCCCATTGTTTGTGCACTGTAATCCTTGAGGTTTCTGTAGTCATCGTGAGCAGCTTACTTGAAAGAAATCACTTAGCTCTCACAGATCACTCCCTCTGAACCTGCTGGCAAAGGAATGGGCCATGACTAAAGCATGAGACCTGTGATCTTTCTGAAGAAAATCTCTTCAGTAGAGTTTATAATTTGTTGCTTTCATGGGGCTCTGTTCTCAGGGTTTGGACTCGGTTTTATCTTTCATCCCCCATGGATTTTTCTATGAGGCATGATGGGAGTGTAGGTTGAGAAAAAGAGTAATAATGCTGGCTGTGGACGTGTACCCTAACAACATTTTACACAAATACTAGCAAAGGGGCACATGTACTGTTTGACAGAAATTAAAGACAGTTGTTTATCCTAATTGCAGCAAAATCTTAGCCTTTTATTCTTCCATGGTATAGATTGGCACATCCTGCTGTAAGTCTTTTTGACAGACTTTTGAGAACTTAGTGCTTGTCTGCTTAGGGCAGAATGAAAGATCCCCTGGAATTTATCACAGAGAAGGGGCTGCCCAGCCCTCTCCCTTTCTAGCATTCAGTCATCTGCTTGCTCAGTGCCCTCTACTCCAGTGGCACTTGGCTCTCATGATTGCGTGTATGCACGCTGTTGTAAGTAAAGCCATTTGCCATTACCTGATCTTTATAAATTAAGCCCGTTACCAGTTTTGAATGCACATCATTTTACTCCTGAGACAGTCATCTGCGACGTTTTTAAGGCAGCTGTTCCCAAACTGAGCTCTGCCGAAAGCCAGCAAAGGGCCTCTTTGTAGTTTGCAAAGTTTCCAGTTCTTTTTGTTTCCAAAGTCAGGACGAATACAAATACGGTATAAACACTGCCCTGCTCTTTACTTAGCTTAGCAGTAGCTCTTTAGAGAACCCTGTCGTGTAGCCACATGGCCGTTATGCGATCCCAAGTGGTGACACCCTTGTGATCTGCAAGTGAAGCAGAGAGGTGGCCCAGGAGGCAGTATTAAAATGTAACAAGCTAAACTGTAAGTCTGCAAATCCCATTGTAACACATTCAAGTATTTGTAGTGACTTCTGGAAGCTTTGAATCTGTTCCGTCATTGTAGAGAGTGATTCAAATTCACCTTTCCACCTTCTTGTCTCCAACCTGTCACGTGAGAAAAGAAAATCAAGCTGGCCCCCTCCCTTCCACCCTACTGCCTAGCTGGCTGCGAGCTCCCCTGTTGTCTGCCACATTATCAAAACTAAGACCCAGGAAGGCTGGAGAGAGAATTGTTCCGTCTTCCCTGAAGAACGGGAAACTTAGACTAACAGCTTTGTAAAATCTGGGCGCTCATTCAGCACTGGTGAGGCTGGTCTAAGGTTGGAAGCGAAGTCAGCCAAGGACCCTTGACTGAAGGGACTCAAGCCAGCTTCTTTGCGCTTACTCTTTGCATCGCCAAAGTACTGTATGTCTGGGGCCAGAATTATATGTAGCTGAACATTTACTATTCTCAGACTCCACAAGCACCAAGTCATGGTACAGATTTCTCACACCACTGAAGAGCACCGAGCTTGGAAATCTATCACTGATGTTATTCTAGACACCTTCAAGTGTCATCCTTCCACCCTTGACACTAGAATGCTTTGTTCCTTAACTGAATTTACAAGATGCATTTTAGATCTGATTTTGAACTTGTGTCTACTTTATGTGTGCCCTTTAATTGGAGGTTTGAAGAAAGGTGCACTGAGATACATTCTGCAAGAGTGATGAGTGGAGGAAGTGGTTGTAGGAGATTCTCTTTATTTTTAGCTCCTATCTGGAAACCTTGCAGGTATTTTGTGTGGCTATTTTTTAACTAGGATTTTATTTCCACTTCAGTGTTCGTACATGCTGTGACATATAAACATGTACGCTAATTTCATGACACTGACTTTTGCATTCAGATTTGCTGTAACTTTTTTCTGAAAAGCTAACAAAATGGCTACTCTGTACCAGTAAAACAATTACTGAATTAGGTTGCTGAGGAAGTAAAAAACCAGCATAAATGACTACTGTAATAAGTCTAAAAGAACAGAAGATAGGTATGCTGTTTGCAGTTAAGGTTATGCCTTAAATATCTTTTAACAGCTTGCTTGGATAGTGCTAGCTAGCAATGTGTGCTTTATTCCAAAGCACCAGCCTGTATTTTTGGATCATCTTTCAAGACTGAGATGATATAAGGCAATTAATAGTGTTTTGTGACCTTCTGCTCCAGTAGTCCATCTTTTTGGCATTGAAACTGATTTTGCCCAACTTGGCATTTTATCACCTAGGAGTGCGCGAGGAGATCAAAGAAGCACCTTTTACAGCAGCAGTGGAATGATTTAGTTCAGTCACACTGTTCTTCAAATTCACCATTTCCTACAAGCTGATGAGGCAAACCTTCTTTGGTTAATGTCACATAAGGTACATTGAAAGGCTGTGAAGAGACAGATGTTCTATATCTTCACTTCATATGCAAAAACCTGTTATATTCTTTATTTGCATTCAATTAGAAGTCAGACCCTGATGAATATCTAATGTAGGAAATGGGGAAAAGATTTGCCATCAAGCATATGCTTTGCTTGTAGTGGATCTCTGTAACCTGCTATTATGTCTTCCTGTGATTCGGTCATTTTCAGTGTATTATTTACACCTGCGTGCTAAGAGGTGAAGAGTGTTAACAGGTGAAAACTGGAGTTACGTTCCTGGTTTTAGAAATGTTGCCTTTTCTTACTCCTTTTAAACAGACATTCTGCAGTTGCAAAATATCCCTGATTACGTGGCTCTGTTTAAGGACTTAAATGCTATAGCATTACTTTTTATATTCATTTTCTGTTTCGATATAGGTTGTCCCTTGTTTGATCTTGCAAAGCTCACCATTTTGTATAATAAGACAAACTCTGAAGTTACAAAACTGTAGTGTTGTCAAGAAGGGAAGGTTCAAATTATAATATGAAGCAGAAGCGGCAGACTTTCAGAACAGATGCTGTTATTGCTGCGACCCTGTAGGAGCACCCATACTGGGGTATTACAGTATCAAGGGAGAGATGTAGGTTGACTAGAGCCCTAGACGTAAGACATGGATCAGCAAAGCAGCTTTTCTTCCCTGCAGCATAGGGTTTCCCAGACTTCTGGGGAAACTGATAGAAATCTCATGCCCTCCTAAGCTTGGACATGATTAGAAACCTGCTTTGTTACATTTTCCATCTCCTTTCTTCTCTGTGGACTGTTCCCATCACACGTTCTGGGGAACACATGGCATTTCTTCCTTTTTTCTTCTTTTCTCCTTACTTTGCTGTAACATTGTAAATTAAACCATCCTCGCCCATATCCAAGTTAACACATTGACACAAAAGGGAAATCTCAGGAGTATTTTTAGATGCTTTGCAAACTTAGGCAAATGGATCTGTGTTATTTGTGCAGGCCTCAAGTTTTGAATGTTTTTTCTCTGCCATTGTGACAGTAAGAAAGTTAAAGATTTTAAGGAAAAAAAATGCAACTAGATAAAACAAAACTGAGTCTGGCACATACATTTGCTTAATCCTTGTGGTTTTGCTGGGCACCTTTGGCACAGAAAAAAATTTGGAGAAACAGCTTTTTTTCTGTCCAACAAGATTAAATGCCTAGTTTGAAAAGAAAAACAAACACCTTTCGTGGTCTCTTTTGAAGGTAATAGGTATTTCAGAAAATTGCATTGGGTATTTCTGGACAGTACCTCGAGACTGAGCCTGCTTCTGATGGGCATTTTCTTGAGACTCTGTAACGAGCAAGCTGAAAGACAGAATGAATCATTCTGTTGGTAGCAACAGCCTATCTCCAGCTGAAATTGTCCCTAGCGCCCCTTGGCCTATCTCTTAGTGTGTCAAAAGCTGTGAAAATAAGCAGTGAGCCCAGCACACTGAGGACATGCTGAACTGGCTGGTAGTTGTTTTGGGTTCTGCTGCATGTTAGGGAAGGACTTGACATAAATCTGCTCATCAAACCTGAATGCCAGGGCACCATTGCTGTGGTTGATTTCTGATGCTTGCTTTTGGCAGATGACTTGAGGATTTTGGGGGATAAAAAATATTTTTTTTCCTCTTGATTTTTTTGAAAGCGTAGAGTTTCTAGTAACCTGAAGAGGAAAAAGATGTAAAACATCCTCATAAAGGAAATGAAATAATGACTCAGTGCTGATAAAGCGGACAAAGAGAACTAAGATACAGGATAGCAATGACATCTAGTACTTAGAAGAGCCCAGCATACTGCAGTGAATACAGAGAGAATATTGGCAGGATCGGATTTGCAGCAGGACCACCTTGAACTGCTCCGACTCCACCAGCTCCTAGCATTTAGAACGCATGTGAACGTTTATCTCGGGTGCCAGTTATTTAGGAGTGCATGTTGAAATGCATAGATACGCTCTAGAATTATAGTGACAGATCCAGCCAGAATACGCAATCCTGTAAAAGAGAATGCAGCCGGCAGAGCCATCCCTTCTCGCAGGTAGGGTGACCTTTCCCAAATGGCAGGCACATAGCCGGGGCCCTGCGATGGCGGGGGGGGGCAGGGGGGAGCCAGCAGATGGAGCCCGGCTGGTAGCACGTGCAGTCAGGAGAAAATCCGTCATGGGTCTTGCTGCTTCGCTCAGACCAAAAATAGACTGCTGCGCTGTGGTGTAGCCCAAACGCACGGAACGCTTGGTGGAACGTGGAGTGTGCCGATTCACATGTGCTGGTTCAAGTTCACCGAGAAGAGGAAGGGGCATGCCATCGCATGCTGGCTGGTAACTACCTAGAGAATCAAATCTTCATCCAGCTGGTTGCAATAACCAGATTCCCACTGACTTCAACAGTCACAATTTCTCTGAGAATGTGATTTACAGCAGCGTGCACATCCTTGAAGGATACACTCTGACTCCTACCTTACATTTTCATGTTAGTAACTTATACCATAGAGAAAAAATAGACCTAATAAATACCTGCTGGTGTAGCCCTAATAACCTGTGTTTATATTTAACTGGAGTACTGAAGTAATGAGTAAGTCTGGGATAAAGCGATAAAAATTCCTTACTTTGATGGCTGGCAGACTTCATTGTTTTAATTCTGCTCCTTAGAAAGCTGCTTACAGCTGAAGTTTGGGGTGTTACTTCTTAAAATGTACATGGCATTTTGGTTCTTCGCTCATTTTAGGAATTACATTTGCTTTTTACATCCAAATCATAAAATCAAGAGCACCAGCAGACCTGTAACATTTTGAGTTGTTACACAGAGAGTTATTTTATGTGATCGTATAAAGCATGGGGAGGTTAAGAAGTCCCCGGTGCAGCCACAGGAAAGGGGCACAAATTGTGAGTCATTCCTCCTTTTTTCCTCATCCTGCTTCTTCCTCTCGGCAAGGAGCTGAGGGGGAGAGGGTTTATCTGAAATCGGGAAGGACATCATCCCAGCAGCTCAGCTGACAAAAGCCAAACCCTCCGTTAATAACCCATCCTTGGGAAAGGGCAGCATGTGTCACGTCAGGCAGTGCCTTTTCCAGGATCGGGCCGGCGTCGGGACGCAGTGCGGTGTTGCGGGAGCCGTCCGTGGGCAGCCCTTCACCGCTGCTCCGCGCACTGCCTGCACGGTGCTGCCCGCAGCCCCGGGCCTGTGCCCTGCCCGCAGCCCCGGGCCCGCCGCGCTGCTGCCGCCTCCCGCCCGCAGGGCCTCCGCGCCAGCCGCGGGGAAGCGACGGCTCCCGGGCAGGGCCCGGCCGGGCAGCGGGAGCAGGCGGGGGGAGGAGGCGGCGCGGCAGCACCTCTCGCCTAACGCCGCTCCCGGCTACGCGCTTTGCCCGCGGAGCCAGCGCGGGAGCTGCGGCGGGAGCTGGTGTAGCACAGGCAGCCGGTCCCGCCGCCCCAGGCCTGCCGCCGCCGCCGCCCCCCAGGTGAGGGCGGGCAGGGCGGGGGCCGGGCTGCGCGGGGGTCGCCCCGCCGGGCCGCGCTCCTCCCACGGTACCGGCGGCGCCGCGGCCGTTTCCTGCCCGGCCTCCTGCGGGCCGTGCGCGCTGCCGGCTGAGGTAGGCGGGCGAAGGAGGGAGGAAGGAAGGGAGGCAGGGCCGCGGCCGAGCTTGGCGCCGGCTTTGCGGCCCCCCTGGCCGGGCGGGCCCCGCCGTGCCCTCCGCTTCCGCCGGAGCTCGCCGCGGCCCGCTGTCGGCGGGGTTGGAGCTTGCAGGGGCCGGGACGCTTCCAGAAGAGGCCGGGCGCTGTGAGGGGAGCGGGGCGGGGGGGGCCGCGGCCTGCGGCGCGGTCCTGGGCTGCCCCCGGGGGGGCGGCCGGGCCCTGACCTGCCGCCGGGGCTTCGGCCGCCGAGGCCGGCCCGGGCTTCGGGGCCGTCGTGCGGATCGCGGGAGGAGCCGTGAGGGTCTTCAGATGGGATTGAACATTGATGCGGCCTCGGCATCCCATCCCTCCCCGGCCTCAGCATCCCCCGCCGGCCTAGCCCGGGTTGACCTGGCGGCAGTACCGGCCTTGCAGCAATGGGAAACCTGAAACCGGCGCTGTAGGCAAATAAATGAAAAAATGCCTGAAGCGCAATTAAATATCGGCTGTTTGAATGAGTTTATAATTACGGTTTATGTTCAACCTGTTTTAGTCATAAAGTTTTTAATAAATTTTAAAACATTTGGCACATGTTGATTAATTTTAACGAGATGAAGTTTATGTTTTTGTAGCAAGTCAGGAAAAACATTTTAATTTTCAGGCTTAGTTCAGATTTCGAAGGTAGTGCTGCAGTGCACTGTGCCAAGTATCTACAGGGAAAGCCTCATGCTATCAGGTTCTTTCTAAGTGTCAGCTCTTTCTTTCTTAGCTGAAAGTCTGATTGTTTTGGCTTCAGTATGAGCTCTGATGAAATCAACCTGTAACTTTTTCAAATACTGCCTTCAGAATGGTGAAGTTGGCTAGGGAATGAAAAAAAGTAATTCCACACTTAATATATAGATTAGAAAGACATCGGGTAGGTCTAAAAAAATTTTAAGGACTGAAGGAGTTGTGGCCAGTCTTTCACAGATACTTTGGGATTTGGCAGTCTAGGTAAGCAGGGTATCCTGAGTGCCCAGACAGGGTAGGTGCCAAATTTCCTTTAATCTCACCAGAAGAAGGTAACTCCCACTGAACATTTACCTGCATTCTTAGGCGTCCAAGAGCCTTGTAAAATCAGCTTCTAGGTTCCTAGAAATAGTATGTTCCTATAACGAGTGAATTTGTTGCCTCTTTTGGTAAACAAGCCAATTAAATACCTTGATAAATTTACATGCTTTGATAAATACACAAAAGAAGAAAGTAAGCAATGCTTTTAAGGTCGCAGTTCTTACAAAAACAATTGTAAAGTGCTTTTTTATGCATTTCAATTGAGTTTGGGTTGTCTACCAAATAGGTGAGTTTCTTTGCCATATAATATAATCGAAACTCAAAAATTGAACATCTGAATAATGTATAGTCAGCAACATAAGTATATTATTACAATAAATACTTGTAGGTGTGGTGAATCCTGATGGCTGGGAAAGAGGAGTACCAGGTACTGAGACCGGAATGGTAGTCAGCATGTTTTACATCAGTAAGGAGGAATGAACCCTTCCTTAGCAAAATAACAAAATTACAAATGTGGAGCAGGGTTAAAACTGGTGTATTTAACCCAAGTTTTACTGGCTGCTGATGCCAGTCATGATTTAAATCAGACCACCTGCTTTGCAGATTTGAAATACTGGCTGGGCTCTAAAGGTAAGATTTTCAGGAAGTGATTCAGGAGCAGAAATGCTGCTCAAGCCAACAGTATGCATATGGATCAGTGATGAGCCAGCCCTCCTTTGTAGATAGGAATATCTTGATAGCCTGCCTATCCACCAGCTATTACTTAAATAGTCACTGAACTTCTGGCCTGTTTAATCATCAAGTCATCTCTTTTTGCACGCCATTGTTTTTGAGGTTGTGTTCTTTACTCTGTCTCAGTTGCTGAGTATTTTGCACTTGGTTTTGCTCTAGTGCTGATCTCATATTTATTTTAAAAAGTTGCACTATAGATAGAACCGTTGCTGTACAGTTGAGACAGAAGAAATTGCCCTGGGTTATCTCCTGGGCATCTGTGCTTGCATTAATATTTGCTGTTGTCTTAAAGCTCCAGTTTGAAGACCTACACAGATCACATGTATGCTTTCTAGCAGTTGTATGGAGGTTCTTGCCCCACATTCTTGCTTATCACTGTGTGGTGTCCACCAAGACAAAGTTAGCTCCTGGTAAGAGGACTTAGACCTATGTCTTCATTGTTTGGTAGGTTTGGAATTTGTCCTGTGGGTGATTCTACATGTGTGCACATTGTAGAGGTGTTTACTGAAGAGTATACCCTATTAACTCACTAAGAGGTTATAAGAAACTGTGAGGACAGTTCAGCGGCTGTCCAGGCTGTGTGCTGGTTAGAGTACCTTCTGTGTGGACATTTGGGAGGGTGTTTATTTTTCTATAAGTGAGACAGTGAGCCCAGGAGGTAAAACGGCTTTTGCCTGTCTAAAGTTATCGTTCTGTGAAGGTGAAAGTAGGGTAATGAAATGGGAGTATTAAATAAGGAAGAGCTGGAATGAGGTTCACACCACAGATTAATTTGGCAGCCCTCTTTTTGTTGTTTGCATTAATAGGACTTTCAGTAAGTTGCGTATGATGTGATCCTTTTCTTGTTTCAATTCTTTCCATGTTATTTTTCTTCTTAAGAACTAATAAACTAGGTCTGAGAGGAATGTACTTTTTAGTGTAGGCTCAAAGATGAGATAGAAACATATGTTACCATTCTCTTTGGATAGGTAAAGTAGTATCATTGCTTACTTTACTCACCTCAGATGAGCATTTGGGGAGACCACAAAGAGAAGAGGAACGCAGCCACTGAACTGCAGTAGATCAAAAAAGGAAGGTCTGTTATACAACAAAGCTTGGTTTCTTAGCAGCTTTGTTTTCCAAAACTCTTGGTGTTTTTTTTTTCCCTTGAAGCAATGGATATTGTCAATGCCATGTGAAGTCAGTAGGGGACTCAGCACCTCTGAAAGCCAAGCCCATTTTTATAGATGTCATTGACATTTCCACCCCTCCATTAATGCAAATCCAGTATTTTATGTTCCTAGTGTTGCTTAACATATGCGTGGGTTCTGTAGGAAATAGTTCGGTGCTAGAATCAAATTGCACTTTTATTTACTTGTCAATTACACAATCAAAGTTTATAAATATTTTTGGCTGTCATTTGGTTCTGCTTCTGACACAAAACTTACAGCTTCTTTTAATCTGGGGTAGGATTCTTGCTTCTTGTAGTTCACTGGCATTTTCAAATATGCTTATCTTCCTATTCTACTCGCTCAGCGATTCTGATCATTTGGTTCATGTCAGCCGCAACTTTGTGCTCTGCATTCTTGCAGTTGGCTTCTTACAGGCCTTACCAGTCTGTGAGGTGTTGAGAGGTCTGCAGCTACAGATCTTTATAACCCTTTTGTTTGATTTCCTTAGCCTAAAGCTAGCTGTCTGCCTGTTGATTTAATTTTTTTTTTTGGGGGGGTGGGGCGGGGTTTGGCTGCTTGTCCTAGTAGCAGGTTATACTTTTGTGGAGTTTCTATGTTGCAACCTGTTAATGTGTTGTCAAAATATCCTGCTTTCATGGCCTGTGGTGTATGGTTAAAAAAAATACCATGCTCACTGAAAATTGTCTGGTTGAGCACCATAGTTCTGTGTCAGAGCCTGAAATTTTCAAAGAAATTCATAATGGTGTGACTTCATAAAAGATCTCTGTAATGTTGGTCCACTCATCTGTGTCTTTGTGCTCAATGTAGGAATCTTTGGGTTTACTTTTTGTGTTCTAATACGTGGTTTACGTTTTGATGGCTCCCACTAGTGCCCTGTATGTACAGTATAAAAAAAACCCCACCAACTTGTATGTGCTGTGCATCAGCTCCTGTATTCACTAAAATTCACTGCAGGACTTAAAATACAGTGAATATGCTAAAAGATCATAGAATTACTTTTAAGAGTTGAGAGAAAATGAGTGCTGCTTGTAATGTCTATGAGAATTTTGAGTGTGATGCTCACATTCGGAATTAAGCAGGACCAGCTCTGCCGTGCCAATAACCTTCTTCGATCAAGCCAAAAAAAACCCAAATAAATGTTAATTTTGTGAGTGGAAATTCTCTTTGGGGAAGTTGTGAGGGGAGTAAAGCAGTAAAATAATTTACTATGGAAAAAATACTTACAATTGCTTGAGTTCTAGCATGTTTCTGCTTTACCTTGAGACTAATACATCATTACAAATTCATGTGTTTGCCACATTGTATGCCACCAGATAGCAGTATGATTCCTGTTTTCCAATTGCACTTTGAATCTAGTCATGAAACTGTTTTATATTTATTTGGAGAAACCCAGAGTAGCTGATCACCTTTGCACTGCTTTAGATGCCATTTCACTGTAAGGAGACTTCCTAGTATTGGCAGTGTGGAGTAACGTGGGTGGCTTTACGTGGACAGCCAGCTTCTATGCAGTGCAGGGACCTGATGCTTCAGCTTTGGGTTTCTTTGCTCACAAACACCATTTCATGTATTGGATCAGTTTAGGAGATTATGAAAGTCGGTCAGTTTGATTGGGGGAAAGCAGATTATATTACTGTCAGCGAGAGCCATACTGTGTTGTCAGTTCTCTAACTTGTGTTGTCCTGGCCATGCCGCAGATCCTTCATACTGAAGAGTTTTGCCAAACTGGATTTAGCCAAAAGAGAAGAAGCAAATCATTTCAGCACTCCGGTGGTTGGGTTAATCTGAGGTCATGCTAAGGAGTTGCAGAATAAGCATGAATCGGTTCCTGTCTCACAGGAGCTGAATCCTGCAGCACTCAAGGCTTCTTGGTGCTGGTGTGAACGTTACTCTGAGTGGCGATCTGTTCACCTTTTGGTAAGAAGGTAGAAACAACAAATACATAATCTTACTTTCTACCATTTCTAGGCTTGGCCGTGTGAACTGTACCAGTTGTATATTTTGGGGTTTTTTTCCTACTTTTCTAGAATGAACAGAGCAGCCATTTGTTTGTTACTTTGAGGCTGAATCATATTGAATGAGATAACATATAACTCTGGAAGCAGAGTGTGCCACTCTGCTGTCACTAACCAGCATGCGTTGACATTCTGATACACTGCTGTGTCATAAGCCTGCCAAAAACCCAAAAGCAACGGTGGTAAAATGAAGAACTTTGATGTTTTCCTTAGACTGGCATGCGGATGGATGAAGTAGTGAGAGAAATGCAGCTATATGATGAATTTCCTACTGCATCTCTGCAGCTATGGAGCATATGTGGTCCCTTCCCAAAACTCGGATTTTTGTGTCGTGTCAGCAGTGCTCGGATACTGCAGTGACATAGATGATTTGGAGTCAGCCATTTTAGTGCAAAAGAAAGCTTTTGCTTTCACAGTAGTTAATTATTAATATGAAAAATTATGTGATACCACTCCGGTTTCGCTTTGCATTGAGGACATTGAGGAGATCTACTCAAGAAGGACTTGAAGACAAGTTGGCTTGGGCTGAGAAAGTATCACACATGCACTGGGATAAAAAGTTTTCTAGAGGCTGGAAAACCAAACACTCATCTGTTCGATAGTGCTAAAGTTACATGTACAACAATAATTCAGCCTTCTGTGTATGTGTGATTATATTTTTAATCATACTGAGTATTTTTCCCCCCTGCAAACCCTTTCCTCAGTGTACAGAATGGAAGGTATTTGCTTAATGATCAAGCTTTTTCTTACTGTTCAGTGCCAAGTCCTCGGGCCTTATTTACTGAACACTTCTCCAACTCTGCTATGAGGATGGAGTTTCTTAATTGCATTTTATGGGTTTTCCTCTGATCTCATTGGTCTGAATCAGTGTCTTTCATTAGTGTTGAACCTATTTTTGCAACATGAGATGGGGATATTTTTATTATCTCTGTCTGTTCTCCTATCTTTAAAATAGCTGTTAAAGTCTAAAGTATCCACTTGCTTTGCCAAACCGAAAGCCAAAGATGGATTTTTTCAGTGCTTGGCATCGTGTAACACTGTACACAAGAAGAGCTGCATTTGAGTTCAATTATTTTGAGGGGTCACCGGTTTTGCAAATCTCTCTTGAGATTCAGTATGGGTGCCTGGCAAAGTTAGAGCGTAGTACCCATATCTAAAAAGTTTGATTCAAGTGACTGGCTTAACAGCAAGCAAATATTGGGTGCAAAATAAGGGGTAAAATATTTTTCTTCAGGTGGAAGCTTTTTTAAAGCAGAGAAGACTTACTGTTTCTTCATGCAGCCTCTTTCCTTGCTCACTACACTTGCTGGCACCTGCAACTTTTAAGTCATGTGTTTGCTTCTGTTACGCCTCCCAGTTTACCTGCTGTGACAGGGCAAGCAGCCTGTGGAAAAGAATATTTAATATGCAGAAATTCCAAAAAGATGTCCTGTATCTTTTTTTTTTTTTTTTTTTTTTAAACTGGGTCATGTTTGTGTGCCTTTTCTCATGGTTATAGTCAGTGCAATAGCATGGCTTCCCATGCCTGCAGGGTGGGGGGCTGGAACCCTCACCCAGGCATACCCCGCTGCCCTTTTTGTCAGCAGTGGCCACAGCAGCAGTGATGGGTAGCCATGCTCTCTGTGGGCCTCTGCGGAAATCAGTGGGCTTAGATGGGCAGCAGCAGCAAGTGAACAAGGTGGGAAAGGTTTGGTCTCGGAGAGATTGTTCTTGGGACCAGGTATCTGCCCCATGCTGGGGACTTGTCACTGCGCGTAAGGGGGCTGAGGTCCCATCTCTGCCTCCCTGTACACGTGTCTGATCTGAGTCCGATCTCTGTACACGTACACCCCTGCATTTCTGATGCCCTGTCTCCAGAGCTCCCCGTTTATTCCCAGTGCCAGGTCTCTCCTCTGACTCCTGAAATCTGTTCGCTTCCTCAGGCTTTTCTTTGTTGCTGTAGACAGCCTTTTGCCTTCAGAAATCAGTGTAGAAGTGTTTAAGCAGGTAGCAAAATGGGGAGAAGAACTGATATGTGAAAACAAGCAACTGATTTGTGTCAAGAATTAGGACAAGGAGAAAATACCTGACAGACTTGTCAGTTAAATTTGCTACTTGCAGTAGAGTGAGACTGCTTTGCCTTTTTCCTGGAGTTGTACATGATCCTGAATATGTGCAGCAGTTGTGCAAGGCAAAGGCGATGTACTGTAGAATTAGATAGAAATTTTCTTAAGTCTCTCATTAATGGTACTTGCCATTTTTTTGTTTTCTGAATTTTTTACTGAAACAGTTTTTTTTTCTGGTCTACTCTGGTTTCATTTGCAGTTTCAGTAACCTTCAACTAACTTTCCAGAAGTGAAAGGGAAAGCAAATTTATTTTTTCCTGTACTGAGTGTGCACCTTTAGTCTCACAGACTCCAGAATTCATTTTTTTCCTGAATTTAGCAGCAAGATTTAGTTTCTGTTGCAGCAATCAAAAGATAACTTTAAACTTCTTTTCCAGGGTCTTAACTCGCCAAGATGCCCATCGATGTTGATGATGTGATGCAACTGTTTTGCCATCTCTCTCAGGTGAAGGGCATGAAAGCTGCTGTCAAACACTCTGGTCTGGGAGCACTGATGGCTGGTGCAACAGCATTTATTGGGGGTCTGATGGGAGGTCCACCTGGAATCGCTGTAGGTAAGTGTGTTTTGCTTTAGGAACAAGAAGTATGTTTAACTCCCTGAGTGAAGAAACTAGGAGGTCTGTGTAGTAGCCATGGGTTGCAGGAGAGGGATATGCAGTGTTGAGATTTCATGTAACCGGGCTTTAACAAGATGCCATAGAATGTCGGTTTTTTAGAAGATAGTATGTTGGCTTTTTAGAAACAAGGTGTGCATCAGAAAGGCATGTGTCAGTATTTACTTCTAGGGTGATAGTGACCTTACTGACTTTGACTCCTGTGCAGAAAAGGGAAGCTATCCAGATCTGAGGCTGAGATAGTGGCACCTTGAAAAACCCTTTGAACAAGGTGTTAAAAAATCATTTGCTTTTGGTGGGTTTCCATCTGCTGAGGTACACCCGTACCTGGGGTGTGGGATGAAACAGCAAACTAACGGGCTCTGAGCTTGTTAGTGCTAGCTTTGCTCCGGTGCTGTGGTAGGGGAGAAAAGAAGGGAGGGGGGAGGCAGGGGTGAAGAAGCAGAAGAGATGACGTAGCAGTTGTGGGGGATGTTGGTACCTGATGGCACAGAAGAAAGAAAAAAAATTGGTGTGTGAAGTGAGGGTGAATAAATATTCTTGGTTAGCTTTAGCATGAGACAGGATCATTTTCCTAATGATCTTACTAAAAATGGTGTTTGTTTCTGTATTTTAAAAGTACCTGCTATCCACTTTGTGGTGAACTTGAGTTTTTCCTCTGGAATTCATTATTCCCTGTCATTTTCTTTTTTTTCCTTGCATGGAAGATTACAGGAAGGCCAGAGTCCAATAGTAAAGAGTTGTCTCTCCTTTGTCTCGCCTCTGTATCTCTTGAATTAAGAGTTTTCTAGTTTGAAAGCTGCCATGTCACTGAAGTAATGTGGGCCTTGGTCCCTGAATGCTCCTTATTCCTGCAAGCAGTTCCAGCACTTTCATGGGCTTATTGGCATTGGAGTGAATTGCAGTATGCCTGCGTGAGGGTTAGCAAGATCGAGTTACAAAAAATAAACAAATATTATGTGAGGAGTGGTAACAGAAAATGCAAAATGAACCTGTGTATTTACTCTTTCAAGTACAGAGCTTACTTAATAGCCAAAAATACTATTTTGAAATTTTATAGGTAAACAATGCTGGGTCTTCAGTGAGTTTTAGGACAGTTTACAAGGACATTTGCACTTTCACTTACACAAACAGCCTCTATTGCTATGGGACTGAGTAGCAGGGATTGTCCTTATTGCTGCCTTGCACCAGGAACTAAAGGATGAGTTACCTTCCATCTGCGGTGGTCACTGGAGAAACTTGCAACGTATTGTGCTTTCTAAGGACTGCTTGCTCTCAGAAGAATGGATTGTGGACGTGTTGCTTGGGGGGAAAAAGAGTGATCCTGTAACAAATCCTGTCTCAATAGACAAGGAACTTAGACATCAATACTTCTAGTGACTTTTGCATTAAGTGCCCCTAAATCAGATATTGATGTTCTCATAAAAGTCCCTTGAAGATGAATTCAGCCGTTGTAGGCTTTCAAGTATTTCTGTGGTATCATGGGAAAAAATGCCAACTGCGTAAAAGCTTCAAATTACAGAATTTTTGTCTAATGAAAAACTGCATGCCTGTGAGTGCCTAAATGACTTTGTAGGAGCAGTCGCTGGCAGCGAGAATTTTGGAGGCAGGTCAATTCTGATCACAACCCCACTGTTGTGAGGGTTCTCCTTCCTTCCACCAGGATGCCTGTCCCTGGGCAGCTGCGTCAGTCATGTGAACTGCTGTTGGAGAGCACTGTGTTGCAAGTTAGACTGGTCACTCTGAAAAGAGAACAGCCGTGTAGGACTGCAAGGCTGGTGACTAAGCAGCAGCCACAATCACATCAGCTATAGAGGATCCCTCTGCTGAGGGATGACCTGGAACGACTCTTAATTAAGAGCATTTCTTGGCCAGCTGGGTTGGGCAGCGTGGGTGGAGTGTTGATTTGGTAAACGAGAGCATGAATGTGTTTAACCCCACAGAGCTGATGTGTTTGGTCTCTGTGAGCACCTTCTGAGGGGTGGACTTCATGGGAGTAGGAGGCTGAAAGATGTGGCTCTACAGAAGCAGAAAGCTTGGGTCAGTCTGGGAATCTCTAATAAGAGATCATGTCTTAATGGCACTGATAAAGTAATTGTTGGTCACCTGTTTTCCTTGGGCATGGTTTTTATTTAGTAGTAGAGCTTATCCTAAAGAGAGACCGCTGCCCTAGGAAGTGCTGTTTTGTTTCTGATTTCTGGCTTGAAGCTATTTGCTTTGATTGTGTAAAGAGTTCCTTTGTGATTGCTGTGGGTGTAAATAGCTGTGGTGCTTTGAACATCCTGTGTAAATCTAGTTAAAGTAGAGACAACTCTGCATTGATTTCTCATAAAGGTGGGAACATTGTTGATGAAGGCTGTGGATAGAATTTCAGGTTTAAACCTTAACTGGTAAGGAGTAACATCTCTCTCTTTTCCAGGAGGAGCATTTGGTGGATTGCTTGGTGCCTGGATGACCAGTGGGCAGTTCAGGCCAGTTCCTCAGATTTTATTGGAATTGCCTCCTGCTGAGCAGCAGAAACTGTATGATGAAGCCATTGTTATTCTCAGGCGCTTAGACTGGACCGATATTGCTCAGCTGACTGCTCTTGTAATGGGAAATGCTAGTCTTCAGCAGAAGTTAACAGCAGTGCTGATAAATTACCTCACCAAAGAGCTAAGAGCAGAGATCCAGTATAGAGAATAAACCTTTCCAGGGCAGGCTTTTTACAGTGTAATGAATTTTACTCTGACGGTTGTGATTCTTCAACATAGCAGTTATTCATAATTAGTAGTGATAACTAATCTAGGCAATTCTAAGCATTGTTTTGGGGTGAGTTTGTTTTCTTGTAATGATGGTATTAGGTTACTGCATTATCCTGACACTGACTTGCTATGTAATTTTGAATTCCTTTGCACTAGGACTGAATTAAAAGTCGCTGAAGGGAATTATGCTTTTCTTACACTAATGTATCACTGGTTAGAATTTTCAAAGTCGTTGTGTTTTATTTGGAAGATTTAATCCTGTTTGTGTAAGTGCTTTAAATTTCGTCTGTGAAGGTGCCAAAGTAGCTAGGGCACTTGGAAGGATTTTACCTACTGTCTGTTTTAGTCCTGCAAAGGAAGATTATAAGAAACCATGTTATTCTACTGTGAACTCAAAGATGTCAATCCTTACTTTATTCTTTGTTGCATTTTTATTGTAGTCCTTGAGTTATTTGTTCCTTTATGTAAGAAGTGAAGTCAATGCCTAAACAAGATTTAAAGCAACAGGTAAACAAACTGTGCACAATTAAGTGTTCCTGGTGTCCTAGAATGGGAAGACATGGCAAGAATACTCTTCTAAAATTTTTTTTTAAAGGGGAGCTGAATCTGCCATTTTTGTACTATCCCCAGGCTTAGGATTGTCATTTCAGCATTGGTTTCTTGACTGAATCTGAACAGCTGGTCCTCTGTTTTCATTCAGATATTCATAAGAAGCATCATAGTGGTCTGTGTTTTCCTTGAAAGTGAATGAACTCTTCAAGAAAGAATACTGAAATTTGAGGAAGAAGTCTTGTACTGGACAGCCAGCAGTTGGTAGCGGGGGTGAGGAGTGACATGGTGGCTGCAGTTAACACTGAAAGCTCCAAATGCATTGTTGCTGAATGTCCCAGCCAGTTTTTCACCATTTGTTTCAAGGCACTTGTAAGACAAGTTTGTGAGTCAAAAAACGTGCAGGTGTGCCTTTTTTTGTATGTAAAACCATGTGAAACTGCTCTGATAATTTCATTTTCCTCCTAAAATAAAGAAACATCTCTCTGTGTGTGGTGAGGTTTCTAGAAGTTGAGTTTTCAAGGGTGAAGCTCTAAACTCAGAAGTTGCTGTTGTATACATTTGATTAATTCGCTTCTGCAAGTACCATTTGCCAGTTATAAATTCAGTGTACTTTCCTGCCTGGGGTGCAGGGCAGTGATCGTTATTCTCATAATTTGAAAACACTTTTTCAGTGATGTGAAAGACAGACGGAAGTGAATGGTAAGTGGGCGCTCCTTACTTTGTCATAGTTTTATAATGCCAAGCCTGAAATCGGCATTCTTTCAGTTTCATTGACACATTACATACACTGCACTGGCTTTTTAAGACTTTACATACTCTGTTATATCCATTTAAAAATACTGTTTTAACGAATACAGTTACTTTATATTTGCAATCTTCTAGTTATTTCTCAAAGTAAGTTTACTCTTTCCAAAATAACAGCAGATGATTGAATGACACAGTAGGATGGAGCCTGCCATCTTACAATCAGCTGTTCAAACCCAGACAAGAAAGAAGTTGACATCTGATTGTAAAGCAGGCCATAGGAAAGGTGTTGGTTTCAGTTAATTTATAATAGTATCCAGTATTTAAACAGACCATTACAAGTTTCGGAGTGATTTCAGACATCAATATCATGACCCTCATTTTAGAGGTATTCATAAATTCAGGCCCAAATGTAGGTAGTCAATTGATTTTTATCACTCATATCAATGTAATAGACATGAATGGAGCTTAGATTATGTGAGTCCTGTCCTGTGCTCTCCCGTTACTCTATTTCTTAAGGTATTCTTTTAAATGCTTTTTATTATACCCTTAGAAATACTAAAGCAGTTGGAATTACCATCTTTTTGCCTTCATTGTAGTATGAAGGGGGCATCTGTCATATGAATACCAACAAAATTGGATCTAAGTAGCTCAGAGTTCTGTATGGACCAGTCTAGCTTATGTTAAACCTCACAGCTGCTGTGGTCCCGAGAAGCTTTATATTCTGTGCCACAGAGTAGCATGCTCTTGGTCATTCCAATAATTTTTACTTCCATAGGTTTTCAGATGAGTGAAGTAGAACCAGGAAGAAGTGAATTGAATTCTGTTTGTTCTCTGTTTCATTATTTAACAGGTTTGATGCTTGTGGAACTTCTTGGAAGGTAGCAGGTATCTATTTTCAAAGTGGTAGCAATAGGCTTGCAGTTTGGTCTGAAATATGTTTCACTGCTGGTACTGGAAGAGCAACAGAATCCAGCTCAAGTGTTCGTCTCAAGTGAACTTGGACATAGGAGAATTAGGAAATAACCGCTGCTGATTGCAGACCTGATACATAACTACCGAGGAAGAATAAGCATGGCACCCCACAGTGGTTTTGTGGTTTGTATTTTAGTAGTTTATGACAGTTCATGCTGTTGAATACTGCAGAAAGATCAAATTCTACCTTTATTGTTCTGACTGTAGCCCTATGCTATCATACTGAGGTCACCGTGATATTGGTGTGTAGCCTTCTGGGAGGATTTGGGCAAGTTAAAAGAACCTTTCAGCAAATTTAATCATTGGAGGAAAAAGACCAGCTGCATGAGTATGTATTAATATCCATCTGTTGCTGCTCTCTGGTAGAGACATGGCTGTCCACTGCTGCATCCCTTGTTGGTATTGGGAACAGCCACAGGCAGGAGATGGGATCTTCTGAAATCCATTCCAGCTGCATAATGTCCAGGCTGAGTGTGAGGCACAGCTATTGCCTAGGAAACGAGGTAACGCAGTGCCAGCAGTTTTGGGAAGCAGCTGAAAAAGTCACTATGGGGAGATGTACATATTTATATAAAGAAACCATCTGTGATGCTAGTTATTAACCTGGTTTGGTTGTAGATGTGGCAGAATCAAGCTAGGTTTTCACTGGCAGATGGTGTATTTTTAGTTAAAAATTCCTTTTTTTTTCTATGTGTTTTTTAAGCTGTCTGATTTCAAAATAGAAAGCAAGCATAATTGCAAAGTGTTATGTTAGCAAAGAGAGGGAGTATCTTTTTTTTTTTTTTAAAGAAAAAAGCTATCCTGAATTCAAACATAGATTAGTAATTGAGATGTGCCATCTAGTGGCAATTAGATTATTTCTTAAATTTGGACTATCAAGGCTGTGTCAGTATATGGATAACACAGTTATCTTTTTCCATGAAAAGTAGGGTTAAATTCTTTTTTTTGCTCTTACTCTGTTAAATTCCTGGCTTTAATGAATTTTTATTGGATTAGAAATATCAGTCTAGCTTCAGACTGGACTAGAATTCATGTATGTTCCCTGCTGAAGTTGGTTTTCTGGTGATTATTATGTGAGCTATGACTGCACAAATATTTACTGCAGCTGCATGTCACATTTAATTATAGTGAGAAAATACACAATCAGGCAGAGGAGGGCGGTTTCACCCTCATGATTACTGAAGGACAAGTGGATTTTGTGAGCTGAGCAGCAGCCAGTTTGCAAAGACTGATTGACCACAGTTGAATTGGCAAGCCAGTAAAGAGTAATTGCTTGTTGCTTGGAGGATTGCATTTCTTTGTTCGGTTTCATCACCTTCAAGGCTGCATCTGCAGCAGCTCTACTTGGGCCAGTGCAGCCTTCGGAGTGGTGCTCGCCTCTCACATAGACTGGCCTGTGTGTAACTGCTGCTCATGTGGACCCTGCAGGACCAAGGAGTTTGGTTGGGCGGTGAAAATTCTGTTCTGCTAGTCACTATCACAGCACAGACTTCCCAAAGCTCCTGTTGCCAGTGGCATCACGGAGACTCCCAGGCTTGGTCCTTGAGGAGCATGAGAACTGCAGCAGAGGCCTTGAACTAAGGGTAGAGAACAGGGTGCTCGAGTGGTGCACCACGGTGCCCAAGGTACTCCTGAATCATTGCTGTGGTTCTCATCGGCTGGACGTTTTACGGATTGTGGTGAGATTTTTCTGCTGTGGGAAGAGGGTTCCCTGTATTGCCCACCGACTCCAGAGCGCACAGAGAACTGTGGAAGCAGAGCAGTCCTGAGGTCCCGTTGACTGGCTGATGCTGAGTTTACAGCAGGCAGTGAGAACCTGGCCAGCAGCGGGGATCTGCCCAGGGGTGGCCAGGCAGAGAGCTGCTTTCAACCTCAGCTGAGGTTTTGCTGAGTAAGTACGTGCCCCCACGAAGGAGGGTCTGGTTACTCCAGTCTTACTCCAGTCTGAAAAGTAACACAGATTAGCGGTACGCGGGCAGATTTTCTAAGGACAGCCTCTCCTTCCAGGGCTGCACACCTGCACCTACGGAGGGTGTTGGTGGGGAGGAACATTCCCAAGCAGGAGGGTCTCCATCTCAGTCCGAGGTCTCCGGTGGGCTGCTGTGGAGGGGCTGCTCCGCAGCCACCTGTGTGGGGCTCCTTGCCCCCCTGGCAAAGCCCCTGGCCGCGGTGCCTCTGCAGGCTGCTGCTCCCCAGCCCGTGCCTGCTGCTCTGAAGGGCAGGCTGGTTGGCGAGGTGCTCTGCTGCCTGGCTGAGGGCAGCTTGTTGAAGGAAGCAGACTGATCTGCAGCAATAGTTTGCTGGGGTGGCTTTGGACAGTCACCCAGCTTCCCCGTTCCGCTGCTTTTGTGTGAGATGGTGGCGACAGCACCTGGCTGTTAAAAAGGGCTGTGCGAGGTGGTGGCTGCTGACGGTGGGGCGTGATGCTACCAGCGTTTTGTTACTATCATTCGATTATTTCTCACTGTATCACATGAGAAGATTCTGGTGGTGCTATGTGTTGTCCTGTCTGCTGTAGCCCAGTCACAGGGCACTGTGCCCTGGCAGAACTGCTTCCCCTCTCATACTCCACGATTTATAGCTCCTGCCATAGGTGCTTCAGTGCGTGGGGCACGGGGGCGTGTATGGCTGCAGTCACCTGCTCCCAGTAACATGCACCACTTTGGGGGGCAAAGCTTGTGCTGCAGGGGACTCATGTGGGCCAGGGTAGCTGCTCTTTTGAGGCAAAACTCTGGCACACGCAGCATGAAACTACCGAGACCCAGTGTGTCCATGTTTCTTTCAGAGGACAGCTCTTTGATGATTGCAACCTGATGGTGGTTAGCGTGCCTTTATCTCCCTTTTGCTTGGTTTACAGGAAATTAGTGTTGCAGAACTCACTGAAAGATCTTACAGAAAGGGATTGTGTTCAAAGTCATTAAGCAATTTGATTTTACACAGCCATGCCCTCATGGCATACCTGCTCAGATGGTCTGACGACGATTGCTTGTGCACAATACGGAGGATGAGTCAAATCCTCACTTCATTGCCTGCGTTCTTCTTGATTGTAAGTGATGAACTATTTGGACACATCTTTTATATCCTTTAGGATATCTTTTGTATCCTATTGCTATTGCCTTCCTGCTAGCCCCTTAGCCCACTGGGCTAACAGGAGGAGGGCTGGCATCTGCGGTTTGCTGCAAGCTCCGCCACTGTCCTGCTGCCCGCACTGGCTCTGCTGTTCAGGAGCCGTCTGCGCTGTGGGACCCCCGGCATCTGACCGCAGCGACGCATTCCTCCGCTGGATGCAGTGGCATCCCTTGCTCTCCATATAGGCCCCTCTTGTAATTGCTGTTCTAGTGCTTGCACGTACGTGTATTTCTGGTCATACATAATTTATACCAATCTTAATATTTCTGTTAAAAACTATGCAGATTCATGTCGAAATTATTTTTTTCCATTTTTTCCTCACAGCGTTGCAGCGGCTCCAGCAGTGCTCACTAGTGGAATAGGGGCACACTCAAGGGTTTAATCCTGTGTAGCTGCTGTGGTAGGACCTGCCGAGCTCAGTTTCCACCAGCAGTTGAGCAGCACTGGTGCAGCCAGAGGATGGAAAAGCAATGCGTTTTTTTCCCCAGAGTAAAAGCCCTTACAGAGAAAGCAATAGCTTCTTAGAAAGGCTATCATTGCTTGACCAGCTGATGTATAACTCCAGACTAATTGAATAGCAGACTTTCAGCTGGGTTGGAAAGCTTTTAAAAAACCAAAGGCCTTTGCATTGCAGTGAACTAAAGCTATTAGGCCCTAATTAAAACATGAGGTTTCATCTTTACCTTTCTAGAGATCACAGAAATCTATGTATTTTTCAGGCTCTAAGCCAGAAATCAAACATTCATCACATAATTGCAGTAAGTGTGTGCTAATACTTCTCATTAACTGTGATTTATGAATTCCAGAAGAGCCTAAGAGGTAAATATATAAAATTACTCTGAACTCTGCAAAAATGAAGGCATTCATTTCTTTGGATGACTGTTCAGCAGGAAGGATTTAGACAAATGTGAACATTATAGCTTTCAACATTTGGTAAAGACACTGCATTTGGACATCTCTACCCTCGCAATTCCCTCAAAATGGTCTGGTTTCATCTAGTGTCACTGCTGATGTTTCAATGAAGGTCTGTCAGCAGGGAAAGCAGTGCAGCTCGGTGGAAAGCCCGTTTTGCTGGGCCTCAGGAGAGGTACCACCTTCCCTGGATGTTCTGCTTGTTTGCTGGGTGACCTTGAGTAACTTCCCGTCTCGATCCTGAATGCGTTTTCTGGTAAACGCTTTGTAATCTATCAATAGGAAATGGTGTGGTACAAAAATGTGATAGTGCTATTATGCAGCTAACCACTCGCTGATCCTGTAGTCAGAGCTCATGCATCGAAGGAGGAGGAACGTAATAAATGTTAGCAGAGGTTTGCAGCCATCGGGATGAAGAAGAAACTGCTAGGTTGTGAAATGTAGCTACTTACTTTGTTGCAGGGGAATGAAAGATTTACACTGGTGTTTGACCTTAACTAATTAGACCCTGCACAGGAGTGTCTAACAGGATACAAATGTTTTGTATTTCTTATTTCCTGCTCAGTCTCGGTGGGCAGGAGTGATTTAGGGTGAAATTAAATCTTTCCTGTGCTCTGACATGCTGCTTTGGAGTAGAGCACTCGGATATCCCCTTGTATGTGTAATGTGAAGACAGCAAGAAGGGTTTGTTATTTCTGCATCAGTCAATAAGATATGATTAATAATCTTTGTCATTTGGGGTCAAAACTGATAAAGCAAAAGCTCTGAAGGTCTTATTTTTACCTCGCCCTGCTGCAGATCCCTGAGCAGCTCCTTCTGTTGAGCTGTTACAACAAAATAATTGGAGAATCAACCAGCTGAGTCAGAATCAGCCCCTGAACTCTGATAGAGGTAGGAGGGATCCCGGCGAGAGAGATCATGGAGCCGGAGCAGATGTGTGCTTCGCCTCGACTATACCACACCAGCATTCCCTCCCAGCTGGAGGAGATCCGCATCTCCTGCTGAACTGTATGAGCCAGTGGGTGAAGCCTATCCTGGGCTCAGAACTGTAGGTAAGCTCATTCTTCTGATATGTGTATGGATTTCCAAGGTGATTTTTCGTTCTTGCCCAGCTAACTGTGCCAACAGATAGTTCCTCTAGATTTCTGCCCTCTCCCTGGCAGGCAATTCTGCTTGATACTGATGGAAGTTTTCTGCAGAAAGAAAGGAGGCCAGGGCAGCTCTGACTTTTGACTGCCACCTGTGTTTATTCAAACCTCTCTGGCTCTAAGGATTCCACTCTTTCAGGCCAAAGTAAGGTGGCCGTCTAACTTTTCTACCTTCCAGGTTTATTTTAAGCCCTACATAACCAGATTTTCAAAATCCTCAGTTAAAAGATTTGCTCCCTTGTAGAGCAGCAAAGGTTACAAAAGGCACAACAGCTGAATGTAATATTTGGGCTTGGGAGAGACTAAGTGCAAGAGCAAATGCTTCTTTTTTGAAAAAAAAAAAAAAAAAAAAAAAGGCAAATTTACTCAAGAAAACAGGGGACAAGGCAAAACAGTTCAGCAAATACTGCGTTAAAGCGGAAGGCTTGCTGGAGTATCAGTAAGAATCAGCTGCCTGCTCTGTGCCTGTCCATGAGCTGAAGTTCACGCAACAGACTTTGGACCAAACTGCAGTTTATTAATTGCTTATACAGGAACAAAGTCAGTAATAAAAAGCTAAACAGGGTGCTGGCAAGGCAGGCTCTTGGATGTGATTTTGTTGGTTTCCATAAAAGGGGCTTGCTTGCTTTTTCCCAGCCATTCTCTCCAGGAATCTGTGTATAAAAATATTTGTTCCATAACCACAGCGAACAGCCTCCCATTGCCTGGCAGTCGCCTGCATACTTGAGGCTTTCTGTTGTCTCTGAAGTTTAACTCTGCAGGAGCCTGTGCTGACGCTGAGTCTAATCCTAATTTCGGGCTTTCAAGTCCTCAGCCTGGCCCGTGGGACTGGGGCTGCTGACAATGGCGGCAGCACATCCCCGGTGAGTACAGGGGGAAGATTAGCCTTCACGTTGTGCCACTAATGATAAGTAGCAATGAGGATAATAAGGAGCACTCTTGTAGTGCTTTACGTCTTCAAAGTGCTCTGCTGATACTAACTAATTAAGCTGCCACGCAGACTTGCGACAAAGGTATGTATTTCTATTGTGCATAATTTAACCGTACTGTATTGTTGTGCAATAAACCAAAATTGGATGGTGTCTTCAGATAGCAATCAGGAAATCAATTAACCAACTCCTGGCTGCTCACACCCCAACAACTGAGTCAGCTTCAAAGCTGCCCCATGCTTTTTGGATAGGCTTGGTGCATCTTTGGGAACCTCTAATACTCATGCAAAGCAGCACAATGCCAAATATTTAAAAAAGTGGCTCCAGTGTTTCGCAGCAGCTCAGGTTCCACCCGTGCCTATGGCCTCCGCCACCTCTTGGCCCTGCCCAGAGGATGCAGTCCCAGTGCCACTGAGTTAAACCCAGCACTGCTCAGCTTAACTGAAGAGCCCCAATTTCTGCGCTGCTGGCGCTGTGTTCTAATTACAGTGTCATACTGGTGTGTACTGGTTGCAAACGAGAATAAGGTCATGCTGTGCTGCGCTGACGTGTCAGGGAATAGAGCGCATGCTCTATGTACCTGCACGGTGCCAAAGCCTTTCTGGGCAGTGAAGCCACTTGTCCACAGCCCTCTGGTGCCTGCCATCCACGCTAGCATTGATGCGAGCCAGCAGCCAGTAGAACAGTAGGTACTGGTTTATATTGGTAAATGCCACCAGATGAAAGATAACCCTGATTATGTAGTCACAGTGCTGGGCTCCAAGTGACCTATTTTCTCTCAGGAAAGAGCTTGAGGTCACTGTGGACAGATTTCTAACAATACAGGCTCAGTGCTCAGCAGCAGGTCAGAAGGCAATGTGAAGGTTAGGACTGATGGGGAAGGAAATCAAGAAGGTGGTAATAAATGTTTTTAGGTCACTGGATAAATCCAGGTAGCGGGCACATCTTGAACAGCCTGTGCAGCCTGCTCAGTCCACTCTGATTAGTCCTTTTGGAGTCAAAAAGGGCATTGCAGGGCTACGAAGGATACAGAGAAGGGTAACGCTGTATGGGAGGACATCTGTGTAAAGAGAGATGGGCTGGTTTAAAACTGTTCAACCTGGAAAGGATGCTAATGGGGAGAGCTTTGGTCATGGTGGTGAACAGCACAGAGGTGAACGGGAGGAACAATACCGTGGCATGGAAGGCAGGGTGCACCCGCTGGGCTGGCGGGGGTGAGGGGAAGTGCTTGTTCCCACAGTGTAACGGAATGCAGCGCTAATTGGCACAGGATGCTCTAGGTGCCAAAACGCAAGTGTGTTCGGAAAGTGATTAGGCAGATTGGTGGCAGCAAGGACTACTAAATGGACCGGTCCACAATCATTGAGAAGTTTCCCACCATGGGCTGCCAAACGACGAAAGCAGCAAAGTATGGCTCTGTAGGTGCCTCTGGCATGGCATCCCTCATCATTTTGGGGTAGGTGAACTCTGGCTCTGGTGTATTAACACTGCTTTCATATGTTATCCCAAACACATGCAGTGCACAATTTCTGCAGTATTGTGCCAACATATGTGCTACCACGGCTGAAATATGACGCATGTGCTGCCAAAGCAATCACGTTCTGGAAACAGTGCAGCACGCTTTGTGTTGTACAGAAGGGTTTTCCTGTGACAGGGGAAGACCTGCCTGTTTGCCTTTGTGCCTCTTATCCTGCTCAGGAGTGGAGCCTGCCTCCCTGAATGCTTCCCTGCGTACAAACAAGTGATTAAACAGAAGTAGGAAACCTTCACCTCTCAGTCCATCAGCTGCAGTCAGTTATTTCATGTTCTTAAAATTGCAGTATCAGCTTAAAAATTAAACCAGATGTCTTTATTGCTTGCAGCAAGAAGAAAATGTCTCCATGCCACCAGAATCCAAATCACCAGACAGTACTTTTAAAGTGAAGTTCCTTTATTCACACCCACATACAGTGGAAGTTGTATTAAGATATGGTCATGCTATTGCTTTGCTTTGCAGAAGAAAAAGTTGTTTTACAGAGACTGATTACAAGGGTCATATGCTGATTGAAAAGTTCCTCATGTTTCCTTTTTGAATGTTTAAGTGTTCTCACAGAACTAATTTAAAGTTTATATTAAAAAAAACCCTCCTTCTCTTCCCCTATTTTGCTGTTCTCCCTGACCCTGCAGCCAGCAGACCCCCAGCTGGCAGAGGTGCCTGTTGTGCAGGGCTGGTTCAGCGGGGGGATGCCCTGCCTGCCATGCCCTGCGTGGGCAGCTGCCATGTGCCCCCGTCACAGCAGGTGTCCCACTGGCATAGCTGGGCGAGCCAGCTCCAGGAAAACCCTGGAAAATTTTCAGGCTGGAAAAATAAACACAATGGACAAATCCTGGGGAGGGAGGATGGGCAGGGAGGAGAAAGTTCAAGTGCTGCTGGGTGGAAGGCAGAGCTGTACTGGAGGTCATCAGCCTGCTGTGCTTCAGACAGCTGTTAGCACCAGGGCTGGCTCTGGAGCTGCCTGTGAAAACTTGTGTCTGGGGAGATGCATTGCTTGTGCTTGGGTAATGACCAGCTCCTCTGCCTGCTTCCAACGTGGGATCCTTCCCCCATCTTGCACGGGGAAGAGGAGTTGTGACCCTGGGGGCTCCCCCATGCTTCATGGATTGCTCAGATGGTTCTCCAGAGTGGTGAGGGTGCTGAAATGGGAGGCTGTGTGGAGGAGTAACCCGGTTTTTACCAGTCTGTGTCTGACTTGTAAGGTCTAAACCAAGAAATATATCCTTCAGAATCCTTTCTGTGCCGCAGCCATATGCTGGGCTTTGGCTATTGTATGTCCCTGAGGAGAGAGAGGGAATGTCAGCTGGCAGGAGGGATGCTTGCTTGGTGCCTGCCAGGGTGCTTGCAGCGCTGCTGCTCCAGAAGGGGCTGCTTTGGGGCTCCAGGGGTCTGCTGTGTGGGGCTGCCCTTGCTCGGGGGCTACACCAGCTGCATTACAGACCCTGTTTTTACGAAGGTAACGCCTCTAGCTGCTGTATTACAGGAACAGCAATGCTACTGCTGAAGTCTTGAAACAGTGAAGTGTGACAGTCTCCATTTGTTGTTCTCCCTGGATTAACAGCGTAGCTTTACCAGTGGATTTTGTAGAGCCTCTTGTCGATAAGGCTGTTTCCTTGCAAACAGATGGCTGCAGCGTGTGACGTCCCAAGTGCCTGTTGGGACCCAGCACAGATACAGGGGTTGCTCAGCCTGCTGGCCTGCGGGTGCCTCTGCCTTGAATGTGGTACTAGTAGAATGAACAAATGCGTCTGCAGCTGGATACCCAGTGGGACAAGTCCTCCCCTGGGTATGGGACAGGTGTGGCTGACACCAGCCCGTCTCTGTTGAGGTTTGGGGGTAAGGCATCCCCCCTGCAGGAACTGCAGCAGAGAGTTCTGCTGCAAAGGCGCTTGCAGGGGTAACGCACAGCGTCACTCCTCCCTCTGCTCCCCCAGGGCTATTCAGTAAAGTCAGCTGTGTGAGGAGGGTGTGAGGGAGAGCAGCTGGATCCTGCCAAGTCAGTGAAAAACAGCCTCTCCTCGGGAGGAGACATGGCTGCAAGTGGTGTGGGGGTCCCTCCCGCTGTGGAGAGGATGCTCAGACAGCTCCCCCACTTCTGCAGCCCGGCCATGGCAGCTGCTCCGGTACCGGTACCGCTGCGGAGCAGGGCTGGGCTGCCAGGGACGTGCAATGGACCTCTGGCCTCGGTGAGCCGCGCACAGCGCAGCTTTGCTGGGCTGCCTGGCTTAGGGGCTGCTCAGAAACAAGTGTTTAGTCAGTAAACAAGGCCATTTTTTGGAAGGAGCGAGAGACTTGGGCTGGTTTGCCTGAAACTCGCTGCTGAGCAAACACCAAGTCAGAGACTCTGACAGAAACCAGGTCTACCTAGCTGTGGCCTGGGCGCTGGTGGCTCTGGTTTGTGGGTTGTTTGCCGGCTCGCACCGCGGCGTCTGGGCCCTTCAAGACATCTGAGGAGCGTGAGGGGCAGCCCGTGCGTGCCACTCTGCTGGGCATGGGGCTCATCCTGCAGCTCTGGCAGCGTGCGGAGCCAGTGTGCCACGACAGGCTGCCTGGAGCCTCCCCCAGCACCCATGGCCACCCTCCGGGCAGCAGGGCCATGCTCCGAGGCTGTCCCAGGAGAATGGCTACATGGGGATGGGGGGGGTGTTAGGGAACACTGTTCCTCCTGCGGGCTTTGGCAGGAGGGGGAAAAAAAATCTGTGGAGATGCCTCAGTGTCACACTTAACTTTTGCCTCTGGTGTCTGTGGAAGATGCTTTATATGTGAAACCACCACAGGTCTGGTTTTACCTGATGTATAACTCAATGAAAACCATGTGTAACTTTTTTTTTTTACTTGTTGCTCTCTGCTAGAGGAAAAGAGGCCCTGTCTGGCCTTGAGTTCATGCTTTTCCCTTCTCAAATCCATTTTTTTCTAAGGTTCTCAGCAAAACACATTGTGTTTAAGACAAAAAAGGAGAGGCTAGACAAAGCTCAAGCAGGGGCGCAGCGTTCCCTCGCTGCATGGGGCATCGCAGGCAGCGGCATGGCTGCCGACAGTGGATGCTGTGCCCCAGGGTGGTCCCATCGCGCATGAGAGGGCACTGCACAGGAGTGCTCTGCTAAAGCAAACCCCCATACCTCCCTCCCCTCTTCTTTCTCTGCCCTTCCCACAACAGCAGACTGGAGAGGTTGTGTAACTCGCTCTGGGCCATGAACCTCTCTATAAGAGGTTTACGGAAAACCTGCTTACGGTTTATTCGCATTTCTGGGCCTTACTGGAAATGAAGCCAAATGCCAAGTTCAGAGGGAGTCGCTCAGCGTCTGTCAGTACTCACACCGCCTCCCTGCCCGTCTGGCAGCCGCCCTCTTGGGACTGCAGCACCGGCTGCTGCGCCTGGTGGGAGGTTTTATCAACAAATGCGTGGCCAGGAGAGGCTCCTTCCCACACACGTGTGTGGCACTGGGGCTTCTCCTGGCTGTAACGTGCGATATAAAACAGACCTGGCACCACCCTGGTCCGGTGCTTTACAACATGGTGTACAGCCTGTGCTTCCCTGGAGTGCAGTGCTCCTCCCCTGGCGCTCTGGAGAACATCTCCAGTGCTCGGCTCTTGGCCAAGGGTTTCTTGGAGATGTTTTACCATACTGTGTCCACCATGGAAGTGACAGTAGCTTAACATCTTCCTGCCGACACCTTTCTTAAAGATCCATGGCCTAGAGCTGAAAGAGTCAGAAACAGAAGCCTGTATTTTTCATTGGAGATGCATCATTTTAAAGCTCAGCAGTAGTTGGGACTATCTGTGCTCCTCGATTCCTCCTGCTAACCAAAAATCCCAGGCTGAGGAATACGAGGAACTGCGCTGCAGCGGTAGTGAGTCAGGAGAGGCCGTGGGCTGTGACAGAGCCAGAGCTCCTGCTTGGATAGGAACTCAGTGTTTGAGTAACTGGGAGCAACTTTCTGCCTGAGAAGCTGGCTTACTCCACCCCGCTGCCTCCAATGGCTTGTGAACTGCTGAGTCAGCTGTTCTGGAGCTGGTGGTATGCCTCGGGACAGCAGGGCACACAGGTCTCATTGAACATCTTTGATCCTTTCTTTTCAGTTCATTCACATAGCAAATCTCCCCGTTACCTTTCCTTCAGCTTTTGTGACTGGCTGCTCCAGCAGCGTCATCCTCTTCCCCACCTTCCTACGGACTTTGGAGAGCAGGAGAGGATTGCCTCGCTGCATGGCCTTGAGTGTTTTCCTGCCTCTTTACTGGGGAATCCCCACCAGTTTCAGCAGGTCTGATGCTAACATTCAGGTTTTGCTTTCTGCGTTCAGCACACTAGTGTTCTGAGTCCTGAGAGCTACAGGGACTGTCCCCTGGCTCTCCCGTGCCCAGCAGAAAAGGAACCATTTTGCTGAGGGCTAAAATCTCTTGCTTTTTTCTAGAAGCGCCTGGGCTCTAGTTTCTGCCCGAGGGAGCAGAAGGAGCATTTTCCAGCCAGCCGGATTCCCTGAACCAGCGCACCCCGGGGTCAGGCAGTGCCGTGGCTGGCGTGCGGTGGGGACAGCTGCTCGGAGCTGTGCCCTGCAGGCTGGGGCCGAGCAGGGAACCCCATCTGGCAACGGATCCCCACATATCGTCTTTGGGAGCCTTTCAAGAGAAGGATGTGACCCCACAACATCCCCAGCCTGCAGATGGTTTTCCAAAGGGAGCATTCAAGCTGCTGCTCTTCCAACTAGTTGCTGGGTTTGAGAACTTTAATGAATCCCAGGTAAGGCATTTATTTAGCTCAAAAAAACCCCACCCACTCCCCCCCCCTCAAAGCATGAGGAAATGCCCCATTAATGCACTGCAGATAGATAGAATCAGGCGAGAAAACTCCAGGCTGGACTGTAACGGCACAGCCCATGATGTATAACCCATGTGTTGAGCAGGACAGCAGCCAGCAGCCCCAGGCTCTCATCCCAGCCCGAGCTCCCCAGCTTGGCTAACAAAACTGCAGGAAGGGGGGGAGAGGCTTTGTTTCAATTTCCTCACGTTTTCCTGGGCAGGCTCCATTTACTATATGCATTAACAGTTAAAAGAGTCACTAGGTTACGTGGGGCTTCCATGTGAAACGTCTTCTGGAAGCCGTGGCAGCCCCAGCCTTGGCGGGTGTCCCCCCCAGTGCTGCTGGAAGCCGTGGCAGCCCCAGCCTTGGCAGGTGTCCCCCCCCAGTGCTGCTGGAAGCCGTGGCAGCCCCAGCCTTGGCAGGTGTCCCCCCCCAGCGCTGCTGGAAGCCGTGGCAGCCCCAGCCTTGGTGTGTGCACGGCTGCAGAGCAGGGAGCACCACAGGCTGCGGGGGGTGACGCACGGGGAGGGGGCTCGGGAGCACACGCAGGGCAGTGTGCACGTCAGAAGCCTCTGGAAGCACAAGTGCTCACATGCCCCTCTTCAGCTCCACAACACCACACCTCAGAACAGCAGTGTGTGTTTGTGATGTGAGGGGCCCTTATTCAGTTACTCAGTGTTGCAGCTTTTCCTCCCTTGACTCTTCTCCATCCCCACCTCCTGCAAGGAATGGGGACACACCAGCTGCTGGAAAGTGCGTGTGTTTCCCAAAAGACCATCAACTACAGCATGCACAGCAAAAAGGGGATGGGTTGTTTTTGGTGGAGCTTGCCTGTTTGTTTTTTTGTAGGTTTTTTTTTTTTCCTGCTGTGATTAAGAAAAGCTCTTGCTCAACAAGACAGCATTTGTTAGAGACGTGCCTGTCCTTCATTAGTGGATAAAAACAGTTCATAGTTCTTTTGGGGCTGATAATAGCAAGAACTTTGGACAGATAAGATAAAGAAAAGATGAAGTCTAAGAGAACTGAGGAGTAGGTTCAAAACTGAAGTAAGTTTCTGGAGCCAGTTACTAGGAAGAAACTGCGAGTTTTGCCTCAGGAGCAGGGAACTGGAACGTCAGCTATGGATGTGGATTCAGTGGCTGGGCTATTTTTGGCTTGTGAACCACTCCAACAGTTGTTTATTTTTAAGGTCATTTTCTGCTTGCATAGCATGTACACCCTTCTGGTGGGTGGGAGGCATTGTAAAAACAATCACTGCTGTGCAGAGTTATGAACTAAGCTTGGGGAGGGATGGAAAAAACAGAACCTGGTGTACTTACTGCTTTAAAACCCAACAACATCTGCTTAGGTCATAGGGTTTGCTGACCCACTCCAAGTTGTGTCCCCACTGGAAAAATACCATTTCAATTAATACAGACTACTGCAGGGGATTGCAAAAGACTTGGGAAAACTTGGTCAGATGACAACATGGTATAAATAGAAAGGAAGCATCAGATCTGGCAATTATTTTTCACCCCCGCTTACCTTCAAGGAGTAAACAGAAACCCAGACCATTCACCCCATGGCTGAGGAGTCAGAACTCACGCTGGCCGGCCGGGCCTGAATCCCAGCTCTTGTTAAATAACAACACGCTTTATTGTCCTATTTTCCTGGCTTCTTCCTGTTGGCCATATCTTTATTCACACAGTCAAGTGATACAAATTCATTGGAACAGTGGCAGTTTACAAAAGACAGTAAGAATGATTACTTTGAAATTTAAAAAAAACAAAGTTCAGCTATCTGGCAGGCAATGCACTGTTCGGAACAGGTAAGGAAACAGTTTATAACATTGGCAGTGTACTCCCAGCCATGTTCCTTTTCCAGAGCATAAAATATACAATATAAAAATATACTAAAATTAATAATGGAGTCTGTAGAAATGTCTGCCGCAAAACAATTGCTGTTGTCTCATTTTCAGTATATTTACTCCCACGCTATATGATGATAGAATACTTGAATAAACATGGTTTATTTCTAACTTAATTTGAACTTTAAAGTTGATCTCAAGTTAACTGGAAAGTCTTGGGTTCCAACCTTGGAAGTACATAAAGGACCTTAACTTTGGATTTGCGAGACTGATAGACCTGAGATGAGCCCGCAAGAGAGCATTCAATGCCTCGGGCTCCTGCTCGGGAGGGAAGAAGTGGAAGTGCTGTACTTCATAGGATCTTTATTTGGGGTGTTTCCCTGGATTTCAAGACTTTTAACAAGTCTTCCCTGGGCTGTCTTTTTACCTAATAAGCCTGAGTTCGTCAAGTTGCTGGTAATCTTGTGGAACTGCCTGTTTTTGAGATCTGGAGCTCTGCACTTAGTTGAGTCAACTGTGAGAAGTCTCTCCCTCCTTATCTCACCCCTCTGCATAACTTCACCTGTCCCTTTCCCTTCTCCTCCCTCCTGGCCCTGTACCACCCCAACAGCCCCTTTCCATGCGAGAGCTGGATGCTCCAGTGCTTTGCTAAGGCTGCTCACACCAAGCCTCGTACAAGCTCCCTGCATTCGGAGCACGATTCCCGTAGTGTTTCCAAAGTTGAGAGATGCAGGTGTGGACACAGAAGCCTGCTGACCTTACCATGCAGGGGTGAGTGGCTGTCCCCTCAGGCTGGCACGCTTGCAATGACGATCTCTGACGTATGTGCTATGCTTATGGGAAACAGCATCCAGAGTGCTCCTTGCCATAACAGGAACACCCTGCTAGCAGGCAAGCGTGCTTAACTCCAGGATTTCTTGCTCCTTTTTTCTCCCAAGAGCCGATCTCAAAGTATTTGAGAAAAGAAGTTATTATTGTTCTGTTCTTGCAGCCAGGAAGACTTAAGGCACTGAAGGGTGAGCTCATTTGGCCAAGGCTGACCCGCAGGTCTCCGCCCCAGTCCGTGCTTGTCACTGTGCTATTGCTTTCTGCACTCGTGTTGTGTGATACACGTTTTTAGAGGGGTAACCCCATCCCTGCTCCCCATTCAGACACCACACACAGGGGCCAAGATCCACCTTCCTAGGCACGGCCTCCAGAGAAAACATCCAGACAGACAAGCACTGGCGGCCAGAGGCTGGGTTCCCAGTGTCTCAATGCCACTGACTCCCAAGGAGGTCAGCTATGGAAGGATGACCAGGATACTTCTGAGGTATAAAACTCTGTGTCTGCTGGCCACTGGTCAGCTTTGTCATCATCAGACTTGTCACTGTCATCACCACTGGAGGGTTCATAGCCTGGGATGGTAGAGCAGATCGGCTCCGGCTGCTTGCGATCTGCCTCTGCCTCCTTCTTCTTTTCTGCCAGCAGCTGCCTGTAGCACAGGTTGCAGACCCGCAGGGGCTTGGGGGACAGCCGGGGCATCAGGAACCTCTGCCTGGAGCAGTCTGCGCAGACCACAAAGCCACACTTGCGGCAGTGGTGCCGTCGGGTAAGCGTGGAGAACTTGGTCTGCGTGCAGCGCATGCAGATGTCCGTCGCCTTGTCTGGGATCCAGGGGGCCGCATGCTCCGTGGAGGGCTGCCGGCCCGTCTTTGTCAGCAGGTGCCTGATGCACTCCTCCAGGTGGCTGATCCACTCCTTCCTCTCTGTGAGGGAGGCTGCAGAAACCACGAAGGACTTCTTGGAGGTTTTAATCATCCAACGGTTCTTCATCTGCAAGGTGTCTGGCAGCGTCTCCAAAGTGACATCTTCAAGGGGAATAATGTGCTGGGAATTGTACTTCCTTTTGTTGATGACGATGCTGCCGTAGACGAGGATGTCGTTGAAAAGAAAGAATATGCGAGGCTTCGGTTTCTTGCGGCATTCTTTGGTTAAAATCCCTTCTCCTAGAAGGACCCTTCCTGGCACGGCTAAGGGCTGTCCAGAAGCCCCAAAGCAGTTTTCCACAGCAGCAATGCGCTGGCTGTTGATCTCAGTGTTTGCAAGATGGTCCACCATCTCCAGCTTGCTCTGAAGAGAGGAAAATAAAGAGGGAAGTGGTGAAGCTGCAAACATTTGCCCCAGGGTGAGGCTGAGTAGCAAACATATGCAGAGGTGAAATATTCCTAACGCAACCTGAGGTTCCAAGTAATCTCCTTACAACTCCTCACTTTAGTCTGTTACCTTTCTAAATTAGATTTTCAGAATTTCCGACTCAACTTTGCAACAGCCTGGTCTATACTCAGATAGTTCAGTTTGCAGCAGTGGAAGCCCCTGAAGTCAGAGACAGCTCTTCCATTACAGATGTGCTCTTTACCAGGATGACTGTGTGCCCATAGCAAAGGAAGCTGGTTAGTCTGAACCTGCTTTTATGCAGGTGTAAGTACGTGCTCAGCAGTTACCGCTGTGACAGCTGAAGGGTACCAGGATGCCTGTCGTCTATCCCTCTTGGTGCTGGGAGCTAACTGATGCTGGGCTGGATGCAGGCTCAGGGAGGAGACCCGTGGTCTTGGGAGCAAGCCTCCTGTTTCTGACTGCACACCTGCTTTCTTGAGGATTACAGACACATGCACCCCGCAACGTCATTTTTGACCAGAGCTGAGGCAGGAACAAAACGAAGCAATAGCACTTGTTCCCGCTCATCCTCCCTGTGTAACAAAAAAGAGGGGGGAAGAAAAGATAGAAGCACTCGCTATGTGAGTAAACCCACAAAAGCCAAGCCCCTCCTCCATTACCCCAGTTATGCTGGGGCTGCCGGCGCTTCCAGTTAGAAGACACATCATTCTGAAAATAGTCTAATCTCTGCTGAAAGGGAGGCAGAGGGCAGCAGGCTCATCACTCCCCACCCCTCCATGTCCTCCTCCCTCACACAATCTGGGGTTTCGATAGTCTGTTGCGTTATGTTTAACAGAAAAACCTAGGTAAGGGTAACCGAAGCAAAAGCGAATGTTTGCTGTTGGTGGTTTGCTGTACGGGAAGCGCTCTGTGCTGCAAGCTCAATTTTTCGCTGCACCTAGCCCCTCCGGTGCCGGAGGGTGCTGCCCCGAGGCCGGCCGGCCACGGGAACGTGAGTCATTTCCTCCTCCAGCACCAAGGTAGCTCAGCCATCACGAGGCGGCTCCAAGATCACAGGGATGTGTGTCGCCCTGGTTGCTGTTAGTGGTTCACTGAATCACTAAGGCAGAGCCGCTCCCCACCATCTCCCCGGTCCTCCTTGTCCAGAGTGTGCCTGTAGCCATGGAGGCTGGAGGGGAAAGGGAAGAGGAGAAGGGCAACACGTCTGCTCCTGTGTGTTTGGGACAATGACGATTTACAGTCTTCCCTTGCCCTTCACCCCAAATCACCCCTTCGGTATGCTAGAAGGGAAACCACAGAGCTGAAGTTCAAGGCTGCTGCCTGCCGTTTACCTCTTGCCTGGGCTATCTGGCAGACGTACCGGTCAGTTCCTCTGAGGTCCCAGAATTTTCTGTTCTACAGCCGGCAGGGTACAGAGGCACAAAGCTAAGGTGCAGGTTTAGCCCCAGGAGACCTCAATGAAGCAACCTACCCTGCAGAAGTAGCTTTCACAGAGAAGCATCAAGTGGCCAGTGCTCCTGAAAAGCTGGCTTCTTCAGGGTCCCCCTTGAGCTAGAGGGAGGGTCCCAAGACCTCCAGCTTCCTTCTGGAAGGATGTCTATCTTCAGGGCCTCAAAGCACCAGCATGGATTTAATGAAATGGGACAATGTTAAGCGTATCCACGCACATGTGTGTTCTCCAGCGTGAAGGGCAAGTTACAATTAACTGCCACGCTCCGGGCAGGGGGAATCCAGGGGCCTGACAGCAGCACCAGCAGCTGAAGTAATTAACGCCCCAATCAACCTACCATTTTGATACAGGCATGCAGAAGCTGTGCAAAGGGATTTACCCCTGGCCAACAGGAAAGGAGAAAGGCTCCGTTTCCCCTCCTTGATCTGTCAGCCCAGGTGGACCCGTGCACGAAGGGAACTGCTCTGCTGCAGGACATTCATTCAAATCTATTCTCAATTACAACAGTGCAGCACCGTTTTTTTTCTCTGTCCCTCTTAAATACACAAATTAGGCTGAAGAACAAACAGGCAGGGCAAACTAGGATCCACAACTGAACACCACACTCCCTGACTATGAATACCCAGAGTCTCACCTATCCTGGGATGTGGTCTCTCAGGGTTTTCTACAAACAAATGCTTGGATGCAGAGCTTTTGAGTGAAAGAGCAAGATGGGCACACAAAATAAAGGGGAAAAAAAAAATCCTTGAAATTACAGCTTGGGAAGTTTGGTGTGGAAAGACTGTGAATGCAACAAAATACTGTCAAGAATTTTTGGCACCAGCAACACCAAGTGGGATAAACCAAAGCAGTTAATCCTGCTCCCACCAGTTTCCTGTTTCTGGGTTATGGAGCTCCAGCTTTTAGCCTGCTTCTTTTAGTTTTATGTATTTTAGAAGCACGGTCCAACCTCTCAAGCATGTACGGTACTTGACATGACTCTATTTCTAGGGTTCTCCGTGTACTGGCTCCCGGTGGAAATGAAAACGTTCCGTCAGATATGAAGACCATGCCTGCAAAGAGCCAGGAAACATAAGCTCATTTGCAGTGAGGAGTGCAAGCCCTGCTGCCATGAAAGCTTTAGCTGTTGCATTGGTTCGGGCCCCTGCATAGGCCAGAAAGCTCTTGGACTTGCCGTGTGGAGCAAAGGGAGAAGGGGCTGCACAGGGGCTGGATACAACCCCACAATGTGAAAGAAATGAAAGTGAGCTGTCACGACACATCGCACTTCCACCTGCAAGGTATGTCCTTATTCCTCCACCCTCTGGTTTGCTACCTAGCTAAAATGTCACAAATTAACCAAAAGCTAACTGTTCTGGGAAAAATCTTCCCTGCTAAGACTAAAAGTATCAGCTGCTGCTCTAGTCCAGGGTATTTCCCAAAGGAGTCTTCCCAGAGAAGCAAAAGCGAGCAATTTTCTTCCACCTCTCTCCCCTCAGGCACAAATGATTGGAGAGCTGCACATACACATACCAAGCAGTAAAAAAAATAGGAGGGGTGTGATTCACATCACCTACCCTTGGACTTGGACAACTAACTCTACACGATCCCTTTTCAGCTAAGGGGGGAGAAACAGCCACCTGCCAAGGGTGACTCACCTCATCCCACCACGCACAGGATCAATCCTGCCCCAAGTCTTAGACAGTGCTCAGCTGCAGTGCCCACATACAAGCCAATTTCACATTGATATCGTGACTCACTGCAAATAATACTCTGTTTGGCTTTCAGATGGAAGTATTATGTGAATGTGGTAAAGACAGATACCTGCTGGGAGGTGAGAGTCTCTCCCTTTGGCACAACAGTGTCGAGAGATAAAAATGAGGATATAAATTGTAATCTATTTTATTCATTACAGTAAATATTTTGTTCGTGTTTGTTCTGCCAGGTCAGCAGGGTCACAGGGCCTATTACCAAGTGATACACATGCACATGCACCACGTGCAGCAGAAGCTTGCACAGCTGAAATGAGGGTGGGAAGGATGGATGTACTTTACTGGCATGCTACTTTCCACAGGAGTTTTTGGCATGGCAGAGTTTGGGGTTGTTTTTTTCATCTAGATCTGTTGGTTCTGCATGTGATCAATACTATGCAGTGAATCTATAACTCAGTGAATATAACTGATATTCACGGGGAAAAATATGCTGTTTGGCACTCCACTCCAGCAGTAAGCAAGCCACGTCTTTTAACAATGAGCGCTTGTTCACTTGTGATTATAAACAGCCATGTTGATGCATGCCAGCAGAGCATTTCAACTTAAGCTCCTGGGTCAGCAAGTCTGGGGTATGTTTTTCAGGTCTGTGTGTACCTAAGGCTTAGGCATAGCAATGCAGTGAGCTGTTCTACCTGATTCTTCCGTTCTTGCTGTCAAACAGAATTGACGGTCTCGGTATCCATTGCATACCTAACGCATAGCAGATGCAAGGGATGGTCCTCGAGTACTGGCACACTGAGATCTGACTGCTGAGGGCCACCAGCAGAAAATGCCCTGAGCCTCGTCCCTCTCTAGCTCTCCCTTACTCCCTCCTTCTGCTTTGCTCAGCTTGAGAAGCCTCTCCCGGAGTTAGGGCTGGTGTAAGCTCTTCCTCACCAAGCACGGTAAGCAGGATGCAGCCACCTTTTTGCCAGAGCAGGCATTTGGAACAACGCAGTTCCTCTCTTTTTGCTGCCGGAGGGGATTTTGGCTTGCCTGTCCCTCTCTCCCAGCCGTGTTGTAACTGCTGGGCCACCACAGGCAAGGGGGGCAGGCTCTGGCACCCACTTCCAGCTGCGCTCACGAGGAACCCGGCTCGGCACACGGACTTTTTGGGACAGACCGTCACATCGGGCCTTTGATTGAGAAATGCCACCAGTCCTGGCAGGATACGGGCTAACCAAGCTACTGAGCTTCTTGCCACTGTCGCTCTGGTTGCCCTGGGCTTCTGGCACGTACGGCCAGAGCAAGGGGCCCGCTGAGCGGCAGCGATGGCGAGCACGGGCTGATGCTACCAAGCCCGGGCCGCCGCTCTTGCACGTGCCCCCGGGCGCAGGCATCCCAGCGGCTTTGCAGGGGAACGAAGGAAAACCCGAAACTCCGGGAGGAGCCTCCCCGCTGCTTCGGCGCCGCTCTCCGTCCTCGCACGGGGCCGCGGGCAGGGCCGGGCCCCCCGGCAGCCCCCGCCGCAGCAGCCGCACCGCAGCCCGTGCTCGGGCCGTGACAAACTGCACCGGCGGGACGGCCGGGCACGGCGGGAGGAGGCGGGTTCCCGGTCTCCTCACGTGCCTTTCAGAGCTGTACGGCCCGGGGGGGTCCTCCTGCCGCCGGACCGGCTTCGGTACGTGGTCAGGGTCGGTCAGTAACGAGGCTCCCCCAAACCCCCACTTCCACCGTCCCGCCGGCCGGCGCAGCAGCCGGGTAAGCGCTGCTCGGCCGCCCCCGGAGCGGGACACCCCACGCGTGGCGGGGCACCCCCAGGCGGGCGCAGGTCCCGCACGGCCGGGCCCTCCCGGCGGCGAGCACGGCCCCCCCCCGTCCCACGGCAGGCGGAGACGGTTCCCCTCCCGCTGCACCGGCCCGGCGGCGGAACCCCCCGACCCTTCCGGAACTCTTCCTTGCCGCAAAGGCTCGCCCGCCCCGCCGAACCCGCGGCCCCGTACCTCCGCGGCAGGACCCCGGCCGCCTCTGGCGAGCGCTCCCCTCCCGCCCCGCGCCGGGCGGCTCCGCTCCGCCGCCGGGCCGGGCCGTGGCCACGCCCACCCCGCGCCCGCCGGCCAATGGGCGCCGCTCGGCTCTGGCTGGGCGGCGGCCAATGGCGGAGCGGGGCAGGCGGCGGCGGGCGGGGTACCGCTAGGGGGCGTCCGAGGACGGGCTCCCCCGCTGCCCCCCGCTGTCCCCCGCTGCCCGGGTTGCCTGGCGGCGCCCTCGGCCCTCCGCGGCGGCGGCGGCCCGGGGCCTTCGGGCCTCTCCGCCTCAGTGCTGGGGCTTTGCCCCCCGGGGGTACTCCGGTGTGTGGCTGCTTGTGCCACGGGCCCCGAGCGCCCCTCCGGAGGGCGGAGGCCTTAGGCGCCCCTCAGCGGGTGCCCGGGCTGGAGGCGCGGCTGGGCCGAGCTGCCGCCTGGCCTGGCGCTGTAACACAGCCCCCGGCTGCCCGCGCTGATCTATAATTCAGGCGCTTACTCACTTCCTGTAATAGCTTTTCTATTTTTAATGGGAACTGATGGACCTGTCAAAGTATTTGAAATGTTTCTTTTCTCCAGGTTTTCGTTTTCTTTGGTAATAATAAGGTCGGCTGGGAAGCTCGTGGTGAACCTTAGCGCTGAAGTGCTTAGGCTGTCACGAGAATTTCTTTCCACAAGACCTTATCCCTCGTACTGCGTGTTTGTGTGGGATGGGTGGACGAGTTCAGGTGGCTCCCTGGCAGGGTACAGGGAGGGTTGTGGGAAGGCTGTGGGTTGCCAACGGGCTTGTGAAACCTGGGAGAAGAGAGCGCGCTGCAGAGGGCAGGCAGCTGGCCTGAGCAGGGCTATTGCTGGGGCCTCAGTGTGGGGCCTTTCCTGGCCTTAAGGGAGAACGGGGCTGAGCTGTTGGCGGGAGTGGGGGCAGAGCCCTTCCAGACCAGTTCTCGCAACTGGGAGCTGGTTTGGGTTGAGCCCGGACACCAGCCATCTCCATCTGGGCTGCCTTGTGAGCAGCCTTCTGCGTCTGGGGAGTTCTGCCCAGCTTAGAAATTAATCCTTGGCAAAATGTTAGGTTTATTTCTTTTTTTTTTACATAAAGCTATCTGTAAATATTCAAAGTGCTGAACTAAATATGTCAGAGTTTGTCTTAGCTGCCAGAATAATTCAGATCTAACCAGCGCTAGGTTATTACTCTTAAACTGTTTTTTCCCCCTCTGCTAGTCTGAGTTTGCTTTCATCTTATCCTAATCATAGTCTTTATCACTGAAATGTAGTACTTTGATTTATTTTTCTTGTTGTTTCTCAATATGCTCATCTGGGCAATAATCGTTACAAGTTGGCCAAATGTTGCATTGTGTTAGCCAAACAGCCTGAGATGGGAAGGTTGTTTCCACTTTTAGTCAGAAGTAGAGGTGTGTTCAGGCAACTGCTGCATGAGGCAAGGGAAGCCTGGAGGTACAGGCTGGGCGTGCAGTCAGTGTTAAGTCAGTTGCACTTGAGAGCTGACTTTCTGTTGGTATTTTGTTTGTTTTGGAAGCTGTCACATCCTTGTTTGAAGCCCTTACTGAGATACAAACTCAAGAGTTTAACCAGTAATCTTAGGAGCTATTTGATAGGCAGGGTCAGGAGCTCTTTTTTTCCTGGCTGTTAAAGTGAAACATTTGTGGGACCACTTGAAAAAGCTGTAGCCCAAATTGCCAGCTTTTCATGAAACTGGAGCAAGGTAAAGAGACTTTATCTGATCTATTGCCTCTGGTGTTTTCTCCAAAACCACTTGTTTCTCAGTAGCAGAAATATCTTGCCCAACTGGGATGCAATAATTTCAAAGCAAGTAAAGGAAACTGCAGCTGCTCAGCTGAGTCAGCCAAAGGTAAGCTCTGCAGGGGAGAAAATGGCTTTTTATTATCTTCTAGTGGCAAAATTACTACAACAGCCTGCAGGAAAAGATTAGATTATAATAGTAACAAAAACATCTGTTAAATTCTGAGCTCAGTGTATGTTTAATGGATGTTTTTCTAGAAAAAAACACCAAAACAACAGAAAAAAAACCCCACCAAAAAACCAGGCAATTGATAGAATTATTTTGAATAAAACTCGAGATTCAGTTTGGGATGTTAGGAACCCACCAAGATAGACAGTGGTTTTAACTAATTGGCTACATGGAGCATTTCATCAGTGGATGAGACAGCTTTTAGCTATGGAGATTTTATTGAACTGAGCTTGGAATACTCCTGTTCTTTAATGAGTGAGTAAGTCAACATGTGTTCATTTACGGGTTACTTGTAAGCATGAATAACCTCTGTCCTATACTCACTGAGAGCGCAGTGTGCATGGAGGGATGAATGTTTGTTTGATCTGGCTCCTGGTGGATTTAGCTAATCAGCCAATTTTAGAAATGTATGAATTGCTGTGATTGATTTGTGTCTCTGAAGCCCTACGAGCATCATTTGCATGCTTTAAAAATGAGGTGCTTCCAAGTCTGATGGTGCAGAAATCAGAGCCCTGCTCAGCTCTGTCAGTACAGACAAACTTCAGAACATGGGTTTCCAAAATATCCCTAGTCCACATGCCTTGAGACTGCTGCCAGACAAACCCGTTTCAGAGGGTTGTTGTGCCCTCGGGGCTTCTCTCAGCCCACTGGGGGAAGTTACCCACTTCTTGAGTTGTTCCTGAGAGCCTGGCTGCAAAATGATTCTCAGAGTGATGAAAGTATTCCTGCAAGCAACCTTGAGACCTGCTTGCTCGGCTGCCTTTTGCATAAGGAAGCAATACACAGTCTGTGCTTTTTACAGTGCCATTCCTGTGCTTTGCACGTGTGCAGCACTTTATGCTAAGGATCTTGAAGTGCAGCATAAATTCTAATAACTGTGAGGGTTTGTACCCTCCTCATGGAGTGTAAAACTGAAACTTGGAGAGTTACATATGGTCATGCACCGTTTGATCACTGAAACAGGAGTAGTGGGTTGTTTG
Organism: Falco biarmicus; assembly: GCF_023638135.1. NCBI lineage: Eukaryota > Metazoa > Chordata > Aves > Falconiformes > Falconidae > Falco > Falco biarmicus. Next base: position 14,533,406 of record NC_079302.1, read on the forward strand.
CTATTGTTTTCAGCAGTCCCAGGCTCTGGCTCAATATGAATCACTCAGGAGGCCGAGGAATGTCCCCCAGAGCTCCTGACTCACAGCCCCGTGTGTCTCACCACAGGGTCATGTCCCGGCTCAGAAATCTCAGTAATTGTTACAAAAGCCGTGGAACATAAGGAGCACAAACCCACTCACACTTGGAGATTCCAAAGTTGCAATTTTGCATCATAAGAGCCTTTATGTTTGCTGTGCCTTGCCCTTACCTGCTCAGACTTTCAGCCCCTTGTCACATACGTGCAGTGTTGTGCATAGCCTTTAGGTAGAGTTGGAACTGAAGTCTTGAACAACCAATAATGACCAAGCAGGTAAACGGCAGAGGCTACATTTAAATGCTGTGTATAAATATGTAATAAATATCTGCTCTTGGTTGGGTTCTAGGAGCAGGAAAGAAGGGGGGGTGTTCTCCCCAGTAAAAAAGACACATGATAGTCAGCACTACGAGAGGGGTTTGCAACCCCTGTTATCTTTAAGTTGTATACTGGTGTTTGTGTTAAGCTTTGGCAGTTGTCTGTGGATCTTAGTGCTGTGAAGGCATAAGGTATTTTGCTTTTTCCTTCTTAATTTTCAGTGATAAATAGCAGTGGTGAAACATACAGTGGGAGAGAGGAATGCTAGGGGTTTCCCTGCTAAGCCAATTTCAGTTTTGATAGCTTGTTCTCTTCACAGTGGTCTGTAACTGTAATCACAGAAGTGGTTAGAAGATCTGATCCAAATCTTGGTAAGAGTTTTAATTTCTGTTTTGGATCAGCATGTCGTATGTAGTTCCATTCATATCCCCCTTCTTAACTCTAAAATACTCTGTGTGTTTTATCACTGAAGTGTTCTTTGTATGATGACATCGGTGTGTACCATATTGCATGATGGAGTATATTGTGAGCAGGAGACGTGATAAAACTTGAAACTTAAAACCATGAACAGGCCATGATTTATGATTTATGCTCATGGGGTGAAGCAGAGAGTGTGTGGGAGCACAGTGGATGTCAGGAGGGCACACTGGACCTCTGGCACTGGGCATGGGAAGCTGCTGCTGCCAGGACTGTGGGTGTGCCTTGCCTTGTGGTGCAGAAGCACCCTCGCCATCCCACGCTGGCAGCCCTTTCCCTGCCTCCCAGAGCACCAATGCCCATGTGGCCTGTGACAGCTCTGTGGCTTCTCCCGTGTGGGCTGTTGGTTGAAGGTAGCAAGGGCATTTTGTAGCTGAAAATTGAGCAGGTTCAAGCAAGGAAGGAGTTGCATTGGTTCAGTGAGAAAGGTTGTTTCTTTTTTTTTAGTGCAGGTTACCTAGTCTCATTTTTTTCACATGTCACTAACCCATGCTTTCTTTAATCCTTAACAGCATAAACTTCGTGTTCGTTTTCTGAGTGGATTGATCAAGTGCGTCAATTGGCGTGAGTCTCCAGGTTGCACCCAAGAATTGTCCAGCACAGGGACATACAACAGGGTAAGCTCAGAAGTCTGCTCTCTTCAGAGGGGTGGGATGGGTGAGTATGCACTGACAAACAAGCAGTAGGATTGGCAGGCTGCCAGACCGCTGTTTCTGAGTAGTGTTCCCCAGTAATGGGAGCAGGTTCTAGTCCAAATATGAAAGGGAAGAGCGAGAAAGAGGTGAAGTAACAGGCAATTAAATACCAGAACTGTGATAAGGTGCAGGTATTCAGTGCAGAGAGAGGTATAATGTTAAAGGAAAAATGTATGAAATTAATGTGGAAAAAGAGATGTGTCTAGAAAAGCTGCTGAAAGCATTTCACAGCATTTTGTGAGAGAGTACTGCACCTTTTGGGCTCAGCCTTCCTTCCAGAATAACACCATTCTGTTCTCTGAACTCTTTTCCTACTACTGCCATTCTATTTAAACAGTGATCTCATATTCAGAGTGTGCTTTTATTGCACAAGATAAATCATGGTGAACAATTAGGTATTTCAAACACTAAACTGAGGTAGATTAGGCATTTCAAATATTGAAGTGGGGAAAAAGCACAGGGAACAAGAGTGTGATAATCATTAGTTAATTTAAAAAGATGTAAATGTGTTCACCTATGATTGACTGAGTAGTCAAAGACACATAAAGTGTTTCATTCATAAACCCTGCTTTGCCCATGGATATAGCTTCTGTTTAAGTGAAGAACATGTTTTGGTCTCTTTCCTTTGGAACTGCTACCCACACTGAGTGTGTGTGTTGCTCAGAAAGGAAATATCATTTCTATGTAAGGGACCCGCGCCTTGCCCCACATCAATGCCTTTTGTGCAGGAAGACATCTGCTGTGATTGCTTGGGGAAGTTTTATGCATTGGGTGTATAGTGCAGAGAGCTCTGTGAAAGGGGAAGGGGGAAAAAAGAAAAAGGAAATCCTTGTCTCCTCTCGTGTTCTTCAAATATAAGGGAAAACAGGAAGGTGGTATGTTTTTTTTCAAGGTGTTCTGCTGATATCCTGGAAACCAAAAGAGCATACCTCAGCTTGGCTGGGATCTCCATCCATTGGCATGCTGGATCTTTAAATGGAGAGGTGCTGAGCTGAAGGAGGAACCATGAGGAACTCTTACTAGATAGAAGAGGTTTATTGGCCTTTAGAGAGTGTATTGCTGCCTGGGCTGTGCAGGGTATGAGATGTGACACAGGCTAGGATGCAGAGGATGTGTAAAGGATCACACCTTAATTATTGAAGTGTAAAAATTATTGCCTGCTCGAGAAACCAGACAGCATTTGTGTAATAGGAGGTGTGTGGTGGGCTATTGAGGGACATCTGAAGGAGCTGAGCATTCTCCTCTGTACTTCAGCTCAGGCTGTGCAAAAATTGTCCACGTGTGTGTGCTACCATCCTGCCTTTCTGGGAGTAGAAGGGACCTGCAAGAGTTAACTATTTCCTGAGATTTCTCTCTTACTGGTATACTGAAATATGCAGGAAGCTTTGTTTTTGAGTTTTTTTTTTTCCTGATTTTTTTTTCCTTTTTTTCTTTTCTCAGAAGGAAATATTTGTTCTCTAACCTGAACCCTGAAGAGCAGTTGAGGGGAGGCAGGGGAAGGCACCGCGGTTTGGCTCTGTACCATTGGTGCTGTTTGAATTAATTAGCTTGGGAGCCCCCCCAAATGCCTCAGGCCGTGTACCTCCTCATGCACGCAACTTGGGAGGATCTTTTACCGCTGCTGCATGCATTAGCCTTCATTAATACAATTAGCATCATAGTGATTAGGATTCATTATTCCCTACAAAAAGATAAAGCCAGTAACTTATATCTCAAAACCAAATTCCTCAGCATCTTGTCTTGGGATTGCTTTATTTTGGAGTTGTTTGCTCTTTATATCTTTCCATCTCCTAGAAAAAAGAAAGCCACTTAATTGTAAAACTGTTTGGGTCAAAGAAATGCACTGAGATGATCTTTCACGCATGCTAAATAGGTGAATTGATCTATGGGACCCACATAGCTCAGACAGCCACTGAACAGTCGAAACTGTGAACTTCATCTTCTTCAAGCACAAAAGCTACTTAGTTTCCCCATGTTGAAGACTTTTTATAATAGCAATAAGACAACTCTAGAGAGAACCATCTAATATTAACTCCAGGGAGTAATCATCTAATCACAATCTGGGGGTGATTTGAAGCACTCATCTGGACCAAATGCCTCGCAACACCCCAGGAGTGGTTTTATTGCATGATAGCAGTACCCCATTGAGCCTTATTGCTTAATTAAAAACAAATTCCCAAGTAATTTTTTTGCCTTTCCATAAAAACACAGTAGTACATAGCATGTATAAAACATCCATTAAATGATGGTAGATGCAAATTTACATTGTGAGATACAATCCGTTTCTTTACCACTTGGGGTTGAAGTTAAATGTAAAACCATTTCCTGTAATCTGTGCACTGCTGTGTTTAGAGAGGAATAAATATGGGAAAGAGAGGTTCATTGTAGGATGCCTTGTTTTTATTAAGTGATATGTTTGATCTCCTTACAAAGGAATTCAAATTCTCGTCCATCTTGCAGACACAATAGTCAGTCAACAGTGTGGCCTTTTCTGCTTCCTCCTGGAGATTTCCTCAGCTTGTCGTCATTTCAGTGCAGATCTTCAAAAGAAATCCTGTGTTTCTGTCTGGGATTTCCATTTCTCTCTGAGGAGAGAGCATGAACAGTGCAGGTGATATATCTGGGATACATCTAGCATACTATATGAGTGGTGCCTGGGTGTCCTTTGTGGGTTTTGTAATCTAATGTGGCTTAAGCCTGGTAGATGCATGGTACAGCCACTTTTGGTGGTTTTGCCACACAGCTGGCCTCTGCCTGCACCAAGTGCATGGCTGAGATCTCTCCACCTGCTGCAGTTTGACTAGGATTGGCTGCTACAGCTGTGGCTGCTCTATGTGGGACCCAGACTGGATGGGAAGGGTATGAAAATCCTTTTTGTCCATGTTGAGGCATGCCTCAGCATCCCAGCCCACAGCCCCCTTACACTTTTACGGAGTGCTTTTGTAGCCCCAAAGTGATTCCCACATGTAGTGCTCACTTGAGGACTTTGAATATTATTCATATGTTACAGGCAAAGGAAGCAAATCCAAGTTTTTAAGTGATTGTCCAAAAATCATACAGAGAGTGCTAGAGACACTGCTCAGAAATCCTGGGAGCCGAAGCTGTAACTGGGCTTTTGGCCACAGAACTGAAATGGGGGAAAAATGTCTGAAGACATTTTCTTCAGATTTGCTGCTCAGGGTGCCTTTAATTGGTGGAGATAAGCTTGCGAGTACAATTTTTTAAATAAAAGCTGAGAATTAGTATTAATTACTAATATAGCTCTTCCATTTGCCAAAGCCGCCTTGTGATACCTGTAGGCTCTGGACAGAGGATGACCACTTGTATCAATCTCACCCACTGTGGGCTCTGCTTGGTGTTACACACCCTTCTGGTTTTCCCCACCAGGTGGAGGTTCCCCAAGTACTGGTGGGAGCTGAAGCCACGTGTGAATTATTTACTGCTGACAGCAGGTTGCAGCATTCAGGGTGATAGAGGCAGCATGCTTTGGCCCGTGTTTAGTGGTGAACCGCTTTGCTAGAACATTTTGCTGACTTCACATTTAATGTCCTGTTGGAGACACGTGAAGTGTTGTGGTGGAGGATTTGTTACAAAAGAGGTTACAACACTGTACTAAGGAAATGAATGAGTAAAGCTAGTCACCGGCTTCTGCTGCCTCAGATCAGTCTGAAAGTGGCAAAAAGAATAATTAAGTCTGTGTATTTAAAACAGTTCTGTAGTAACTTGGGGTGTTGCCAGGTTAGGAAAGGACATGAAAGGTCCTGACAGTGTTCTTGAACAATAAACATTTTTACCTGAAAGATCTCTGCTGGCTTTATTAGGAATGCCATTACCTTGCTTTGATCTGACTCCCTAGGACTGGCTGCTCATACAGCTGAGCTGACGCCGAGCAAGTAGCCAACAAAGGAAAGCCCTGACAGGCTTTAATACCTTTAGCGAAGAGTTTCTCTTCCCCTCAGATGTATGTCATTTTACAAAGGCGCTTTTCAGTTTAATGTGTTCATGGAGATGGCTGTATGCAGTAGGACATCTCTGTTGGTTAAGGGGCAGGGTTTAGAAGATTTGCTGCTAGACTTGACTGGCGCTGTCCCACTGCTCAGCATGGAGCTGCGGGGAGGTCAGCAGTGCTCCTTGCCTGCCCTGGCTGTGGAGCCCCTACATCTGCAGGGCAGTGGGTGGGAGCTGCTCTGGAGCAAGGCCTGAGGGAGCAGCCATGGTAGAGCATCTCCCGCTGCAGGTTGTGGGTTTTATTGGTTGGTTCGTTGTGTTGTTTTTGGTTTGGGGTTTTTTTGGTTGGGTTTTTTTGGTTTTTTTTGGCAAGTAGATTTTGAAGCAGAATGGGGCTTTGCTGGCCTTCAACAGAGTGAAAAAAACCAACCATGCCTTACCCTGTGGCAACCGGTCATGCTGGGTAGCAGCATACTGCTGGGGTAGGCAAAGGCACGCTTCAGTCGCATCAAATACACAGCTTACTCTGGGTGACTGCAGCAGTGCTGAAGGGTCTGCAGAGTACAAGCCTAGCCTATTCTCTCATCTGAGTATGTATTTTTAAGGTTTAGGACACAGAGTAAACATAATATTATATCTGCGTTTATTTGGCCTTTGAACAAGGTGAGATGAGAGTATTACATCGATGGTTCTGGGACATGTACGACTCCCTTGAAGAGTATATCCTCTCATGAAGGAAATTAAAAGTGTGGCATTTTAGCAGTTGGAAATGTCTGGCTTAGTTTGTTCTGTTTCCTGATTTCGTTTTGACATGGTAGGCAATTCAGAAAATACATTTGCAGTAAGGAAAATTCAGTTGTTATGGGAACATCTGAGAAAGGCAGCTGACAGAGTAAGGCATGCACCAGATTAGCAGTACACAGACGCAGTAAGAAGGCAAGTTCATGTAAGGTAAGGGAGCAGTTTCTAGGCACTGTCTGCTTCATGGGTGGTTTTTGTCAGAACGGGGGGGGGGGGGGGGGGGGGCGCGGGGGGAAGAAAAAAACCCAACTTTAAAACTGTGAGCATGTGGCTCCATCTTCTGGTATCAAAGCAAAATGTGTTGCTCTGGGGATAGAAAGAGGTGAGGGGAAGGGGATTGCTATAGCGGTTTTGTTGGCTGGAACAAAAGCAACAACAAAACCAACAGCAGCAACAACAATAATAATAATAATAATAACGAATTAAAATACCTGTACCTCAGAGCTGAGCCACAAGTTATTAATGTCGTTTTCCTGAAGCTACAAACTGTTCTGCTGTATGAGAAGAAAACTGTCTTTTGAAACGTTCTCTTAAGTGTGTGGCCCCAAAAGTGGCTTGTCTTCCAAAATATAACTCTGCTCAATAACTCATTGGTTTCATGTAGCATGGACCATACCAGTGGAGCCTGATGCCTGTGTTGGTGCTAATACTGTCGCCTACTTGTAGCTGTAGGATGTTTTTCTTTGTTTTCCCCTCTTCAACAATATCTTTAGCAAAGTAGCTAGAATTCATGGTACATCTTCACTGAAATGCTAGTTGCGTAGAAGTAGGAATGAACAGTTCTTTGAGGTAGACTGCCAGAAGTCAAAAGAAAATAAAGCTGTTTTATTACTTCACCAAGCAGTGAATGTTGTTACAGTGCATATTGCGCATGCTTAATTGAGCTTGATTACTCAATCTGTTCACCTTAGTAGCTCATTTTGTTTTAAACAGAAGTAAGTCATTGTTCAAAACCAGAAGATGTTATCATTCTTTGGGTAAGCCTTGGGTTTTCTAAGTAATTCTAAAGAATTTCCTCAACTTTATTGCCTTAAAAAAAACCCACCCCAACAACCAAACCAACAACACAACCAGAAACAGAGGTAATTATCGTGATATCATTGCAAATAGGAAGTATTGCACTGTAACGCAAATTTAAAAATTTGGATCATGTGTTTTACTTATTTTAATTCCATGTACATGTATGTTTCTCTTTCCTCTGGATATTGAGCCTAGTATATAAGGGACCATGTGTGCTTTGTATGAAGCGTTAGTTTTAAGTTGTATGGCTGAACTGTGAGAACGAAAGTGAGGGAATGTAAATTTAATGTCCCCACTGCTTCTGTCTGTCCTTGTGCCACTCTTCCACTAGGACAAGTGATGATTCGTTATTTGCATGCAGCACTTATCCATGGGGAGTGATATGTGGAGGTCTGCTTGGAAAGAGTGTGTTCATGTCAGTCCAGCTCCTGTATGGCAGGGAGTCACATCACAAGAATCATCACTAAAGGAAGCACTAGCCAGGGCTTCTCATCACGGCCTCAGCAGCAAGGCAATGGATCAAACCCAGAGGCAGAACTAGCCTTTACGCTGCAGTTTGGTGCTTTTAAGGCCCCACACAGAGGGAAGCATTTTAAATGGCCGCAGGCTGTCCTGATACAATATGATTGCATTCTCCACGGTTTGCGTTTAGCATTTCTAACCTGTCATTGCAGCCAGAGTGCATTGGGCCTCCCCTTGGCAGTACCTGAGGTGTCCTGTTGAGGCTGCCTCCAATTCCTATGATTTTTTTCCCCTCTTCCCTATATTTAACTTTCAGCGTCATCCTGTTTCATTTCACTGGTGATTCCAAGCTTTGATTTCTAGGGTCTGTGGTTCTCTCTGTATCCTGTGGATTATTCTAAAGGGATCTACTCATCTTTCTGAAAGATGTCACAAGGGTAGCACCTTTCAATGACACTAACAGTAAATAAATACTACAGACCTCTTTTATTAGGAAGTACAAACACACAACAAATCCTGCCTGGAGTGTGTTTGATAAATCAGATCTTTTGCAGACATCTGGAGATTGTGTTTGCAAATCCCCAGCCAGCTTGTTTTGTAGTCATTGTTACCATAATTCAGGTTAATGTTGTTGCCACTTTTTACTTGCTAAAACGCATGTGGTGCTTTATTGCTGAAAAAAAGTGGCTGCCTTGGAACAGAAGTTCTTTTAAAACCCTTCCTGGAAGTTTGCTGTTTGGAGAAATAAATGTCAGATCAATTGTCCTAGCTGCAAAGTGCCATTCTGAAAATGCAGCTGTGAAAAGAGATTACTTGGGTACTGAAATGGGGAGTGTGTAAGAATCTAGATTGAGAATTATGTAGTGATAGACACCTAAAATAACAAGTGGAACAAGTAAACTTTTAGCTCTTCCTGGAAAGATTTGCTTAAAAAATACTAGATCCCAAGTGAGAATGCTCATGCCAAGTTTTAAATCTCATTTGAATTTTTATAGCTGTTATAATCTCTGATATATAACCTTGGAAGTAGGGTCTCGTAACAGAAATGCCGAGTCCCTTGACTATTGCCTTGCAAAAAAGAGTAGCTGTAATAGGCTACAATTCTGAGACAAGTTTGCAAGGCTGGCTTATGTCTGTATATCATCACTCAAATGGGTCTAAGCTGGGCTCTTCACATTATTTGAGGGTATTTGTGTGTACGTGATCAGCCGTATGCAGCTGTTCCAGTAATGTCAGCCTTTAAGTATAACAGACACAATCCAGCATATCCACTGAAATGTTGCCACAGAGAGAAGCTTGGAGCTTGGACATGCTGTCATGAAAAGTAAAGAAGATCTTATTCTCTTTTTTTTCTGTCATTATTCTGTATTTCTGTGCAGGAGTGGAAGTTCCCAAGGAGCCTGGGCTGCAGAAGGATTCCACGTGCCAGTACTCTTTTCCCTCTCATTATCATACGCTTGCAATCAAACTCTAATTTTTGAAATAAAAAACCTGCAGGATTCTTTATTGGGACTATTAAACCTTCAATCTTCATTATTTAGGATGGCTACTTACCTTTTACTCAATGAAGCCATAATGCAACTGCTCCTATAAAAACTATTGAAATGGCTACTGTGGCAGTGAGTAGATTTTCCTCCGTGTAAAATAATCCTCTGTGAGTGAGACATAACTATCATTTACATTAATTAGGCAGCCATATAATGGGGTGTTCAATAGCTATTACATCATTTACATTCTTCAGTGAGCACCTCAGCCACCCAAGAATTATCCAGCTGAACATTTCCGAGTCCATAATTTTGAAATAGTCCTTTAGAGGAAGAATATGCATGGCAGAGTGTTGCAGACGATTTCACAAAAAAAATTTCATTTTACTCAGATTTATGGGATTATTTTAACATTTACAAGAAGTGCATAACCCTGTTTTTCCCTCCCTCCCTCCCAGAGTAACAGTGCTATTAAGGGGAGTACGTTTTGGTGCCGATACTATGTGTACACTAGAGGATGGCCAAGGAGCTTGCAGTCAGAGATCTGCTTGACAGCTGGACTCAGACACAACAAGCACTTTTTCTTAAATGTTCTGTTACAAGCCTGGGGCCCCAGAGACACGTGGCTCAGCTGAGAAGCCCTGGCTCATGGAGGAGTGCAGTCATGCTTGCGGTTTTGAAGTCTTAACTTTTGCCTTTAACAAGCATATGAGGACTTTAGCATTTATATTCAATTTTGGTTATTGATTTACAATTTATGAGGTCGAGCCAAAGTCCTTTGGCGTTTCTGATAATTTCATACTTCCTAGAAACTATTACATGAATATTATAATTGATGTTCTAACTATAATATTTTTTTGTATATTTTAAGATTCCATATGTCATGAGGCTAGGAGCACATTCTGAGAGCTGAAAGAAATAAGGCTGAATTTATTAACTAATACACCGGGAAGAGATTTCTATTGACAGGCCTGTACTTTAACATGCTGTTCAGCTGGCCATGGAAGGTTATTAGAACATTGGTCAGTGCCTGAAAGTATATGAAAATAACATGTAAAGCAGTGTTGTTTGGCAAGTTCGGTGCTACAGCAATAGTTCATAGCAGAATGAAAAAAGTAATAGCCCAAAAATGGCTGGGGAGCAGGGCAGGATAGACTGAAAAGTCTGCGTTGTTTCTTCTCCTTCAGCGTCCTGGTTCAAAGCTACTAGTTATGTTATTTTAGTCAACTGTATGCTCAGGTTTCTTTCTCTTCTTAATAGTTAAAAGGTACTGTACCTTATGTGACTAATACAGTAATAGAAAGCAGCAGAGAGCTCTCTTGACATGGGAAGCTCTTAATTAGATACTGAATGTCGCTGGGTTCTTTGTAGTTTTCCGTAATCCCTGTCCAACAGGCAGAGTGTGCAGAGCTAGGTGTCAAAGCCCAAGCCCATCTGTAGGCAGAGCACCAGGTGCTGTTTGTTTGGCCACTCAGGAAGTTTGTGTTTGCCAGATATAACTGCTCTCAGCAGCAGTGGATGCTTGAACTTCTATTTTTCACATTCACTCATTAATTTAATTAAACCAGTACACTGAGGGAGATTTTTGCCTTACTAAAAGAATACCTTTTCATCACACACTGTGGGGAAGATGACTCAGAACTGGAGTGAGTTGGCATAGGAGTAACAGATTGAAGGAAGGGGAGCATGAGGCAAAGGTGGGTCAAACTTCTGCAAAATTCCATGGATTCAGCTGCTGTCAACATGTAATTTGACCTGGTACATAGGACCATGGTCTGATTCATGTGGTAACATGACAAGATTTGTAAATCCAGTTTTTATTAGTCTAACAAGACGTGTGAAGGTGAGCACTTGTTATAGAGGTCAACTAATATGCTTTACTCACCAAGGCCCTGCATGCTAATGAGGTCATCTGGAGTGCAAGAAGGCAATACAACCAGAATACGAGGCACAGCTGACAACAGTTAGTCTTTGAAACTACTCAGGTGTTTTCTATATCAAGAGAGCTTGTTTGGAATTTTGGTGTTGCCCAAGAGGCTAATTGGACATTTGACTCAGCTGTGATGGCACAGGAGGCTAGCCTGATGCAGCTGTTACTGGTTAGTGGGGACCTTCTATCCCACTGGTACTGCTCAAACCTCACATGGTGTGTAGGCTTGAAGAAGATGGGGCTGTTGGAGCTGGAAAAGAGAGCTTATGGATTGCTGAAGCCTTGTACTTGCATCACCCATGGTAAGGTGTCCGTGGAGGCAAAGGAAGATTTATCAGGTAAATTGTAGTGTGTGCTGAGGGAGAAGCTAGGAATTAACTGTTCAGTGGTCTTCAGTGTGAAGGTGTCAGTGACTGCAGCGGGAATGATAAGGTGACCAGAACTTTTGGTAGTTAGAAAACCTGTCTGTGCATGTGTTGGGACTTGTAACTGGGGAATGGGTGAGTGTAACTGCTCAGGTAAGGGGCTGAGGAGTCACCCTGTTCAGATAAAAGCAGCGCCACTCTGGTTTTGAGAAGACACTGTTCCCGTTTCCTGAAAATATGCTGCAGATGTAGAGGAGCAAGATGGTGTCTCAGGTCTAATGCAGTACAGTGGGTCCTGCCAGACATCACAGCTGTGTTTTAAGTGAATTTTAATAGGAATAGGAGGAGGTGTAAGAAAAAGTGAACTTTTCTGGTTATATGTGGAGTTATAAGCAAAGATGTAAATTATTTGATGGCAAACCGGTCAGTAGCTTTGTGGTGCTCCCTGGTTCTTCAGAACGTGCGCACCAACAGAAATGCCCACCAGGGTGTGGGCCTAGGTGGCTGCAAGAGCTCTATTGCAAGCTCACTGTTTCCAAAGTATGCTGTCAAATTCCCAAAGAAACCATTCCTTGGGAAGTGAAAAATTTGGGTAATTTTTAGATGGTATGCTGTGGCTTTTGTTCATTTCTCAAGGACTGTTTTGTATTTATTTATGGGATGTTAAAGATTATCTCTAAATACCAGAAGAAAAAGTACCAATGTGGAGAAGGACCAATAGCCTCCAGCTGGTTAGTGTGAGACATGCAGTCTGCAGCAAAATTGGAGTATCTTTTTCCCTAGAAAAGTGGAAGTTTGCAGGGGATGCACAGAATTAGCAGTGTTGCAGTAATGACTACCCGCAGCTTTTCTCTGCAGGCTCTTTCCCCTACCACACTGATTCTTCTTCCCTTCGTTACTCGCTCTGAGCGCTGGCTCATTCTCTTGTTCCTTCTATACTCTTTCTCACCCCATGCCGTTTTTTTTTGGTCTGTCTATCAGAAAACACCACCAATGTTTCCAGTCAAGGTTTCTAAACCTGTGATTTGCAAATTATGGTGAAAATAGCTAAGCCAGGTTTGCCTACCTTTTATGTGCACACCTGAGAACAGTAAGTTTTCTTTTTCAACTCGTACCAGCCTGGCATAGCCATATTCTGTCCCTTTCCAGTTCAACAGGGGCATTATCCTAGTAAAAAAATACTAGTTGCCCTTACCAGGACTACTACTTTGGAAAATGCAGCTACTTATTAAGGACTGTGTGTTACCCTTCCAAATTATTTTTTTAACAAGAGTTGCTTGGTAAAAGGTTGTAAGAGACTTTGAAATAATTTCTAACCTCTTGCATTGATGCAAGTCCTCCCAGATGTGAAATGTTAATATGGATAAAGTGAGTCTGCCAGAGGGACAAGCTTGTCCAAGACTTGCCAGTTTATTAGGAAAGGCTCTAGTCTGGATCAGAGTTTTATGCTTTCTCTCATGCTTCTTTAAAACATTGGGTAGCTTGAAGATAGTTAATGTCAGCTCATGCTGCTGTGACTTCAGTGATTTTAATATGATTTTCCCAAGGAGAGTCCCAGGAGGTTTTGGGCGGTTTCCATTGTATTGCCATGCAATCCATCTTTTAGAGGAAATACAAAAAAAACCCACCTCAAATAGAAATTTCTGTGTGTTTTCTTGGATGTGACTTGGCTTTAATTTTGAGCACTTTCTACATATATTTTTATTTTTTATTTTAATACAATGTTTTCATTTTTAATAATAATAGAATAATATAAAATTAATAATATAATTAATATAGTATTAATAATAAAAATTTAATTAATATAGTTATGTGGTGTTTGTTTTCCCATTTTTACTAAAGTGTAATTTATTCAGTAACTGGATTGTTTACAATTGTTTCAGTTCAGATTGGTTATAAATATATTTATATATGTATAAATAGGAAAGCAGGAATGTGTGTAACGTAGTGAGACTGTATATTGTTCATTGTTGTCCATTATTTCCTAGTTAGCCTTTTCTTTAGTGAGAGTTCAGGTATAAAAATTATTGCAAAACCCATGTTTGCTGCATGCAATTCAGAGTTAAAGATATGAAGGAAGGTGCTTATTAGAGACAGCTGTGATTTGTTCTCCAATTTTGTAATAGTAAATCTATGAAGATTTACTGTCTCAGCTAATGAAGAGAGGGGGAATGGTCATGAATCAGAAGGGGAGGACTGGTGAGCAGTCATGTTCATGTTACCCAGTTTCTAAGGAAGTTCCTTCAACAAGCAATGGGGAGTTTAACGTGTTCTAGTGAAAGATGAACACAGAGCCGTGTTCTGGAGAAAGCAGATGGGACAGGGGTTTGGTTCAGGGAGCTGATGGGTCGACAGTGATACCAGCAGTCTGTGGGAGCGATTTAGCTTAAGTGATTTATGGGGGCTGTTTGGAACACCTCACTGAGTCATTACAAAAAGGCCTCTTCAGGTGATTTACCAACTGCAGTAAAGGCATCTTGATTGCGTTGGCTGTTAGTGCTCTTGTTGTTATTCATTTGTCATCTGTCTTTATGTGCTACTAGAGTGTGATTACTTTGAGGAGACCTTTGAACATCTCTTCAGCATTCTTCACTGTAAATAATGAATGCCTTGCTATTATTTATCGAAAAGGGCTGCTAGATGGTGTTTGTCTCTTTTGGTGCTGCAATAGTTGAAAAAATGGAAATGCCAGTAGCTATGGGAAGTTGTATCATGTTCATCCACGTGGCAGAATGTTATGTCCTTCACAGCACAATGAAACATCATTGTGCCTAATTTCAATTTGTATGGCATTCCCATTAATGACATCTATTTAAGACATCGTTGTTAATTAACTGGACTATGCCAATAAAGTTCTGTTAACTTCCCCCTCTTAATTTAGTATTACAGGCATTTAACAGATGTCTTAATTAGATGTTAAACTGAATGATATGAGCAAAATTAAAATTAGGTCATTGTCCTGAAAGGAAAGTTTCTGCTATGATTTATGCTTTCTACAACTTTGTTTTTCCTTCTGACTTCTCACAGGAAATCAAGGAATTTAATTTCAGAGAACCTTCAGAGGAGTAAGGAGTACTAAGCAGAATACTAACTTGTGTCTAACAACTTTAACACATCTTGTTCTTATCTCACAGATGTAATTAATTGAAAAAAGCTTCTACTCTTTAGCACTTTTAAGTGTGTCTATCCATATTTTCAAAAGCTTTCCTCAAGTTTCTTTCTCCTCATTTCCTGTTGGTGTGAAGTGACTGTGTTTCTGTGTATAAAGTATACATCTCTAGCAAAAACACTGTTTTCCCCATCTCAAGGGCAGTAGTAACCTCTCCCAGCAACAGGTCCAGAAAGAAAGTAGGAGTGGAGGCCAGCTGGCCCGGTGTGTGCATAAGTGATTGGGGAGGGCTGGAGGCGGTGATGGTGATGGTTTGCTCATGGCAGGTAAATGCTTTGTGTGCACGCAGTGCAGGTTAAGAGCTCTAGCTGGAGCCGGCCTCCTAAGCCCAGTACTAGGCTTGGGTGTGTAGTGTATGAGGAACAGCTATGTTCTCTTTAAAGAAGTGTCTCTGGTTGCCTACAAGTGCTTGAATGGTGACATGGAATGTCTCCTCTTTCTAGATGAAGGTCTTCTGTGTGATCCTGAAATTGGATTAATATTTTAAACTGAAAGCTACCTTTACAATATAAACACCATAGAGGCTCTATTATAACTGAAAAATATTTAAGTGATCTGAATACAGGGGTTGCTCCCACCTCCCAAACAAGTAAAACCTGCCTAGTTGGTGACAGATTGTAATTTGGGCAATCAAAAAAGGATCATGGAAGTATATAGTAAACCCCCCCCAAAATAATATGGAAAAAAAGGAGATTACAAAGGGACTGAGGATACATGAAGCATATGCACTCTAGGCTGAACAAGTGCTGGTGCAAGTATAGGGTCTCCATTACAACTGCTGTTGCAGACTGCTGCAAAAAGCAAGTATTTATAAAAGGTTTACACACTAGAAGCTTCTTCACAAGTGGTGCATTATGAAGGTCAGTCTAGAAGATTTACGCTATGAACCCACCTGACTTCCTCTGTTTGTGATATAGCGCTTACAAACAAGTGATATAAATTAAATGCTGTCCACACTAGTCTTTTACATTGTATGTAATGTATATTTTAGTAAGAATAGAGGTACTTTTAAAAGTGTGTAACATAGACATTGTGTCTATGTATATAAATAGGCTGGAGTAAAGCTCTGTGAACAGAGGTTAAATATTCATAAAGCAATTTGGTGGGTAATTAAGTACAAGACTGAATGGGGGTCACTTCCACCTTTGAATTTCTACTTTCAAGTGCTTCCCTCTGATGTGATGTGTTGCGTTCCCTGTACTCTGGCATGACAATATATATTTACTAGTATAGATGTATCTGATTTAACCTCAAAAGTAGCAAGCTATTAGTAAGCACCTGGTAAACAAACAGCTTGCAGGGCTGCACTACATGTTTAGTATGATGGTAGTTTCATTCATATATATATTAATCTGTAACAATGTTAACCATGCGGAAGGAGATATTCAGGGTAAAACCTATCAGTTGAAACAATGGACTTGCATATGCTTACACCAGGCAAAGATGTTCACGTTGGGGCAGGAACAATGAAAAGAGCAGTTCTCATCACCTACAGTCTCGTTGTAAGCATACAGTAGACAGATAAAGCCCAATTTATACAGAAGGCAACAATAACATATCAGAGTTACAAGATATAATTTTAATTGTGCAAATTTATAGCTATACATTGAAACAGAAGCCAGGTAATCAATACTGTGTACGTTTAGTAACAGCCAGAATGTTATGTACAATTAACAAAACAGATACAAAGTCCAACAGTCTGAGAGACCGCTTTGAAGACAACAGATACTAGTCATTCTTCAGTAAGAAGAAATGCTTTAGAAATATTTCATGGCTGTTCAATTTTCAATCTGCCAGAAAACATGGTCTTTAAACTGGAAAACAGCAGACTGTTTAGCAGAAGTATTAATACTTCTGATTTTCCATGAAATCATAGGTCAATAGTTCCTTTCAACTTGAATTTTTTGGCAGATCGCTCGCTTGCTCTAAGCTGGAACTTGCTTCCATAGATGTAGGAAATGAATCCATCAATCTCCAAGCTAAACACGTTGTTAAGTTTGGGAACAACTGAAAATACAACAGGAAAGAAATTAACAAATGTGGACGAATGTAAGTCTCTCCTATGAAAATATACTGATGTACAAAGAATATTATTCATATATAGCCTTGAGGCTTACCACACTTCCAAGGTTTTTATGCTTTACCAAGAGAAGAAAAATAACCAAACCCTTCTAAATTTTAAACTAATTACAAGTTAGTCCTCTTGCAGGAGCATGTGTGTTGCAGAGAACATCCTGTATGAATCGGATGAACGAACCATGTGCATAATCATGTTGGGTTCACTGGAAATCCATTTTTTTTTTATTACTTGTTTCTACATTTTTGGCAAGATACTGGGCTGTTAAGCTGTCAGTGAAGATACTGACTCCTGCCACTCTACACAAGAAATTGAAAGCACTGATGTAAAACAATACAGAGATGTAAGATGAACAGTGAGTTCAAGAAATTTCTGATTATTCAAGTTGAGAAAAGCACTGAAGAAATTGTCTGTCTTACCTTTCAATTTGTCCTCTTTAGTGATAATTTTGAAGACATGTTTAAATTCCTGTAGAATGATTCCTGTTATTCCAACGTAAGAGGGGCACTTTGATTTTGTGACTGAAGGAACAGAAATATATATGTATTATAAAATTTCAGATGCAAGCAGTTTATTTACTTTTCTACAGTTGCCTCACTATTTTAAAAACTGGTGTACAATATTCTGAAATAATGCAATTACAGTAATAACTGGTAAAACTTGCAGTTAATCTTTGAAACTAATAACATGATTTTCAAGTGCAGTTGAAGAGTAATTAGCATTGGTAGGAGAGAAAGAACCCATCAACCTATGGTCTCAACTATGTGACTCTAGAGTTAATGATGTTGAAAAGAATTTTAAAATAAGCACCTGAAATAAAGGAGTGTCTGCTTAACTTCAGATGACTTCATAAAAGAAAACAAAACAAAATACCTGTAACAATAGCTCCATGGAGATCAGCTTTTAGCAGTTTGCTCTGAACCATGTGTGGTTGCCTTGAAAAAAGGAAATAAAATTATATGAAAAGTTAGGCTTAAAAAATGGGATTGTGACTACTGACATCATGGTCAATGTACAGAAATAGCACATACTAAGTAACTATGATGTTACAAGCAGTAATGAAGTATCTACTAAATCAAAACGACACTAATTTTAAAATATCTCAACCTACGCATCTGGTTTAAGTCCATGACATAGGTCTCTGATATATTGTTTCCAGAGTTCATGTAGTGGTAGGAAGATGGCATATCTGCAGTAAAAAAAAAAAAAAGAATTTAACTATCAAAAAATCTACTGGCTGATTCCTGAAGTAATCTGTATTTACAACAGGATGAAGACTAACATTTTAAAGTTTTTTAATCTGCTCTCATAACTTAACCTGTAAGGTAAGCTGTGCCAAAAACCATGTTTGCTTTATTAAAAAACTAAAAAGCATAAAGTATGTTTCTCTTTATCAGCCCAAAATGGTGAGGTGTTTTAGAGGATTGGGCTACATCTAAGACTGAAGAGATTTCTATCTACTCTTTTATCTCCCCGCTTAGTTCATGTTAGCAACAGATGAGGCTTTATTCGGTGGGCATTAGTTTGAGGAACCTGATGCAGAATTTTGACGCTCTGGTTACAGGCAGTCCAACTTCAAAAGAGGTGGCTATATTTGGGTTTGATTTCTTGTTACATTTAGATATACAAAAGGAAAGAGATGCAGAAATGAATTTTCTAACCATACAAAGAAGGGAACAGTTTTCTCATGGTGAAATGCCACAGGGTCTCAGACTGACTTTACGTGCTGAAGGGTTAGTATCCACATACATACTACTGCTTTTACATGCTTCTGACTTACTTCCCACTTTAATTACACAAAGAATATATTTAAGATCATACCTTTGCTGTTGGGGTTCAATTTCAAACAGGCGCATATCTCTCCTTTGCTTGGCGGTAAAACCTTTTGTTTTCTTCCTCTTTTCCTTTGTCCTTTTTTTGGAGTAATGCTCAAGAACTACAGCTTTCCGAGTTAATATATCCTGAATAGCTTCATCTTTCATTTTTGGCATACTACGCTTCAGGAAGGCATTTACAAATGCTCTGGCCTCTTCTGGTCCCTGAGGCTAAAGATATTTCAAAAAGATAGCTCAAAATACTGATTGTTACCTAAATGAAGGACTTGCTGCCGACTAGTTTTATCCCGTTGACAGTCGCCATAGGAATTGGCTCTACGCATAAGGAATAGTAAATGGTCAAAGCGTTCACGTGCCGAACCCTCGCGTGCGCAGGGCCGAGTGCCGGCGTGCAGCGGCCCCCCCGGCCTTGCCCCCCCCCCCGGCCTTGGCCGGCGTGCGGAAATGCCGGGTCTCGCGTTTAGCTTGGAAGGGCGCATTCAAACGCGAAAGCGGCGGGGGACCGGCCCCGCCCGCGGGAACGACCGCGCGCCCGTTCCTCCGGTTCCCGGCAGGGTCTGTGTAAAACCGTATGAGGAGAGAGCTGAAACCGTCGGGTTAACCCCGGCAGCGCTCCGGGGGCGCCCCCGCCGGCTGTGCTGCCAGGCCGCGGCTCCGCGGGCGGCGGTACCTGGAGGCGCAGGTCCCCCGTCCCCTCCGGCGGCAGGCGGCGGTACAGCTCCCCTGTAAGGCAGAGCGAGGCGGGCCGTCAGCCGGGGCCCGGGCCGGAGCGGGCCGTTACCCGGGCCCCGCTCGCCCAGCGGCGCTCACCCTCCATCGCGACGGCCGGCAGCGCTTCCGGCGCAGGCGGATGACGTGTACGGCGTGACGTGCGCCCGCGCGGAGGGCGGGCTGGCCCTAGGGCGCCCCCGCCTGGCCGCCGAGTGAGCCCGCGGGGCCGGGGCTGGCCGGCTGCGGTATCCCAGCGGGAGGAAGCTCCAGGCAGCAAACAACAAACGGCACTTTTGGTTTGGTTGTTTTTTCCACCCCCTATAATTATTATGTGTTGAAAATACCTTAGAGCAGTTTCCGGCGCTTGTGAGGCTCGCAGGGCGCCTCAGAGGTGCCAAAGCCAGAGAGAGGCCTGTGAGGCGGGCCCGGGGGAGCAGGGCTCAGGCCCCGGGTGCTGTTTGAGCCCGGGTTGAGGCCAGACCTAAAGAAGCTGCTCAGACTTTCCCACAAGTCATATATCCAGAGTGCCAGCCTTGGTGCCTCTCGCCAGCTGTGTGGGGTGTAGGCAGCTCTGGCGAAGGGGGAGCCCAGCCTTCTCCGGCCTTGCCTGATGGCTGCGTGGCAAACCCATAAGAGACAAAGGACAAAAGAAATGGGATGTCAAAATCTTTTCAGAAAATAAAATTAAAAAAAAAAAAGGGGGTGGGGGATTGTTAGATTCTGCTTGCTAAAAAGGTTTTACAGAGAGTTTGTATTACTTAGTGCATCATAAGAAATACCATATTGTTGCTGTCTCCCCACTGCTGGTTAGGTAATAAATCCCAGCCTTAACCTCAGGTTTCAGAGGCTGCATTGCTAGAGGTAACCAAGATCCCTGTGTGTCTTGGGAAGAGGAGCCTCCCTGCGTGTACCGGCATTCCTGGGTTATTGCCTAACATGGCTGGCCCTGGGGTCCCCAAGAGCTCAGTGTCCCTCATAAGTCACAAACTGTGCTGGACTGTGGTTTAGAGGGAGGTGTTTGCTAAGATCAAAATCCAAAGAAAATGTAAAACGGGGGGAAGTGACGTTGCTTATTGCAGCTGTGAGGTTCTACAGAAGGGGAAGCTGTGGCCAGGGTAGGTTGTTAGATTAGCCCTTTACATTAAGCTAGATAGGGGCCGTTTAATACCTGTAACTTCTATTAGCTGTCTGAAAAGTCATGTTACTATTACTATGCATCACAGGTTTATTTCAGCAGAGATCAGGATACTAAGTTAACATTTTCCAACCAGCATCAAAGTAGCAATCTTACAAAATGAAATCTGGCTATTATTTATCTGTTACACTAACAAATTCTCTGACTTGCAAGAGTAAAGTTGAGCACCAGATATTTCAGTTACTATCATGGGGAAATTTCTTTAAAAAAAATAAAGTCTTGTAAATCGTACCCTCTGTAATGCAGGGCCCCTCATTTTCGCTAGTCATCCACCGCTTCAGTATGATCACGTACACTTGGAGTAGACAGGTCTGTTGTTCGAGTATTGATTTGTTAGTGCCCTTCCCATTGTAACAGCATTGCTTTGGAGTCTAGATGCTCATTGTGACAGGCAGCCTGGACAAGTCAGCCCTCACTTCTTCTCCCTAATCTTCAATTGCTCCCACCAAAGATGCTGGGACATCCATTTCCACTTTTCCATCCTGCAGCCCCCTCGCCTTCCACCTTTTGTTGCCCCATTTGTTCTGCAGATCTCCCCCACCCAGGACTTACAAACGTGGTGCTGAGGCCAGCCACTGGCCAAGCTCCCCAGGCCATGGGCAGGCACAGGTCCTCTCTGTCCTGCTCCAAGGTTCTTCCCATCTCACTTCTCTTGGTAAGAGAGATGGGGGTTTTTTTCCTGTTCCCAGTCTGTCCTTCTCCAGCCATAGCCCTTGGTGTCATTGCAGGTACCTGGCTCTTGCATGCTCCTGTTCAGCTGTCCCCAGTAGCTGTGTCATATGCTACTGTACTGTGCCTGTAATCATACACCCAGAAACATGAGATCTGTGTAAAATCAGGTCCCAGGTTTCTTGCAATCAAAGTAAAAAAAATCAGGAAGGTGCTGCTTACTTTGAGGCTTACTTTGAGCTTTACTTCCTCTGTTATGTCACTGCCTCTTTCCTCCTGGGATAGGACAAAGTCCTACTTGCTGTACAACACAGAGGTACCCTAAAACCAGAGCAGCCAACTCCTTTTCTTTGCCAGCTTAGTCCCAGCTCGTGCTGCCCTCTGCTCAGACATGATGGCTCTCCAAATACAGAAGAGGTTTATATTCTTGTCACAGGGGAATATTGGCTTAGCAGCTATTTAAGCACTGCTTGATAAAGGATACTTAGGGAGCAAGGTAGTGAGGCAGGGTATGGGAAACACAATGATTTTGTT
Source organism: Falco biarmicus (assembly GCF_023638135.1). Lineage (NCBI taxonomy): Eukaryota > Metazoa > Chordata > Aves > Falconiformes > Falconidae > Falco > Falco biarmicus. Next base: position 14,555,170 of record NC_079302.1, read on the forward strand.
GAGTGCTGCTGTGGAACACAATGGTGCTAGAGTGATCTCTAACAATTGTGGTCTCTCTGTATGTGTGTAAAGAAGAAAGGGCCAGTTTCTGCAGAGTATTAAGTGTGAGCACTGGTTGGTTTGTATCACAGACCTCCTGGCAGTTAAGTACGTTGCCACAGCAAGCAGGTCTCGGTTTTACACAGCGTGGACTCCTTGAGTTGTCATTGCTACTAAAAAAAGATCAGTTTTCATGAATGGAGTACCAGGATAAGCGCTATGGGTCTTTAGGGCCGTATGAGTGCTCCTTCACTGGATTTATGCTGCAATTCCTAGGGCACTTCAGGGATTAATAGTCAAATCAGTGTTGGCAGTGCTGGTGTTGTAAATCCAATGATCCAGGCTAAACTGGTGCCTGGGGAAGCCGGTCTCTTCCAACAGCTCTACATCTTCATTTCTCAATTTATCTTCAGATATAATGTCTGAGGGAGCAAGATCAGCACATTGGTGTGTGTCCCAGCAAGAAGGCTCCGTGTCAGGAGTCAAGACTCCCATCAAATAAACATGAAAAAGAATGGGCAAAGAAACTGAGAAACCAGAGATGAGCAAAGACATGTGGTGGATAAGGCTCAGAGAAATGAAGGAAGATGGGTAAAATGTTAATATAAAATGAAGTGGGAATACACAAACAAAATAATTATAATGCATGTTTCCGAATGTGCAGTATCACCCGCTCCACTTGTCTTAGTGTGTTAGGCTTTTGAAACTTTTTGCTTCAAGTAAATCACCTTGAATAGGTTTATAGGGATATAAATCCCTAACACATATTATTAATACCAAGTTATAGGTGCCAACATTGGCATTTCTTATTCTATTAAATCTACGTATGGTTTTATTTATTGCTTTCTAAAAATAATACTAATAAAACCTATGCAAACCCCCAACTTTGAAGCAATCTAACCGTGTGCACTAGGGGGCTGTATTGCTGTACCTGTAGGAACTGTTAAACTGCTGGGGAAGCAAACTGTGCAGGCCAGGCGAGGTGAGGGCAGTGTCCTGGGGAAAGCCAAGCAAATGTGTGAGCGATTATAGAGCAAGCTTTATCTTGACAGGCACAGAAAGCTAATACTTGAGATGCACAGTGATCAAAGACGGTAAATAAAGATGCTTGTGTGATGCAAGAATAGAAGGTCAGTGTTTTTTCAAAAAATAGGAAGTAATTATGAACTGAAGTGAGAGATAACTTCACGTACTTCTGCTCAACTCGTGTGTAAAAAGTGACTGGGCTATAATCACTGTTACACTTTTGCTGATTGTCATTGACACAAGAAATAAATACCATAATCCTCTAGAAGGTCTGTCTCAGCAAGCCTTTGAGCTCTCGGAATCGATATAGAATCATAGAATCATTTTGGTTGAGAAAGACCTTTAAGATCATCGAGTCCAACTGTTAACCTAGTTTATTCCTCTTGGCCAAATTGTGTTAGCAGCTGAATTTGGTCCCTAGGGACATCTGTACTGGGGAAAATAATTTCCATTTAAAACCCTCTGATCTGATTTCCTCTACCCAAATATCAAGCTGCTAATACAATTTCCACCCCCTTTCCCGCAGCTGGGCTGAGGCAGCATGCAGCAGCCTGTGTGGGTCCTGCGGCTGTCCCTCCACGTCCTGTCTGTGTCTTGCCTCCCCTCCACGGCTGCCTTTCCTCCTCCTGCTGACGGCTCCTTTGGCCCTGGCAGGGAGCACAGAGCCCCTCTGTGCTAGTGTTTGTAGGGCGCCTTGGCCGACCGTACCCTGCGTGCCTGCCATCCTCCTGGCTCTGGCCGTGCCGTGTCGGGGCCGTGCTGGTGTGCCACAGGCGTGCGACATATGCTCGGGGGTGGTTGTGCGTGGTTCCCTGGCAAAGCCGGTCTAGGAAAGGGTCGTGGTGGTGGGTGGACAGGCTGAGAATTGCCATTCAGCCAGCTGGGTAGACCTTTATTTGTGTTCCGAAGCCTGAATTTTCATTTCTTGTAAGCTTAGGTTTGCTAGAGGAAATCTTGTGAGTCTGTGGAAGCCCATCCTCTTGCGTCATGGGTTTGTTTGACCGGTTTTAGATGGCTGTGGCTGGTCAGCGAGCGTCATCTTTTGATGTACCCTGTACCCCCCAAATGTTTCTTATCCGTATGTTTTTCCATGAGTTTTTCTGCTTGATCAGCTCATCTTTAACTCATGGATTAGGACGAGATGTGTGTCCCTGTCCCCCCCAGCAGTTAAGCTATTCTTTCGAGCTGAAGGTTCGTTATTTCCGTACAGTCCTGACTCCTTGTCATCTCAAATTGCAGCTGCTGCTTCAGGGTCAGTAAAATAGACTGGCTTTTCGGTGTGGGAAGAAACCGAGAAAGCGCTGGGAAATGTAATCAAAATATACCTTAGTGGCACAGAAATCAGAAGTCAAATAATAATCCCAAAATGTTTTCAGAAAACGTGAACGATTGAAAAGCCGGGGTTTAAAATGCAGCGAGGGAGGCGCTGGGAGGGCCGGGCGCGGAGGCTGCGCTCACTAGAGGGCAGCCCGAGACCGGGCTGGGGCCAGCTGCCCGCTCCGAGTTTTCTGTACGTATTTCTACGTGCTGTTCTAATTCAACTAACTGTTTCAAATTTGGTGTTTGTGTGTGTTTTGTATGGGTTTTTTTGTTTGTTTGTTTGTTTTTTTAAGTTTAAAAGCTATTTCCTCTTTTGGAAAAAATGTGGCTGTTTGCAGCTTTTTGTAGCATGCAGGACTCTGGTTCCCTTGTACACTGACCTTTTCTGCATCACAGTAAGATTATCAGTGGAAAGAGGATTTTGAAGGAATTCAATTTCACTGCGAGTTAAGGAGGCCACTTTTTTGAACACGAGTATATTCTAATATCAAAATAAGAAGCTATATCCTTCTTAAAATATTAAGAATATGAGTGAACCTAGAATACTTGGAGATAACTACTGCAACTACTCAGCCATGCCTCGCAGAGCAACTGTAAAAAAGCAACGCTTGCTACCCAAAACAGTAATGAGGAGTCAGAAAGCTGAGGCTTTGGTAGCTGACATTCCGTTTCCCTGCCTGCTGAGATTGTGCGTGATCCAAACGCGCATCAGGATGGCAGGCGCTGCTGCTGCTCCTGAGCAGCTTGTATTTACTAATTAATACTAGCATTCTGCATTCATGTATAATTCCATGACAGTCTGTCTTACAGTCATTACTTTTGCTGTGCTTTGAGTCTCATTTAGATCTTGCTAAATATTTTATTTTAAAACATAATTAACATTGGCTCATGTGTGATAGGGATGTATGATGCAAAATGAGTATTGAAAATGATAAATTACAAAGTAATAATAGTCATTGGATTTATAGCAGGTTTTGGTTAAACGTCATAAAATTAACATAATTCATTAAAATTTAAAAATAATACAGATAAAAAAATTTTAGGCACAGAGGTCAATTATATCAAAAATGTTTAGACTTTTTTTTCTAGAAAAGACTTGTCAAATTGTGCAAGCCTGTGTGATATGGTTTGGTTGTCTTGGCACTTTACCCATGGTAAGTCATTTTTGGCCAAAAATGTGTTACTGCGTACTGCATGTTACTATTCGTGATAGAGTGCAATGGGAAAAGTGATAGCTCGCAGAGCTTGGTGCTGCAGTACTGTGGCTGCTCCAGTATTTGTGCATCCCTGTCAGCCAGGGTCCTTCCTCTGGTCACCTCCAAACCTCCTGTCCCTGCCAGACCACCCACACGCAGTGAGCTCCTAAACATGTTTTAGATATGCTATGTGTAACTCCGCCACAGGGCTCTGGAGGGAGACGAGCAGTTTTCACTAGGGCTAAGGTGACAGGAAGAGGCATGTTTTGCACAAGGCTTATGTTAAAAATAATTTGTTTCACCGAAGCATCTTTTGCTGTGTTTCCCATGGAGTGCTTCAGTGCTAGCTGCTTGGGTCAGAATCGAGGGAGAGGGCACCCTCCATCTCGGAGGGGGCTGTCGCTGGGACCACAGGGGCTGCCCGTGCCGCCCTGACCCACGAAGGAGCAGGAGGCTTCAGCCATCCAGGGCAGTGTCTGCAGTGCAGCTGCCTCCTGCACAGCTCACAGCCAGCAGGCACTTCATGCCAAACAGCCACCGTGCCTGAAGTTAGGGACTGGGATGAAATCCCAGGGAAACTGACAAGGTTCATTAATTAAACAGATACAAATTTTTCATTTTTCCTCTGTAATGAGGCATCTTTCTCAAAGGCATCACTATCGGCAAGGCCCTGTTGCTGCCAGACTCTTTCGAAGTAACACACTTAGGCTGGCAGGAGTGAACAATTTTTTTTAATGAAACGAGTCAGCTTGCACATCTCCAAAGAAAGAGAGGCATTGCTGAGTCCACACGCATGGTCTCATCTGCCAAGGTGCTGCGTAGCTTCAGGTCCCGCTGGTTGGAAGGTGTTTGTCACAGCATGCCAGCTCATGAGAGTCCTGCCCAGGGGGGCGTGTGTCTCCACAAATTCAGGTACTGCAGCCCAGAGAAAACGAGTGGAAAGCATTTGTCAGTTGAAACTGGGCTGAATGAGCTCTGCTGGTACAGCCAACACCTGAACTAGCAGTGTCCAGGGCTGCTGCCTGAGGCAGCAAGGGGTGACAGCTGCTTTACCCAGCTGTTACGGAGTAGTCAGTAGTCACACAGGTGTGACTATGCTTGTAATGCATGTAGGCAGCATTTTCTTTTTTTAAAATAATGTTCCTTGTATCTACATCAGCTTTTTATCAATCAATGACAATATAAACTGTGGCCCAAAGCATCAAAAGGAATTCAGGCGGACCTCTCTCACTGGAGTGCAGTGGAGGGCACTGGGCCGTCTCTTGGCATTTCCACTTGAAGACTTTATATGTGGGAGGGTGAAGAGCAGTCCCAGCATCTGAGCGTTCTGACCCCCACCGCAGGCAAGGTCTTTATGAGCAGTGGTCAGCGTTCAGCTCCCTGTCCGTAACCTGATTTCTTCTGAACTGCTGGTGTGTGGCGGGGCAGTGAGGGAGTTAAAGCTGCTGGATTGCTTTGATAATTGACCAAAAAAAAAAAAAAAAAAAAGCCCATCCAAGCCAACCAAAAAACCCCTGTTTGAGGTCAGTGCTCTTATAAGTGCCTTTTAAAGAAACAATAACCTGATACAATAGAAATATTTTTGTTCCTCTCTTCAGTAGAAATCTGATAAACCACAGAGAGAGGCAGGTGTCCAAGGAGATAAAAGTAATAAATGCGGCTGCAGTTCTGGAGTGAGCTAGCCTGTCAGGCTGGTAATTAAATGAAAGCCCCTCTCAGGAAATGCTGGAAGCTAATAGATATACACGGAGATGCCAATTCATTTGCCTCAGCAATATATGTTAATTATAGCATGAGATTAATTTATACATTTTGCAGTGGGGAAAAAATAGCAGGGGTGGGAGGGGGAGAGCTTTCATCCTGCCAGTGATTATTTCAGGTGGTAGAGGTTATTAAGCACCTTATACTTCTTAAAAACAGAACAGTGGGTGAGAATGGGAGAGAGAAAATGTTTAATTGGAACAGGTCCTCTAAACAAAATTAACTAGTCACAGATTTATAACTGACCTGAACCACATTTGCAGACAGCTGCTAGGGGATCCTTTGCTTTGCCACAGCTCAGTAAGTACAGAGCCCCTGTTAGCAAATAGCTTCAGCTTGAGTCACTCTGTGTTGGTGTGGTGTAAAAGGATTTCTAAGAGTTACATGAGTGTGAAATTAGGAGTGCTGCAGTGGTGGATCACACCTACAGGACAAACAGCGGTTATTTGAGACCACGCTAGGCTCGAGGACGCTTTGGTAGGTGCACGGAGGTGCAGGAAAGGACTGACTTGTCATTAAAAGTGTGCTGGTGATCACTAGCAGAGCGGCATGTGCCACCTGGGCTTGGGGCAGTGAGCTCAGGACCCCGTCAGCTTTAGTGATGTGACACTAACTGTTGACAGAGCTGCCCAGCTCGTTCTAGTTTGTGGTCGTCTCGCTCTGGAAGTGAAATAACTGAGGCCAGACAGACATTGAAGTGGTGGAGATGCTGGTGCTTTCCTCAGTGAGAGGACTGTGACCCTGCTGCGTGCATGGGCAGTGTGTGTTTGTGTGTTACAGTCCCTCTCTGAGGTCATTTTTGACCCTTGTGTCCAGTTTCAATCACCCTTGTCACAGCTGTCAAGCTCTCACGTAACATCGCTGGGGCTCTCGTGCCCAGCCGCCTTCGTTAGCGGGTAGATGGATAGATGTGCCGTTAGCATTGTGTGCTCTGCCCCGCGGTGAGTCCGGAGATGCCGGGGCTTGCTGGTGGTGTGTGCCACTGCACAGCCCCTCTGCCGCCAGCAGCGCGGGGCTCTGCTGGGTGCGTGGCGCTTGTGGAAATGGGGCACCCATTTACACTTCCAAGTGTGGCGTTAAGGGCATGACTATAGGTATTTCAGCTCTGAAACACAGTGCAGCACAGCAGGCTTCTTTCTAAAAAAGTCCTTTGATCTGTAAAATTATCAGCATTGAGGCAGCAGAAGCAAAGCAGATTTTCCTTTATTTTCTTCTGCCTTGGAGGAGGAATACTCGCTTGCCCTTCAGTATGATTACAACCCATTTACCAACACTTTTTTCTGAATTTCAGACCTATGTTTCAGAACAGTCACAAGCAAGAAGTGTTTCTTTTCAGAGCCTGGAGCAGTCAGCATGAGGATAAAGTTTATTTAACAAAAAGAATACTTCCAGCTGAATTTGTATTGTGAAATTACAGGTCCATTTAAAGCAAAATAGAAATGGTGGTGGGTTAGGATCAGGGAAGGAAGATAATGACATCCGCTGCAAAGTGCATCCAACAGCTGTCTTCAAATTTTTAAGTTTTTATAGGACACTTTTGTTCGTGTAATTATGCAAAAGAATAGAACTAAAAAAAAAAAAGGTACTAGATGCTGAAAGCAAGCTCAAGTCTTGCTCAGGGAGTGCAGGTGGAGAGGTTATAAATGGTGTCTCAAATGCTGACTGATTTCAGAGCGATGGACTCTGTCCTTTCTGTCATGGAGGAGGTCTGTGACATTCCTGCTCGCACATGTCCTGTACTGGTTTGGGCTGGGATAGAGTTAATTTTCTTCACAGTAGCTAGTATGGGGCTGTGTTTTAGATTTGTGCTGAAAACAGTGTGGATCAATAACACAGGGATGTTTTCATTATTGCTGAGCAGTGCTTACACAGAGCCAAGGCCTTTTCTGCTCCTCACCCCACCCTGCCAGCGAGTGGGCTGGGGGTGCACGAGAAGTCGCGAGGGGACACAGCTGGGACAGCTGGCCCCAACTGACCCAAAGGGGTATCCCACACCGTATGGCATCATGCAGCTCAGCATAGAAAGCTGGGGGAAGAAGGAGGAAGCAGGGGATGTTCAGAGTCACGGCATTTGTCTTCCCAAGTAACAGTTATGTGAGATGGAGCCCTGCTGCCCTGGAGATGGCTGAACACCTCCCTGCCCATGGGAGGCAGTGAATTAATTCCTTGTTTTGCTTTGCTTGCATGCATGACTTTTGCTTTACCTATTGAACTGTCTTTATCTCAACCCATGAGTTTTCTCGCTTTTCCGATTGTCTCCCCCATCCTGCCGCAGGGGAGTGAGCGAGCGACTGCGTGGTGCTTGGCTGCCAGCTGGGGTTAAACCATGACAGTCCCCAAGGGATGGCTGGCCCAGGCAGGACCCTGCAGGGTGCAATCCCCACCAGGGCTGGCCCTGGCCACACACTGCTCGCACTGCAGCCATTGCCCTGGTCCCACATAAGTCAGCTCAGTCTCTGTTGTTCTAGACTGCAGCTGTCAATATGCACATTTTTCATTAAAAGAGGGTTGTCAACAGCTTTTTGTAATAGTATTTTAAATGTAGTTTGTTCTCGCTACTCTTGCTACAGAGACTGGCTGCTACGTCTCCTCCCAGGCACTGCTGTGATGTCCTCCTGCCCTGCTCTGAGCAATCCCTGTTGGTGCTACTGTAACAGCTGGAGGCCAGCTAGGAACGAACACGGGAATATTTTGTAAGTCTGAGCCCTTCCACTACCCTGGCATTTAAACAGAGATTGTTTTTATAGTTGTCCTCTTCTTGCAAATTAAAAAAAAACAAAAAAGATAGAAATAATAATTTCCCGCATTGCTTTGCATGCAAAAATACCAAGCCCCACAGTTGCCCCCATTTTCGCTGCCAATGCAGACACGTGGGATCAGTTTTGGGGGTTAAAACCAGGGATGTTCAAGTTGCCAGTGAAGACAGGTTACCTGCAGACTGCAGCTCAAATTCTGCTCTGGCTCAGTAGCACTGAGACATTTTGCTACTTTGAACAGAGGTGGTGAGTGAAGAAACCAGTTGGAGCCCCGTGTTCTCCCTGAGCGTCGGCAGAGGTGTTTCCGCGGGCCGGCTGCGAGTGCGCCTTCAGACACAGCACGGCACTCGCTGCAGCTCCGCTCCGAGGGCCTGGCGCTGCCAAGAGCTGTGAGTTTAAAACTAGCTGAGCCTCCCACACGGCAACATGATTTACTAAACCACTAAGATATTGGGTCAGCCTTGTAAATCATTTTAATTATTTCACTAAACAGGTTGTGGAAATAGATCAATAGAAAATATGGCATTTAGGCTTACAATGCTGTGCATTCATTATGGGAAAGAAATTATATTAAATGATTTAGGAGCTAATAATATCTGAAAATAACAATTTAATGGAAGCCTTCCAATCCTGCACTTTGAAAGCAGGATACAGCTATACACAGTCTACCCATTTTAATCTCAGTCAAGTATACACAGCAATTTTTTGATTCTCAGAGAAATGTCAGTCAAGTACAAGTAACTTACAGACTTTCAGCATCCCATAAATTACATTATAATAAAACAAAACCAAAGAAACTGTCAACAATCATTTTTACATACTGGCAGGGTCACACAAACCAGGCACGTAAAAAATAAGAAAATACATTACAATATAACAAAGTGGCGGTGTTACACAGCAGGGGCTATTTTCCACTTGCAATTGCTATTTCTGTGAGACTGTGGTTTGCACTGCTGGGCTTGAAGGGCACTTCTCTCTAAAATGTTGGGGGTTTGTTTCAAACATCAGAATACTAAATGCATGCTATATACATGAAATATAGATAAAGAGACGGCAAGGGAAAGAAACCAGAAACCAGAAAAACCTAATCTCTCCTGTGCAGAAAAAGCCAGGTGTCACCGTTCAGTACTTGAGGTCAGCATTGCTCTGTGACAATTATTTTACTGTGGCTAAACTAAATTTGGTACGCTGTGTCCTGGTTTTCTTAATGCATGCATGATAGTCACCTGTGCTGTTAAAATATTTTCTCCTGAAATAAGCTGTGCATTGTGACTATGTAATGCCTTATTGGCCATCAAGTAACGACGCTGAACCAAGCAGGCACGACTGTGGGCAGAATTTAAGCTGCAATCAGATAGTGCACCTGTGTCGCCTGCTCGTTTCAAAGTCTGCAGCCTACTGATAGGCAGTTGTCATATCAGCTATCTCCACTCTGGTTTGCAGGCAGAGTTAAGCTTTGCTTTAAGGCCTCTGGCTAGATAGCATTTGAATTATGCACTTCATCACACCCCAATTAGCTGGGGATGCATGACGAAAATCATTATCAGTGAGTTTATTTGGGAAAACACCTTATTTGCTACTTGGTTCAGCATATGAAGGAAAACACCTCCACCCCCCCTCTTTCTCTCCACTGAGAAAAGCTTGTTTTAAAGCAGAGGGAAACTTTGAGCTGTGGCAAATTGTTCTGCTCCTGCTTATTCACCTGCCCCCTTGAGCTCCATCTGGCCGTTTTAGGAACGTTAAGTGTTGCGCAAATAAAAATAAATGGCTTCAGCATGACCACAGAACTGACTGAGCACATTCCCTGTGCAGGCTGTGCAGCATGTCTGTCTCTTACTCCCAAGACCCCGCAGCAGGTGAGTTTTACGGTGTCCTCAGGTAAATGGCACCTGTGGCTTCCCACACTGCCCCCCCCATTTTGCAGTCGCACTCCCAGCTATAAACAACAAACTGGACGGATGTTTTTCCCAAGCCCTGTAAATGCCAGCAGCAATAGATGAGCACTGAATGAAGGGAACCGCACTGTGTGAGCACATGGCATTTTCATGGCCCTGAACATGAGCGGTGCTTGCTTTGGTGCTGCTCTGCTCCAAAACCCGGCAGTGGCAAGGTCTGAATTAACCTGGGTAATGAGCCTAAACTTGATTGACTTTTCCATGCACATTTATGACTAGGTTGACAAATACTTTCTGAACCCAGCAAAGCGCCACGCTTTTGCTTTTGAGATGCTTTGCTTTAGTGAAATGCTTTAGTCTAGCGTAAGTAGCATAAAACCTCTCTGGTCTTAAAATGATTAACTCTTGGGTTAATAAAGAGATTTTATGTTCCTGGAAAATATTGCAAAAAGTTCAGCTTCTCACATTTTACACGCTGGCAAGCTGGCTTTAGTTCCGTTTCCTTAGTCTTGATATTAAATCATGTTACAGTTCAGATTTTGACAGGTGCCTGGTGTGTGTTGCTACCTACTGTTTGCTGGCGTTTGAGCTCCCCCAGCCCGGCAGCAGCGAGGCGAGCCTTTCTCCTGTCTCCCCTTACACACTGAAGAACTGCAAGGTGGCCACATCTACAAACCCACAACAGGATCAGTGCACTGGTATGTACTCAGTTTTGGCCTTCCTGTCTTGTCAAACCCTGCTTATCTCCCTGGAGACTGAAATGGCAGTGTTAGTAATTATTAAAAGATTTCACTATATAAGGAGCCTGGCTGCTGCCTTCAGTGGGACTTGCCTAGCTCACACACAGTCATTAGCTCAACCAGTGACTTAACCATAAACCGAGGTGCATTCTAACCAGGATTGCAATTAGCACCTTGCTGTGCATTTAACGAACTTGGGACTTTCATACCACTATACTATAAAAGCTGAAATTATATCCAAGCACTCTATAAATGGATGACACTATTATCATTATTTGTAGCACTGAGTGATTGTATTTTTACTGTCTTGCACTGAATTAGCATAAATGAATCACAAATGTGAGTGTATTTCGGTAAAGATCATAAAGTAACTGATGCTTCTTTAATCAAACTGTGCATTTTCATGTCTCATTTGATTTTGTAGCCTTCAGCTTCTCTTGTGCACTTCCTTGAGTGCTGTGTTCCCCTCAGGGTAACAGGTACCACTGACGCACGGTTCCAGCTAGATCATCGCTCAGCACCGTTATTCCTTGGCCTGACTCAGAACTAGATGTGCACACCATTTCCTTGTCCAAAGATTTATCAGCATTCCCAAGGAAGCGCAGCTCCCAAGCCACCGCGCTGCCTGGCTCAGTCACGGTAAGGCACGCTGACTAGGCCTTTTGGCTTTCCAGAGCAGCGCACGCTCGGTGAAACAATGTGCTGTGCTTAACAGCAGCCTCATTCCTGTCAGAGACACAGGATTAGTTTAACTAGGGAAAGCAGACTTTTGAGGGTCCCTTCGGGAACGACGGGTGGCTTTTCCTTGTGCTCCTGCTGTCCTTGCTGGCTCAGAGCTGGGGGAGAGGCAGTGGCTGTCCAGTGGAGCGGAGTGCGCGAGGCTGAGCCGTGCACTGGGACGCTGAGCAAGAGGTTTCCTGAGCTGCGCTGGCCACGGCCCTGGGAGCCTGGCGGCATCGCCCCCGCTGCCCTGCTTTCAGGGCTTTCAAGAGCCCAGGCAGCGGAGGAAGAGAAGTAAGAGTCCTCACCACCACACCGGTGGTGCTCTGGAGGCTGCAGGGGCTGGTTCTCTGAGAGCGTGTCTCAGAGACGGCCCATCTCCCAGCCTAGGGCTGCCTGATGCCACCAGAGGCCACGCGTCCTAAGGGGTGATTTAGTTACCAGACCCTTTGCTAAAACCTGCCCGAGCTGTTCCTATCTAGGTCCCGGCAACACACCGTGTTGCTGCTCTTGGGAGGGAAGGATGAGGCAAACCGAGGCGGAGTGTCAGAGCCCTGGCACTGACCTTCCTCATACCCATCCTAACATACCCTAATTACAGCATGTACAGTAAAAAGAGGCTCTGCCATGGTAATTTAGAGCTAAACCTCCTGTTTACCATTGACTATAAATACTGAAGCACTCTTAAAAAAAAAATTAAAAACTATTATAATAAACACAGCACAGAAATCAGAAGTATCCTACTATTTTTTGCCGAAACAGCTGTCTCTGACTGACAGCCTAAATATGAGCACTTGCCTAGATACCATGTAGATCACCCTAAACCCCAAAATGAGTCATGATACTCACTGGATTGTCAGAGCAACTTGCAAGCCTGAAAAATATTTAGGAATGAAAAACTCCTATTCTAGTTTGTTTTAAAAAATCAATTTCTTCAGATTTGCAAGGAAAGTGACAGGAAAATCCAAAAATAAGAGCCTATTTTATGTGGTACTGTCTTTTCATCCTGTGTAACTCTACCTGTTACTATTACTGGTGCCTGTTGCTGTGTAAAGTCTTACCTGCTGTTTCCTGTTTCAAGGGTATTAACACAGAGATGAATTAAAAGTTTCTGACAGATCTGGTCACAGAATAGAAATACAAAAAATAGCTTAACACTGTCTTTCCCAGAGTAAATTCCAAAAATGTCCTATTGGAAAAATATAATCTCTAATTGAACTGTAAGCATTTTTGAGTTATTTATTAAGATACTTGCTAATATTGTGATATAAGATACTTATAAGATGATTTTCCATATGAAATTTAAGAAACATTTTGACAGTAACAGGAAACCAAATCTATAGGCAACAACTAGGGAACTTCAATAACTAACTCTACAGCAAGGTCCTCTCTGATTTGACTCTTAATGTACTGGGACTGTCCGTGACTGCTGTAATAAAAAGTCTGGCAGTCACCATAGGCAGACCAGGAGATTTCAGTCCATGCGTTGACATTGGCGTGGCTCCTTAAAGCCGTCTTGGTCAGTGCTAAGTTTTGGGTGGTCATTGATGCAGAGCTGAAGCACCTATTTTCCCAGGCTGGCTCCGTTTGTAATAATAGCCATCTTTATTCTGCAGAGATTACTGTGTTTTAGAAACATGGTCTAAAAATAGCAACAAACCCCTCCTTTGCTTCCTCTTCCCCATCCCCTGTCAAACCACACGGCTGTACCCAGAGAACAGGCTCTGCTGCTGCTCTGGGGCAGGTCAGGCTGATGCAGAAATCCCTCACAGCCGCCCTCCTGCCTTGCTGGGATTCTTCCAGCCTTGGTCTCATTCTCTCTGTTTTAGGGCCGCTAATTTTCCTATGGAGTAACTGCAACTGTGTGACCAAAACCCAGACCTGCCCCACGCATGCACACAGCCGTGGGCTCTGCCTCAGGGCATCTTGCCAGAGAGCGAAGCCCCAGACGCCCAGCAGCCCCCTGCATCGCAGGTCAGTGGTCTGATCTGCAGCGCTACAAGGCTGCCAGGTATGTAGACAAAAACGCCACAAAAGCCCAAAAACAGTGAGGAAGAAAAAAATTCCCCATCTTTCCTCTGCTGTAAGAGGATGTTTTACCATTAAACACTCCCTATTCATCAGCAATAATTTGTGTATGTCGGGATCTTCGCACTCTCCCACGGCCCGTAGCACTGGTTTTCCCTACCTGGTGGCAGAGAACCCAGGGGGTGTCACAGGTGGCATCCCCACGGGCTGGCAGCTCACTGGGCTGCACGGCTGAGCTGCCTTGGCAGGGCTGGGGGAGCTCTCCCTGCTCCCAGCAAACCCAGGCAGCGTGCTCGCTTGCTACAAATTAATATTCTCGCAACAATCCCCCTCCAATCAGTCTTTGCTAAAAGCATTAATTAAGACTTTAACATTTTTGATCCCATCAATTTTCTGTTCTCTTCTTATTAAATAGATGTACCAGGGGAGTTTGAATAATAACTGCCCAAAGTTTGGGGATAATGAATAAATGAACTTCGCTAGCCTCTGGCTAAGCATGAAATTTACTGTGTAGTAACAAATGCAGCAGCGGCAGCTCATACATTAACCAACCTAGTTTTGACACGCAAGTTTGGGAGCACGTTATTTACTTACTAGTTCTAAGTGAGACTGGGCTCCAAAATGTTTTATGCAGGAAATGAAAAATGACATGTTCAGACAGTCCTTTGCATTCTGCCTCACTGTGAAGCTGCTCACTCGCCCATCTTCCCTTCGGTGGGGCTCTGGCCCTCTGGCCACGCACAGTGATGTTTTCAGGACTGCACACTTTCTTTTCTTCAGGAGTTTTGCCAGAACAGGAGCATACCAGGAGGTACGCAGTTTTGCTTTTTACTTGCTAGGTCTTGGCACTTTGAAGGTCACCTGCATGCTCTGAAACGACTTTTGTTCCATGTATTTTTTTACATGTGCATGGCTCCAGTACCAGCTCTGTTACACTGCTGTAAATCCATTCATTTTTGTAGAACTCCATTAACTCGCAGTGGATTTATAGCGGTGCAACTGTGAGCAAGCTATGGCTGATGGTGCAGACTGGAAATATTACAAGGAAAAGTGCAAAGTTCTATTGATTTTCTCTCAGGAAAAAATGTGTGTTTCCTTATGATTATATTACAGATGACTCAGCTCTGGCCCCCAACAGCCATCACTCACGTTTCCCAGCTCAGCTGCTCGCTGGCTTTGCGAGGAGGAGCCGCTGACTGTGCTGTCCCCAGCGCCAGGACCAGGCGCCGTCTCCTCGGGTGCCTGGTGACGCACCCACCCCACCACCGGCGCTGGAGAACGTTCTGCCCGGCTCTGCGTGGCACTGCAGGAGACACGCTGCCTTTCCGTGGCTCTGCAGTCCAAGCACTTATTCCTAATCAATTCTGACAGCAGACACCACGAGGAATGCTGAGATTTATGAAAGAGCAAGATTTGCCACTAGCCTCTGTCTATTAAGGGTGCAGCAAACCCTCACTTTGCCCTTTGTAAATACAACCAGCAGAAGCAAGGCACTTGCCCTTTTCAGAAGAGCAAGCACTCTCAAAGGACAGATGCTTTAGCAAAAGTCTTTAACACGCTTGCAAGCAGTGAGGTTCCAAATTCTCTATGTTCTTCCATCAAAATGCTTCTCATTTCTTTAAGTGCTTTTTAAAGACTAAATACTGTACTGAAAGCTGCTGCCTTCTTTTTAGCCATGGGGCTAAAGCATGCATGGGGCCAAACGTAGGCTGTGTGTTTTGCAAAAAAGCTGACCTGAACGTGGAAACAGAGGCCCCAGAACCTGGAGGACTCATTCTGCACGATTCTGAAGGCGACGCATAGCAAAGGTAATGTAGAGCGAGCTGGGTTATCTTGGCAATCCGCTCCCTTGTGGAAGTTATCCTGCATGCCGAGAATGAGTTATCTCTGCGTGTGTGCAGGTCTTCACTGGAAAGAAAAGATGCCTATTGCTCTTGTTAGACGAGATTTTTCATCAAATCCTCAGGTTATTATTTAGTAGGCCTGAGTTTTTATAGTGGCTTGGGATACAAGAATTGTTATTCCTACCATGGCACACTTCATTCTGATCTCAGAAAGGATAAAAAAAGTTATTTTTAGTTGCAGTTTTAATATTTTTTCACATTTAATGTGATTAAAGTCTAAAATACCTTGATAATTCTACTCCTGCCACTGCATGCAAAACTTCTAGTCGCTGCTACATGCCTGTGCAGGTAACAGGCTACAATACAATGGGAAGGACAAATACGAGAGGCCGATGTATTTCCTCCCGTGTTTTTTTTGCAAACCACACCATATGCAGTGCCAGCTACAATGTACTCCATAAGCGCTGAAAGAAAAGTATTGGAGCAGAGCAGATGATCTGTTTACTGAGACCATCCTGTGGTATGGCTGAAGTTGAAACGGAAGCACAACTACTCCTAGACAGCTATGCTCCACTGCTTCAAGCAGCAGCTATTTCTTTAGATAAATTTAAGCAGATTTTCTTCTTGTGGAAAATTTTCTTTCGTTCTCTCCCTTAGAAGGAAGATGAGTCACTGACAAATACTTACTGCCCTTGAGAAAAAGCAGCAGTGCTGAGGAGGTCGCCAGAGGACTCACAGTTCAAACCCAGGCTGGTTTCGCCTTTGTGACCGGCCATTACTCGAAGGATTAGAGCTTTCATGACATTACAGACTCCACACATACGTCTGCTTGAATAATTGTCCTTGAACAAGTTCCCAGACATGAATGCCAGTATTAATTTAGGTGTAGTCCAACATCCAAATTTTTTTTCCATCCGTCTTTTCCTTTCAGGTTATAAGACTCACCCTCCTGTGCACCTATGGAAGCCGAGGACTGTGTACTTCAGTGTCTTGCGCTTTGATGCACTTTACAGGCTTGCAGCAACCATCTCCCCCAAGTTCTTCCAAAGAGCAGTTCTGCTTTTTCTGGGACGATTATGTATTCTCCAATCCACAGGAAACTACAGCTGGCATTAAGAGGATGAACATTCTTACAAAGAAAAGATTTTGCCACCTTCGGATCCCCGTGGTAAGTTTGCCCCACTACGAGAGGGCTTTTATTACCACAATTCAGCTGCATGTATGAAACGCACAGCTCCCTCACAATTACTCATAGTTCTAGAAAAAGCGAATTCTGACCATGGGAGGAATTGAAAATCCCTTTCTATCCTCCTTCTAGGAGAGGACTCTGGCAATGGCATGTCCTGCTTCTGCTCCACAGCTTCTACAGGCAGAGCCCTGCTGGCGCTTAGTTGTCACTTTACCATTTTCACAATTAAGGTCCTTTCTGAAATGCTACACAAATGAAAGGGTAAGCACCACAGTCAGACATAGGAAATCTCAAAGTACGCCACTAAATTCAGCTAAAGAAGGTCGTGGCTTTTTACCAAGTCAACCTGTTATCTCACTTAAAACCCATGTATTCTGCAACAGAAAAGTAACTGCTGTATTTACTGTAAGAAAGCCTTTTGCTTCATTAAAGGCAGGCTCACTGGGTAAGACAAGTGACACAATTACATAATTTTAAAAACCCAAACATATTTTAAACAAATAGGTTTAGGGAATACAACGTTCCAGGTCAATCCATTTTTATTTTCATTTTCCACTGCTTGAATCGCCTTTTTGCAAAGAGGCCTGGAGAAAACCAAAGCAACTTACCTTGCGTACTCCAGTGTCCAACTGGCTGCCCAGAGGTAACCAGTGCCACCGCCACCACACAGCTATAGCTCATGCCTGGTCAGCACAGCCCGCTGTGGGGCTCTGCAGTGCGTGGGGGTGTGTAGTACATAACTGATACCAGTTTTTCTTTGTTTGTGATGCACCTTTCTGCAATTCTCAGTGCTGTGACAAGGCAGGAAATCGACACAGCCGTGAAGCCTTCTCAGGGAGCTTCAGGACACAGGGAAAGGGACACAACATCTGTAAAAACTTTATTTCAAAATCTTTTTATTCAACTGTTATTCAGCAATATACAATACTGTTTATAAACAAATGTCTTACCTTGTTTCCAATCTTCATTTAAAAATAAATATTATTGACAGTGAATATTAATTATGGTAAGATGTACCTTTTTAATTAAAATGTCTCCAAAAGAAATAATTTAATTAAAAAAGAAAAAGGAAATCCAAAAAACCTAAACACAATAATCTACTAAAAATATTTCCTTTCTTAGGAAGGGCTTTGACCCAACATCTTTACATATTGTCATAAAGATAACTGCTCAACAGTTCGTGCAAAATGAAGAGTCAGAGGAAAGGTTTAGAAAAGAAAAAAAAAATTACATTAAAATAGAGAAATCATAAGTGCCATGCACAGAGCAGGGCTTTACACATAGTCTGGAAACTAGATGCATTATTCTATGTGGTTTACTTTCTGTGGCATCCCCAAAAATATGTATTTCCCCCCCCACGCAGAATTTATCATGCTTCTTTCAGTCTCTTTCTGTCCATCTTTAAAACTGCAGTGGTTTTTTTTTTTTCTTTTTGTCAGGGGTTTGTTCTGTTTTTAAATAGGTTCCTTTTTGTTTGGCTGAGGAGGAGTGGAGGAAGTAGTCCGTCAGTGGTTTACTAATAAATGTACAAGCTTATGCAGTATTAACAGGAACATATATAGGAGTGGGTCTGTAGCATAAATAGGTCCTGTACCTAGAAAAGAAAGAGACAAGGGAGAGGAGGAGATTTTATTCTTTATCTTTTCCAATGGAGAAGATAAATGCAGAGGAGAAATACAGGAAGATTTATTTTTATCACTTCAGAGCCAGGGGTCAGAAGCTTAATTTTAATAGTAAAACAGCATCCTCAAGCTATCCAACTCAAATAGCTTTCTCTTCCCCCACCCAAATCTAACTCCACTTAGGTCATTTCATTATGCATTACTAATGGTACGCCTAAACTTGGCTGCAGCCAAGTTACCAGCAATTGAGACTTCTATAAATACATCTTAATCTGGTATATAGTTTCTTGAGAAATGACAGGTATCAACCACCCATTACTTTAAAGGGAAATGACAAATGCTGCGGCTGTACTCCTTGATTAACGGGACATGAACCCATTTCATTTGGAATGGGAACAGCAGGACCTTGACATCTTCTTTACCTTTTATAGGAAAGAGCAGAATTTTAAATTAAAAATGTGCACAGGAGCTATAGAAAAACAGAGGTCAGATGTGGAACACATCTGTTACAGTCATTTCATCCAAACCCTGGGAGGACAAGACTGCTCCCGCTCCTATGAGGTAAGCTTGTGAGGCACGGTACGGGGCCGCGGGGTAGTTACTTACGTGCCGTGCCGTGCCGTGCCGTCACAGGCGGGCCCGTGCCTGCGACCTTAGGGCTGTAGAAGGAGGATGCAGCTCCCCCTGGGCAGGGGCGGACACCGGTGCCTTTGCTCACAGCAAGAAGTAGCATCCATGTCCGTACTGCAGCTAACAAGGCTGTCCCCGCCTCACACCCACTTACACTAAGATACTCGTTCAGGTTTTTTGCTTTCTAGTTATGTGCACCAAAAAGGGGGGAACCGATCGTGCCCCCAGGGTCTGGCCCCCTCTCCGTTGTGTGGGAGGACCGAGCCAGGGGGCTGAGCTTCGTTGGCCGCGCTCTGCCAGGAGCGCAGGACACGCAGCACGGCGCTGGGGCTGCTCCACCTCTGGAACAGGGCACTGCTCTGCTGCCGGGGAAGGGTGAGAACAGCCCCTTCCCACGGAGCAGCTCTGCTGCCCTGGCGCAGCCCGCGCCACTGCTGCAGGACAAGAGGCTGCTGCCTGTCAGGCCCCAGGCCCCCGCTGAGCCCACGCAAACAGGGCTGGGCCGGCCCGCACCAGCAGCTGTCTGGGTCCCAAATGCCAACGGGTGACACCCTTCCAGAGCTGTGACACAGACCAGCATCTGCAGTTATCACCAACACTGTAACACGACAGCAGGGGGCCGCACGCCCGTGACTGGTGTCTCACGTGGCTGTGGGACGTTTCCACAGGGGTGAATGCAGAAACAAGCCCAGCCGGAGCTTTGCCCTGCAGCTGGAGTGCGCAGAGGCACCCAGGAGGAGGCTTCACCAGTGCTGAACACCCTACAGACACAAGCAATCGATGCCCCCAAAAGCCACAGCCACCCAGAAAAGTGAGTGTCAGAGCCACTCTGCAAAGCATGAAAGCTTTAAAAAACCCCACTGGTTTCTGGTGTTCAGTATCTCTGAAAAAGGAATCGGGCTACTTCTATTTAGGCAACTCACTTCAAATGCGAACACTTTAGTCTTGGTCTCCAGGAGATGTGAGCCTCTCGCAGTTGCAGCATGATCAAAGGAAATACCTCGAACAGTTCCCGAGTAAACCACTGCTCTTGGGCTCGCTGGTCAGGCTGCCTCGTAATCTGTATATACCTCACCAGCAAAGCTGAAGTATTATTATCCCATATCAAAAAATAGTTCCTAGTAATATGGCGTGCAATTGAGGAACTCAAGAAATGTCCCCATAGTGCTATCCCACAGCCGCCTAGACTGTGTGGAGATTATTTAGTTATTAAGGTTTTAATTAAATCCTTGCATGCACAAACATGTGGCTAAGGACCACTGACATACCAACAGCAAGGCATTAAGATGAAGACAGGATTTATCTTTTTAAAGCTAAAAGTCATTAACAAAGACAATTAAATCAGGTAACTAACGGAGTAACTGATTAACTTTTTGGAAAAAGACACTAGAAATAGGTACAGCAAAGTGTGCAACAGCTGCTAAAGCTCAGGCTCCCAGCCATCACAACAGGACAGACACTCACCAGCCCCAAACGTTCTCGCTGCTCTGAGGCAGCAAGGCAGGAGCTCACAAGCTCAAACTCACCCTCCCAACCCCAGGAACCAGCCCCACAGAGCCAGGGTGCAAGGAGGGTCTGGCCCTGGAGACCTGGGGGCAGGAGAAGCAATTCGGCTGGGGAACGCAGCGGGAGCCCTGCCCTGCCAGACCTCCCAGTCTCTGTGGCAGCCTGGGTGCAAGCAGGGCTGTGACAGCCACTCCCCAGCCTCAGAGCCCTCCTCCTCCAGCAGGTCCCCCCTTCCCTTAAACATATCCAGTCAATTCACAAATACATTATATCCTACAGTTCTAGCAAGGATAAAACCCTAACAACACACCTGCCTACAGCAGTGAGAGAAGACAGCTTGCTGACCAGGAAGGCTGAAAGCAAAGCCCCATCTCCCGCCCGTCTCGAGCCGATGTGCCGCCAGACCGCTTATTCACAAAGTGCACTCGCTGGCACAGCGGACCCATAGCGCCAGCCACACATCCCCCTTCCCCGGCTGTCAGGTGGCTGCTCTCACTGCTGGGACACGGCACAGCTGCAAGAATGCCAGCCCAGGACGGCCCCCACGTGCTACTGCTGTCCCCCATGCCCAGGGATGGCAAGGGCAGCCCAGCAGCAGCCGACGCTCCTGGCAGCTGCGCGCCGCTCACAGGTGCTGAATTTGTGCCCGTTCCACACCTGCCCACCACCGCGGTGAAGATCTGGCCCCGGGTATTTATTATGCTCGAACCTGAGGGTAGCAAGAACCCATTTTTCCCTGCCAGAGCTGAACTTGGCCTCTCAACGAACAGGAGGAGAGTTACTCAAAAAGCAAGCTGCACTTCTGTAAGGGAGGAATCCTGGAAACGCTGAGGAACGCAACCTGGAGAAACTGGCTCTTGTAGCTCAAGTGCTCTTACAACCGTAGGGCTGCGAACGACACCAGGTTAGGATCGTCTCTGTTTTGAATGGAAAGTAGTATTAGTCACAACCCCACGCAGCAGCTGTGTGCCTGCTAACCACAGTCATTCCTACACCAGTTTTACCTTTATTGACTAGTTTTAGTTTAAATCTCTGCAGAACTGTGAATTCAGTCTAACAGTCCAAATTTGTTGTCATTTCCTCTTGTAGAAATTGCTGTTGTTTTTAACTACATTCTCCATCTGATTAATTTGACAGCAGAACGTGAGTTCAGAATCTCAGCAGTTAAATAAAACATTGGTAAAAAAATATTTGAAAGCAGTTATTCTTACTCAACACCAAATACAAGCTTCTCTTTTCATACTGATCCAGTGTTAATCTCCTCTAGGACTCCAGGCAGTAGAAGAACTTCAGAATTCTCTTCCCTCTGAGCATAAGCAGACTAGAATTTCCAGTAATTTCTCCATGTTTAGTTAACCTGAACCCTCTCCATTGTAGGTAGTATGGATAGACAAGCTGGACTTAGTGTCCTCAATTCTGCTTTTACCGCGGTACTAGAAGTTTTTACTTTTACTTAATAAATTGCTACATTTTTAGATGTAAACACAATACAACAAGGTCCTGACCACTAGGACATGCGACTGACCCAGATCTGAGAACAGAGTGTTTCTACCCAGGGACTTTAAATCAAAGTACATGGTTACTTACAAACCACAGACACTTAGAGGAAAACACTTCATTTATATTTTGAATATTCATTTGATGTTTTGTTATTGTACTACATAGATTTACGATTTTGCTTTTAAATTATTTATATGCACATGGCTAAAAGGGAAAGCCTACCACTAAGCAGAACAATAACAAATTGTTCTGTTTGGGTATGGCGAATTGCTCTCTGGTATCACTCATCCTTCTTTTCGATTTACAACATAATAATGTTTTACTGTAGTTTTCTATTTAATAATTTGTTTTGTGCCAGCATTCATCAAAGTTTGACTTAAAGCAGTTCATCCAATTGAAAACAAACATTAACCAACCAAGTGACTTGTGACACATGGAAAAAATGGGATGATTCTTTTACAAACTGTATTTAACCAATGGCCAAAACCCACAGTTTCCAGCAGTTACCTATTTTTCTTCTGAGAAAGAATCTGAAAAGTCCCTTGATGTCTCTTTCTGAGATGGTGGTAAAATGCAGTGGCCCATATAATAAAAAGCTGAAAGACATCAGTAGCCTCTTTTCCTTGAAGGATGAGGTAACACCTTACATCTGACTGCCCGTTCATGACAGAGCTGTGACCCCAGCTGGCAGCATCACGAGACATTTCTCTGTACTGGCTTTTATGCAGTGACCTGTTAGCCTCGGCCTGTTTCCTTTCAGAATAAGGTTCTATTAAAACTCTCAAACCCGGCATTTCATTAAGGGGAGAGGGATCAAACTGACCATATAGATTAATTTAGTCTCTCCAGAAACTTTAGACTGCTTGAGACATTCTCAGAGAAATGTGTATCTATAGAAAAAATAGGGTGTTATATGGGTTGCCGGTCAAGGATCATTACAGGCAATAATCTCCTGGATAAAACAAATTCTCTCTCCCTGACGTACATTTGGAGCACTTCCACTGAAATGAAGGGAATTTACCAAACTTCAAATCTAAGAGCTTCTTAGAAGTTTTTAATTAAAAAAACCCATTACTAGAGTCACTGTACACTTACTGAAGAGTTAATAAGCTTACACCACATTAGAATTACTCCAGTCTGCGACATGATCTTACAAGCTGCACATATCCTTCTTCCACTGTTAAATACTCACAGCACAATCCACACGCTGCAGTTTTGCTACTGAGGCTCATAACCGGTGCCTTCGCCGTGCTACTCCTCCCCAAGTGCTGATTCTCCTGATGCTGTGCAGAAGCGTATCCAGAGCCTCCGCCAACTTCAGCAACTCTCCCAGCTGCACCCTGCAGCACGGCACCTAATGTGAGGTGCTCCTGTTAAAAGTAGTACGTGGTACTATAGAAATCTATGCAAAAATACTAAACTATGGGCCCCGTTGCTCCTGGCTTTCAGCTGGCTGTGGATCCTCACGCCTAGGCACAGCCAGAAACAGCTCCTGAGCTGCCTTTTGGTGCTGCTCATTTTGGCAATAGTGACTTCCCACGTATTTATAAGCAACTGCATGGGATCTGCTTACCACTGAACCTGCCCAGAAGGCATGACGATAAAACTAGTTTTCAACCCACTACACATTTTTATTTATGATTCGATGAATTTTGGAACAGCTTTCTATAACTCATCTCAAAAAAAATATCTCACAGAAGTCAGTACGTGTATTTATTTCTACACAGCCATGCAGGTATAAGCTAGCGATCCTGCTTACTTCCTCCATGCCATCGAGGTCTGCAAGGTGAAGAGTAAATCTGACGCAGCTGAGTGAGCACTGCCCTCCACACCCTTCTTCCTGAAATGCCATTTCACTTTCCCTATCCACACTGTAGCCTCAAACTCTCCAGGAAACTGAAACCAGTTTTACTGGCCAGAGTTTTGGAAAACTGTGTCATCATTTTAGGTCTTCTCAAATACACCTGAGTTTCACCCTTTGTCTGCCTGCTCTCTTACCATACGCCCTGCGATGTTCAGGCCTATGTTCAGAACTGAACTGCCGAAATACCAAGTAACAAGAGTAACTTTATTCCATGCTTCTTGGAATTCTGGAAACTCAACAGGTTTCAGTACTTCAAACAAGATTCCATTTGCATTTGCAGTATTTAGCACTCCTAAAGTGACCCCATTCAACTTGCCCATACCTGGATCTATTCATGTGCTGGGCTGAACTCACCTGACTGACCACAGAGGTGAGGCAGAACGTAAAGGCTTGGTAACCCTACAGGGGCTGCAACAGGGCACCACAATGCACGTTTCCAGTATAGGTAGAAAAATAAATGTGTATTTGAGAAAAATCCAATTCTTTGTTGTTCTTAATTTTGATTTGGTTTGATGTGAAATCTGAAAAAGCTCATCCAGGACAACTGTGGGTTTAGTGGTAAACCACAGCGTGAGTGGCAGGAAGGCACAGGAATTGCACCACACAGAGGCATGACAGCGCTGCTAAGATGACCAGCGGAACCTTGTTTTCTTGAGCGGTATCTTCTAGCTCCCAGAACATTTCAACTGACGTGCTTAACCCCCACCCAGAGAAAGAGAACTACGACATGGCTAACCACCCTTGAGTACCGTGAAGCTCCCGTTTTAGCATATTCTGTGAAAAATGGGTCATATGCGTCACGTAGTTACGGACTGATTAGAAAACAAAGAAATTGGATGGCAAGGAGAGGGAGTTGTCGTCATGCAAGGAAAGAAAATTCTGGTTCTGATACAAAGCTAAGAAAAAAAGATTCCTCCTGCAGCGTCGATTTCCTGAAGTACTGCACTGCTTTGCTAGAAGCCGACCTGTGTGAGTGCCTGCGAGACAGGGCAGGTGCAGGAACTGGTAGAGGAGTTGTGCGTATGTTTCTTAAGGCACTCACAATTACGGAGGTGGATTTCTGATCACATTAGCGCTCCTTGCAACCGAGACTCATTAAGGCCAAGTTGTTCTCGAAATCCTAGGACTGACAATCCCTTCCAACCATGCATATGGTACACTGATCAGTCAAGTGCTCAATTATCCTCTACGGAGGCTCCTCCCTTTTTCTCCTAGATCATAAGGGCATTATTAGACATAAGCTACAGGATTAGATGGACAATTGATCTGATCCAGTTCGACAGTTGCTGCAGGTCTGCGCGGCCGGCCATTTTTGCATTAAACACAGCTACTAACAAACAGAAAGAGGGATAGTTAAACTAGGGGATTTGATGAATGTATGGAAGTGCGTATCAGGTAGAGAGCAAGAAATAATTAAACCTTTATAAAAAATATTTCTACTTTTTAGGTTGTCAGAGAAATAAGCAGTTCCATTGTCAATAGGTTGGTGAAAACTCATCTCCCACTAAAGCTCCAAGAAGTAGGGACACATAATACGGGAAACAGCTGGTACATTTCCCCTCAGTTTCCCCACTTCCCTTCTGTGGTAGCCAAAGATGTACAGAGCAGTCAGCAGTCTTACTGAAAGCCTCACCCTGCTTCTTCCAAATGCTATATTTGTGTGAAAAATGCCATATTTGTGTGAAAACTGCTGTACTGAGAGAAGGTGGTGCCCCCAGAGAGCCCAGCAGAGCAGCAGCTGAGTGGATTCATGCTCTTGGGATCTGTCCTACACAGGAGACAGCCAAATAAATCACCACCCAATCACTCCAAATATCCACTCTTGGAGAAATTAAGGAAAACCTTCAAGAAAACACCAGCATATGCTTCAAGAAAATAACAACACTAATTTAACAAGCTCCAAAAGGAAACACTGCTACAGACAGTGTCAGTGTAGAATAGCGACATATCCTGAATACTTAAAGAGTCACTCACTCTGTATAGATCATGCAGCTTAAATACTTTATATTGTTCTGCATTTAAATAAGCCAGTAAATTTCCTATTTTGAGACCTGCAGCTGGTCTCTACTTTGTAGTACATTCCCCTAAACAGATTTCTGCTTTGGTATCTGCGAGATTTCTCCTCACCAAGTATCTTACTAAAGAAACCCAAACCATGCAACTATGGATTTGTTTTATTTCCAGAATCTTCTGCAGTTCCACGACCTACAACTTACCAAAACCAAGCACCATTAATTCACTCCTCGAACACTTGAATAATGAAAGATACAAAATTCTTTGTAGTGCTACGATTTGGTGGAAAATTAATTTTGAACTAAAACATATAGAAAAAAGCCCAACTACATTAGTGGTAGTTCGGGTAGCAAATAAGCATCCAGCCCTACGCATCCTTCTTCAGTACTACTATGTGAGCAAGTCCACATCACACTGATACAAACAAATAGCAAAAAGCCCAACTCAAACTACCCAAATCACGGGGCAATGAAGAACACTGGTAGCGGGTGTTCAGTTACTGAGCTTTGAAGTGAGTCTGGGCCATATTCTCAAGTTTTTCATTATAAGCAGGAGGACTAAAAAGCCACGCTGCAAAAAGCAGGCAAGCTAGATACGGTCACACAATTCTGTAAGTCAACACTTTAGGAAAAGGCTTGCAATAAAAGCCCCACAAATTTCACATTCTGTAAGTATTTGCAACCCAGAAGTAAAGAACAAGACATTGCAGTTCTCACTTTACTGTCTTTTAGGGTATTTTTGACTTGATCAGGATTAGAAGCCAGCCACCAATGTAGCTGTAATTACCACTCCAATCAGAATTACTAAAGTTAAGCAGATCTGAGTGCAGATTATCTAAGGATTTTTTTTGAAAATAACCCTATCCTGTCCATACGTAAAGAACAGAGCTCAACGCATTAGCAGGATACATGATGGCACACGGAAAATGACTGTATTGAGACCATGTGCCTGAAAAAAAGCAGAGCCTGTGATTTACATACAGAAAGGGTCACCTTTTGGCTGTAAACAAACAGCGACCTTTTGGGATTGACCCACAAATATACAGACCCACCAAACCTTTCCAATGATTGCTGTCTGCCACACACTGGCTAACTAAAGACACTGCCATGCCCTAGATCTAAGGGAGGCCAAACTTTACTGAATAAGCCAGCAAGGGGTTATTCGGAAAAACTGCGGACATAGCACATCCCTCAGTGCCCTCTTTACCTGTGAGATCTCCAGCTCCCTGGCACGAGAGATATTCAGATTAGAATGCTGATTTTAAAACATTATAAAGTAATACATTAGTCCTAATTATACCAGTTCGGTGAATTTTACACATGACCAATAAAATGACAGACATAGAAGACGACATCCATGAGAGGACTAACTGCGCTCTGCCTCATTTCGAAGCTAGCAGCTGCTCCTAGCCCACACAACAAGGATGCTCTGCCACAACCACGCAAACGCAGGGTAAGACCAGATAGTATAGCAACTACTCGACATCCTGCGTGAGCGCCGTTAGCGCAGCTCCCTTCTCCAGCCGCGGCACAACGATCTGCACACTGCTATCACACTGACTTCTCCACAGAGCACAGTTTCTGCTCTGCCAGACTGCTCTTCTTTCCAGCTAATAAAATTGCCTCCCAACTGATAACAGCCTAGCAATATAAAATACTCGGTTGTTAACCACTGTTGTGACAAATAATACCATTCTGCTGACAACCCCATTTTTTCCAATACAAACCTACTTGAATGGTTATTATTGACATATGGGACTGCTCTGCCATTATCTAATTTTAAAAAACACATAGTAAACAGCAACAGCGAACCTGCCAGCATTCTCCCTGCTTTAGCAAAGCTAAATCAAAACCCAAACCAAACCCCTTTTATTACCAGCACGGCCCTGTCAGGCTCCGTCACATAAAGCACACCTTTTTCACAGGACTGCTGGAAGATTCGTCTCCTGTCAGATCGTACTTTATGTTTGCTTTTCCAACTACAGACCACTACTATTAATATCCTTCTCAAAACTAGTACCAGTAAGATTGTCTTGACATTTCTTTCTGCTATGACTGCGAAGTATACCATTTAAAGTATTAGGGACCTATGTAATCCACGAGAGTTCCCATGTTTCTATACATCAGCAAAGCTGTATCAGTATAGATACATATATAGATAGATATATAGATCAGAGGTGAGGAATGCATGACAATTATCTGCCTCTTGTAAAATACACACAGTAAGTTAGCTGGTACTGCAAACTAAGACTCCATTTTGCGAAGTACCTACTGAAACCACACACAAAGAACTAGCCCAAAATGCTGTTTGTTCATGCAAAAAGACACGTGGGAGCACTAAGCCTTTCTAATACAAATTTCTAATTTTCACTCACTAATGAATCAATCTCATACAGAAATCTAGACCAATGTGAGGTACAGCTTCCACATTCGTTAGAAAGACCTGGAACACCCCTTTCACTGTATTCAGTAATATTTTTTAATAAACATTTTTTCATCTATAACTTGAAGATATTAAAGAAGTTCAAATAATATTTGGATTTCTTCAAGGACACTGCACAGGCTTTAGCAGAAGAGGTTAGTACAGTTTTGTCTGTCCTCTGGGGAACAAGCAAGAACCACTGAAAGGAGGTTACTCAAATAAATTGCATTTCCACAGTACAAAACCCACCCTGGCACAGCTTGTTTCTGCCCTAGGTAATGAGGTGACACGGGTACTGCAATTCGTGCTTTTGTCCAGTTCAAGAATTAATCCATATTACACACACACAAAAGAAGATATTTGACCTCACTTGTCCCCAAAGCAGTCTAATTTGCCTAGATATTAAAGTGCTAGTGATGTGTAGTTAATGAGAATTCTTTTTGCATGTTTATTATCCAGTGACATTTAGGAGGTCAGCCTGATAATTCAGTTATGGTCTCCGTCTCGCTGCTTTATTTAACGTAAAGGAAAATGTGACGTGACCCAGGCTGCATTTAACTACAAATAACAACAGAATGGGAGCTCATATATGGTCTCATAAAAAGCGCAGGGGTAGTGAAGGAGACCCAGACACTACCGAGCTGGAAAGGTAGGGAGCCTAAGCCGAACAACAACAGAGACCTTCCCTTCTTGCTATGTTGTGTGCTGTTCATCTACCAAAGATAAATGAGCTCCACAGGCTGTTTCTCAAACTAGCACGCAGAGTAATTCAAATACTGACAAAGCCGGGAGAGCCCTAGACCCACCCCCCTACCCAAAGTTTATCCACACTCAACCCCTGCCACCCCAAACAAGGCCCTCTAACCAGCCACAGCGGGTGCATTTACTTTCCCGTCTCTAAGCTGCAAAAAAAATTACACCTTTTGCTTCCTAGTGCACGACGGAGATCCAACGCTCTCCCGCCTCAAGGCAGGTTGCCACAGCTCGACTTGGTGCAGGTACTGCTCTTGCGAGCACCGCTGGGAGCTGCACACGCACAGAGACGGCAGAATTGGGACCCGGTGCTGTATCATCTGAGGCCATGCAGCCCACAAGCAGACTTCCTTCTGCCTCAGACATAAAAGGCTTCGTGGGGGGGAGAGGGGGACAGGCGTGAAGTGAAGACTTATTTTCTTCCGTGCTGTGAACACTTCATCTCTGCATAACACATGAGTCTGTGTCCTTCCTAGAGCACTCTAAGCATAATGAAGCACAGTTTCTTGTTTCACACTCCCATCTTTGTTTATTTTATTTAAAGCTTTCACTTCAGAGCTTTGAGGCTAGAGATCAAACAAATAAAAGGGAATTTGGAAGCTGCAATGTCTGATCTACATTCTGCTCAGAAGTTAAACTAAAAATTGCCCCCCAGCCGATACACAGGCACTCATTTTGAAGACCGTTTGGTAGGCTGTAATACAGACAATTTGCCTCCCAGAAGGTCAGTATGAAGATCCTTGTTTATTACTTCACCTATCAGGTGACAAAGTTAGTTTCATGACTAAAGGCACTAGACTGAAATTTAAGAGATCTGAAATTAAGTTTTCATAGTTTATTTCACAGCCGCCACACACTCAGCAAAGTCAGTCATCGCTCTCCCCGCCATTTGTCCCGCTCATCCATTTAGACTACCAACCTCTGGGGACAGACACACATGCTCCTGTACCGTCCCTACTTTCCCAGTACCAACCAGGAACACTTCCAAACACATTAACACTATACACGCTCTTTCACTTGCTCACCCTGATTTTTTTCCTACAGCAGAAGATTCCATTTGCATACCAGTATTTAAACTGAAAGCTAAATACTGTTTTCATTTAGTACCATATGGACAACAGCTCCTTCTCTGACTGTATTAAAACCAGCAGATCTGCCTCCTTGCAGCCTAAGGAACATGCTCTGTTTCCACCTCAGCCTGCCTTACGGGCGGCTTCTTTACTTCTTGTGAGGCCACAGCACTAAAGTTTTTACATGGTAGCATAAACATTACAGATGAAATTCTGTTTGAATAGACAGTATTTCTGGCATATCGGGAAATCTTTCTGTTACATTGGAACTATTCCCGTACATACTATAATGCTGATCACCAAATTTCTACCAAAATTTCAGAGGATTTTCTGAAACTATGGATTTTCTAATTATACCTGCTTTGTCAGGTGAGACTTTATGCTCTTTAGATAATTTCAGTAACAGACACATTTATCCTAATAAGTTTATGTTTCAGTTCAACTAGAAGATGTAAAGAATTACATTTTTCCATGTGTATGACTGGGACTCCAAGTGAAGTCAACGAGAGCCTGCAGACATATCTGAAAGCAGCATTTGATCTATAATCACATTTATTGGAATACAAGCACACAGAGGCCCCATCTTACTACACTGAACATACTGGGAAGATTTCTGTTGCAAGGAAAATAGGATTAGAACTCAATTCATGCAGGACACTGTGGCTAGTGCCATGCCATCAGCTTTTAGGCAGAGGTCTCCAACGTATTAAATGACGGTGTTTCTTCATCACTGACGGCAAATCCATTGTTTGAGCACATTTCTGCATTTATACAGAGGAACTATCCCTGTGTACAATGAAAAGCCTTACACATGCTTAAGACGTTAAGATGATTCAATTATTACACACAGATTTGGTGCAAGTACTTACCTGTATGTGTGCTACAGAGCTCAAAACAAGACAAAGCATACGTATTACACTATCATACATATACTGAATTCATACAGATTCATACAGCAACACAGGGTTAGGTCCTGCAGTCTCATACAGCTACGTGAACAAAGATTTAGCTTGATTTGATGGCCCTACTGTGAGGAAAACCAGCCACGACACTGCCTTGAGAGGGCGGACTTCAAACAGGGCTTCTAGTTTCCAGAGATAAAAAAAGAGAAAACCCCCCAGTATTTCCTATAAAGAGACTACACTCTTTGCAGAGAAAAATACTGCACCTAAAATAGGTCTAAAGACACCACTTTAACATACAAATAAATAGGAAACTGAACTCTAGGATGTCGTTTTCTTTGAAAACATTTTGGAGAATGTTTAGTGCTTAGCCAATGCGAGTGACAGCACTGGAGACCCTAGTCTTCAATTTCTTCACAAAAGCAGGCAATATCCCTGCAAGTCCTCATCACACTGGCTTCCACATTAGTATTTTATCCACGTGCCTTTATTCTGGGTAGGGAGCAACGCTTCACATCTAGGGGAGATAAATCCATTTCTTGCCTCTGCACCAAGCTGTCTCTCTCTCTGCTTCAAACCAAGTGCCTGGCCCCGACAGTCTTTCTAAAATACACCAACGATGGGGCCTGGGACAGCAACCTGATTCACAAAAGCAAGCAAAGACACACCTTGCGGGAACCAGTCTCAGACAGTTCTGGTCCAGAAGGCACCTGAATCAGGAATTTCGAGGGCTTTCAGCTGCTAATCTCCTGAGCCATGCTGTGGCTGATGTTTGATTGATAGGTAATTACAGGCAGCTCCAACCTGCCATAGGTATGGCAATTACAAGAAACCAAGCAGAAGCCTGTTATTCAGGGGGTCTTGATTCAAGCAGAGTAAAAAGACATTATTTTTACAGAGGACCATACCAAAATACAAAATTAGTTGCCTCCCTGGTAGGCAGACAAAAGCAGTTGCTAAGTTTTACCTTTTAAGTCAGTACTACAAACAAGAACCGGAGTCCTAAGCTCTCCACATCCACTTCGGCTTTCTCCCGGAATGGAAACTGCCACGGAGTGGCACTGTTCACAGACATCCTGGTACACAGGAGAGATGTCACAGCAGGAAATTTTGGTTTAGCCTATTTTGTAGTCCTCTTAGCATCAGCCTCCATCTGGAGATCCCCATGAAATATTTTTCTGCATTCCACTACCTTTTTCACTGATTTAAATCATTCCATTATCTTCACTGCTGGCCAGAATGCCTTACAGTTTATTTTCAGAATTTAATCCAGCCTAGAAATGATGCAGCAGTGCCACATCCCCAAACCACAGACATGTAAAAAATCAGGACAGACAGCAGTTTAGATGATCTGGGCAGGGGGTCTTGCCCTAACAGACATATGTGACATGCTTGCTTAGCGGCACACGCTCACGTCCATCTGTTGAGATGGAACTGAGCCCACTGCACTTTCATCATCTTGTTTTTAGTTCATATGCAGCACATAAGCGCTGGGTTCAACAGGCAGGGCACACGGTGGTGCGAATCCCAAACTGAACTTATTTTGTCGGCGCGGAAACACTGCAAGAATTCTCACCGTGGGGGAGTGGGAAACACGAAAACAACCACCAGATGTGGGCTGCTAGGAAGAAAGCAGACCCTGCCAGGAGGAAAACAACAGATCCTGAGCATTACAGTGTTCGGTTTAATTTCTTGTGGTCATGAACTCAGCAAAAGCAAACCGAACTTTTTTACATGCCCACAGGCATCCGCAGTTAGACCTCTGGAATTACCCTTCTCTTCCACTGCACATCAATGAACCACCAGCTTAGTTTTAGGAATGATAAGGAGTAAAACCTGTTTTCAAGTGAATTTCTACATGAGAAATAAACTAAACTACTCAGAAAACAGCAGAAGGTAGTAGCCAGATAAAAGAAGCACCCGGTCACAGTGACCCACATGCAACTGATTTCCATTACTGCCAGCCAAAACCTGCAATTGTTTGCCCTGCAAGTGTGAAGAGGTATCAGAAGGAAGTGCCAGCACTCCTGTGTGAGGATTATGAGCCTGCGTAAGAGACTCATCAGAGAGGGGAGCTCAGGGCTTTCCCTGCACGGTTGGTGGCACAGAATTGTTTCCCTTCTTGGCAGGGACATTTGTTTAACGTTAGCCAAGTGGCAGTGGCTGACAGGGGAGCTAAAGCCCAGCCAGAGCAACACCACACCTCTGAAGCTTGAAACACCACTGTAACAGAGATTTAAGACTCCGTGTTCTTTCTCCCTGACTTTGCTCTCGTTAGTGTACATACAGGTTCACAACCGCCTTCTCCAGCTGGCCATAACGTGCTACTGTGCCATTAAGAACTTAATACAGTATTAACTGATAGACAATCAGTATTAGCGGCGTGTTTACATTTACAAACCACTACAGAGCGCAGTATCTCCAGTTCCTGGCCTGCCAGTAATTTGGGCGCGGAGCTCGTCACGCAGCCATCGGCATCGCCCTTCCGAACGCGCACCCCGCTCCGCACGGACCCCGTAACCCCTCACTGGCCCTAACTCTCTGCAGAACAGCTGCGCCATTCCGCTCGCTCGAGGCTGCAGCTGCTCTTTAAAGCACCGCTTCCGACAAGCGCAGGGAGGGTCGGAACGCGGGGCCGGCCACCGCACCCACGGCAGGGAAACAGGGCCCAGCCTTGCCCTCGGCCTCACACCCCCGCTAACCCCCGAGCTGCAGGGTGCAGCGCGCGTCCCTCTCCGGGGGTAGCTCGGGTGCGTGCGCCTGCCCACTGGGTGCAACGGTTTAGCCACAGGCTCCGGCGACCGTCCCACCCGTGACAGAGGGGTGTCGCGGTACCCGGCCCTACCCCGCGCTGCGGGACCTGGGGAGCCACGGCCGGCCGGGGGAGAGGGGAGCCCCCCGCCCGCGCCCTACCTGAACCGTGCTGCTGGCGGAGGATGGCGGCCTGACCCGGCGGCGGCGAGGCCGAGGAGGCGGCGGCCGCCGAGGCGGTGGCGCTGGCGGTGGAGGCGGCGGCACCGGCACCCCCCGGGGCCGGGGGCGGCGGCGGGCGCTTGCCGGGGCCGGGCTGCGGCGTGGGCCGGGCGGCGGGGCCGTGGCGCCGCGGGGCCGCGCCGCTCTGGATGTGCGACACCGCCTCGGCCGCCTGCACGTCGGGCGGCGCGAAGCGGGAGAGGACGCGCAGCAGCGCCTGGGCCTTGTGCTCCTGCGTCTCGTCGTCGCTGTAGTCCGCCACGCGGCACTGGTAGACGCCCTCGTCCTGGCGCCGCACGCCCGAGAGCCGCAGCCGGTGCGAGATGTCGTTGCCCTGGACGCGGACCGTCTGCAAGAGAGCGCACCGCGGGGCGCCGCCTCAGCCGGGGCCGACCCCGCCGTCCCCTCCCCCGCGGCGACCCCGCTCCTCCCCCCGGCGCACGTGGGGAACACCGAGCCCATCGCCGCCAGACCCCGGGCACTTCAGCCCAGCCCCGCGCTGTGAAAGCCCCGCTTCGGGGTCCCGAGGGGCCGCCCAGCATCAGCCCCTGCTCCCCACCGTCCCCACGCCAACGCGGGCCGGGCCCCTCTCCCCTGCAGCCCCGCGGCTGCCCCGGCGCCGGGCGCCACCAGCCCGCACCAACCTCCCCCCCCCCCCCCGGCGGCAGGAGGCCGGGGCACCGGTGCGGTGCCGCCCGGCCGAGCCCGAGGGGGTGCCCGCCCCGCAGCCCCGGTGCAGGCCGCCCTCCGCCGCTGCCTCGCTGGCACCCCGGGCCCGCATCGCTGGGAACAGGACTGGTTCCCGGCAGGACCTGGGGAGAGGAGAGGGTCGCCACGGGCGACTGGGGTTTGCCGAGGGCTGGGAGAAAAACAAAAAGCAAATTTCTCTCCTCATCTGGCCCCCAGTCCTTTTCAAACGTGGCAAAGGAAGGGCTGTAGGGCAGGCATCGCCTCCCCTCCACCTGCGAGGAATGAGACGTGACTGCTAAACCAGCAACAGATGGCAACGCTTCAACCGAGCCACGACACGCCGAGGAGGGGCAATGGGCCACGCTCCCGCCGTGCTGCAGGTGTGGGGCTGCCGGGGAGACCAGCTGCGTGCGTGTGTCAGGAGAGGAGGGGGCATGCAGTACGTCCCACGTGAACCGGAGGAGGGGTGTGCACCACCCAGCTGGAGCTGCACTTACGCTGATTTTGGTTGCATCCTTATTCGTTACCTGAAAGAGGAGAATTAAAGGAGATTAGACTCAGCTGTGCCAGCACAGCAACAAGATGCTCATATTCCCACCCCATTGCAAGGACAGGACGTGCACAGATACAAATTTCTCCACCTGCCATTCACACAGCCTGTGTGTGGCTGGAGGGGGGGCGCTCCCCTAGTGATGGGGAAGGCAGCAAACCAGTGCTCAGCTGTGGGGAGTGTTTTGGTAAAGTTCCTGTGGTGCCCACAGAAGCACTGCCTTCACCAAGGGTGCAAACAGCAGCCAAAGAAACGCTTGTTGCATGCTGTGCTGCTCACAGACACTGACAAACACCAGGGAAGACGCTTTACCAGGGGCATTAGCACAGCGGTGAAAAAGTGCTTGGGTGGGCTGGATCTTGCACTGGCTCAGGGCAGAGCTTCAGTCCTGAAAAATCCTGGGAGCAGGTATCACTCAGCAGGTTTTGTACTTGGTTATTTTTTTTGTCTCCAGCCAACTACCGTAAACCTAAGTGATGCCTCAGATCTCACTGATGCGCCTCCCAGGGAGACGGTCATCATTCTCCAGGCATGCCCTGTCATCATTTATTGTAAAAGCAACTCACGGTTTTTATATAAGGTTAAAGACGACATTTAAATCCAAGCGATTTATTTCCCTGTCTGACAACTGACTTACACTTTCCCCAGCTAGGCGGCATTGCATTAGCTCAGTGTCTATATGCTTTGCATCTCTATTTGAGCTCTGCAGGAAAACAAGTGTGCCACAGAGAGGGGAGCTGGCACAGGCACAGAGGCTGCCACGGGGCACCCTGTTGGCGCAGGGGCCGGGGGGGGTCGGAGACTATGACGTGCCCTGCGCAGTAGGGCAATATGGCCTGACAGTCCTGCTTTACCCCCCTCCTTGTGCCACGCCATTTGGCGCCAGAAAGGTGTCTTGCACTGGGGGGAGGCTGCAGAATGAACTAGCTCACGTCGGGGAAACGCAGATGAAAAATTTAGACTAGAGCCTACCCTCACACCAGGCAGCTTGCTAGGGGGAGGGGAAAGGACATGCAAGATTTAACTTTGCTTCATGCATTTTAATTACTACATCTGACTGTTTGAAAATGTCTTGCTGAGCTCCAGATACAGACATATGTACATGCACCCTGAGAAACTATATGCATTTGTATAGGCAGATTGATATGTACTTAACCTACCAATAGAGAGGTCTGTCCCTTGCGCCTTCCTCTGCTGTCAGTGAGCAAAGGCTCTCCCATCTTTTACAGTGGTTCCTAGCTCTGCCCACAGAAGCACTAGTTTTTATTTGTTCCCACTTCACACTACAGCTATTTTTGATGGCCTCTCCCAGGTGCTCATTGCTGATTTTGCAGCAGGACATTTATCATTTTTTATTTACAATCCTTAAAGCACTGCTGATTTTTTTTCCTGAAGTCCCCCACGGTGCGTGCCCTGTCCTCCTCCATCCCAGGGTGGGCCCGGGGATGCCAGCGCTTCCAACCACTCGCTGGCACTGGGTAGAGGAAGCACTCTCCTCTCTGGGACTGATCACCCTCTGCTGCGCACATTGCACTCGAAGAGATAAATCTCCGTAGCACCGTATTACCTTGCTCCTGCTGCCGGGGACACTGATGGCTAATTCGTGTGCAAGTTCTCTGGCTGGTTCTTTAAGGTACCACCACTGGATTTCCAAGGAGTAAGAGGTGGATCCGCTGGCTCGGAAAGCACAAGGCATCTCAATATCATCTCCCTCCCTAACAGTCACATCTTTGGGAACTTCAGTAAAGGTAGCTGGGAGGGGAAAATAGAGTTACAAGGGCTGGTTAACGGGAGAGATTAAAAGACAAGACCAATCCTTTTCAGCGTAAAATGAGCTGCTTCAGCTCAAGGGCTAAGCGCTGACCAGGGCACGGGTTTCCCGCAGTCCGGTGACCGCCGCGCAAGCGGAGCATCCAAGGACTGCGCACCCGGCGCAGGGCCGAGCCGGGGAGCGCGGCTCCAGCGGGCAGGCAAAGTTTGAAGCGGGCCTTAAACCCGCCCGTTCTCCCAAGCAAGCCCTCGGCTGGGCACAGGGGCACCAGTGTTGCGCGGCCCCCTCCCCCAGCCCCGGCGCGGGGTCTGCCCCGGGCTGCGCTCCGCTCCGCGCCCGCGCTGCCGGCAGCTGCGGCCGCAACAGTGCCACCTTGTTCTGCAACAGCCCGCCCCGGCGGCGCTCCCTGCCCCCGCCGGCAGCGCTTCCACAGGCACAAGCGGCGGGGAGGCCGGCACTCGGCGCGACGGCCGGCAGGGGCCAAGCGGCCAGAGCCCCGCGGCGGGCAGGGCGGCCACCCCCGCCCCGGAGCCCCGCTGCCTCCCGCCACCAAGTTGTGTCCGGAGCGGCGGCTCCCCGCGGGGGGAGGCAGAAGTTTCCCACTCACCGGTGACGATGAAGAGCAGAGGTGCGTTGAACATCAGGTAACATAAGGTGCAGAAGAGCCCCCGATTTTCCATCGCATCTATGTGGGCTGCGGGCGGGGGCCGGGCTGGGGGCGCAGCCGGGCACGCCTCAATCCATCGCACACGGCGGGGCCGGGTCGGGGCTCCCTCCCGAGAAGCCGCCCGGCTAACCTTGGTTTGTGGGGAAGCAAAGGTAAAATCCACAGCCGGCTGCTCAGAGCGGCTCGCCGGTGGAAGCGGCGTCTCAGGGAACGAAGCGATAAATCTCGTCCCGGCGCTTTGCTCCGCCGCTCGGGATTCAGCTGCCCTGCGCTGGATGGGGGCTCCCGCTGCCCGCAGGCGAGGACGCGGCGCCGGGCTCCCCGCCGAGACCCATCACCCTGCCGAGCCTGCTCTCGGCGCCGGCGGGAAGCTCCGGCGAGGCGGCAGGGACCAGCCTCCTCTCCCCGAGCCTGGGGAGCGCCCCGCGTATTCCTGCGGCGGCCCGGGCTCTGCCCCCGCACGGGCGGCGGCTGCACGACGGCGGCGGCGCGTCCGGCCCCGCCTCTCCCTCCCGGGCACCGAGCGGCCCCGCCTCTCCCTCCCGGGCACCGAGCGGCCCCGGCCGCAGCGGCACCCGCGGGGCCGGCCCCGCCTCCGCCCCGCCCCCAGCGGGAGGCCCCGCCCCCCGCCGAGGGGTCCGGCCGTCGGGCTGCCGGTGCCCCCCGCCCCTCGCCAGGTGCCGCGGCCGCGCTATGAGGACCGCAGCGTGCCCGGCCGGGGAGCCACCGCCCGCTGCTGATGGCTCACTTGCTGTCAGGCTTCCCGGCTCACCGTGTTTATTGCGTGTTGAAATACATTAAGGAAAAAAAAAAAAACAACCAACAACCCAACAAGCAACAAACCCGCTATTGATTTAGAATACAGTATCATAAAAAGAAGACGTTTCTGTGGATCAGCTGTTTCTCAGGCAGATGTCCCCATTAAAAAGTAGAAGTGCTCAAAAGTCAAGTCAGTAAAGTCATTACAGTGAGTTACAATCGCAAGCAGAGCTTGATTTTTGCAGTAACGTGAGGGAGCTGTATTTCAGTAAATTTGAGGTGCCTTTCTAAAATCTTTGCCTCTTTATTTCTGAAACCCCATTAGAAGTCACCGTTTTATTCAGCCACAACTTCATTTAATCACTGGGATGGCATAGGAAGTGTGGTTTATGATCTGCAGAAAATTTCCTTTGTATTTTTAATGGTTTCCTTCTGTACCAGAATGCAAAGCTGGATACATGAAGATTTCTACACAACAAATTATTTAGAAACATGAACTTTCTGAATAACTAAGACCAATTTTCAAATGGGTGCTTCCCAGCTAGCGCCCTGTCCAGCCTGCCAGGCTGCTGGAGGTCTCAGTTTGGGCCCTGCCAGCTGCATGGTTTCCACTGGGAAGCTTCAGTAAAATTCACGCCATCCTGAAGAATACTGAAACTGCATCAAATGAATATTTCCTATTGGAAACTTTTTTTCTTCAGGGCATTTTCAGTCATTCCTACTGATCATATCCTGATTTAAATCGCACGACAGCCCTCTGGCAGGTCTGTAACAACTTGCCTGAAGACCAGCTCCTTGCTTTTCTCCACAGCCTTTACTGGGAGCTTGGATCCTGCCAGCAGGCAGAGCCCAGTTTCCTGGGCAGGTGGAGTCAGCCCCTACCAATCATAAAAGCTTTTATTGTAATAACTATTAAACACCATTTCATGAAATAGTCTAATAATCACTTACACTCTGCTTTTCCACCAAAAGCTCCATGTGCTTCGTGCCATAAGTAAGCATCAATATTTCTTTCCACATATGGCCTTAAGCCACGTAGCACTGCAGTGAGAGTTTTATTACCACCTTGCCCGAGTCCCCACGTAGTGCTTCACCTACCAGGCCCATGAAGGCAGGGCAAGGCAGGCATGACAGACGTACCTGAGGAAGTAAATCCAGCAGCCACATGGCTCAGCAGCAGAAGTCTTCCAGTCAAATCCCAAGAATGGGTGAGCTGGGTCCTTGGCTAGTGAGGCAATTCCATGACTTTGTGCCTTCTGCGGCAGGATTGGTTAGAAAACTAATAGATAAAAAGAATCAAAACAAAATTACTTTTTATATCGAATTAGTAGTGACAAACCATATTTGAAAAAATTTTACTTTTTGTTAAAATTGATGTTTAAAAGTTTCTCCTGAAATCACAGCATTCTGAAACTTTACAAAGGCTTGGAATGTGAAAATACCCAGTTCACGTGTGAGTTTTGTTTCTTAGATATAAAAAATAAGTAATAAAAATGAAAAGGAAAGGCAAATGCATTTAAACTTAGTTCTATTTTAATAAATCTAAGGTTGTTACTGTAATAATAGTGTTGCTGAAGTGAAGACAGTTTTATCTTGAACGTGTCCCTCAATTTATAACAGTAAACCTTCACTTCTACCACCAAATCTGATTTTATACCTAGCAGCTGAACACTGGATCGCTGATATCTTTGTGTTCAATTAAAGTAAGAAATTAGGAACACTAGCGTGGTTTTCACTGTCTTAAGTTAGAGTAATAACAAGACTTTTTATGTTCTCTTCTGCTAAAATTATAAGGGGGGGGAACACGACATGACACGACTGTTGTGCTCTACACTGACTAGCAAGTACTCTGTGCAAGTTGTTTTGCTCTTAGGATCATAACAACATTTGAAGTCATTTATTGATTCATTCCTGCCAGCAAAAGGGACTTCTACAG
Source organism: Falco biarmicus (assembly GCF_023638135.1). Classification (NCBI taxonomy): domain Eukaryota; kingdom Metazoa; phylum Chordata; class Aves; order Falconiformes; family Falconidae; genus Falco; species Falco biarmicus. The sequence goes on from NC_079302.1 coordinate 14,595,311, forward strand.
CACAGAAGCTATCACCTGCCTGCGCTCATAGCCTGAACAGGTGATGAATGGCAGGAATATCAGAGGGAGAGGCTCCTTTTGCAGTTGCTGATCCTGCAGCATTATTCACATCACTGATTCTCGGTGAAATCAGGGAAACTATTCAGGTGCTTGAAGTAAAGGCTGTGTTTTGTTGATGACCATATTTTTTTGCTGTAACTGTCAGTCAGATATTACATTAAGCCATGTGGCAGATATATAACAAAAATTTACACCTAGGCAAACTGAAATTGGTTGTTTTTATGGAGAAATCCAATGGCAATTCCATAGTTTTCCACTCCAAATCAGATTTTAGGAGAGAAGATGCTCTCTGCTGTAGGGTAAGCCAAAACACAGGAGCATTTGCTCTGGCAACAGGACTCATTATCACTTTATACACGTGACTTCATCCCTAAGCCAACCCTGAGGATATGGCAGAGAGAGGCTCTGAAGTCCCCTTCCTGGCTCCTGAGCATCTTTCCAGGGAAGCCAGCAGTCTAAAGGGACCATTTGGATGAAACCCGCAGGATTCCTCCTGAAGGGACAGTCATCTTTGTCATCTATCAGTCCCATTCTATATTCCACTGTTAGCCCAAATCCTCCTTTTATATGAAATGCAGGAGCATCACTGACCTCAGGAGGTGATGGTGATTAACAATGGATGAGTATCTGGTGCTTTAAGCAGACACTGACACAGGACTAGTAACAGCAGACTACTTTTGCTGTTGCTGGACCATGTTTTATAGCAACTCATGAAATCCCCTAAGCAATTCCAGCACTGCCTAGCTGATGGCATTTAAGAACATTTCTCCCTGTAATTTTTTTTAATGACTAGCAACTCCATTATTTGAATAACCAAAATACTTTCTAATGGCTGCTTGAGGAGCCTTTAATTCATACCCTGCTGTTTGGAGTTAATCCATTCATAAATTAAAACAGTGTGGGTCACCTTTGGGAAGGAGAAAGCTGCAAAAATACCCAGTTTTACACACATGAAGCACACGTGATGGGACATTTACTTTGAGCTGCTGTGAAAGCGCTGTAACATACTTGACGTGAGTTGGTATTCCTACCATAATTAAGCAACGTTCATCTCTCCCTAAATTCTCTGGCAGAAGGAAATCCTGTTCAACACTATATTCTCAGATTTTTGGTCAGGGTTTTTTTTCCTCATTTTTCCTGACATGTTTTCATAGTCACAGCAGCCGGTTTTGCTCCTGCTGATAGAAAGTAAATGCTTTTACCAATGACTCCTGTGAGCGTGGAGGGCAGCCCTGGCCCTCCGCTCCTGTGGTGGAGCCGCCAGTGCTGCCACTCGCCACTCACAGGCAGCGTTCAGGAATATGCTCGTGGCATGCTGACTGGCTTCTGAAAACTGCATTATCTTTAGAAAATAGGTGAGGGGCAGAAGCAAATATTGGACATAAAGAAACAAAAAAAAGCGAAAGAGAAAGAGATGCTAAAATGTTCATCTCTCTGCTTCCAGTACAGTGACCTTCACTGTGGAGCTTCTGCCTCAGAGTAGCTCATAACAGGCTGGCAACTGCTAGCCTGGTTGCCTTCAAAATGTCACTGGTTTAACATCAAATCAAGAGGTATAATTGCATTTTTCCTTCCTTCTCCCCACCCCCCAAATTCCAGTCTGATCAGGCCCAAACCAAACTGACAGCCTATTTGTGTTCTCATGAGAAGTTTGTAAAAGGTCATAAAAGCTGCAAGTTCAAAGGGGTGGATTGTTTCCAGTGTACACGATAACTTTCCTGTTTCCCATCTGCAAGCAGTGGGCTGCACTGCCTCAAAGTTATTCCAGGATCCAGGTTGATAGGCAGAAGTCTAACGGAGTTTGAGAAAGAACTGATTGGTCTTACACTAGGAAATTCATGGTTAAAACTGTCAGACTGTGCTACCTCTTCGGTTTATTATCCTTACTCTGGACAAGTGACATTTCCACCAAAAAGCTTCATTTCACTTTCTATGAAACTGATTAAGGTAGAAAGCACGTTTCTGCATTTTGGCTAGGCACAGTTCTCACTTTATGCAGCAAATGCATTTTTAATTGCCTTTAGTTTCTACTTTATCTGATATTCTTTGTTAAACGATCTAACAGTAAGAGATGCTCATGCAAGAACATACGGAAAGAGAAGGCAACATATTCATAATAATGCAACAATAGCTCATCTTCTAGTACCCTGTGCTTACAATAAAATCAAAAGCAGTCAGAAAATCAGATTATTGCACACTGTAAAATTTATCTGAAATGTATGGCATATAGCCTGTTTTAATAAAAGACATGATGCTGGCTGCCTAACACTTAAACTGGAGTGTAAGATGGCAGGAGAAGACAACATATAAAAGTCATCATCTGCCAGGTCCACCAGCGTGTGGGCTTGCTATTTAGCAGCTCATCCTGCAGCAGATCGGAGCGGCTGCACCTCCACTGCTCAGTGCAGCCCCTACGTATGAAAAAGGATCTAGTAAATTTACTGGGAAGAGCTTGAATGAGGTGGATCACACAGAGGCAGAGTAAAAGCCACCTCAACTCAGCCTTGGGAATTTTAAAAAATACTCTGCTTTGCAGAAGTATACTGAATACAGGGAAGCAGTCAAACTTCACCATTACCGTGAGAAGCTCTGACTCCAAGATGACCCAGCAGTGCCTGACGGTACGGAGGTGAGTATTGCTTGCCTTGTCTCTACCTACATACTGTCATTACTCCCTTTGAGTAACATATTTGGGTTTAACTTACACTAGGAGTATTATAACTATATTAGGTCACCATCTTGTAATATCTTGTCTCTTAATTATTAGAAAATAATATTTTATAGATTATAAATTAATCTACAAATTAATCTGTTTTCTGGGGAAAAAATGTAATTATCATTTGAAACAGATAAAAACATTGACGAAACTCAAAATACTCCGTATTTGGGTCTGCAAAATAATTTTAACAATTGTTTACCAATTCTTCACAATTCATCACGTTCTTAAAGTGGTATAATTAATGGGGAATTGAAGCCACAATATTATTAATAAAGACTGAAAAAAGAATGCTACTAAAAATGTTACTAAAAAACCCCATGCTAAGTCTAAGAGAGAACACTACTGAGTTAGGCAATACCTTGTATTTCCTACTGGGCTCACAGAAACTAGTATATCTCCCACACAGAGAACTGACATATATTTGACCTCAAAGAACTCCCAGCACCTCATAGGAAAAAAAAAAAATCCCTATAAGAAACCCATAGATCAGACAGGATTTGCAGCAGCCTCTTAAACGCACAGACCTCAGTTCTGCAAGCATTTCTGGGTGAGCTGCAATGTAAGTGCCTCAGCGATCTGCCAACTCCAGGTGTAAAGGGTGAGGAGATGAACCTGCTGTGCAAGATTGTAAAGAATATGTTTCCATGTGTAAAACTGGAGAGTTTGCTTTACTTTTTTAAGAAAAGATTGTTTCTCCTTTCCTTTTTAATATTTGCATTGCCAGGATCACATCATGTTAGACTCTCCACTATACTAGTGGAGCTAGAAAATCAAAGGAATTAGGAATTCAAGTCACACCTATCCAGTTGTTCAAGGGAGACTCAGTGAATGACTGGAGAGTTAGTATAACTACTGCAACATCACAGATACTAAGCAAATAAAACTTGATTAATTAGAGGTGGGGAAATTAGTTTTATTTGCTTAGAATGCATGGATCTATTTATTTATTTATTACAGAATAAATACTTGATAAAATATTGGAAGAAAAAACATTGCTGTTAAAAAGTCAAAAGCTGAAGCTAAAGCTAGTATGATTTTTTTTTTTTTTTTTTCATTAAATGTGGTTACATTAGTTGTACTGATTTGGCTGCTAGGTAGCTCACAGAAAAAGCTGCTATGGCAGACCAGGTACCGCCCTTGCAGGAGTGAGGCAGAAAGCCGAGCCATCAGGGCTTGCAGCACCTTCTGCAGCAGGGTGGCCTCTGTGTCCTGGCCTCACCACAATGATTATCTAGGTGTAGGGGGTAACCTTCCTCTGTTCACTTGTGGGACTTCTGCCAGAACCAATTGTTTTAATAACAGTTTAACATAAAAGACATTTCATTTTATATAGATCTATATTTCTCTCTCTATGTATAGTGTATACATGGATAGTCAGTATTCAGAGTTGTTGTCCTTTAAATGATTGAAAATATTTTCTATATTAAACACCTTTATAAATTCCACTTAAGCTGTGAGAACATAGGGGAATACTCCAAATGGACGCAGGTTGCTGCAACTGTCAGTTGGGGATTTAAGTACATAGCATGCCAATGCACTGTGTCCTTGAACCGTGGGTGAGGGAGACAGCAAGAGAAAAGGTGTTGATGGTGTGAATCTGGCTAGTTGATAAAGCCAAAATCATGACCTTTGTTAAATCAATGCAATTAGAAAATGTTCAGAAACCTCATCTTTCCAATTAATACTAGAACATAAAAGAACAGAGTGCAAGAAGAGCTGAAGTAGAACTAGAATGTTATGCTATATGTAACACACACATAACACGGAAAATCATATTAGACAAAAAAACCCATCTTGTATTAAACACACCACATCTGCACTGATGCGCAGAAAGGCTTCTAAGTATTCAATTAATTTTCCTTTACAGAGCAAGACTTTATTTTTATTTTTTAAGGAACTATCTGCAGCTGCTCTCTACCTAAACCACAAAAACCTATCCACTTAATAAAAGAACGTAACACAACTCATTGAAGCCAACAATTTCAAAAAGCATCCATTAGTTTTGGATGCTTCTGGTTTTAGATGTCTCCCTTAATGATCTTGAATGTAAACATGCTCTTAATAATTCTGCCAAAATAGGCTAATAAGTCGATGTCTTCATTTATCAGCTGAAACACCTGACCTCATGCTGTACAGATGAATTAGATGCTCTGACTTAATAATTTGTATTACTTTTCTTTATATGAAATAAAGAAAAGTTGGGCCAGATTCCCTATTCTGTTTCCATTCCTCCCAGCAACCCTGGCACTGGGAGAAAGCAGCCTGGATGGAGATGCCAGCAGAGCTTCTCTGCAGCCTGCAGTGGCCTGCCTGAGAGGGGGTCACCTCCACACCCCTCTCATTGCAGCATGTGTTTGTGGAACGGAGAAGGGAATGTGAAAGGACATGTATTTTTCGGTTTGCAGATAACCCTTTCATCAGTAATGTATCTCTTCGGTCTGTTGGTGAACCAACCTGCTACTCACTGTTTCAGAAAGACTGTTAGAGACTATGGGTCCTAAATTAGAATTGAAATGACTATTTTGTTCAAGCAGGATCAATTACTTGCTAGTGTGTCTTCAGTGCTTGCTGTAGTTAGAAAGACGCACGCCTGATGCATGTGGGGAATAAGTGCTGAGCTGGGAGGTGACGCCATGGAAGTTTAGCTACGGCCTGTTGATACATTAACATTTTATGGCCACGGTAGGAAGGATTCAGGCTGAAGAAAAATGCATCCAGAAAATGAGCTGCTTATCCCCAAAAGTGAAAGAAACCAGTCAGTGGGTGTATCAGGCAGATGCCAATAGTTCCTTGTGAAGGACTACGTGTAGAGCATGGAAATAGGGACCGCTCCAGTGAGTGACCCGAGAAACCAATAGACGTGAGTGATGCCTCTCTCTGCTGCTCGACTTCTGGCTGGGAAGGTTGGAGCCTGCTCCTGGCCAGAATGAATTTTCTCTTGGGTAACTTTCCTGCAGCCCACAAGCCTAAAGCAATTTTTTCCCAAAGGAGAAAGAGTTGCACAGCCCCAAAGGGCCAACATTTCAAGAATTTATGGGATTTAAGTCACTCACTTGGTCACAAATGGTCCAGAAATAGGAGCCTCTCCCTATCCTCCAAAGAGATTGTGGCATCAGAAGACCTGAGGAGATGCTGCCACAAGCAAAGGAAAGAAGATGAGAACTGAAAGGCAGATTGCTTTTGATTACATATCCTTCATGTACAAACTCTGATGCTTTTCTCAGTGTTCTCAGGAAAATTAGATAAAAAATAATCCTTTCTCACCTCCCTTCTCCCAAGATCTGAACTGGTTGGCTTCTGACAGGGGTTTTCTGTGTCAGACCTTTGTACAGATTCTAACAGGGAACACCAAAACCTAACCTCATAGCACGTTTGGTAGGTGTGGATTAGAAGCTGTGCATTACAGAGTGGTAACTAATAATTTTCAGCAGGCAAGAGCTTGTCAGGTGGAAAGAGGGTGGGCAGAAAATATTGGCTGTAGACAAAGCCCGATAATCAGGTGAGGTATTGAACATATGGGAAGGTGGATTCAAGAAAACACTCAGGAAATTTTGACGTTTACAAAAAATTAAGTAAGGTTTTGCTAGTTTATAATAATGATAATGACCACTGCAGAAATACACAAGTTCCAGCAATTAATCTGCAAAAGCATCCTGGAAAAGAGACTAAGACAAAAAATCTTAACGAAATGAATCCTTAAAGGTGAGCAAATAATTCTAACAAAAGTGTTTTGTGGACAAATAGTTCTATTTGCAGAGTTTTAGAAAAAAATTAGAACACGCATTTGTTCAAAGTGGCTCCTGTTAGGGGTAAGCATGTATCTGACTTCAGATACTTCCCTCTGAAAGCTCTGCTGACTGTCAGGAGGATAATCTAGTCAGTAAGATGTAGGTAACAGAACATGGACACACAAATAAGTTTCTCCTTTCCTTATCTCTTATGTGGGTAAGAGTCCTGATGCTCAGATGTGACTTTGCTCTGATTTAGCCCTTCTACACGGTGAAAATTTTTGAGCGGAATGATTATTTCTCAAGCTGTAATTCAGTCGTGTCCAGTTCACTGCAGGCAGTCATTCAAACGCAGAGGCAGGTATCCCGGTGAATTGGAAAGGACAGGCTCCATAGCATGCTAGGAATTAATTTGTGTTTCTGGGACTCAGGCTGTATGGATGACATTTGTGAGGTATTTAATCTGGCGGGCAGGGTAACCACCTAGAAGGCAGCGGTCACGGTCCTGGGGGGCTGCAGCTCCAGCCTAGCTGTGCCAAGGCACGTTCTGTCCCAACCCCAGGGACCCCCAGCCTGCTCAGATCAGCACCCACCCCAAGCATAATGCAACTGACAGGAAGAAGGTAGAGGTATGTGTCTGATTAGCTACAGAAGAAATCATAACACTAAGCAGAAAGGCATTCAAAATAAACAGTAACAACTCTATCAAAATGCTAGAATTCAAATATTTACAGCTACTTCAATATTAAGGCTTGTACTTTTACTTCAGTAATCTAAGATTAATCCACTAGGTAAAAAAGGTATTTGTTTAAATAAACTAACTACACTGGCAGTTAGAGATAGCAATTTTAATTGTTCAGAAGGTCTGCTGTATTTTGATTTTTTTCAGGAGATAATCCTCAGAACTGTGCATAAAGTTGACTACAATACGTGTTCTCCCTTAGAGCTCTTTGCATACGGCAGCGATCCTGCTACCGCTCAGTAGTTTCTGCTACTGTGCAGTTTACATTTTCAGGAGGAAACCATGAAGCAGTTATGAAGACATTAACTATAGTGATAACCAGAATAAATTCAGCCACAATACTGTTAGCAGATGAACACTGTGAGTAAAACTAAGCACTGATGACATTTTTTTCTCCCAGCAAAATCAGTATTTTTCTTACAGCTGCGTGTGCACTCATGGTCTGTTCCAGTGCTCTCAACTTAAGCCACCATATGTGGAAGTTCAGTCTGTTTTCCCAGTATTATTATTCTGTGTATGAAAGCTCTACTCATGATGTTTTCTACCTATCTATTTTTATTGCATCTTTCTTAGCAATAAAGCCTCTCTGAGCTGTGCTTTACATCTCAGAACAAGTCCGCTGGCCAGATGGTTGCTCTAACAAATGGGGAGAAATGTCAGAAGTGCTTTTGCATACCTGGGCAGTGAGGCGCACCAGTCCTGCTCCTCACTGCTAGTGCTGGCCACGGCATGGCACGCCAGGGCTGAGCATACCTTGCTTTGTCGGCACAAGGGCAACAGGCACAGGGACAAAGACCACCCCTCTGGGGACGATCAGTGCGCTGGAGAGAGGCTGCTTTGCACCGCCTGAGCTATCTGGCTGTGTCTCTTGAGACCTGCTCATGAAAGCCAAAACCTCACCTAAATATTTTCTGTGTTTTCTTCCTGGATGGCACACATGGCTTTTGCTATAAACACTGCCCCCACAATTTCAAAGATAGCTTTGAATGGGAAACTCCTAGTTGGCTTTCAAATTCATAACCTTACCATGTTTCATCTTATACTGGTTATCTGCAGTACGTTGTCTGCTCAATAGAGTATCATTTTGTCTTATGGGTGATGATTCTTCACTGCTGCTTGTGAGTTTGTACAAAATACTTTCTGCTGTCAGGGGAACGTGTCTTTTAAAGTCCAACTTTATGGCCCTGTTCTGTAGATGAGAAATGCCAAGTCAAATAGGCAGGATTGGTAGGCTAATGAGATTCTGGTGACGTGCATCACAGTGAATCAAAGATTATTGAAAATCCTGGTAATAACAAGCAAAATTTTTGGCATTAGGAGGTTCTTCTGTTGCCTGTAGTTTCTCTGTCAATACGATACCATCAAGTCAAAAGCAGATCTCTGGAAACCAGAGGCCTGAAGTTGGTGACGGTAGTCATGGCTAAAAGAAATCATATTGATTCATTTCTTAAGTAATTCCCCTGTTACAGCGTGGCCCTACAGAAAGGGGAGAGGTGCTGGGGGAAGGAAGAGGGATCTACTGGAATGGCTTTCTGCATGTGTGGACAGTTACGAGCACCTAAAGGGGTGCATCCCGGGGCAGGGATGGGCAGGAGAACTTGTTCAGAAGCTAAAAAAATGAAGCTCTTTGTTACCACAGAGAATCAATGGGGCTTACAGGGGAAGAATGAGGCCCTGGAAAGCAGAAGATATTAACTCTCTGGGAAATTCTGTGTTGTGCCCAGACACCCAGGGAAGCAGCTGGGGGGAGTGACAGGACACAGACATATGAGGGTGCAGGCAGTGAGGCTGTGGTAGCCTCCTGCCCGCTGGGTAGCTGCAGCCCTTGGGCACTAATCTCGTGAAGCCTCCAAAAGGTCCCACCTCTTCAGAGGTAAAGAGATGATTAAAAAAGCAGGTAGATTTCTCCCTCCAATGTAACTCCTGCAATAATTTATGTTTTTAAGATACTGTCATCTTTATTTAGCTTTTGTTGCAAGATATTTTTTGTTGTTTTGGCTGTACTTGGATCAACCTATACACCCAGCAACAAAGAATTCAACCTTTTTGGCAGTTATTTTTGACCTTTTCTTGAGCAATAGCTGATAGCTTTCCAGACTTTTTGTCTAATGATAGAGGTTAAGATAAAACTGAAATGTTCACCCAATTGCACTTGAACTTGTGGCTTACCTGGGTAGAAAAAAAAGCTGCACTTTTGACATAGAGCTTCTTCCGAAAACATTGAACAAGTGTTTGGGCTATAACTTTATAGCTGTATTGCACAGATTTTTTTTTCTATAATATTCCACACAGACTGAAAACTGCCTTTTTAGTTTATGAAATGTTAATACCATAGCATGAATTTATATAGGTGCATAATTAGAAATTATAGCCTGGGGAAAAAAATCTTATTTATGAAGTTAAATTTGTTAAATTAAAAATGCAGCTAATGAATCACCTTTTAATGTCCAAATATATTAGATGTCTGTATTTTTATGAATTCTGCAAAGTAATTGATAGGCTTTAGTGTAAACCTGATCATACATGAAGACACATTACATGAGCAAATGTTTTGGATGTGGTGAATCCAAAAGCCTTCTTACAGATATTGGACACCACTTGTCCTAAAACTATCCTTTAACTAGCTCTCTGCCTGAATTCTGTGTGGCTGTACTTTACCATTGTATTCAAAATAAATAGCAGTATGCTACAGTACAAGTTAATGAATAAACTACAAATTACTAAAACTGTCTGACCAGATTATTCGACCTCTTCATCATGAGCAAGAAATTTTACTTGTTTCTTCATCATCTGCATTTACATGTGTAAGTTCCCTCAAAGCATGCTGTTGTTGTTGTTGTTGTTGTTGTTGCAGATTTTAGTGGTTGGTTAGGTTTGTTAGGTTTTTGTATATTCAATGAAATGCCAGACAGGGAGAACATATGAAATGCAGTGCTGTTTCTGCTGAAGAATTGTTATTTCCCCATTTGACTTGTGTTGGTGTTGAGAGACAGGGAAGGAAGAAGGTGTTGCTGATACTGCATGCTAATGCTGCCAAACAGAATGCCAAAAATCCTTTGTATCTTGGACTCAGGAATGTTTTTGGGTTTACTCCTGGTTGACGGTTTTGTGAGCCTTTTGTTTAACACACTTCTGTGCAGAGACTGTATCTTATCTCCAGGACAAAGAACCACACAAATCTTTGGTTTAGGTAAACAGTAATGGTGGGGCTCTGGTTCCTGAGTAGGACATCCTGGAAATACCAGCTTGGAGTGGCATGGAGAGCCTGTTTGTTTCACCCAGCTGCTCATTGTCATGATTCACCTCTCATAGCTGATTGTCTGAAATTTGCTAACAGGTGCCTGATGGGCACTATAGCATTTATGTTTAAAAAACCTGCCTTGCTCATGCCCATAACTAATTCTTTCTAGACCTTCGGTGATGCTTCTCCCCTCAACCCAAGGGGTAAATTTTTTTTCCTTTCCTGGAACAAACCCTGGCTACTTTTTATAGAAATGTTATTATTTACATTTGCTATGATTAGTAAGTGCAAAGGGCTTGAGGCCTGCTAATGGAGTTGCGTGGCTCCTTTACCCAACCATCTTATCAGGAAAAGTCTTGCAGGGCACTTGATACTGGCTAACTCCACTGGGGCCCTTCTTCCAACTTGGAATGAGCTGGGAGAGTCGCACAGATGCATATGTCAAACTGTAGCCCCTGGTTACGGCAGTAAGGGCCAACGTACCTAGTCTAGCTGAGTGGGTGGGATAGAGCAGGTTGGGGCAGACAGATTTGGGTAATTTCTTCCAAATTGTTATAGAGATTTGGATATTTTTATACAGCGGTTTAGAATTTATGGAGTCAGCCACATTAGACAGCTAATAATCTCCATTCTACGGGCATGATGGAGAAGCTCCTGTGAAGGAGAAGAATTAGTTCTTCCAAGTCTTAATTTGAGCCCCTTCATCTTATGCTCCTTTCCATGTAACAGTATCTAATTACAGCATATATGAATTGGTTCTGGCTCAGGGTCATAATTTTCTGTTCTTTGACCCTCTGTAGATGAGAGCCTTTGCAGGCTTTCACACCTTCACTGGGAATGACACCCACCCACTGGTCGTGCTACAAGCAGGAGTGGACCTCGCTAGGCTTTCCTTTTCGTGGTCATCAGCCCAGTGTGCTTTTACACCCTATTGAAATGCACAGAAATACACTGTCCAATTTGAGAAAACTTCCAAGTAATTATAAAGTACTTTTTGCAATTTCCTATGTAATATCCTTTCAAAGTTGTCCTGTTTTCTTTTGCTTTGAATGCATATTCAGAGCAGGCAGATTTGTAGGCACACAATGAGAAGTTCATTTTGAAAAGCGGTAAATAAATTGCACTGGCTGGAAAAGGGCTTCTTGCTGCCCTTTTATTCTGATGTGCACACAACTTGCTACAAATTCTTTACTTTGCATTTCTATCACAAAGATAAATGAAATTGTCAATCCTGTTCACATTTCCTTTTGATGGCTATATAAAAGTAATAGCCAAAGTGCCAAAAAAAGTTTTCATTAATTCTTCTATTTATTAAGGTGAAAGGAGGACTATTTTGCAAACAAAGAATAAACTGACTGCAGTGAAATGTCTGCTCCTTTGCCAGAGGCTATACCTTCTGCATGATTCCTAACTTTAGGATGACTCTGAGTAGCTCTTAAAATGGGTAAAAAACTTCTTGATTTCAGATTTCTGTAACTTCATCTCAGTATTACACCACTCCAGCACTAAACAGGATAATTGAAATGCTCTACGGTAATGTTGACATTTAATCCAGGGAATCCAACCACACTTGGAAAGGAAAGGAAAGGAAAGGAAAGGAAAGGAAAGGAAAGGAAAGGAAAGGAAAGGAAAGGAAAGGAAAGGAAAAAGGGAAGGGAAGCGAAAGGAAGGGAAGGGAAGGGAAGGGAAGGGAAGGGAAGGGAAGGGAAGGGAAGGGAAGGAAAGGAAAGGAAAGGAAAGGAAAGGAAAGGAAAGGAAAGGAAAGGAAAGGAAAGGAAAGGAAAGGAAAGGAAAGGAAAGGAAAGGAAAGGAAAGGAAAGGAAAGGAAAGGAAAGGAAAGGAAAGGAAAGGAAAGGAAAGGAAAGGAAAAAAAGAAAAAAGAAAAATTGTGTATTAGTTACACAGAGATGTCTAATAATAATAATAATAAAAAAGCAGCACTATGTTTTTCATGTGTATGCGTCCATAAACACACAGATATAGATATCAGGGTCATTTCTTCAAAAGCATCTTGGGATCATTGTTATTAGGAGTAGTCTGAAGTGGAACAAGCCCGGCGTGCTGCCAGGTAGCTGACACAGGGTCTTACCAAAACTTACTCTTCCTTGGCAGCACACCGGAACCAGTTATAGCCCAGCAGGACAGCAACGAGCCACCTCCAGTGCCAGGAAGGTGAAACACAGCAAGGTATTTGCCATCACCACTACTGCCAAAGATGACACCACCAATCACTTGTGGTTAGGGAAGAATGGGCACAAGTTGGAGGAGGAAGGGAGCGGGCAGAAAGCCCTCTTGGGGAGGCAGTAGAAAGGGCAAAGCTTAGCATCAGCGAGAAAAGTCATGGAGAAGTTAGACGGCCACTGCCCAGGCTAGCACAAGGCAGCAGTGAGACTTGCCCACTGAGATGGTCATCGAGGAAAGGAGATTTGGGGTCCTCAACAGGGAAGTGGAAGAATCAGATGATGATTTTCACAGATCTGCCTCTGGAGCCTCTGCAGATGGGGACAAATCTGTCTACAGAGGGTAAATTCTTATGGTCTCAGATGCTTATGTGGATCTTGGTCCTTTACTTTTTTCACAGTACTGCTTTTTTTCCCATGCAGTTTTGTTGTTACTGGCAAAGGAATTTATTACTGGCAAATGGGATTTATTAGATTCTGATTTTGAGGAAAACAGCAGGCCTCAAGAGAAATGAAAGTTTGGAGACTCTGATAATTAAGATGGATAGATTTGTAAATCACCTGAAGTTTACCAGAATTATTGTCAGCTCTGGTGTGCTCTAACCTCCTGTCCTGCCTGGGAAGTGTTTGAGGGAAGAGTTCGTAAATGTTTAGGTGAGGAAAAAATCTGAACTATAGGACAGGGGAAGGGCAATAAGTCCCTGAACTCCATGAGACAGGATCAAGTCTAAGTTGCCAGACTGAAGTTGCCTTACTTGTCCTTATGAGAGGCAAAAGTCTCAGGGCAATTAGTTCTGCCTTTTTCATTGTTTCAGTGTGGAGCTTAAAACCCCATACCTTTTATCACAACTATTTAGCTGTATATCCATGGCTCAGGAGACAAATAAAATGGAGATGCATGTTCTCTGTTTGGCAGAAAAATGCAGCACTAGCTCATTTTCTGGCTAAAACAGTCCAACTGTGTTTAGTTTTTCCTTCTTGCATTCACATCTAAATCTACTTTCCCTCTTCCATTGCACTTTATACAAATCTGCGTCTATACGTGTTTATGTATCTGTGTAAATCTTCAGAGTAATTTTTTACTACACTTCTTATTAGCACAGAATATATAAGACATTCTCCAAAGGTTTGAGTTTTCAGAATATAAAACTCTCTTGCTTGTTTAGATTTGGTTCAGCCTCCTCTAAACACGATCATAAAGCATTCATTCCCAGACACTCAGTGGCCCACAAAGCATGATATCGACGCCACTCCTTGTGCAGCTGCATGTGATGTTATTCACAGCCAAAGTTCTTTCTACTCCAAAGATTCAAAGATCTTTCTACTCCACTTTGAAGGAATCACTCTCTTTATCAGTGAAAGAAACAAGCAGCTTGTCTACTACAACATTCAGAAACCTCCCCTTCCATCTCTTTTCCTTCCTCAGTAGCAATATGAACATCAGAAATGGGAGAAAAATAATGCTGTGTTTCCTGATGCAATTAATTTTACAATAATTCAACTTTAACACTTTTGGATGTAAGCAGAAATGTGAAGAAAAATTGAAGCTTAGATTTACAAAGCCCTGAAAACAGCAGTAAACCGCTAGCAGAAAAAGTGTTTCCTTATCATCAGCAAGCAAAGGATTTAGCTACTGGGAGGTATTTTAAAACGAATATTTTAAAATCTACATAAACAGTATTTCTGATTCCACGTGAAATTCAGATCCAATTCCAAAGGCTTGAGGAAAACCAGGCAGGAAAGCTTGAGATCTTGTTTGAAAACAAGAGGTATCTGAAAGTGCAGCCTTCCCTAACAAAACCACAATTTAAATATCAAGTTTTACACAAAGCAGAAAGATAAGAAGTAAAAACCAACCCACCTCTTGTATAAAACCCAGCTGTTTTTAAAGATTATCCCTCATTTTTTATTAGTCTGTTTTGACAGATCTTGTGCCAGCATGGTTATGGTGAGAAGTTAGCCCTCTCTGTTAACCAAGATCCTGGCAGGCTGCGCTCTGGCATTTAGCAGTGTTGGAAGTGCATTTATGAGCGAGGTGCCCAGTCACTTACCATGAAGAGGGACCACGTGAGCCAGTGAAGCAGCGCTGCTCAGCCTGCCTCACTGTGCACAGGACTACGCATCCCCTGATGCCGCACACCTAGTATCCAGGCTGGTATTTAACATGTGCTGCGCGCTGCCACGGCCACCGCACCTCCCTCCCGGCGGGACCCCAAGTGCCCTGTGCGGCTGAGCTGCTCCGTTGGAAACGCTCCGCGGGGTGCTCAGCTCAGGAGCAGCCCACATGGCACAGCCACGGTGGCACCCCCAGCTCCGCAGGCCCTGACGTGCTGGTGACATCGCCTTTGCTGTCACGCTGTGCAAGAGCTCTCCTGTATTGAGAGAGACAAGACTCCATAAATCTGATTAGCCTGTAGTTTCTCCGAAGCGGAGACATCTTTCAGTCTGTTTGCTCAGCCCTTCATTACAAGAAATTTTCATTGACGTGGTAGATTTTATATATACCATATATATATATTTTATATATATACAGTATATCATATTGATGTGGTAAAAACATCAATACACAAGAATTGAGGCCCTGAAGCTTTCCCAGCTAGATTGCTTTTCTCCCCCTGCCTCCCCCCTTCCTTTTTTTTTTTTTCTTTCTTTCAGTTTTGGATTTTTTTCCCCCATGACACTTAAAAATGGTATAAATATTACGGGCTAGATTCTTGTCTTCCCAACTTCTAATAATATTGAAGCAGCAAAGGTGTCTGTGTTTAAAAACACAGGACACTTGTTAGCTACGTGGCTGAAAGTTCTTTGCTATGCAAAGCTCTGCAATATTTTCAGCAGTGCCTTATAATGTCGGCTTTCAGAGCATGATAAGGTATCTCTGTGGTTTCATATTGCATCAAGTGGAAATCCAGCATACAAATGACTAGTTCTGGAATATTTTACACAAAATTATTGAAAATTTTAAGCTGCTTCTGCTTTTACATAGGAAGTGGAATAGATTATATGGTATTAAAGCATTTTTAGGAAAGTTTTTACTTTTTGGAAAGATCACTTAAATGAGGAATGTTATATTTATGGACTATTATATGTTTGTCCTCCTGTGCATTCCCCTCTATAATCCAAAAGAAAGGACTGTATGTCAGAATGGTCAGCAAAAATCAGGGCTGTTTGGCAATAGGGCTATATTCAGACCATGCAACTACCAACCCATATGAGATACCTCATTTTACAAGAATATCACTCTCTTGCCTGCTCTGTACCTGATGTTCAATCGTTATGTTCATTAGTAGGGAAAAATCCTTGAGGAGGATTATTCTTTATAAAAAAACATATGCAACTGTTTGGCTAAAAAGCACAAATGCCTTTAATTATATCAACCATGCTTGCAAATTAAAGGTCCCTTTGCATCTGTGTAAATCAGGTATTAGACCTGAAGTCAGTATTCATTTGTGTACCTCTAGTTAAAAAATAAAGGAGTAAAACACACAGACAAGCATAATGTTTAGGGTTTGTGATGGATTGGAACAATATAAAAGGCTGTCAGATCAGTAAATTAGTGATACCACACAAACAGAAAATCATGGGAGATGCTAGATGATGGCATGAGAAGCAGGGAGATTTGCCTCTACATTTAGAGACTTTTCTCCACCAAAGCAATGTGAATATTGTCATTCATCCTTCACTTTGATAAATCTGCAGGACAAGGCTTAGGAATATCTTAAAAGTAATTGGAGTACAAAGCTGGCATCTTCTCCTGGATGTGAAAATATCTCAGGAGAACTTCGGCTAGTGGGCATCAACATGATCATTAAACTTGTTCCTCCAGATCAGGCTTCAGATTCTGGTAGGGAGCTACACTCACTGATTTTAGATCCCAAATTCAAATTTACATTAAAAGAGTTTAAAT
The DNA here is from genome assembly GCF_023638135.1 of Falco biarmicus. Lineage (NCBI taxonomy): Eukaryota > Metazoa > Chordata > Aves > Falconiformes > Falconidae > Falco > Falco biarmicus. Next base: position 14,611,888 of record NC_079302.1, read on the forward strand.
TTCTATAAGGAACACCTGGAAGTCCTTTCTCAGACAGTGAATAAGCAAAGGCTTCAGGACTGAGTGGTTTGTTCACGTGTTTGGTTAAAATATACAACAGCATCAGTGTCAAACAAATGGATGTACTTCAAAGAGCTACAAGGAATTACAAAAGACTCTTGCTCTCTTTACATCAGCTCCGTGATGCTTTACGCTCCCACCTTTTGCTGAAGCTGCTACTATAAACAAACAAGCAAACAAACAAATCCCAGAGCTGTGCAGACAACGTCGGAGACATCATTAGCTATGGCTGGGGAATAAAGCAAAATGTCCTGACACTGGAAAGCAACATGTGTGTTGAGTCACTGTTCAAAACTGTTCACTTCAGCCATTTTGCAAGGCAAGGTGGCACAAGGACTGTGTTAGCAAAATGAACTGATCTCAGTACACTTTTCAGGACTGTCGTGACATTGCTGGTATGATTAGTAACAGTGCAATAAAATCCTTGCAGTTTAACAGTGGAAAACAAGAGAGTTTATGGGAGAAAATAAACCTTACAATTCAAAATGCACTCTACAAATATTAGGTCAACCCCTGCTGTCCTGATTTACACAAACACTTGGGCCTTAGCTAATCTGGAGAGTAGTCCAGTCTATAGCCAGGACGGGTTCCAGTCACAGTTATTTCATTTATCTGTTCCTCTTTGGGGATTGCACTGGGAGGCTCCGTTAAGGGTTTATGGTCCCAATACAGAACATGCTTAAGCACAGGGAGTAGAGAGTTTCATCCAGCAGGGATTAAAACCTGGCCCTGTGTGTCTTAGCAATCAGTAACCTTGTCATGTTAGTTCAGTTTGTATTTCGCAATGGTCATACATCTGATATTTAAGTACATTTGGTTAATGGATCTGTGCCAAAGAGCACAGGAATACAAGTAATTCTTACAAGGAAAACTACTAAAAATAGTGCTACTTCTTCCAAGGGATACAAAGGGATATCACTGATGAAGGGTCATCGCTTCCTCTCCCACTGGGACTATTTCTGTGCTTGGTGCGTCAGCAGGACAGCCTGGGCTGGAGGAGACAGAGCTTGGACTGATAACAGAAATTAGAGGAGAACATTCTATACTGAAATGAGACCTGGAGAAGCTGATTCCTTGTCTATGCAGTTCTTATGCTTGAAAAAGAAGGATATTTTACCCTCCCTATAATTCCTTTTTTCCTCCTTTTTTTTTTTTTTTTTAAATATCTGCCTAAAAGAAAAAGTAGTTTTATCTGATGTTAAGCCAGTTAGTACTAGTACCTGTGGAACCCATTAGTAGCATCAACAGCAGCAGATGTGGTCAAAAAATAAAGCTGGTCATTTCTGTACTTTCATCTTAATTGCAGTTTTAAATCTAACACTGTTTTGCTCATTAAAATAATGCTGGAAAGAAAAGCTGTGCATTTTGGGGGTTAAAAAAATCTTTTATTTCCTATGTTCTTTTCAAAGCCATGGTAATTATTTTTATAATGGCAAGAGAATTATTTGACTTAATTTAATATATAAGACTAAGTTCTCAGGAAAAAAAAAATAAATCACTGTAACCTGTGCAAGTGGAAAAAAAAAAAAGTTAACTTCTTCCTATATCAACAGAAGAACTTCCCTGTCCTTCTGTGAGACAATTCTGCCCTGGAGCGTGCAGTGAGATTTAACCTGGAGCTAAACCCACCTGGTTCCTGGAAGCATGTGTGCTTGAAGTAGCACTTGGACAGGAACTGCTATGCTGGAGAAGTGACTAGGCCACTTCCTCAAGGATCCTTTTTTCCCTATGTTGTAGCAAGGTCATGACAGGAAAAAAGATAAAAAGAGAAGGAAGAGAGCAATTCTGTAAAACAGAGAGGAAAAATGGTGCAACCATTACTCCTTTTGTCCTCTGCCAAGCCTGTCTCCATTCCCCCTCTGCACCAGTCACAGAGCAAGTCATGTTTCTCATTTTCCTCAGCAGAACCTGTTTTACTGTCTCCATACACCAGGGATGATGCGGACCAAGGGACAGAGTGTCTCTCAGCTCTGACAGGTTTGCAGAAGAGGCAGGACACGCTTTGTTTTCAGGAACAGTTCAATATTACCCACCAGAAGGACAAAGAGAAAGTAATTAAACCGTATCAGTGCTTGCTGCAAAAGGTGTTTCATTAGCAAAGCTCCAGCCATGAAGAGAGCCATGCTGCAGGAGCCTTGCGCATACCTCTGTCTGGGCACACATGTCAATCTTCCTTATCATTTGCTGCGAAAGGCAGTGAATTCCTGGAACAGGCTGGTATCAGTGCCACAACCAAGTGACAAACATCTGCATCTGAGACCCCATACCAACTCACAGCTCTAGAAATTCCTTTTTTTCCCCTAAAAAGTTCTAAATTGGAAAATCTCTAGGTTTTCCCTTTTCTAATCCAATTTTTAAAATTCTTTTGAATTAAGTTTAGCTGTGAACTAACCGAAATAAATTAACTATGAAGTATATCATGGTGGTCCCGGTCTTGCAGTCTGTGGTGCAATGATAAATGATCAGCATCATAAAGTAGCTGTTAATAGATTTTAAAGCCAGAGGGGAAAATTATGATCATCTAATTCTGACATCCAGCACAGTGCTGGTGACTGGACCCTCGCAGTAACTCCTGTGTTAGGGCCACCACTGCTCACTGGGTGGCAGGACATTTTTCAGCTAGACAACCCCACCAGCTCCTTTAAAAGGAGTGAAATAGATCCTCACCTGGTGAGAATCAGAATGGTCACAACACCATATTGTCTGGTGTGCTACTTTCTTTTTTTATGGTGCCATGAATCCTCTTCTCTTTACTGAAGCAGTGATGTTCTCATTCTTTCTCTGCCTGATCCATCTCTCCTAAGCTTTCCTGTTGCTCTTATCTTTCCATCCCAGAAAGCTGTCTAGCTATCAGTTTTCCCCATCCTCTCTGCAAACTTCCCTCAGGCTCTTCCATTTTTGTGGTCACGTTATCTTCTCTGTCCTGGCTTTACCAAGTCCACCTGTTGGCTCTGCTTTTTAGGGCCAGATGCTGGTATCTTGCTAATGACAGCATGATCTACAGAAGGATCTCTGCTGACTTTTCTTTGGTTTAGCTACTTCTGCAGGCTTTTGCCTCCTGGAGGTCACCCATGACAAAAACAAGCCCCAGGTGAGCAGACCTGTCACTCCACAAGCAGGTGAGGACCACCCACTTGGGCAACACTTCACTGCTTATAAGCAAATCATGAACAGAGAAAAGGCATAAATGAGTTAACTAGTTACCTACTGCTCTATCTACTTTTAGAATTGTGAGTACTACAACTCTCTGTTTTCAAGGTTTGTTCTCTAATCAGTTCAAAATGTGAAACAAAAGATTTTGTTCTGGTAGGTCACTATATTTTCCTGCCTACATTTCCACATTCAAGAGAAACTCCACAAAGTACAGTTCATGGCTGGCAGTGCTGCTCATTACTGCTCAGAACTGCTACACTGTTCTCCTACTACTTAAAAAGTTATAATGCCCCACGGGGTTTTAAAGTTAATTTTATTACGAGAAAAAGTCCCAAATGGAGCTTGAGTCTTGACCACTTGGCCAGTTTTGATTTGCTCAACACCATTCTTTATGAGTGTGCAGGCCCTTTTCATGCTGATGGGGCAATGTTTGCCAGCCCAGACACTCTACCACTGCTATTAACTAAATATATAGATAAGTAAATAAATAAAGCAGTTGTACAGACAGAAGAATATCTGATCTTGTTGAAAACCACCCAGGTTCATGACCTGACAGACAGTGGCAGGAGAAAGACCAGAGTGGGCTCCACTGGCTCTCCCCAATACCAGCCCCCAGGGGATCACTGAAGGAGAAGGAATTGCTGAAAACTCAGCTGAAAGGCACTTGGAAGTACTTGCGGTATTTTCTTAGTGACGTGGGTTCCAGTGCAAGTGCCAGCAAACACTAGTGTATGAAGCAAGTGTCTGTTAACGCTTCTGCTGGCTTACTCTAATAGAAGAGTGATCTGAATTGATTCTTGAACGTGGCTTTTCTGGTTAGCACTGTATAATGCCCATTACAGCACTGTCAAGCCTTGAGGTGATGAGGGCATAAAGCACATTTCAACCCTGAAGAGCAAAACAAATTACTTGGATGGGCAGACGGAAAGGGAGAGTTCTTTTCACCACTATCTAGCAAACCAGGAACAGAGTTTAGTCCGGTGCGATCAAAAATAGCCCAATAAAACCTACGATCTGCAGCAGTACAGATGGGTTGTACCATCTCCTAAGCCATTTACTTTTAGAAGCTGAAAAATGGCAGTGCTTGGAATTTTAGGTGAACATTTCACTGCAGGTGATCATTGTACTGAGCAGCGTTAACTCAGGCTCTTATCTTAAAATTGTACTCTCAGCATTTAACACCTCACTCTCCTGCCTCATTCTCTCCCCAAAAGACCTTAAAACCAAGCCAGGGTTTCAGCACCCAATGCAGGATATCTAACTTTAGGGACTCTTTCCAAATCTTACACTACATCGATGCTGCCCTCAGCAGCAGTTGCTGATTATTGCTTTCAAAAATATTTACTGCTTTCTAATTCTCGAATAGAATATGTTATGAAAATCTCCATATGCCCAGGCACAGCTTGACTTACTGGGTGAAAGACGACGACTCTATTTTGGATTCACACTGCTGAGAGAACACTTACTGTATTGAATTCATACCTCATTTAAAATTGTCTTTACAGATAATAAATCCAAATGTTCCTTTGATAATTATTCTGTACTAAAATTAATGCCAAATAATGTGCAAGCAAGCAGGCAGGCCTTTATGGGTATGATTACAGCATTTACTCCTCTTTGGGAACTGCTGGAACTGTCTACATAAATAATACCGTGCCATTATCCTTAAAGCAGCACATTTGTTTTACAATGAAGTCTTGCAGGGAGAACTTTCATATATATACTATGGAAGCTTTCTGTGCACCTTAATCATCTATCATATCCTTTAAGAAAAGATCTCGTAGAAGAGAACTCTTCCCCCCTGGCCCCCCACTGCTTGACATAAAACCATAACGGTTGTTAGGCCTATTGGAAACCCTCCCACCCTTCTAAAAGAAAATTTATCTCCTTTATTCATTCTACCTGGATGCCTCCGTAGAGAAAGAAACTTTTACTGTGCTTTGCCTAAGTGCGTCAGCTGTAACTGCATGGTGAACTGCTACAGCTTCAGTGTTTCTCCGCCTGCCATGCCTGTCCTTCCCTGCCACCCTGCTGCCCTGCAGCCTCTCCACTGCGCCCAGCCTTTGTGCGGGGGCACTCGCACTAGCGCAGGGATGTGCTGCCTGCCTGAGGCGCTTTCCCTCCTTCATTTGGCTCCTGAACTTTGTGGGAAACCTATCAGACAGTGGAAACTGTGCCCAGTGAGCACAGTTGATAAAGTGTAACCTCATCCTATTTGTTGCTATCAATGAATTCTTACAGCCAAATTTTCAGTTAAAGTCAAACCAGATGAGCACCAGGAATTGTGAAATAACAGCTTCATTGCAGACAGGAGGGGCCTATGCAGTGCTGAGTCCAAAAGCATGGAATTACTGAGCTGCTCCTGCCTAACACTGGTATCAGAAAAACAAAAATACACGGATGAGGAAAAAATGGCAGTTTTGTTGAAGACTGATACTAAGTAGCAATTACACTCTAATCAGAAACTTTAAAGGGAAAAGCAGGAGTAACTCAATTCAGAGACTTTACTGTCAATTACACTAGACCTTTTCTTATTCACTTTGCTGAGCGGTACTGAGTGATCGCTGGTGGAGTGAAATCTCAAGCGCTGCCTGCCATTGCAGCCACAGCTGCAGCTCGCCCAGTCTCACCACGTGGACACTTCTTAGATGTCAAAATGTGATCTGAAAAATTACGAAACAGGGATCCCAAGATTCTGATTGCATTATGAGTGGATTTATATTCTTGGGCTCTTTCTTCCATACACAGTCAAGTAAAAAAAATTAGGTTGCATTATGTACATTGAGCCTATTTTCCCTGACAGATCTTTGCTGGGAGATGCGCTCGTCAGCAGGTGAGGTGTCACTGCCTGCCTCTGGCATGTTCCTGTGCACTATTCCCTGAAATACTGGGCTCATCTCTGCTTTGCAAAGGAAAAAGAAGATTCAAAACCTAGAAAAACATCGTGCATAACAGTGTTACAGCCTGGCCTGATCTCTAGTTACCTCCTGCTTTGGGCAGTGTTGGGCTGGCTGGTAACTCCATCAGGTAACCGAGAGCTAATGTGTTGATCAGCGCAGGAATATAGTAATACTGCTAACGCTGAGCAGGGCAGATAAGCTTCTTCCTCCCCTTGAAGTGCCCAGCCCCAAAGATAATAAGGCAACTCTGTGGTAGATGCTGAGAACAGCTTTTTTCTTGACATTTAAAAAATTTTAAGAATTTTGTTGATTGCCTCTCTCCTCTAATTTTCCTCTACAACATACATTTGGATTTCTAGGTTTTAGAACTCTTGCAAAGGGGAATATTAATTTTTCTTATAGGGAGAATGAAGTGCGAGGGTTATTGGAAAGGCTGGTTAAAATGGGGATTTTCCTGCCCTGATGGTAATATGCATTCATTTTTTCTTTTCCAATAGTGTGCTCAGCCTGTAACAGAGGCAGGGGATGAGGCAACACATGTTTCTGAGACATAACAAAGCATTTTTATTTAGGGTTGGCAATTTTCTGACCCCTGAGGGGGGCAAATGATTAGGTAAGCATTTCCACTTTCCAATGAATGAAGTAGCCAGGGGCTTTTGTTGGCCTGGTGATATGATTAGCAACTGGAGTCTAAGCCCTTCTTGTCTCAATTTTGCTAAACTTAAATTGTCACCATTCATCTTTGATAAACACGCAGTGACTCTAAGTGACCTGGGCTGGGATTGGGAACTCTGACTGGAGATAGGGCAGGAGCATTCCCTGGGAAAGCTGGAGTGGTGAAAGGGAGCAAAAGGAGTTGCATTTCCCTCAGAACCCATTTGCACTCCAAATAGGTGTTTGTGGATCATAAGACACTGCAAATTCCTTGCCTCCACTTCTGCCACCCCCACAAGTTGAGATGGCTGTTGCATATGCCATGGAGGAACCAAACCAAACCTTCACTCCTGGTGGGAACAGCAGGGTGCAAGAGCAGCTGGGTTCTCTGCAAGGGCAGGGGGTGGCAGATGTTTGCTTCTGTGCCACCACTACCGCTAGCAAGAAGCCAAAAGCTCCAGAGAAGAGTGATACCTGGTTATAGTAAGTAAAACAGGACCCCAGGAGGGGTTTTTGAAGTTCTTCTACAAAACACAACACATGGTGGGGACCGTCTCTCCTCAGAACAAGAAATACAGATACTGCTGTAGTTTGGAAAAAGCAAACAGGAACTGTTGGGGTGGGAAGAGGAAATATAGCCTGTTGGTGTTGTGGCTGATAATAGGAGACTTGAAATCCAAGAGGAAATAGCTGATTCTATGTTCTGAAGCCTGAAGGAAATGGACAACTGCACAGATTCAATCCAATTAGGAAAAAAGATTTAATTAAATTACTTTCCACAGGTCTTGGTCTCTGAGAGCCAGTCAAATGCAGAGATAAAAAAGATAAAGGGCTACTTTAGGGGTAAACATTTTCAGCAAAAGGCATATAAAGGAAGTTAAGTTGAACAATATAGGAAGATCCATGCAGAAGAAATATTTCTCCTCCAAGTTTACTTACTCTTAAGTGAAGTATTTGAGAACTTTTTTCAATTAGTTTTCTCAGCTGAAAGAACTCTGAAATTGTGAAGCCTTACAAAGACACATGATTAAATTGACTTAGACAGGTGAGGTTCAGATCTTGCTAAAAGGTCACACAATTTAAACTGACAGGTATCACAGAAGGCAACCTGACTAGTCCAATATATTTCTCCTGCTAGAAAAGCCAAGGACTTGCAGGCAACAGATTATCATGGATGCTGCTACCCAAAGTTATTTAACCTAGAGAGTAAGTAGAAGTTCTGGCTATAGAAAGCAAACAAGACCAGAGCTGGCTGCTGAGCCTGCCACTGCCTACGTAATAGGACATCGTTCCATATTTTCTGTCCTGCTGTTCTTAAGCCCCTTGCAGACTCTAATGCCAGGAACACCATACGCCTGCCACACTGATTTCAGATGCAGTGCAGTTACCTGAAGGGAGTTATAGAAGACAGCCCAGCCTGGCCCAGGTGCTGCTTCTCTTGCCAATGGCCATACCCCGATAATGAGAACAGAATCTAATCAGCCAGTTCATTCCATTCTACGTGGATGCTGACTAATTTCAAAGAGATTTCCTATTTCACTGAGACTGAACCTCAGCAACTGTAGGAAGATCCAGGTCATCAGGACGCTTAAAAATATTTCAAAGAATTTTAGACTGTTTTGCTAGTGCTGCTTGTACAGAGATGTATAGTAACCCCATTAGGCATAAAATTTAGTGCTCAGTGAGGATACAGGCAAGAGAACCAAAACTATCCAAGGTTTATTTAAAAACCCTTAGTTAAGTAACATACCATCCTTTGTAAAAGATGGAGAGCCCTTCATTTTCTCTCAGGACAAGGGTACAGCTGTAACCTTGGCAAAAGGACCAAGGAGAGAGATGGGCAATTTTGCACAGCCAGGATACCTTGGTGGAACAGCAGCCCAACATCTCCCAACAAAGTGGCCTTTAACACCCTCCAGAGATGCCCACAAAAGTGAAAAAATTGGTGTGAAATATTTGTGGATCTGCACAGCACTCTCCACCTCACCTCAATGTGAGTGAAGCAACAGCAGGAGTTGGTGAAGAGTAGACCTGGATAACTGAGAGCTGCTTCACAGTTCCTCAGTTTTTGTATTTTGTGGACAAAATAACCACATGGATAAAATATGTCTGTTTTCCCTGACTAGAATGCAATTTTTCATTAGGTGTTTTTATTTATAGACAAATAATACACTTACTCACTCTGGACTCTGAGTGGCTGACAAAATGTTCTTTCAGAATGAGTCAGGCTGCACTCCTTGTAGCGCTAAATTACAGAGGGATTTTCACTACACACTGATTCCAGCAATATGAAAGGTCAGTACACACATATCTTCAGGTGCGAATGTTAGATGAGGAAATGCTTAAGCTTTTATCTTGTTTCCGAGTGCTTTGGGTTAAGCCTTACAGCTTTGCTGAAAGCTTTAGTGGCTTATATCTGCTGAATGATAGTGTTAAATCATGACTGTACTGATGTCCTGCACAACACTGTTCGTGGCCAACTCACCCCCATTGCCCACTTTTTATAAGAAGAGTACGAGGAGGTAATAGGATTGGAAAGAGGGGCCCTATCATCTCCACCTCCACTCAGTGAAACAGGAGCAACCATCCATGCAGGCTTAGCCTGCTAAGGCGCTTATGGCACTTTTGGAGGAGAGACATGGCAGACAGCTTGAAGAACTAACAGGAACAGAGGGGAAAGGAGAGAAAACTAAGCTTAAAAAAAGCACTAAAAGCTGCCAGAGAGACAAAGATACACCGAAGCAATTCCAGTGGTAAAGCTGTATGATGTAAGAATGCGCAGAAGCCACTGGAGTTTGAAATAAATATGACCAAAGGATCTTAGACCAACGGAAAGGGAATGAGGGATGGTGAAATGCACCTCACAGGAGAGCTTCATTGGATTTGTGCTAGTTTCTTGCTGAGATGCAGGATGCTTTGGGCCAGTTAATTTGTTTGCTGTTCACATCATCAGTCACGAAAAGCCATAGTTTTGTACCGTAGAGGTAGCAGACAGCTACCCCTCAGCCTTGTGCAGGCTGGTGCAGTCAAAGTCACCCTAGAAGGAATAAATTTGCCAGCTGCCCCCAGATGTCATGAAGCCAAAAACTGGCTGTTCACTTTGCCCCCAAACATTCTGTGCTGCTGCATTTGTGGTTTGTTTCTGCACTGCTCCTTCAGGCTGTGACTGCAATCAGATTTTGTGAAGAACAAGTTTAAAACAAAGAAAGAGCTTTCCTAAACTTTTGGGAAGAAGTGAAACAGAAGAATCCTTTCATTCCTAATTACCACACCACTGGCATTCTCCACTGATCATGCTCACCCTTAGAGACCTTGCATTTCTATTATTAGCATCACTGGCTTTTTCACTCTCTTTACATTTCAGTTCTGGGTTATACCATGACACTACTCAAAATTTCTGCCTGCTTTCCATTTCATAAATAAACATGCATGGAAACAAATTCCCCAAGCACTCTGTATATGCATAAAACCAATTCACCAACGAATAGCAATTTTGCTATGAAAACTGATATTTAGCTCTTTCTGACACTGCCTCTATGCAACTGGACAGCATCGACTTTTATTTTTTTGTGGTGTTATTTCTCAGTAACACCATTTTCTGGTATAGCTTTCGGTAGCTCACTAAAAACTAGGAAAAACCTTCCTGATATTTATATTATTTATTACACTTTCTAAACCCAAACAAGTGCTGAGAAATCCTTTACTTGTGTGAAATGTGTTTTTGCTTGTAAGCCTTCCTCCCATCACCAGCTCCAGGACAAGAAGCAATGCAGATGACTTTCAAAGAGTTCTCTGTTCTGACCAGCCAGCGCCAGTGCAGTTCCTTTGACTTGTGCTAAACTGCTCCTATTTCTGCTGACATCAAAGAGAGGAGAATGAGCCCCCTTTCAGTCAGTTACATGGTGGATGATGGTTAGGTGTCTCTGCTATTCCCAGAAAGGCTTCCCTGCCAAAACTGGATCCTTTGTGCTAGCTTAAACTCTGTTGTTTGGCTGCCATAGCCAGAGAAAATAAGTCTGAGATGAGAAGACATCCAGTTGTTCATAGAATCATAGAATATTCCCAGTTGGAAGGGACCCATAAGGATCATGAAATACAACTCCCTGCTCCTCACAGGACCACCTACAACTAACCCTTATGACTAACTCCTTGAACTCTGACAGGCTTGGTGCCATGACCACTTCCCTGGGAAGCTTGTTCCAGTGCCTGACCACCCTCTCAGTAAAGAACCTTTCCCCAGTGTCCAATCTGAACTTCCCCTGATGCAGCTTCATTCCATTTCCATGTGTCCAGTCACTGATCGCTGTTCCCTGTAATGAAGCCATGGGCTGTGGTTTAATATTTACAGATTCCGAGGGCTGAATTATACCGTCACCTTTGAGGTGAGAAAGTACCATACACTAACATGGTTATTAATCTAATGAAAAAAACACCAACATTTAAAGGAACCAAGATTAAGGAGCTGAACCCAAACAAAGCCATGCCAGAAGCCAGACCTGTCCTTGTAAGCACTGCGGGAGATAAACTGAATGAACAAACTGTCAAGCAATGGGGAAGCACTATGTTCTTAATCTCTTATAATGGATGTGGTGATGCCATTGCATTTCTTAATCTTTGTTTCAGGAGTGCCTCCTTTTCTGGGAGATACACATTAGAGCAAACCATTGCGCTCTCTGCAGAGAAGAGAAAAAAAGGAGAAAGAGTCAGGGAATTTGCTCTACCCTGAGAAGTGGGAGGACAAACCTGTTCTCTCTGTGCCCCACGGTGGCAGGGCTATACCTGTGTGCTGACTGTGGGAATAACCAACTTCTGCTGCTGTTTCTCCTTCCAAAAACAATCCATCTGCTACAATACTGTGCAAAATACTTAAAAAGGAGCTGTAGGAAACACAGGCCTGAGAGTGTTTCCCAGCAAGCGGTGTGAGCCACTGCTCAGTGGTATAGCTCACACACAGAGGTGGCTCTGGGCATCTTCCCAGCATCCGAGCAGGCTGCCTGGCCATGCGTGGCACTGCAGGGACAGTGGAGAGGATGTCTACTCCTGGGGAGACTGCTCCCAGCAGCAGAAGCAATGAGACCCTCCTGGCACAACCATGGAGTATCTCGCACAATACCCTTCCTCTCCTGTTCTGCGGCAGGAGCAATGATATCTGCAGTGTAATCTATTCAGCAAAGTTTGAATGATAAATGCTGATGGCATTTCCACTCACTGTTAATATTAAAAACCCGGGAAGACTCCCTCTCCTGAGGTGAACCAGTGCAAATCAGGAATATTTTAAATCAAAAGAGACTCACGGCCAACTTGTAGTGAACTCTAAATTACATGGAATTGGCACATGCTGAATTTACAGATTGCGTTTAGCCCTGCACCATCTGCAGGGTGAGGTGAGGTGTGCAATGCCATGCCACGCTTTGATTATAGCTGATTTCCTTTCTGGTAGGATCTGACAGTCCCGGCCTTTTCCTGGTTTGTGCATAGAGCTATTTCAAACCTTAAACAGAATAGACCTCACAGCTGTCCTTATAGCAACAGTATCTTTACAAGTTTGTTTTCTTTTTCTTAATGATCAAAGTCAACATTCATCTTTGTATGAAAGTGGGTATGTGGATGTACTACAATTGTATATACTTTACTGAACACAGCTTCTTAGACACTGTATGAAATAGGAGGTCTGTACAGACTACATGCACATTTTTTTCATCCTCTGTCATACAATCAGTTGTTTAATTCTTCCAGTTTTCTATGCCTGAAATGTACCTGCGTATACAACAGAAACATTTTTATTGAAGATAGTTAATTAGAATATATTTCAAGGACACTGCTGACGTATGCCATGAAGACATTCACGCTGCAGTTGTGGTTTAGAAGGAATTCTGGTCTCAGGAACAACAGCAAACCAGAGAAACCCCACGGCTCTCCAGTATTTCTGATTCAGACAGTGGCAATTAAAAACAGAACCTGAGCTATTACGTCTAAATGGCTAAAGGGCTGGAAGAGTGGGAGCTGCAGTGGTGTAGAAGTGGAAAAGAAAGGAAAGCTGAGTATTACTATTTGACAGGTAAATTTTAGAGCACAAAGGAATAACAGAGGTGACAGCGCTGACATTTCGCATATCTGTGGAAAGCACAGAAACCTCCTCTATAAAAAACCCTGAGAAGGTAAGAAAGGGTGCAAGTGCAAGGTGTCGTTTTCCCTTATGTCCATGGGCCCTTGGACCACACTCATCAAGTTTAGCTTTTACGCCCAGTTTGGGCTCTGAGAAGAAAGGAGTCAGCTCCTCTACACTCAGGGCTTATTGTCAACACCAGTGAGCAACTTTCTGCCAAGGGCTAACACAGGTGCTCGCTCAGAGGGGTGCACAGGGAGGCCAGGAGGATGCTGAGCTCCTGGGGGCTAAACAGAATCAAGTGTTTAGAGCTGTTGCTGTTCAGTCCTGGCTCCGCAGTGGGACCTACACCCCTGTCTGAGATCTACTTGGTTTCAGTAAGGTGAAAAATGAAACAGAAATGCCTCAACACAATACTGAAAGGAAGGCGTTGAGGAGGGAGCTGGCTGTAGCAATTTAATGAGGGGCTTAGCACAAGGTGGCATGAGAAATCCAATCCTTCTCAGGGCCAAAGAGTGTTTTTGGAGAATGCAGGAAGCTGTGGCTGAGATGTGCTGCCTGGAGTCCTTCCTCAGTATACAGGGGGACGCATGTTTCACTCGGGACACAGCTGAGGTGCAGATGCCACCAAAGCAACAAAGCATTTGGCATTTCTCCAAGTGTCATCAAATTTCTGAGCAAGCTGCTCAAAGTAATACAATACAGTCGAGGAAAAAAGACCTGAAGCCTTTAACATGATTTGCTGCATTCGCTTTTAGAGAATTGATCAGCAAATATTCGCCATAAAACCTTTGTAGCCAGCCATTCACTCATGTGGGAAGAAAGAGACTGTGAAAGTGCCACAGTTTGGATCAGTTTCCAAAGACCAACTTCTGTCCAAGAGGAAGGGAGGACACGGCACAGACTCTACATCCAAACAGCCTTTCACGTCACAGATCCTCATGTCCCAACCCAATTGCCCAGGGCCAGCGACTGCTTCACCAGAAGTCCCGCTAATACAGGCCTGCTTTGTCCAGACTCACCAGACTGAATTTCAAATGTACTTTGATGACCTGGTCAAACTGTTTTGTCTGAAGAAACGCCATTTCCTCAGAGTTCAGCCATTAATCCAGTTAAGTGTAATTAAAGCATTTGCACAAGTCTGAACTAATTTCTCTGTTTACAGAAGAGATTGGATAAATATCCCTGTGAGAGGCAGAAAATTCATTACAGCAACAGCTTAGGTCCCTGTATTTCTAAGCTGTCTTGATATGAGGAAATTACTTTGGTATCCTAACATAAATCTATCATTTCAGTAAGCTTTTAATGTAAAAGCACTGTGGAAATAATGTCAACAACCTTGTGATGACTAATAAATAGACTAATGTACATCCAGCTGCACATAATAAACCTTTAGAGAGCCTAATGCCATCATAAACCACAAGAACAGGTATCACAAGATTACAACTGAGGTTTTATACACAGGCACAACACTTCACTCATATTAATATTTATTTTCCCCTTACAATCCCCAGTTTGCTGCCCTTGCTGGCTTCAATGCCAGCCCTCTGAGTTGATGCCTCATGGTACTCCCAGCTCTCTGACAGCTTCTCAGCATTGAACTTTTGCAGCAGCAAATCCTAGAGCTGCTGCATTGCTGGATGAAGCTTTTTACTTGTGCATTAGACAGAATTTTGACATTCTTGGTGTTTTGTGAGAACTGGAACTCTCAGGGCTCCATGCAGCCAGCAGGGACAGGGAGGAGGTGACTGGGCTGGTATTGTCCTGCAGGTGTTTGCCCTCTGAGAGCTGCAATGCCACCCAAACACACCAGCCACCAAATGACTGTGAAACAGCAATGATGTTTCAGTTCAGTCTTCTGGTTCAAGACAGTTGGTTTAGGCTATCTCTATGCTAATTACGTACAAGACAAAGACACTAGTTAAAAACTCAGCTGTGCAATTTTGACTCTCATACAGTAACAATAGACTCTCATAGTTTTGTTAGTGTGATTACAAAAAATACTGATCTGTGCTACAAAACTGTGTAGTATGAGTTGTAAGCAGATACAACCATGTGGTGTAACTTTAAGACCAGGAGGTACTAAAAGGGGAAGAACATCCCCCAGTACCAATCTCCTGAGCATCCAAAAGTGCAAGTTTGAATTCAGCACAGCTGCAGATTAGGGAATTAGAAAGGATACTGGCTGTCAGTTTACATTTTTTAAATGACTGATATTTTTTTCCTATAAACATCTGCTTGTAAATGGGTTTCATTATGGCACAGAATTTTGGAATGGAGAATGTTCTCAGATTCTATTTCCTTTCCAAGTTTCTGTTGGATATTAACAAATCCACATACATTCCAACCTCACTGGCAAAATCCATATGAGTAACAATTTATCCTGGCTTTGCTTTAAGAAACCTCAAATAAATACAGCTACTATTGCTGATCAGAAGCAAACACTTCTTTATTTGTATTCTTCAACTTTAGTCCCTGAGGTGTCAAGGTACCTGGCAAAAAAAGAACACCTCTAGCTCTTCCTACCACTCCACACACTTCTCTTATGCTTCCTATTTCTGTAGCTCCAGGTTTCCTGGGTCCCACAGGCACCTTCACATGGGAGGTTGTGGGGAAGGATTCTGCCTCTCAAAGCAGATGGCCATCATGCCATGCTTGCTGTTTCCTGACATCCTCCTGTTCTTTCTGACTTGGGATGGGGTGGTAAAAGCCCAACTAGTGACTGTGTTTTCAGGTTTGCATTTTCTGACATCCTATTTCTTGCTCAGTTGCACTGCTTGAGATGTGAGCTAGCAACTGAACACAGAGGAGTCCTTGTTAGGAGGTGCTGTCTTGGAGGAGAATGACTTTGTAGTCTCCCAGCATCCAGATTAGGCTGCTGCTCAAGCACCCCTGCAATTCCAAAATTACTGTCTCTTTAGTTTGCATACAGTAAAAGCATCAATAAAACACACCACAGGCAGAGAGACAGACAGCCCTGGAAAGAGTATGGCAGGCCTTGAAGTAACAATTGCACACCTCTTTATTTATCCATTTGGGTCCATATATCAGTTCTCCACAGGAATACTGGAGAATTTTAAATGGCTCTCATAAATGCACTGGAAGAGATAGGCTGATTACCTTGTGCTCATTAGAAGTGTATGAGGCTAGCAGAGATAATTGGAGAGCTCAAGTGAAATATTCGTCTTTCTCAGGTTGCAAATATTGCAGTTCCCCATTAGTTTACCCTGCTATTGCCCATTGGTTCACTAACCAGGGGTTTGCAACCTGAAAGGACAGCGGACGAATTCCCAATAAACCAGGATGATGTACTGATCTTTATTTCTGGAGTTTCAGTACATTGTGCTACACTAAACAAACTTTTTGGTAGTGTTTTGTCTGTGCAAGAGATACATTTGTTGGGGCTCTTGCTGTATTGAATGATTATACTGAACTCTGAAGCAAGTGGAAAAATACTGAAGAAATAAGACGAGGTTACGGCCAGAACAGTGGGATGAAGAAAAAGGAGCAAATTGCAGATGTTTGCTCAAAAGCAAGGCCAACGGGACGTGATAAGAGGAGCTGGGAAACCGCAGAAAGGAGCCTACATGCCAGAACAAGCAGAGAACAGAAATCTTCCCAGTAAACAATTGTTAACCAATCATATTATTATACGCTTGTAAAATAGCCAACCACATTATTGCACGCTTATAGAATGCCTTATAAAAGTCTACCTGGTTTGTACAATAAACGGATCAGATCTTGAACTCTGTGAGTATTTGAATCTGACTCCCGCTCGCCCGAAATGCCCGCAGCATCTGGTGACCCCCGACGTGATCCGATGAGGGTCGACAGGATCGGTTAAAAGGTCAGGAGGATTCATTAAGGATCGTGTTACGAGCTGCGGAGCCGGCGAGGATCCTGCTGCCAGCGGAGAGAGAGCTGGGCGCCCGAAGAAAGGCGGAACGTGCACGGCTGACCGGTGAGTCAGGAAATTTAAGCAGGATGGGAATCACTGCATCAGTGGTGGAAAAAGCAATCGTAGACAATTTGATGAAACTGGCAGAAAAAACTGAAACGCCAGTCTCACGGCAGGCAGTAGTTGATCTGCTATGTTGGAGTCGCCGCCGTGGTTACCTTGCTTCTACGCAAGATGTATATAATAATGAAACATGGAAGAAAGTAGGAGAGGACTTATGGGAATCTGTGCAAGTTGGGACTAAGGGGGTAAAGACTTTGGCTCGCACGTATCGAGCTGTACGGGGTATGGTCGCGCAATTACCACCCTGGTGTCCTGAAAAGGAACAAGCGGCGAGCGGCGGCGTGCGGCCCGGCAGGCCCCGTCCCGGCCGCGGTTTCTCTCCAAGGCGGCACCACCCCTTCACACCCCCCCCCCGCTCCGATCGGCGCCATGGCAATGCAAGCGGCCAAGCGAGCTAACATCTGGCTGCCCCCAGAGGTCAATCGGATCCTTTATATTCGGAACCTGCCGTATAAAATCACAGCGGAGGAAATGTATGATTTATTTGGGAAATACGGACCTATTCGACAAATCAGAGTTGGAAACTCTCCTAAAACAAGAGGAACAGCTTAAGCTTCTCAAGGAAAAATACGGACTTGATTACAAACCCCTCCCCCCCCCAAAAAAAAAAAAAAAAAAAAAAGAAAGGAAAAAAAAAAGGAAAAAAAAAAAAAAAAGAAAAAAGAAAAAAAAAAAAAAGAAAAAAAGAGAAAAAAAAAAAAAAAAGAAAAAAGAAAAAAAAAAAGAAAGAAAAAAGAAAAAAAGAAAGGAAAAAAAAAAAAAAAAAGAAAAAAAAAAAAGAAAGAAAAAAAAAGAGAAAAAAAAGAAAGAAAAAAGAAAAAAAAAAAGAAAGAAAAAAGAAAAAAAAAGAAAGAAAAAAAAAGAAAAAAAAAGAAAAAAAAAGGAAAAAAAAAAAAAGAAAAAAAAAAAGGAAAAAAAGTGCTTCAGATGTCACCTACAAGAAATGCGTTTCTGCTTTGAACTAGCTTTTGAGCCTTTGGGAGTAAACTATACGGCTATAAATCAATCATATTGGGGTTGGTTAGATAAGAAGTATAATGACACGAATTTTGGCTTTAGTGATAACTGTACCTGGTGGAATACTACACTTGTTAAAAATATGTATTTTTTGCAACAGTTGATTTACCGTTTAAATGTATCAATTTATTTACCTCAACAAGAATTGAGGGTGGTTGAGGGATTTATTGAAACAAGGTCTGTCTATATTGTTGTTTGTTATTGTTTTGTTACTTTTAGTGCCTTGCCTTTTACAATGTTTTCAGAGCTGTGTGGAACGCAGTATTAATGCTGTATTTAAAAAGAAAGGGGGAGGTGTTGGGGCTCTTGCTGTATTGAATGATTATACTGAACTCTGAAGCAAGTGGAAAAATACTGAAGAAATAAGACGAGGTTACGGCCAGAACAGTGGGATGAAGAAAAAGGAGCAAATTGCAGATGTTTGCTCAAAAGCAAGGCCAACGGGACGTGATAAGAGGAGCTGGGAAACCGCAGAAAGGAGCCTACATGCCAGAACAAGCAGAGAACAGAAATCTTCCCAGTAAACAATTGTTAACCAATCATATTATTATACGCTTGTAAAATAGCCAACCACATTATTGCACGCTTATAGAATGCCTTATAAAAGTCTACCTGGTTTGTACAATAAACGGATCAGATCTTGAACTCTGTGAGTATTTGAATCTGACTCCCGCTCGCCCGAAATGCCCGCAGCATACATTAAGTGAGGAAACTGATGTAAAAAAGGATGCAACTTGCAGTCATGTCAACAGTGTAAAGATATTAAAAAGGACTTTGCAAATCTGAAGAAGAAAAGCACCCATTGAAACCACTCTATTTCATATTTATGTTTCATCATTTCAGGCAGAAAAGCAGTGAAATTAATTCAGTGTGAAATAGTTTTGTATTGATGTTCACCCATGATCTGCACCAACACTTTCACACAGATTCAAACAGGGAAAGAAAGTTCAATGTATTCACAGTTCACATCCTTGTGAAACTGGAGGTAGGCTATCCTGAGCACCACTGCGAGGACTACGGGGACAGTGTATACTGCGCCACTTGATAATAACATGCTGCAACGTTTCTTGAAGGGAGGCAGTACAACCAGGTTGGTATTAGATAGTGAGGAATCACCTCCCCCTTTCACTGCTGTCTTCTGAGAGCATTGTGGACACAAACGCAGCTCGCAGCCTCCCTGCCACAGAGCCCTGATAGGAGAGTCCCAGAAGAACAATTTCACCAACTGATTGTCTACTTCTGAATGAAATACTAAAGTACCTATCTTACTAAAGTACCAAAGAAGCTGGTGTAAAATAGCCTTCCTCTGTGGACTTCCAACAGACACACTCCAACTTACATCATCTCACATGACATACTGAAAGCTAAACACCTGCATCTGATTTCACTGCCCCTAAGTGGTTCAGAATTACAGCAGATATTTGAACATAAACCCTGCTTTTGATTAATATCAAACTTTTGCTCGAGAAGGAGGGGGAGAGCTCTCAGTTGAACTGAAAGTCTTTCTAATTGGCCTGTGGCAACTGCTTTACAACAGGAAATCTTAGAACCATCCCTCCAGAAATGCTAGTACCACTTTGAAAAACCCTGTAGTTTCATGGCACAATTTAGTTCTAAATGATTATATAATTACATTTGTGAACGTAATCCTGTGGGGTATTATTCTAATTATAGACCACAATCCTTCTTAGCAGCTTTCAGAGGAATAATTTGCGTAATGAAATGAAGGTTTCCAGCTGCAGCAAACAAACCAATCTCAAACCTTTTTTGTAAATGACAGGATATCCCTAATGGTGTGATCAAACTTGGATCGATCCGCTGACTCTGTATTTGCCTGGATTTGGGGGATGCCTTATTCCAGAGAGAAAAATGGCTGAGGGCAACATGCTACCTGAAGAACCCACAAACATTGTCAAAGATGATAAATGATGCAAAAATTTAAAACTGAGGCCACAGCTATTCCATTGCAGTGGGACAGTACCACCACTCCAAGTGCTGTTGTACACACAAGCTGAAGACGAGAGACTCCTGGACTTGTGGACATTTTTATTCTGATGACCAAACAGGAATTTTTGCTCAAAGAAGCTTTACAAACACTGAGCTGCACCACAGAACAACAAATACATTGAAAAGCAAGCAGAACACGTAGTAATTCCAGATAGATGCAGCATCCTTCACCTGGCTAAATTGTGACCTTTGTAGGTACTGAATGTGTCTGTAGACACTCCATTGCCACTGAATAGTGCTTCATGATACTGGCATGTAATCTGTGCCTTGGACTAAAATCTGTTCACTCTCCCCAAACCATTACCAGTTATTTGTTGACAGAAACAGCACCTACAAGCAGCACTTCACTATTGCCTACTTCCTGACAAGCCATTCTTTAGGTTATTGGCATGCCTCTTGCCATATTAGCTGTCTTGTTTGTTAGGTAGAAGTTTCCTGAGATTGTATATAGCTTCCCTTCTATTGCTTTTTATGCAACATCTTTATGCAACCTTCCACCCAAGGTAACAAGGCAGATGATGCCAATGAGCAGCACTGGAGCACTCTGTGAAGACTGCAGTTTACAGAAGATACAAATGAGAAGGACACATCAAGCTAGTAAATCTACCTTCCTGCAGGAGCAGGATGTAGGTCTTTGATCAAGAGTGCACTGGGATATTAGGTAACATAGTTGGACTACAGAAAAAAAGTCAAGAAATAATTATTTAAAAGACAAAAATTTGTCTAGATTATTTTGTCAGTTGCACAGTAAAACCCAGATTCTGAATTGGGCCAATTTGCTAATCTAGACAGCATGCACTGATATAGGCTGCCAAAATACCAAAGTACATTTACTGAAGGCGGGGATTTTTTCCAAGACTTTCAAGTATTTAAGATAATCAGCTTCTTGCTTGGATTTTCTTAAAAATGAACTCTCTCCAAACATACAGATATGTGAACACGAGCTTGTTCATTTCCACAGTAAAGAGCCATTTTTCTCTTTATTGTCCAAAACTGGAATTTGAAGTAATTCTTGTAATGAGAATCAATCAGCATAATTTCTGACACTAAAATTAATTTTGGAAATGACATCATATTAGAGGACCCAGTTACTCCACTCAGAAGTCTGTGTACTGCCAACAGGACAAAGCCGCTATGTGCTGAAAACATCCATGCTACCTCATTTCCACTCCTCAGGGAAAGGAGGTAGCACCACCCTTGCCCCATATTCAGAGCTCTAATTCAACACAGAAACTACAGAAACTCAAAACTTCGGACTGTTGAGACATCCTTCTTGATGCACTACGTGTATCTGTCCCTGCACATACATAACAAACATCTTCACAGCATCTAGAATTGCACACACTAGTCTCTCCTTTGCGTTTCCCTTAGAAAAGGTACTTTTCCTGTACAGACTAGAAGCAGAAGCAAGTCCTGATACAAGCACATGCTATCTCCGTGATGAAGCGTTCAAGCAGGGCTTCAGGGTGGGCCTGGAGGAACGCTACAAGTCTCCCACCACTGTACTTGATGACAGTCAGCAGCTGCCAGGCTGGTCCGCACTCTGGAGAGTAGCCCTAAAAGCTCCAGTTTCAGGACAGGACAAGGAACAGGAGCTCTGAAAACTTTCAAATGCAATTTTACTCTCTCTTTCTAAAACACCCCCCTCCCTCAAATTTTATTCGGAATTAAAGTCTTCATTCCCCTAGTTTCCCGCTGGTCCTAGACTTCAGTGTGCAAATATCATGTAAAGCCTTGGTTTCAAGGGACAATTAGCGCATTGTGAAGACCAGCTTCCTCTACTGCATTACCTGACAGCATTTGGAAACAGTAGGCAGCCATGTGGAAATGACAAACTGTAAATGGGGTATTGTTGCAAGTGATCACGCTCACAGATGGCCAGACACAAACGAAAGCAGGCCCACTGCTTGCTGTCCGGCATGCTTCATATGATTACGCTGTGGGCAACCATCTTGGCAATTCTCAATTTGTTGCATATGAACAGCAGCCCTGCGGTACAAGCACCCCTGCCTCCGCTGCCTAGAGTGACAGCAGCTTGCAGTTGCTGCAGAATAGTGTGACCTAGTGAGCTAAATTACATGCTACATTGGGCTGACTGAGACAGCAACGCAAGTCCCACTACACGCAGCTTGCATGGGGATGAGGGAAGGTGTCATCGCTTATCTGTTGCAATTGCTCCTTTTTAAAGACCTTTATTCTTATCTTTGATACTCAGGCATTTCTCTCTCCCCTTTCCAGTGATCATCCACAGTAAACAAGGTATGAAGTGACATTTCTTATCATGTATACATGTCAGGGAGGTTTGCAGCTTGAGGATGTGCTATTTGTCTGCACGTAAGGAAACAGCAGATGTTGGGGAAATACAGGAATTACCATCCTATTTATTATTATGATTTTGCATATATAAGATTCAATCAGACAATACAGGAAATCTCATACTAGTTTTGGTAATCCTAGCGCTAGCTGATGGGTTTTAAGAGAGCTCTTGGTCCAGACTTACACTCTGTGCTCCCCAGACCTATGTCTTCCTACAGCACTATAGATAAACATTGCAACTGGGCAGATAACAGGTATATCCCTACCACATGCTACATTCGGAAAAGATAAGCAGGGAATGCTCAGACAAATAGAGAAAACAGAGGCCAAACAGTGTGACCTGTATGTTTTGAGCTGAAACTTACACGTTCATGTGCTGGGAGACTGTTTTAATTAAGCCAGCTTGCATTAAATGACTTCTTTTTTTACTATATTACTTCTTGGTTCTTCCTTAGGCTTTTTCATTCGTACTTCCCTGAGCAACCAACCAGTAGATTATCAATGCATTCATTTTGGCTCAGCGTTACAATAAATGTTGATTACTGGTGTTGTTATTACTTATGACTATGTGTGCTTTGATCAGCTATAAAGTAAGAATATTCACGCTAGAATCAACACGTGAGATCTCGGTGCCTGTACAGTTCAAGATGAAGGCACGTGACATGGTAACATCTGAAAATGACTGGTGCCTGCTGTAGTTTTAGTCAAGCATGTTTACTGAGCCAGAGGAAGAAAACAGATATGACTATTTTATGTAGCTTTTCTTTTACAATAATAGTGTTTGTAGAATTGGTAGTCAGTTTGAATTGTGTTCTGTACATTGCATTATATATGTAAATTAATTCCTATTAATCTTTATAATGTTAAGCTACTGCTAAAAATGTTCATTTAAGAACTGCCTTTGTTCTTCTGTCTCCCTAATTTCAATTCCCTTCAGTCTCTTCTCCCTGTATATTAAAGTACTTTATTAATTTTGTCACGTTAATCTGATCAGCACTAAACACACTACCATTTCTAAAGACCTAAACCATGAAGCTAAGCTATAGTGACATGCAAACAAAAAGCCTAATGTGCAACAGGCAAAGCAGCTCTCGTTGTGCTTGGCCCATGAGAAGGTGAAAATCTCTGCCCTACTTCTGGCTGAGCCCACCCAGCCTCCGTGGCACTGTGGCCAGGAGCCAAGCAGAGCTGTAGCCCAGAACAGAGAGGGCAGGGCAGATGAGGCAGGACACACAATTAAAACCTCATTAAAATAGCAGGAGGGTTAAGTGTGTCATCAGAAGGGAAGGGATAAAAACTTGACGATGGCAAAACCACCAAGCTCTCTGTCATTCCGCATATTATTGAATGGAAGGCCTGAAGTGGAGAGGATTATCTCTGAATGTTGATTACCCAGACATTGTATGTCAGAACATACTACCCAGGACTATGGAACTGGCATTTGTTCTGAAACAGATAGGATGAAAACAGAAAAGTAACTATCAAATGGAATTCTTTCCCATTACAGGATGGACATGTTAATAAATTGAGGTCTTATGCCTGCAAAAAAGACTTGCAAAGCAAGCAGGAATTCATGAGAATTCATGAAACAGTACTTATAGGAACAAATTCTTATTTTAAGATTAATTTCTATTCCCAAAAATGTATATCTAGAAAACTGTTGCCCATTTAAACCTATCAATACTTAGCTAGAAAATTATTTTCCTCTTCCGTTTCTTTTTACTAAATTCATGCAAGATTTTACCAAGTCTTTTGGTTAATGTCAGATTATTCTATTCCCATTCAATTAAGTCTGATTTTTTTTTATTCAGCATGTAAAGGCAGTTTCAATTTAAATTATTCCAAAAGGATCTCAGTGGAGTAATGACATTAGTGTCTAGATAGATTGAAATTGTTTGAGTAATTGAAGCTGCAACTGCACCACATACTGTGGGGGAAAAGAGGAGGAACTCAGTGACCTGGTCTAGTGGAAGGTGTCCCTGCTGTCCTGGTTTCAGCTGGGATAGAATTAATTTTCTTCCTAGTAGCTGGTACAGTACTATGTTTTGGATTTAGTATGAGAATAATGTTGATAAGACACTGATGTTTTCAGCTGCTGCCAAGTAATGTTTTTACTAAGTCAAGGACTTTTCAGGTTCTCAGGGCCTGCCAGCAGGAAGGCTGGGGGGGCACAAGAAGCTGGGAGGGGACACGGCCAGGACAGCTGACCTGAAGTAACCAAAGGGATATTCCATACCATATGATGTCATGCTCAGGATATAAACTGGGGGGAGTTGGCAGGGGATGGAGGGTTTGCTTGGGCAGGCGCTAGCTGGGCATCAGTCAGCAGGTGCTGAGTTTTATTTCTCTTTCTCTTTTTGTTATCTCCCTTTTCATTATTGTTGTTGCCATTATTATTATTATTATTATAATTTACTTCTAATTAATAAACCGTTCTTATCTCAGCCCACGGATTTTACCTTCTTCTGATTCTCCTCCCTACCCCACCAGGGGGGGAGTGAGCAATGGCTGTGTGGTACTTAGTTGCCAGTTGGGGTTAAACCCAGCTGGGGTTAAGCCATCACACCTGCCCATGGCAATGAGGTTGGAACTAGATTATCTTCAAGGTCTTGCACAACCCAAACCATTCTGTGATTCTGGTTCTATGAAAATGTTGACATTTTAGTGTTCAGGTGATACTAAAATAGGGGTATGCTATAAAACTTGCCTGGAGCTCCAGACAGAAGCAACAGCAGGCACAAGCAGATTTCTCTGACTGAGTATATTTTGTCTCATGATGTGATTGTTGATTAAGTTATGCCTAACAGGTAGAATGTGATTGATTTCATTGACTATTTAAAAAAAGAAAGAACTATTTTTTCATGAATAAACATGCAGACCCTGAACACTGAATTTCAAAACTTGCTTCATAAACAATCCATAGCTTGTCAGCTTTTTGCTCACTGGTAGTATTCATTAAATATTTCTGAAGGCAGAACAGATTAGGAAATTGTAGAACTGGTTCACAAACATTTCATCAATCCCAAAGGAAATAAAACTTATATAAATGATCACTATCCTCTACAAATTAGCTATTCTATGACAAAATTATTTTCTCCTTAATCACAGAACCAAATTCTTATCTTGAATACTTCCAGTTCATTAAAGGCCATTAACGTAATTGGGAACTGTGTGATATGAGGAGGCAAGATGTGCCTTGTGGTAAGCCCAAATATTAATTTCATTTTTCAGTTCATTTTATTTTGAGGAATGAAAAAAGGAAAGAAAAGGAAACAGAAATTGATGTGGCTCAATGACAGTGATGTGCAGTAAAAATAAATAGGACATTAAAACCTAAAAGATAAATTGCAACAGTCCAGTCTGCTTACTCAATATTAAACAATACACATATGCTCAGGATAAATTTTCAAGGCCTTGGACACAACACTTCATGACCTACGATTAATCATAGAAGAAACAGAAAGTCCTATACCAATTGCTTCTCTGAAAGCAAGATGTGTTGAACATACGTTTCACCTATGTAGCCTACGCATAGCCTTGACAGATTATCTGGATACTTGCTGCCTGTTGAAATACAAGAAGAAAAAAAAAAGACAGCAAGTGGTAAGGAATTCCTTTCCCCATCTCTGGATCGAAAAGGTAATTTGTAATTACAGTGTTTTCAAGTTCAGCACAGTTCAGGAAGGTTTAAATTTCTTATACGGTTTTAAAAGAGGTTGTGGGCAGGTGGGGGCAGGTTTCTTCTCCCAGACAACAAGCAACAGGACAAGTGGAAACAGCCTCTGGTTGCACCAGGGGAGGTTTAGATTGGGTACTAGGGAAAATTTCTTCACTGGTGGTCAAGCATTGGAACAGGCTGCGCAGGGAGGTGGTGGAATCATCATCCCTGGAGGTGTCTAAAAACCACGTAGATGCAGTGCTTAGGGACATGGTTTAGTGGTGGACTTGGCTGTGCTGGGTTAACAGTTGGACTTGATGATCTCAAAGGTGTTTCCCAACCTAAAAGATTCTATAATACTATGATTCTATGTACAAAGCCATACCGACTTAGAAAACTTGACTCATCATATTTTCTGCATAAGTTTTGTTAAACTCATGTAGAAAGGTTGAATTCTGTAAACTTTTATTCTTTGTCCAAAAAGCTTTCAAATCATGGAACATTTGAAGAAGAGAGGAAATTGGTTTGGATTAGTGGTAAAAGGCTTTGGCCACAGTCCCTTGCCTTGTTGACTCCTTAACAGAGTGTGGTTATTGCTGACTGAAAGGCGCCAAATCATTATTTATTCTTGTCTATACTTAGAGGCTAGCCAGGCAGAATTGTTCAGCTGCACTGATTGCTTCACGTGGTGCTTGGCATAAGTTTAATTCTACAGTTTAGGAAAAGTTTCTGATGCATATGATGAGTGCAGGGGTCATTAATCACTAGTAAGCCTGGATTCAGAGCTGACGCGAATGTGGCACACACAGGGACTGGCACCATCCCCTTTGGGTTGGTCAGGATACAAGGGAGCAAAGCGAAACATTTTTTGACAAGCTGCCGAACAACTTTTACTTTCACTTGCAGTGTGAAAGATATTTGAAGTACACTGGCAATAAAGAAAAACAAAACAACATTTGGATTTTGACAAGGCACAAAGCAGGAAATGGATACCTAAACTGGTTTTGCAGAGAAGGATTTTTAATGGATCAAATCCAAAATGCAGAACTTGCACGTTGCCGCAGAGCCTCCATGGCAAGGGAGTGGTGGAGTTGTGTGTACGGTTATATGCTGGCAACATTTCCTCAAAGCTGGTATCTGCTTACGGCCACTTGGGAACATAGGGATGACATGCTGTTTGCTAGCCTAATGAGATAACGAAATGTTATCAGCAAAACTGTGTCTATCTGGCCTTTCTGAGCAGCAGTATTTCTGTTGGCAGCGTTCACCAGTGCAAATTTTACTAGTAAGCAGGTGAGCTCCAGAAGACCACAAAGTAGCCTAGACCTTTCCTCTAATTTAAGTGGAAAGCCTG
The DNA here is from genome assembly GCF_023638135.1 of Falco biarmicus. Lineage (NCBI taxonomy): Eukaryota > Metazoa > Chordata > Aves > Falconiformes > Falconidae > Falco > Falco biarmicus. The sequence continues at coordinate 14,639,134 of NC_079302.1, forward strand.
TTCCATTCAGCAGGTGCTGAAGGATCAGATGGGATGAGATCATACACACATGGAGTCTGTTTTAAATCTTTTTTTTCTGATCTGTCTTAATTTCTAAGTAAAAATCCTGTATTTGAAACAGCTGTTGGTCAACACCACTGGTATAAGCCTTCAAACAGGACATCTAGGTCGTCTATTTTAAAACTGAATTTGCTTTTCCCATGGTGCTGGATTGATCTGTGGGACCCAGGTAAAACTGAGCCGTGGTATTGAAGATATGTTTCCTCAAAGTGAGTATCATCTTATCTGCAAACACTGTAACCACATGAGTGTGAAACATTTTTTCATCATAATGCTTTGACTATTAATGAGAAAATATTCTACTAAAATAAGTCTGGGAAATAGTATCTAACTTCAAACACTTGAAATAAGACTCACTACATGCCTCCTACAACCCAAAAGATATACATAAACCCAATACAAACTATGAGACTCTGCCAGGCATGCAAAAAATGGGGCAGTAGCAGCTTAAGCATTATTACAGATTTCTCAAAGGTGCACAGTGGGTTTCTGAGTGCTCAGTTTCCACGGAAGCTAAGCTACAGATTTCTTGCATTTTGTAAGTCTAAAAGACATAATTTTATTGCAGCTTTACCTGTTTAATGGAAACAAATAAATTTTGTAAAGTTTGGAAAAGTTGAGCTCTGAAAACCTTGAAATAATTATCAGTCTCCACCTATTGTAGACATACATAGGCATGAGTTCCATAGCAGTTACTGGTACAGTGCTAATGATGATGATTCAAATTCTCTTCAATCTTCCAATGAAAAGACTGTAATCAAGGCACATTGGCCATAAAGGTTAAGTAAGTCTTGACAGAACTACAAAATATTTACAATCAAGGCCAATAACCTCAGAGATGTGGAAGTGTGAGAGGAAAGCTGCGTCTGCCTTCTGCAGCACAGGGGGATTGAGATTCTGCCCAGCTCTTCACATATTTGATTGTTTGATTTATTTCCTGGGAGTCCTTCATTTCAGATGGCATTCTACTTCTTTATCTTTTTTGTGCACATTTTAACTTGTTTACTGATTTACTAAGCAACTTTGCATTAGCTCCTACCCAAAGGACTGCTGAAACTGCTCTAAGTATTTACTTTCAATCAGACAGCTTTTCTCTTCCATTTGTTTTCCTGACATTATCGGTACCTTCATATGAAAGAAGAGGCTCCAGTAGTGCACCTCTATCACAGTGGCTACACGTTTTAATCAGAAGGTAGAGGAAACAAATCTGAAAAAATTAATATAAATAGGATACTTGAACTTTATAACATGACTCTTTCACAGCTTTATGTCAAATACATGATAGCTACTGCAATAGGAAAGGTTCCTGCTCAGTGAATAATTGGAGAATGCTCTTCTGATGGTTTTTCAGAGTCAATCTACAGAACGCAGCCATCTCCACTCAGATCAAAGTCCCTGTTAAAATGGCCAGATTTTTCTTCCTGATAGGATCTGCTGTTCAGCTTCTACATTGAGGGGTCCTCGGTCCCTCTCAGCCGCAATGTGATCTGCCCCTCACAGTGATGGGAGAGGTCCACATGGGAAAGTGGCCTTTCAGTAAAAAAACCAAAGTATCCCAATAATGGCATATGAATATCATATTTGATCCCACAGAACTAAGCCTTGCAGAGTACCCGTCTCATTTGTCACAGTCACCAGCAATTTCAAAAACTAATATATGCTAATTTTGATTTTTAACCCAGCTAAAATAAATCTCTTTCTTTGTTTCAGTGGGTCTTCCCAATGAGAAGAACATATGTATGTAGGCTGTAAGATGCTTAAATTTTAATAATAGTTTCAGGAGTGGGAAAAAACGCTGAGAGTTCCACTTCAGTGCATGCTATGGGACTTTGCAATTTATAGCAGCTTCTTCCTTGGGGAGGACTTTGCAGCAGATTCAGGTTGTCACTGCCCTCACTGAAGGCCACTATGATTCAGGAGTGAATTTCCAAGCTCTTTTCTGGTGAAATCACTGAAGAGCCAAAAGCAAACACTAAACATCAACTAAGTACCAAAGAACAGCACTAACTTTAAACCAGGTTCCCATCACCTCCAGATACTATTGGAAGTACAGTGAGCTTAACAACATAGTAGGTGGTACACACAGACAGATTATTAAATAGTCATATTAGTTCTGAAATAAAACCTTTGATTCCTGCAGAGCCAGGACAGTACTGATGCTGCCCGACTCCAGGCTTGACTTAGCTGTTCCTGCTACTCCTAATTCAAACTATGAAGAAGCTGATGCAAACCTCAGAAGCAGTAAGCCCCTGGCTCCTTCACCCATTAAAAAAAAAAACCAACAAAACAACTAATAAAAAGCACCGCACCCCCCCAAACTAACCAATTTCCATGTTCCTGAATTTCTGTAGCTGATTCGTTGGTGACATTTTTCATCCTGACAGCACATTCAGAAAACGTGACAAATCTAGGCAACAGTATCACACTGAAAAATGTTCCTGCAAATTCTTCCCAGTTAAGCTGCAATGAATTTGCCTAGCAAAAAACAAAAGGTTTTTCCTCAGTCTAGCTTCCAGTTACTTTGATACATGATGTTTCAAGTAGTTTTAAAAAATGGACTCAGCATGAGTTTTGTATTAGTTTTTAAAGCTCAGATCATCATTCAAGATATTGTGCCATTTCTCACTACTAGATCTGAAAGAGGAGTGTAAGCTTTTGCAGTCCCAAGGCATGGTCAGTACCCACTTCCATAAAGCCTAATTTTCCAGAGTGTCCTTTCGATTTGTGGCAGCAGCTCAGTGCGTGACATCACCTGGCTCTGCAATTGCAGAATTGCTGTGTAATGCAATTTCATAATTGTCAGATGTTGGAGCTCTGGCTGAGCAAGCTGGGGGACCTATCTGTTGCTTTTCAGACCATTCAGTGATGAGTCAGTCAGTTCTGGGGAGGTCTCATATGTCTGAAATGAAGCCATAAACCCTGTCACAAAACAGAAATAAAAGCTTTGGCAAGCTGTGAACGGCTGGAGTGAATGATGCCCTGTGAGGGTCACAGACAAGATAGCTGGGCTCAGTGGAGTGGCTGGATAGGATACCTGTGGTATTTTATGGATTATTATTCTAAACAGAAAATACAGGCTGGCATGTTTGTGTTGAATGCAGAGGAACATGGTGAGGAATTGCACATTGCAATAGTGTTCAAGAGGCTCTTAGCCAGCTTCACTCACAGCCTTATCAGCCAAAAGCCTTTTAAGCCTCTTCTGCTTTCATAAGCAATCTTTACCTCATGAATGGAAATTCAACACCAAAACTCTGAAGGTGACCTTTTGGTGAATTTTTTTAGCTTCACAACTATACTTTCTACACAGCTTTCCCTTGCCCATGGGGCTTCAATGAGGATTACAGTGTAAATATTCCTTCTGAAATATGTTCTCACTCTGGTGCATGACCACGTTGCCATGAATTATTACAGCAAACTTTCTTTGTATTCACTTCATTACTAGAGGCTTCTGAGATCAACAGCAAAACTACAGCTTCCAGATCCTTTCAAAACACATCCTAAAGCCCCCCTGGATATTCCCAATTGATATAATCTGCTCTTATGCTCTGCATACAAGAGCCTCACTGTAAACGTCAAGAGCCTTTGGGGTTGTGCTAGCAGCACTAAGTTGAAATGAAAGATGGTTTTGGCTAGACCAGAAATACACAAAACCAGCTTTTTCTTGTGGTGGCATTTGGTCTCACAATAAAAATCAGCAAGAAAGAAATTAAAAATCAACTACCATAGCAGTGGGTACAAAAATTGTTTGGGATGCTAAGTAAAACAATGAGGAACAGAAACCGAACTGCTGTAGGATAACATATACATTTTGCCATCTGCTGTTGAATTACCAGAGCGCAGCCCCAGCTTGGAACAGGACAAAAAGCACACAAAGAAGAATGTTACATAACAGTGTTCTCCGAGGAGATAAATGTTACACAAATATCACAAATGTCTAACCCTATCCTTAAGAAGCAAAGTGCTTCTTGAAATAGGATGTATATGGCATGTACAATACTAAACTAGTGTTTGAGTTCTTAGGAACTTCACACTGCAGTGGCAGGTCTGTTGACTCCGCTGTTGAAAACTCCTTTTCAGTCAGATAGGGTTAGATTAACAACAGATCTATTAGTTTCATCACTACTCATGAAACAACCAGTATGCAGAGATGTAAATACTGTGCCTGTGGGAACAGTTTGTTTATTCTTGCCAAATATGAGACATTCTAGAAGGAAAACTTGTAAATAAAAAATTTAGAAGCTTTAAAATTAGAAGATTGGGACCATTGTTTCAAAATTAAACATCTACAATTAATTTATGGGAAATTCAGACTTTTGTTTCTAACAGCTTCAGGCACATTGGACAATTGCTGGCCTTAGACCTTCAATGAAATGCAGAATTGGCTCAGCTCTTCCATCCACAAGTCTTCTTAAATTTGCATCCACCATTGCTAACCCTTTGAGCACATACTGCAAAATGCAAATAGGCTAGGAAATATTCATCTGTGATCAGCACCTAATGGTCTGGCTGACTCGAATTTGGAGAATATCCATGGAAACACAATAATTAGACATTGAAAAGACCTGAGGCTACCTTCCATTACCTAGTTAATGCAGCACTGAGCCTAAACTAATTACTTTTGACCAATCTTGTCTTACAAAGATCGGTGTGAAGAATCTTCCACTCCTTCTTGAGAGGCTTTCCCAATAACACAGATCTTGCTTTTACAATATTTGTCTTGATAACCTGTATCTACTTTTTGAACAGTCTACTTCATTTCAATACCAGGCACACATTGCCTTGCTTTACAGAAAGGTATATTCAGCTTTATCAACTATTTATGGACAAACTACTGGCATTTAAGCTTTTGTTGGGTTGCATTGTTCTCTATGTGCTCTTTTTTTTTTCAGCACTTCAGAACCACAAGGGCATTCCTCTAGTATCTCTTGTACAACTTTGATCCTCCAGAAAATGTATAAGAAATGATAAATTTTAATAGAAATAGCCTATCAGATCCCCAGTAGACTGCACAGATGGCCAGAAATCATGATTGGAAGCATTCATACATATTTTGGAGTGATACACTGGAAGAAAAGATACATTGCAAGATGAAAAAAATAGTAAAGAAAACTCAGACTCAAGATGCACTTTGGCTGAAACCCGGTTGGTGTTTCCCCTAAACATCCATCATACAATCTGATGGAAAACAGAACACTTGAATTGAACAAATGCAATTGAAACACTGTTAAACAGGACTTTTTAAAGAAACTGAGCAGAAGCTCAGCAGAACTTTCAGCAGAAACTGAGACTGATCCAGCCTGATTATATCTTATCTTTAGCCAGATTATTAAATATATGAACAGCAAGGCAATTCTGCTAGATAAATACTACCCCACAGAACATATGTAAATACACTGTGAACTAGCAAACACAAACAGTTAACCAGACCATAGGGTTGGACCATAATACTCCTGCAACACTGTAGTTGACATTCTGCATAAACAATAAAAACTAGGACACTTGCAACAGCTCAGCCAACATGTAAGTTTTGTTTTAAAGGATGCACTAGCTAGCGTTAGCATGATTATCAATTTAAACCATGTAAAATTTCACAATTAGAAAAAGAGAAACCCCACAGAATATGCATGGAGAAGCAGGAAGAAATCTAAATATAGCCATTCCATCATAAAGATTTTATTGGTGCCAGTTAAGAATGATTTGCTCAGTCATATCTTCAGTGCATTTGTGCCAATTTTGCAATTTTTGTGCTTTTACATATCCCCCCCCCCCCCCCCAAGTACATCAGACGTTCCCCTCCCTTTGGAGTACACCCAAGGAAAATGTATTCCAACTGCAGGCTTGGATGAGCCATGGCTGTAAGCCAGAGCTTCTGCATTGCATTGCCAGTTTTTTCCAAATCTCTCTACATATGCCCTGCCAAGTCATTGTCTCTAGAAGTAAGAAAGAGCTAATAAAGCTGTGTCAGTACATTCAGTATGGTTCAGCACTCTCTGCTAAACCTCCTGTTTCGCTAGCCTGAAATCCTGTCTTCCAGTGATTAAGCATGCTGAGACATAAACTTTTGGAGAGATGCTACTGGAGAAGATCTTTCTGTAAAAACTACGAGTGTAGTGCAGGTAACTTTTAAGTTTGCACAGAATCTCAGAAGCTCTCTGTGAGGACAGGACTGATTTGCAGGATCACAGCCTTATATTCTGAAGTGACAATCTGGACTGGTCTATTGCCAGTCTAACTGGTTGGACTTCACTAGAATTGCTCTTGACATATCAGTGGCAGGGAAAGGGAAAATGGGTTTTGAACATGAAGTGACATTTCCTATGGCTTCTTTAGCTGCAAGGACTTCTGATAATGCCATTGTGCAGAGAAGAGAAGCCTCTGCTAGGCTGAAAATAACCTATTTTAATAAAATTTTTCAGCTCCGGTGTTCAGTAAAAGCAAAGTGGCCTCCATTATCTAAAAAAAATTAAAAAAAATAAAAAAATAAAACAATAGCCCACTAGGTATCCAGGGCTTTCTTCTCTAGTACCCTGTGCATACTCTTTAGCCCTGGGTATGTTCCTCATGCATTAGCTGAACAGGATTCTCAGAACCACTCCTCAATCTGCAGTATGCTCCACATTTAACATTGTTGTGCACTCACTCACTGAACCATTTTTAAACTTGGTCTCCTGCTGAGAGCTAAATGCACTGTTTGTATTCTAATCTTTGTACCTACTGCAGCTAAAGTGTAATGGTTCCACAGCTAGAAGGCAATAGCTAAAGCAGGGGAAATGTAATTAAGAAAAATAAAAAATGATTGATAGAAAATACAGCACATTGCTCTAGACATATTAATTTAGTGCTATCTGAGCGACTTGAAGAACTAATTTATTAAAATTACCTGGAAGCATCTTATGATTACCCCAACATAAGCACTCTTTAATTTGCCTCTGCTTCTATTCTTGGCAAGACAGTCCACGTTTTGCATGCTCAATATACAAGATGCACAAAACCCAATTAATGTTGTTGACCTATACAAATAGGATAACACCAGTGGACTTGATCAGCACCAGACAAGTGCAGATAACTGGTAAATGAAGGACTTGGTCCTAATTTGTGAAGCCAGTCAGAATTTAAAAATGCTGTACTCTTCTGGGCTTCCATGGGAGGTGTGAATGTTTAGTATCCTATGCCACACTGAGATGCGACAACCTATCAGAGTTTTGACACTTTACAGGTTCACTGCCAGAGCAACTGGAAAATGAACTGGTAGGTGGGAGAGGTGGCTATAATGAGGGGAAAACCACATACTCCAGTGCCAGACTCCCACCCTGTTTGCCCCTCACAGATCAGTCCCTCCCAAAGCTCCCCTTGTGTGCTGGTAACTCCTGACTCCTACAAGCAGAGCTAGTGTCATGCCACGGGCTCTTTCAGGCTGTTGCCTCAGAGCCCTCTTGGTCACAGGTCAGTCATAGGATTAAAACATTTCACAGGCTTGGCCAGAAAACACAGGGAAGGCCTTGATTTCTCACTTCATTGGTAAATATGTTGTGCATTATTAAACTGACTCTCAGGGTTAGGGGAGCTTTCCACTGTGGTTTAACTCATCACCTAGCTCCCATGTGCTTGCTCAGAGATGTCAGCAGAATGAGATCCCTGAAGAAGTCTGGTTCGCCCAGAACAACATAGAGAAGAGGCTCTCTTATAAAAGATCAAGTCTAATAGTTGAAAACTTCAGACACAAGTTTGAAACCCTTTTAGAGAACTTATTTTTTCGGGACATTAAAGAATGTTTTGTTCAATGTCCCTCAGCAGAAAATGGTGATAAAAGTGAAAACTGATAAGCAGAACACGTTCAAGGGACAGCAGGTGAGGCCCAGAGTGACTGGTGCAGTGCCATTACACGGTACTCAAATCTGGAGAAGAAAAATCTAGCCCTGTGCTGGCTGTTGGGAAATTGATTATGACACATTGCCCAGGAGTCAGACCTACTGGGAAAGAAAAGCAAAAGCCCCAGAGATTCACTATGTCCTGAGAAACTCTTGATTCAGGGTAGCCTTTTGCTACTCTGCCCAGATGCCATGGCTGTGTTTCAATGGCTAAGAATAACACATGGTTTGAGCCTCCTCAGGTTTCTGGCAGATGATGAAGCAGTTCCTCCTCCCTGGGACTACTCAGCCACTCGAGTCTGCTAATCAAGGCTTCACACAAATGCCATGTACTGTTTTGTCACCCCGCAATGTCACACAGACAGAACGTGAATCACATCTGGTGCATTTGGTCACTTCTCCCTTTTTCACTAACAGGTAATGGTTAAAAGCCGCCTCCTGGATTTCCCAGCTGCTCCCCAGTCAGCCACCAGTGACACTATGCTCTTGAAGGCTTTGGCCAGCCCGCATTACATCTAACAAAAAGGTGGGCACAGCTTCTTGCTGATAAATGCCACGTTCCATAATTATTGAGAAAAAAATATTTTTTTTTTGGGGGGGCGAGGAGGTTAGGAGGAATGCTGTGGTGACCTCTCCTTTTAGTAGTCGCATGTCTGGTAAAAGTCTCCAATTCACAGAAAGCATAAGCCAAATTCAGCTATGGTGCTCCTTCAGCAGAGTGGAGGGGATTACATCAAGGAAGGGTTGTGGGCCTTTGTGTGCTCTCGGAATGGAATAGAGGTGCTGCTGAAACAACCCACTGCGCTGCATAATAACTGCTGTAGGTCAGTGGAAGTCGCATCTTTTGTTTGTATAGGTGGTAGAGCACAGCCATAAAGCCTGACATTAGTGCCTCTCTCTGACTTTTCCTGAAGTTCATTTTCTAAATGAATACCCAGCATATGATTCTCTCATCCCTGTGTCTCTTCTGATGATTAGTCTGCTGCCATTTCAGGCTACACGAACCTTCCCCGAGTTCATAATGGGGAAGATATTAATTACATTCAGGGAAAATTGAGTTTCATGACTCCCAGAGGAACAGGCTACAGTCTTCATGAAACAACTTTCCACCTTTTTATGTCAAATAGCACAGACTCCGCATAAATGGTGCAAGACATTTTTGTGAGTTACATCATGAGCGGAAAAGAACAGCAATTATATTAAACTGCCTGGGTGCGTTAACCTTGTTTCTGAGGAGTTAAAAATCTTTTTGGAAGCAAAGTTAGCGAAGACTGCACCAAGAAAAGTCTGTCACTTGACTTGCCTTCTCCTCTTTTGCCTGTATTTCCTTTTGGCAGCAGTCATACCTCTGCCTACTTGAACGTTAAAGAGGGTTCTAGCGGGTGAATAAAATTTTCAAACCCTAAATCCATGCACTTAAGTTCTTATCCTGAGGGACATTTTAAACAGGCAGCCATAAAGAAAACGAAACCCAGTGTACATTAACTATGCTGCAAACTAATTTCATGAGGCAACTTGAACTGGAGCATGAGTCTTAGTTTCAATAGCTAACCACTTATTACTCTTATCATGACAGCATCCTTCAGAAAGATGATTTCTTTCCCAGAAATAAGTGAATTATCTTAAATTCATTAAGAACTAAATCAGAAATTGCTGTTTGATTTGCCTTGATTTGTGCTGCATACTGATAATCATTAAAATACAACTTTCTTTATCATTCACTTTTTTATTGCTTGAAGGTTCTCTGTATGAGGACTACACTTTCCCAAGCAGTGTGATCTGGAAGCAACAGCACAGAATTGGGAGATAAAAAGCAGACACCTAAGTCTGAATACTTACCCTGCCACTACAAAAAGCAAAAAGGGAAAAAACCTCCCTCACTCTCTTCTGAAGAATGGAAGTTAATTACCTTGCACATATACACACATAATTTCAAATAGGCTCAAGTAGCACACATATAAGAATTAATTGCACATGCCTGTTTTCTCTGAAGTAAAGACACATTAAGGATGTAAAGACATTTCCAGACCCATGGGAACAATGTTCTTACGCCAGCAGTACTCTACCGGAATGCAAAAGAATCTGTGGTTTTTTCTTTTTTAAAATGCTTTTAGTATGACTGAAGAGCCTAGCACTGCTGCTGCGGCTGCTGAGTCCCTGTCGCTCCCAGGCCGAGAGCACAGGGAATGTGGGGAGCACCTTGCTCAAGTGTCCCCTAACATGGTGCACACAGAAGACACATTTGCAGATATGCCCTTCAGCAGCACTATTTATAATGGCAAAGAAAGAAGGTGTAAGCAACAGAGAGAGCTCTGACACAAGCTGGCAGACAGGGAAGGAGGCAGTAAGGGCAGGAATAGACATGGAGGTTTCTGGTGCCAGGAGCAGAACCAGGTTCAAGCATCTGCTCCTGCCCTCCTCCCTCCCTCCTGCTTTTTAGTCATTTCTCGCCAACTTTCTTCAAAGCAATGTTTGAGAAAAGAAGAGAGAACACAAATATGCTCAAAATGAAGCGTTGAGTACTGCTTCTCACACTGCTCCTCTTTTACAATGAAGAAATAGGTGGCAGCGTCCTGCAGGATGCTCATGGGTTCATCCCAAGGCCTCTCTCTGCTTGCTCAAAGCTTTGATAGCCTATGGGATCCCAGCCCCATGTAGGAGCAGGGAGGAGACCTAGTGCATTACATGTCACTCCCCGAAATCACCTGACCCCACTAGGAACAGCTAGCTCCCCATCTCAGCCGTCTGGGTGGGCTAAGCCATCATTCACAACCCCCCAGTCACCCTTGGCGAGGTATAAGCCAAGGGGAGGAAAGACGAATTCACCCAGCCACAGACGGGGAAAGCATACTGCATGGGGGAGCAGGGTAAGAAGCTTCTTCCACTGCTCTTTACACAGATGTATCACCACCAACGGCCCAGCAAAACCCCACAGGGTGAGGTGCTGGTCCTTGTCTTGGCAGCAGTAAGGTAGGCTGGGCATCCTGCCGTTAAGCATAAGGGCTTGAGATGGAGATTTCTATTTCTGCCCATATAAGAGATAGAAGGCAAACTCTAATTTCTATGTCTCAGTCTTCCTTCAATAAGAAATTGCAAGTCATATGTGTAGGGACCTTACACTCCTTCAGTGTGCCTTGTATGCTAGTTAAAAAGACAAGACATCACCAAACAATATAAAGTTCCGGTTCTGCAAAAGTCAAGGGCTTAAAACACCTTTAAAAATTTAGCCTCGAATTTTGTGGTAGCAGTTTAAAATGAGAACAGCTTAACAGATTCTTGAAAATGCAGGATTCCAGCTTCAATAAAATCTTCTCGATTAAACGCTGCTTAATTGAAAGTGGTGTGTGATTTCTCAACAGCATAAGTAATCTGCTGTAACACCTGTACAGGCTGTCAAACCATTGTCAAACTGTAATACTGCTTTCTCCTTTCTGTCCATTTGATCATACACTCCATTTTGGATTTCTCTGCTTTCTGTACAAAGGCTTCTGCACTCAAGATCACAGAGATGGTCTAGCAATAAAAACATTCAAGCAGCAATACAGACAGCTGGGAATTTATTGCATCAGGATTTGTTTTTAAAATATAGGTTTCTCCTGATAAACTAATACTGTCATCTGTTCTGGTGGCAGAGCATACTGCAAACAGCAATCTTCCCCCAGAGAAAAAACGTCAGATTTTGATTTATGAACAGGGAGCCACTAAAGAGTATGATTTCACCCTAAATCAGTAATTTATCAAGTAAAGAACCACAAGCAAATAGCTGAATATTGGTGCCTTAAAGGGTCACTAGACTTCTCACTAACTTTTGCTTCAAGCACAAATAATCAGAGACTCCTCCAAGGGAAAACTGTTCAAGTGGATGCCCTAGAAAATAAAAACATTTAGGTCTAAGTGTTGAGGAAAGCATACCCAACGTGACCTTTGAGTGTCCATACAGGGTTTAGAGGAGCTCCACACAAGGGGACTGCACAAGGCTGCTAAATGTAGCAAATCAATCGAAACGTTGTACTGTAGATCAAGAGAAGGTAGTGGGGAGAAAGAAGGGAAAACAAAGCCATCTAAAAGGGCAAGTGTTCGTTTTCAACCTTAATTAATTGCCTGAAGTGAAGCACTTGATTTCCATGTACAATGAGTTATGAATTATTGGAAATCGCTATGACACAAGTCGACAGAACAATTACTTTGTAAAATCCTCCTACAGGCCAGGGAAATGAGTTTCTAGACACCCACCTGGGAGCAGGGAGTCCCTTCCATTTCTGATCACCATTGGCAGGAAACATACACTGTCAGTGCCCAAAGGCACGGCCACAGATGCAAAGCTGTTCAGCTAGGATTAGAAGCAAACCAAGGAAGCTCAACATATTACTCTCTAGTCACTCCCTCAGACACTTTTCTTCAGACTCCCCAACCTTCATTCCCAAGAATTTAAATGATTTGTAATTTTGTTGATTTAGCAACTGCAGAGCACTCAAACTCACACTGCTTTCAATATTAGGGAATGAAGTATAAGCTCTTTTTTCCAAATACCATATTGCAGATGTAGATGCCTGGATCTAGGCCCATAATTTCCACAAAATTAGGCAATTAAAATTTTACTTGAGGCAGTTTAAATGCATCTGTAAAACTGCTACTAGTGGTGTCGATAGAACAATTTATGGTTCTGTGCTTCTAGATCTGGACTGTTAGAAGATTTCATGGGGCATCAATCCACAACAGCCATGAAAAATGGGTGTTTATTTTACTGCTTAGATGCCAGCAATCTGTTCCTTTATATAGCACAGCTGGATTTAATAATGAAGGACTTAACTTCTTAACTACCAGAAAAAAATTCTTGTCCACTCAAGAACTGATTCAGATTTATTTTCCATTGATGTAATTCCACTGTCTTCTTCCATTTGCATAGGTCTGTACCTTTTTCTGAGATGGCTTAAAAGCCAGCAACTAAGCCAGTAACCAGAACAAGCAGGAGAAGGTTTTCCCAGCTTTCAGATTCTCATTGCACAGCAGAAGGGCACTGGATATGATGCTTTCCTAATAACATTTTTTGCCCAGATTTGTAATGATGCTAAAACTTCCTTGGGTGATGGTACGGTCTCTGCTCTTTCAAACTGCAGAGAATGAATGCAGTGATAACCAGGTATGTGGAGAAGCGATGAGTAGCAAAAGAAGAAAATGGGTGAATCACAGGAAATTTAGTGCGAGACGCCCAAAGCCAACCATCTAGAACAGTGTGAATAGTAAATGTTCAATTCTGATCCTGAAGGGGTACTGGAAAGGAAGCCCTTTCCCATTTCCATTCTAGCTTGCTTGAACATTCACATCTGCAAATATTGTATTTTGGCTTTGTGAGAAATAAGCCCTTCGGCTTATTCAATAACAGAGTCAGTTCACAGGTCAGGTACTCTCAATGGTTTTGGTTTTAATGATCACAGTAGATACACTTTGAAAAAACTGAGAATTATTATTTAATCTACTTGGAGAGTTTAGGTATTTCTTCTTTAGATAGCTTGCTGGTTAAAGAAAGGCAGCTAAGAAGCTAGAGTTGCAGCTGCACTTTATGTTTGATCATCAGCTTTCAACCGTTCCTCACACCAGGCTGGGGGAGCTTCTCCTGTGTGCCGGTGACATCCTCTTCTCTGTTTAAATTTTGGCACAAGAACCGAGTCTGAAGCAGTGCGAATTCATATTCAGGGGAGACAGACTAGGACAATCAACATTAGCAGGAGAGGCCAAGATTCAGCTCTGACACAAATAACCTGATTACAAGTTGAGCCTGGATAGCAGACAGCCGGCCTAGAGTACCATCTGCAAAAGCTTCCCCTTGCATTCTCGCATCAATTGCCTGAATTGCATTGACTGCATTTGTGCAGCAGAAGAGCTGCTATGATACATTAAACACAAGCTTAGAAAAGCCAGCAAGTTAATGATCACTGTCCATACAAAAGTACAATAGGAGAGAAGCAGTTGTTTCATTTTGCTGCCCTTAGAAGAGAAAGCAGAGAGGCCACAGCCTGAATGTTTACAAGGGCTAAAGTCTTGTAAACAGCCAGAGGATTTTGCAGCAGTTGGGAGGGCTGCGGTGAACAGCCTGGCCCCCTTAGGCAATTTGAAAAGGCCAAGGGGTCAGTGCCAAGGCCAAAAAACTGATTAATGTGAACTATTTCAACCACTACCTTTGGCAGTTCACAACTCAGTGCTGACGTATTTCAATCAAAGCATGTCTGCAGCTAAACTTAATAACTAGCCAGCCTATCAAGTGGCGGACGCTAAGCAATTCCAAATCACCCCAAGAATTTTAAAATGGCAATGACTTACTGCAGGACTGCTGAGAATGACCCATCTGTCAGATGCAGTTGTATCTGTGGCCAACACAGACGTCAAGATTCCTGCTCCCCTCCATGAACACTTCTGTGATGCTGTAAAATGGAGTAGGCCATCTGGGATCACTGCCCTACACAACCCATCCAGAATCTGTCCTACACAATCTTTCCTGCATTTTTCTAGTAATGACATTTCATCACTTCTGAATGAAGTAAGTTCTTTCGCAGTGAAATTGCATCTTTTCCTGTTGGCCAGAGGTCAGTCAGTCTGCTTAATGGTAAAGTAAAACAAAAATGCCCCCTTCTTTTTATTCTATTTTATTTCTTTCATAAACAGAACTAACATTGCAATTGTTTTAATTTCACTACCTAATTTTATTTGTTTGCTTATGAAGATACAGCTTTTTTGGGAGTAGCTGCAGTCCCCTGAATTCCTGTGGAAAGCACTTAAATCAACAAAGTTGTAAACCACTTCATACCACACTACTTTGTACCACCAAACTGTTATTTTTGACACACAATTTTTAGCTTTGGAAGGAAGAAAAAGAAAAGGTTATATCCTGAGAGTGGCAGAGCACACACGCGTACCCCTTGGAACTCACCTGGAGTCAAACACTTTAACATATATTGAAGCTGCCAAGAGTATGGGAAGCTAAACAAACAGTAAGTTTCACATTTAAAATGAGTTTATCTGGCAAAAGTCATGGGAATTTATTTACTCTGCCAAGAGAAACAGCTCCAGCTTCTCTGCCTCTTTAATAATGTCCTTGGAGAGCTGTGATGGACACTGGAAGTTGGCAGTGTAATGAACAGCCCATAGCTAACTAGCAGAGATTGTATCAGCGCACAGTAAGCACCACTTTGTGGCAAATTTCACATATACTTTCTTGTCCCATCCCATTCAGCCTCCTGGGATATTCATTCATCATAAAATCTCACTGTCCAAAAATCTTTGCTGAGGGCTTCTTCAAGATTGATCTGGGTAGCAAGAAGTATCTACACTGAGAGTCTCAAAAGAGACATCTCAGCTTGTTTTTTGAAGTACATGCTAGTTAAGGTTTGTTGGATTAAGGGAAATCTCTGCTCATAACAGAACTGCTCTGCTAATAGTTTTCACTTAGTCACAAAAGCCCAGAAATAGGCCATTTGCTGGTAGAAAATAAAGCAAACGTGCACAGGCCTTACTGGATATGAAACTGGGGTACAAGAGGAGAAAAATCAGCTCCCATGAGAAGGCAGACTGAGATAACAGTCTTGATATAAAAAAAGCATCCACTTTTACAAAGTATATAATACAAGTTTAAGAAAGAAAGTTTTAAAAAGCCAAAATAAAATCCTAGTCAACAGCTTCCCATGAACAATGACCCACATAACAGACCAGCACAGAAATCTGCATTCAGCAGTTTGTTGCCAAAGTCCTACTCCTTACTCACTAGAGCATACAGGCCTCCCAGAGCCATTTGCCAGACTCAATGGCTCAGATTTGCTGTGAAAAGGGACCTAGTATAAGGGCACGCTTTTCACAAGAGAGCTCTCTTGTAAAAGCCCCTGTGTACACCAGACAACTTGAATGCCTGGGGAATTTCATGCTGTTCTTGCCGGCTGAGACAAAGCATTGTGGAAAGCCTAATGTGTATGTCAATCAGTTACAAAACTAATATTTACCCTGTCTACATTATAATTTTACAGAAATAAGGAGCTCTTTTTTAAGCCAAACAGGCAACCATGTTCTCACACCACACTTTTCTTATAATAGAGAGCATCTGTGCCTGTATCCACCTCCTTGTATTACAGGAATTTTTCCCTTAATATTTTATACACTAGTTAATTGACAAAGGTAACTCGTAGGTACTCAGTTATAAGAGAGACACAAAATCAAAGGAGGAGGCAGTAAAGACTAGACAAGAGAAAAAAAACCAAATCTGAAGAAGAACAGCTAAGTGGCACAAATAGAAACAACTATAACACCAATAATAATCTAAGGCTGCTGAGGTTGTATTCCTTCTCCAACACAGGTGTACATGTCTGGCATCTTGGATTTTACTGGAATTTGCCTACCAGTGTATATTTTCTGGAAGGCAGTTTGACACGCCAAACCCAACAGCAGTCTTGAACAACTTTCTGACACTTTCACAAGTGCAGCATTAGAACACCAGGGACAAATCTACATAGCTACTGTAAAATGGTCTTTAGACAGTTTGTTCCTGGAGCTACACAGGAGCTGTCCCCTTTCCCTGAGGCGTTGCTCAGTGCACCACAAGGCAAAGAGCTGCGGGCCTGCTCCAGGCTGGCAGCACACTCACTGCTGGAAATGCATTTTCATTAACCAAGAGCAGCACCAAGCACAGCCCGCATGAGAAACGCAAGTGTCCTCTGGATGGCTGGAGAACTGCAAGTGAGCATAGTCCTGCCAATGAAACTGTGGTCAGCTTCACTGACTTCAGTGGAATGGATCACTAAAAAAAGGCTGTATTTCACCCAGATTTGACCCGGGGAACAAAATAGTGTTTGACCCATCTGGATAAAATTTTGAAAGAAAAAGAAATAAAAAAATCTAAATATTGCTTGAAAAACTAGTTTAGGGCTGGGTTTAAGGGAATATACAAACCTGACGGCTGCTGGAATGCCAGAATCCTTTGAGTTAATATGTGACCTGGCATCACAAGGGTCCTGTTATCTTTTGTTCATGGGTAAATGTGGCCAACCTGACCATAGCTACATCTGGGAGTAGGATGTGTATAGGGTATCAGAAGCAGAAGGCTATGGACTTTGATTTTTGTGTAATCCCTAAAGAGTTCATTAGTTAAGTGAACGTGGGCATCAGTGGAATCTATGTGCAGGCATTTGAAGCAAATACGATCACTACTATTTTTTAATCTAGTTTCATATCTATCAGCAAGATTTAGGAAGATGTTGCCAAGCAAATCTTCAGTTCTTGCATATTCCTCAAATGTTTCCAAATTCAGGGTAAGTCTAGATTTTATGGCCTGTGTTTACATTTTAGGAAATGATGAGTCATCCTTTTAATTAAAAAAAGCAGCAATTAGAAGTTCTACTACTTGCATAATCATTACAGATATATACAAATAAATTCCATAGATTAAGATATATAAATAAAAATGTATTTATACAGAGATAGCCATCTTTGTCTCCCCCAGTTATGATGGGCTCTGAGTTTAGAATAAAGACTTGAACAAAAAAAGTCCTGGCAGCTTCATTTCCTGTGTAATTTTTGAATACTCTGACATTATGGGTTGTGAAATCATCTGTCTATAACTGGGGTCAGGATTAGCGTTTTGACTCGGGAAAGGAATTACCGAAGCTCACATTTTCTTGCGATTACTATAGGCACACACAGAAAGCACAGCAAAATGAGTAACAGTCCTCCTGCCCTGAAACACAGAATGACAAAGACAATGACTGCCTGAAGTGTCTTCAGAAAATCCTGTCTGAACAGTGGAAGATGCAAGTCTTTAAGGCTACCAACGTGCATAGAAGAGCTCAGGTACCCAGTCTGCCCTATCTCCAGAACACCAGTGCTCACCTAGAGGTTATCAGAAGAAAAGCCTCCGCAGGTTTTTTGTGGTCTTTCTGCTGCTCAGAGAAAGATGCAGTTTCCCAAATACCCTCCTAGCACAAATGCCAAAGTACGGAATGGGATGTGAGTACAGAATCAGTGACACCGCAGCAGATTTGGCTGTACTCTTGTTTAACTCAATACTTTTTGCAGACCAAGGCAGGCACATTTAGATGCTCCTGAATAAGTAAAATAAGTGCAAAACTAAAACTGCTCAGGAAAATTTCACTAAGTAAAGGAATCTGATGCTTCACCTACTTTGTCAGGTGGGGCTCACAAACAAAAATGATGCTTCAGTGACTCTTCCCTCTTGGAAAGGAAGTGGAGTAGCTAGAGATAAACTTTCATCTTCCCACCAGACCGCAGGTATGAAACAGAGGGAGAATATTAAGCTTCTTTCTCTCCATAATGATCCTCTGATCTAAAAAAAAATTTTGCTCCTTACAGCTAAAAAATATGTGAAATAAAATGAGTGGAATTAGAACAAAATCAGCTCCACTTCAGTACGCGAATATCTTTATGAGTTGAGAACTCAGAAACAGTACGATGAATACAAATATATTTCATTTGAACTAAAAGAGACTTTTAATCAATACAGAATAGAGGAAAAAATCCCCAGATTGGGTGAACGGAGGCTCTCAAAATACAAAGTCATGAAAATGAACTTTGGACTTATCTTTATTTGTAATGGAGGGCCCATTCCTGCAGTTTTTTTGGGAAATCTCCCAGTGGAACCATTCCAAAGGAGCTCTGGTACAAGGAGAACTTTACATACCTTCAAGGTGTGGTGTGCTTTTCAGATAAATATTTTTATTGCTTTTTTTAAGTTACAGAAAATGTTCTCTCCAGAGGCAGAAAAACAGATAAATGGTTTACATTATTCAAAGAAAAAAAAAGCATCCTGTCCAATATAAGATCTTTAAATATGCCTCACCACCATACCCTGTCCCAGAGAACGGATCGAATTTCTAGCATCAATAACTTCGCAGAGGGGATACATTATCTCCTCCCACAAGTGTTTACCAACAGGAAAATAATTGGTGGGGAAACAGCAAAAAACCCACCAGAAACAAGTGCTGAATACTCCAAATAACAATCCCCACCAATTTTTTCAGTAGAGGGTGCTTAAATGAACAATCCCTTTTCCCATCCCAGCTCTTAGCAGGGCTGGCACACTTAGACATCCTCTTGCCTCTGACTCTACATTGCCTATTGCATTCTTACATTTTATCTAGAAACATGGCTTATGCCAATTCTCTGTTCCTGAGTCCAGCAGATACCTGTATTCTGCATTAGACTGAGAGCTTGTGAACCTTGTGGTGATTAAACATAGGCAGAGAAAAATGGTGCATCATCTTGAAATGCTGTGCTACTATTTAATATTATATACTTTTCTATTATAAAGTGATGGTGAGAATTTCACTTGTAATGCATACCTCTGCTAAAAATAAAGGTGTCTATCTCCCAGTTCGCAAAGGTAATACTCCCTGTTAAAACAGCATCTTATTAAAGTTGTGTTAAACCACCTTTCCATGAGGATTTTTTTGTTTTCTTGCCAGATCTGAGTAAGAAGTTGAAATGTGAAAATTTACAGCAAAATGTGATTTCAGATATATTTTCTTTCAGGAGGATCAAAATGCTTTGTTTCCAGAAAGATTTTTCAATCTTTAGGGCATAATAGCTGAAACAAAATATTATTTTCTAATTTTGACACAAAAGGTTCCAACAATTTCCCATAGCATTCTGATAAAACCTGATGCATTTTTTGGGAAATGTTCCCATTTTGCCAAATCAGTGTTATCAGATAGAAAAAAATGCATCAACCAGCACCACTCAGTCACCTCTGAATTCAATTTCACTTGTTCCATTGCTGTACATGCTATTTTTCTCACATTTTTTATTGACTGAACTTTGTTCATTGGATTTCAAAAGTGTTTTCCCAATAGTATCTTTAGAAAATACAAGAAAAACGGTTCTCGGCTGGTGGAGGCTGGCAAAGCTCCAGCAAAGTCAATGGGCCTCAGCTGAGGCACTAGCCTTTTGTGAGTGTTCACAGAGGCTTTTTATATTCTGCCGAGATGCTGGATTATGCAGAGAAATCAGGAAACCTCACTGTGTCTCCAGTTTGCAAAGATTATAGATATTTTAGCAGTCACCAGTCATTTAAGGCTAATGGTACAGTGACAGTTTTGGATAAAGGGAAAGCCTCAGTAGGCTTCAGATAACACTGATTGCTTTACTTGACCATACATTTTCTTCACTGCATTGAGTGCAGTGCTCAATGGGTTTTAGGCGAATCAGAGAGAGACTGTACGCTCAGGTAAGTAATATGTACCTGGTAACTACTGAAAGCACCATCTGCTGCTTCTTGCTTTCATTTTCAGTCTGGTTCTGAGCAGTTTGAAGAAACTAATATGAACTACAAAGCTAAAGGAAACACGTTCTGTGGCAAAACTTGCATGAGAGGATAGCCTTCCTGCAAGGAAATGTGCTATCCGAGAGGCCTTTAAGTCATTAGATCATCCTATCCATGGGGCGCTCTGAATTTTTGATAAAGACAGGAGGGATCCTGAGTGTAGCCTGGGGATCTGAAGGCATTCTCCTTCCTACCAAATCATCTCAAACCAGCAGAAAACTTACCATGTTGGAACTTCCAGTATCTAGAGCAAAGGCTTGAACGGATGGCATTTCTGCATATATTTGCATTACTTTTGGCTGTGGAAATCGGCCAACAGTCACAAGGACTTTCATCATCGTGGCTTTTTACCATAGTCTTTTATTGCTTATCTGCATAGAATCTGTCATGGATGGCCATTTCTTGCAGACAAAAATTTCTTTGCCTTCCACAGTGTTCCAAACTCATCCCATGGGCTATGGAGAAGTCAAAGTTCCTCAGAAACCCTCCTTTACTCCTTTACCTTTCTGTCCTTGTGCAAATCAATGCATATGCATGAGCCACTCTTAAGAAGATGGTGACTCAGCAACCCGTAGAATATGGACAACGAAAGAGCAAAGAAAGAAAGAAGACATTAGAGAAAGAAATAGGAGGATTTAATGTGATAGCTGGTCCTGATCCACCCAAAAAGATAACTGGAATCAGTTAAAGAAAACTGGTGCAGTGTGATCGAAACCATCAGCATATGGCTCTACCATGATACTGCTCACTTGCAGGAGAGGGGCCTCAGTTTAGGAATTTCCTAATAATGACACTGCATTTTCAAGAGACTAGGGAAGGTCCATCCCATAGATCTGCTCACGTGTCAGATTTGGCTTAACCAAATGAGAAGTTTTAATTCCAAGAGAACCGAAAAATCTTTCAGGGCATGCTGTTGAATTTTAAAGTTCAGAGGTAAATGATATCCACCAGATAGTAGTATCTGTATCATGTTAAAGCATAACCTATTTTATAATTTAATTTCACTGAAAGTGAAATGAAAGTGCTATTGATGAGAGAAAGAAACAGGAAAAATTTGGCACTGTACAAAAAATACAACTTAGTCTGGGAATCAGAAAAAGACAGGAACAAAGAAGGAAAAAGGTAGAGAAAAATACCAAAACCAAGAAAAGAACACTGCATTGTAATCCAGTTCTTAATACAAAGTCATGCCTCAGTGCCCAGATGGCCAGAAGCATTAAAAGAATATTGGAGAAAAAAGCATAGGACCTTAACTCCCTACCCCCCTCAAAATAAAAGGAAGAAGAAAGCTCTTGTGTAAGACTGCAGGAGATGAAGCTTTAACTCTGCCAGAAGCAGATACAAATGCATCCCACTGACTGCCATCAATGTGAAAATGAGAGATGTTAGAAAAAATAGCCTCACAAAGTTTTTGGGAGCAGAGGAGATCGTCTAGGTTAAAAGTCACGCTCCTAAATACTATAAATGTACTAAGCTATTTACTTGGAGAAACGGCTCCAGTTCATAGTCTAGTGATTTGATCAGCAGCCCCTTGAAATCAATAGAAAAAGACCTACTATTGGCAACAGTGCTCAGACCTGACTCCACTTACTACAAGGCAGTAAGTGCTGAGACTGGCCCCCTATTCAGTTCAGCATGTATGGAGAGATAAAGTTTAAGATAGGGCTCTGCAATAAACAATTTAAGAAAATATTTACAAAAATGCTGTTCTGAAGTATTGTAAACATAGACAATTCACCGTAAAGCTTTGTAACAGCTGCTCTGCCCAGGGATGACAAATGCTAGCTCCTCCACTGAGAGATGGAGAGAGAGAAATCAAAAATGTCAGCTGTTTTTACTGTGTAATGTTGCCTTCCAATCTTTGAAAAATATCAGATATGAAGAGAAATATGTGGGGAGAATGTAAGCAGGCATTTAGAAATAGAATTATCCAGAAAAAATATTAGAATTATTTTAAAATATCCTGTGAGTGGTATACTACTCTCACACAGCAAGGAAAGGAGAGAGAAAAAATAAAGCTAATAGAAAACTTGTTCTGTGTTCCTCTGGCACTGTAAAATAAAATATAACATGTAAGAAATTGAATGGCAGAGTATGACATCTGATTGCTGTCAGACCTTGCACCCAAATGTTAAGGTTACAGGTGCTCTGAAAACAATGGATACTATAGATGCATTTAGAAATGAAGGAAAATGGGGGGGGGGGGGGGGGGAACCCCACACGAGCACGTCTTCAGAAATGGTACAGGAACCTGGAGGAGAAGCCTCTTGTGCAAATGTCATTTAATACTTCTCAATATTTTACCCTCTTACTTTCTTTTCTTCTATGTTAAACAAACTTGTACTTTTTCAATACATTTCCCATTGTTGTGAGGGGGCACTGCAGGCCGGACTGCAGCTGTACATCGCCATTATCTCCAAGGAGGTGACCATTTCCCTCCTATTGCACTCAGTTCCCTCAGATATGAGAGACAGTCACATTCACACAGCATCGAAATACCCACTTACAAATCCCTGAGTGCCATAACCCTGAAAGGGGATTTTTTATATAGAAGTTTATTTTGATACATAGACCTCTGTTGAGGAATTTCCTACATCTAGATGTTATTTGAATAATCATTTGATGTATAACTAAAATTTTTGCAATTACATATTCACAGAGATGGTTTAGTTTTAGTAGATTGCCTTCTGAGGCAAAGGACCCTTTCCTCCTGTTGTATCTATGTTGAATTAATCCCTGGTGTAATGATGTCAGTGGGGATATACCAGGGGCAGCCTTGACACGCTGTTCTGTCACTGTCGAGTACGGTTGTGCATTGCCAGGCACCTATTTATGACATGTTGTTACAATTCCAGAACTCAGGGAATTTAGTACAGTATTTTCAGACTCAGTCTGGCATACCACAGAAGAAACAACATGCTAGGTCTTCTGAAGCTTTCATGAAAATTTGGCAGCATTTGCCACCAACCCTGATGGAGTGGTGGTGTGGCTGGGGCAGGGTGATGGCATTTCTTTGTGTTTAATCTTTTGGAACAAACAAGGGAACCACTTCATTTTTCGTTGTTGTTTTTGGGTGGGTTTTTTTTTTCTTTCTTTTTTTAAATTTGAGACTACAGAAGCAAAGATGAAACTAGCAGACTGAATGGATAATAAAAAATTACAAGTGCAATTTCATACGGGCAAGGGGCTAAGTTTTCTGACATGGATCATGGTCACCGACTGTTAATCTTTCTGCCCTCAAACTAAACCACATATCCACTGCCCCAGTAACTAATGTTGTCACTGCCCACCCAGGCAGGTATGTAGTCAGTGCCTGTTGGCTTAAGAATATTTAATATGTTGAATCTTTCCAAATCTGCCTGCAGATTTTCCATTTCCAGAAGAAGGAAATAAAGCTTCGCATAAAAGAGAAGAAAATGTGCCATACTCCTGCAGACGAATAACTGTGAGAAACTCCAGCTCCTACTCCTACCTGTACAAGGTGGAAGGGGCGCAACCCTTACTCATGTTTGATGTAGCTGCATAATGCATTTTGCGGTCTGCAACTTTTCAAGCCCATCAGACCATTTTGTATTTTATGATGCAGGTCTTTGCTGTGCCAAAAAAAAGCATCTGAAGTGATGTAAAGTAATTCCTTTCCTGTTAGACTACAGCAGAAGCCTTCCCTACTCACTCCCTTGTCTGCTCTTCAGCACATAGCAATTTATTTTTAGTTTGCCATTAGGGTAAGATATTTTCTTCTCATAATGGAATACAGGAAATTTTTCCAAGTGACACAGGATGATGTTACCAAAAGAAAAGGTTTTGTCACATGTTTTGAAAAGAACAATTTCTTTTACAGCCTGAAATACCACTTGCCTCTTGTGACAGTGTTAGCAGATTCTGAATTTAAGATCTCTGAAATTAGCCATTATCCTTCTCAGGGGGTTTTGTTGTCAGCTGAAACCCAACCATGGAAATGGCAAATAATTAAAAACAAACAAGCAAAAGATCACAACTTTTGAGATTTGCTGCTATTGTTAATATTTTACTTTATGGAAAAAATGCCATCAGTACTTGGGAACCAATTGTCCAGAGCAACATACTTCAAAATGAGTAATCTTTAAATAAGACTTATAGGCCCTATGTAAGTCAGCATTCTTGCATAGGTGTGTTTAACAGATCCAGATTTTACTAATTCCCCGACTGCAAACACTGAATCAGGTCTATTTCTACCTACCCCGGAGAGGCAGGTCTTCCCACACCAACAGATAATGCAGAAGCTAATGTAAATAAAAGCAACCAGCAGTATTATATATAGAATCATAGAATCATGTAGGTTGGAAAAGACCTCTGAGATCATCAAGTCCAACCATTAACCTAGAACTGCCAAGTGCACCACTGAACCATGCCTGTAAACACCACATCTACATGTTTTTTGAGCACTTCTAGGGATGGTGATTCCACCACCTCCCTGGGAAGCCTGTGCCAATGCTTCACCACCCTTTCAGTCAAGAAATTTTTCCTGATATCCAATCTAAACCTCCCCTGGTGCAACCAGAGGCTGTTTCCTTTTGTCCTATTGCTTGTTATCTGGGAGAAGAGACCGACCCCCACCTGCCTGCAGCCTCCTTCCAGGCAGCTGTAGAGAGCGATAAGGTCCCCCCTGAGCCTCCTTTCCTCCAGGCTAAACACCCCCAGTTCCCTCAGCCGCTCCTCATCAGACTTGTTCTCCAGACCCTTCCCCAGCCCCGTTGCCCTTCTCTGGACACGCTGCAGCCCCTCAGTGTCTGTCTTGGAGTGAGGGGCCCAAAACTGAACAGAGTATTTGAGGTGCAGCCTCAGCAGAGCTGAGTACAGGGGACAATCGCTTCCCTCGTCCTGTGGGTCTCACTTTCTGATACAGACCAGGATGCTCTTGGCCTTCTTGGCCACCTGGGCACACTGCTGGCTCATGTCCAGCTGGCTGTTGACCAATACCCCAATAGGAATTTCTACTGCGAAGCTTCCAAACATGGTTTGAACAAAGTCTTCATTTTACTGGACATGTTTTGTACCGTAAACAATTGTAGTCCTGAATGCCACCTTGTGAGTATCTGGTCATTGTATGTCAGCAGTTACGCAGCTGCCTAGAGCAAAGATGCTGATCAGCACAGAGGGACGCGCGATGAAAAGGTTGGTTTCCATAGGCTCCATTAGTGACACACATAGGAAGAGCTCTAGGAAGAGGCCAGGTAGAGAGCTATTGTGAAGATGAGCAGCATGCTGTTCTGCTTCACCAATGTCAACAGAAGTGTCTCTGAGAACGGTTATTAGTAAATAATTTGCTTTATTGGTGAGGAGAGAAGCCTGGGACTGGAAATCACCGGAAGGTTTCCCTCCACCTCAGCTGCAGCACCGAACACTAGAAACTTCATACCTGCTTAGTATCATGAAATGATCATGCTTTTTCATGGCAAATACTGCTGGATGAACTTCTACAAGCAGAGACAGTTATTTTTGTTACTTAGAATACTGTAAATATTAACAAGTCAACTATTTAAATTAACAGAGTACTTGATTTTCTATTGCTATTTATTTTAGTGTCTTCAAACAGGAAAATGATATTTCAAGGATCAGCACTTTATTATAAACTAATACCTTTCCTAGTAACTGAGGTTTTCCTGTTATTCCCAGCCTGGCTCTCACACTGACTGAAAGGCTGAGTTAATTTCTCAGTGGAACAGCAGCGGAAGAGAGGGATAGGAGAAAGAGAAAGAAATCCGAGATAAGGCTGAATAAACCCAATTTTCTTCTGATTTGGTAAAGCCAGACTGATTGACATGGTATGAATTTTAACCAGATCTTGGTAAAGAAGAGACATCTGATTATGAAAATTATGTCATCAAGCAATGAAGTCCAAGTCTGTTTCAAAATAATGTACATGTGACAAAGCTGGCAGTTTGCTGCTTTGGGCTGGGGGATATTTCCAAAGGTTGTGTTTTGTTGAAATCTTTGTGGTCTACTACGGAAAATAGGAAGAGGTGAGGAAGATTCAGCACTCCAGCAGTCACACACAGTCTGGGAGACTCGCTGCTGCTATAACTCCCAGTGTCACTGATGCTGGGCAATCAAATTTAGAGGGACTTTTGCCCTCAAATTAATAGGGTCAGACTTAAGCACTTACTAAAAGTGGACTTTCTCACACAGTATTATCAGAAAGGGTCTTCTTCAGAAATGACCTGGAAAAAATTAGAGACTTTCTTACGGCTTCTGGTGACATAATGAAATGCTTTCAGAGAGCTTCACTTGCCTGGCAGAGTCTTTATTACCAACTAAATTAACAACTTTGCTGAACTGGGGCACATGACAGGAAAGAAGAGTGCTAGGATTTCTATTTTTACTTTTTGCTAACTCTTGACCATTTCTTAAGACTAAAGCTTCCTTTCAGTAGGAGACTTAAAATTATCACAGTTAATAATTTGTTTTCCTGTTTCTGTCCAGAAGTGGTTACATTTTTAGATTCCTATAACAATATATACCTACTGATACTCTCATATTGACATAAGTGACATAATACTTGACTATACTTCTTTTTGCCTTTAAAAAATATTTTTGTTATTGTTTTATTGATCTTTATAACTCATCTAAAGTAAAAGGGTGAAGTACTACATCACAAGAAAATGCACTACCGCTCATTTTTGAATACAGCTGAAATAAAGCATCAGCAATGCAATACATGCTAGACCATAACAAATATGCTATAAGAGAAATCAATGACCATAATGAAGAGTTTCCACGCATAGATCACCTTGTGCAAAATGCTCATATTATAATTTTTCTCTTTCACCTAATTCCCTTAAGGTTATCTTTATGTACAGTACTATAAATTACTTTTCTACTTCAGATTTTAAATCCCTTAGGATAGAAAACAGATCTTATTTTATATCTAAAATATCACTATTATTCACATCGCTAAATGTAAAGAGAGGTAATAAATTTGAAGCTAGGATGATCTTTCGATACTATCAGCTAAGTTTTCTGCAATCTAGGTTAAAAACGTGTGCACTTGCAAACCCTTATCTGAACCACTGCAGAAATGGTCTGCCAATAGAGTAAAACACGCCGCGCTGCAGACCAAGGTTTTCAGCCTTCTGTCAAGTTGCTGTGAGCCATCGCATGGTGCCTGCAGCAACCATGCAGCCTGCAGCGTGCTGGTTGTGGTGTGTGGCATGCTGTAGCAGGATTGTTATACATATTTACACACACGTATAGTTTATCTACACACATAAGATAAAAAGGCTTTTTTCAGTGACATAGCTTAGAGTAGACACAAGGTAGCTCTGAGTTCTGATGTGGTGTAGTTGGAGATATTTCCTTCCCTTAGAAGCTTGTCTAAGCCCTAGTCTCTCAACAGGAAAAGAGACTGGCTTGGTTAACACTGACCTGGAAACTGCTCTTATGCTTTATGGTACGTAAAGGTAATACAGAATAGGTATCTGCACACTATGTGCAAAATCGTTCCTTACCACTGCACTCACTAAGTGCAGCAAACCAGCCATCCTACCCCTGCGGAGCAGCTGTGACAGTGCTGCTGTGTGATCCCCGGGCAGTAACGGCTACCTCCTGTGCCTGATCAGTCCTGGCCAGCCTGCGCTTGGAATGAAATAGCCCTGGGTTGATCATAGGACAGCTGATATACTAGCCAGGCTGAGCATCTATTAGTTTTGCCAAAAGTCATAGAAGATTCTTGTTACAATGCATGCAACCTTCCTATCATTACACCTTTGTATCCCCTTGGGCTAAATCCATGTGCCCCTATATGCATGTAAGTTTGCAATTAATGCACACATCCCTCTCCGCTGCAGCAGACCTATTAACAGCTTGGAATCGGCTCACACAAGATAAACATGTTGCTTGATAACTAAACTATTGTGATTTCAATATACTTTTTGCTGTAATAATAACTTCAATCAGCAATCAAGGTTTCCTTCTCAATTTTTGTTGCCTGAATTATGTGGCAGTTTAATTCATTGTATACTAATTCCAGTTGTGCATTAATTGTATGTTTCTGCACAGTAATTAACTAATCACTATGTCACTCCCTCCCTATTATGAATAACCTCATTAATTCAAGACTGAAAGCTGGGTGCCTGCTGCCATTGCTATAATTTTTTTTTGTTCTTTCTGTTGCTTCTTGACTTACAATCAAATATGAAACTCATGTATTTTTAAATACTTTCTCTTCTGTTTCTCCCACTAAAAAATTCATTGTGCTATCAAGCCTTTTAAAATAATGTTTATTCATTATGCATTTTTTTGCTAGGCAATCAAGAGCTGTTACAATAAAGTGTGTGACTTTCTCTCTTTATGGCAGCATTTCTACTGTGTCAACATCTCCATTTTAAACCCAAGTTTACTAGAAATTATAATTTAGATCTAAAATTTAGCTCCAAGGTTAAAGGCACTGTCAGATGTCTTTGCATGAGGGTAAATTTTATTATTATTGTTAAATGACTGGATGTTTTTAGGTTATGCTTGTAGCTAAATGCTTGTGGACGCACTCAACAATGGCAGCAGAGCTGTGCACGTGCATCTGTAAGGTCAGAGCCTGGCCGACAGAAGGAAGTGCTGGGAGATGCCCACAGCATAGATCCACAGCTTGGATTAACAAGATACTTGAACTGTGAAGACTAGTCATGCACAGCACTGAAGCAAAACTGCTTTGCTATTGCAGTCTGGTGATCTAAGTTCAGGACTAAGCATTACTTCAGAATTTGCTGAATCAAGGTTCTGCTCCTCTAAGAAATTTTTTTAAGGAAATTGACATTTCACACAGACTATTCAGAGAGTGCTCTTTTGTCCTTTTTATGCTAAAAGGCAACAAGGAGCTTTGATTACTATTTTTTATTCCCCAATAAAGGCAATGGATTGAGATTCTAAAATGTGCGAACACCTCCTATTAGAGTGGATGGGAAATCTAACGGTTCTGCGTATGCACATGCACGTACATGCACACTCCTAACCTAAACCCACTACAAAGCCAGCTGACATAACTGTACTTACTAATTTCTAATAAAGAATTAAATTAACATTTTTCAAAACAGAAGTAAATATGCCTAGAAGTCAGGATGCTAGTTTCTCTGCTGTTACAATTTCTCTGCTGCACCTCAACATATTTCAAAGGCAGACTGTGTAGTTGCAACAGCTAAGAGACCAGTGCAACTTTTTTAAAAGGAAAAAGGCACTGCTAATCAACAGAGGCTGTGAAAGCTATCCTGAAGTCCAGAAAATGTATTATGGAATATATTAATCCTTTAAGAAAGACAGATTTTGTGTCTCCGTGGTATTTTCCCTTAAAAAACCCAAATGACTAAACTAACAATTAATGACTAAAAACCTAAAAGTATATTTGGTAATTTTGGAGTGGTTTGATTACTGCCTCTTACAAAAAGGAAAAAATGCAAAAATGCACCTCTGCAGAATGGGCTGTTGCTAATGAACAGCATGGCTCCGGGGCTGCTAAACACACACAGCAACTTCTGTTTCATCACGTCACTACACATCAACATTTATCCAAATACATATTTGTACAATAGACCATAATGGTCTGTTTGCTTTGTAACAGTCTATTTGGCTGCCCCTAAATGAGTGGTTTGGGCATGCAGTGGAAGGAGATATTACTGCTATTGCTGTTTCGGCATCTGTTCCTGTCCTAGCTACTACCATTTCTCTCCTTTCTGCCTCAGATACTGCTGCTCCTGCTATTACAGCCACCAACCTCTTTTTGCATGTGCCTTCAAACCTGCCTTTTGAATGAATGTCTGACGGTTTCTGCTAGCCTCTTTGGATATTTCCGTTATGCCCTCTCTTTTTCACTTTCTTTTGCTATTTATCTGAACACATTAATTTCTGTTTTCCTTTGACTCATCCCAGTTGGAAGCCCACAAAAACAGCATTATTTGTATTAAGAGCAGGTATAATTTTGTTCAAATTAATTAAGAACTGGCCTGCAACATCACCACTTCTTAGAGCTCAACTGAACCTACAGTTGTGGTTCTGGAAGGCGATTTTTTATTAAAAATATGATTTCCCACTGCACAACTAAATATTCTAAGCAGGAAGCAGAGAACAAGGGGATATATACATAGCTATAGGTGTATATAAAGAAAAGGATGACAATGCCCTGCTAGCTGAAAAGAAACTTTGCATGCAAGTTGCAGTAAGTTCCTTGAGTCCACACAGCCTCTTCATTAGCCTACTCTGGTCAGCATGTACTCTGAACACCTGTGGTGGTGCTCATGCTGAAGGCAGTAACAGTCTTGCCTTGGTGGCACTAAATGAGAAGTTACAGAGACGGAACAATAAATATCTGTCATCATCTCCCTCCTTTTTTTCATAGGGAGAATTAAATTGTTAACAAGGGTGACATGTAACTGATTGCACTGGACAGCTGATTAACACTGTTCCAGAATAAATAAGGCAGTTTGCAGCTCTCCAAACTATCATAGCAGGTTCCCTTCAGGTTTAGTTGACATCTCTCCATCACTTATAACTAGTTCATTTGGAAGAGGCGGGGGAAAGGGAGAATCTTTAACCATGACCATGGAGACTGCATGAAGGAGTATGTAGAGCAGAAAAGATGGCATGCCATCAATTCGCAGCACATCTCACTTCTCCCTGACTTATTCACTCAGGAAAGCCTTTATACTCCATTTTAAAAGGGAAACTGAGACACTGCAGAAAAAAAAAAAATTACTTTGAAACAGTGATAGTCTTCTGCATCTTCATACCCCAGACTAATCTGTGCCCTGCAGACAAAATACGAATCCAAGCTGCCAAAGAGTTCATAAGAAAGCAGACCTGCAAGCATTTCAATGACTTAATGTCTCAGTTTCTCAGACTTAACACACCGAAGGATAAGCTTTCAAGATCACCAGACCCCTGAACACAGACTGCCTAAAACGGTCTGTATCAAATTAGTATTAAAAGCAATACAAATGCTCATATACTTAATTACCAGGAATTGCAGAAGCACAGCCTATGTGCAGTGCTCAGTGTCTGGCACAAAGCTGTAGGTTTTGGAAAGTAAGGCACACTCTCTGTTCTTCTGTGTTTACACCTGGGTCATATGTGTAACTGCTTTGTTTTTAAAACATTGGGTTTATAGTTAGGTTTGCAGTAGGAAGAAGAAAAAAAAATGTTGCCAGGCTGGCTACATGACGTGCCATAAAGTTTACTGCCCTTTAAGGCTCAGAACAAACTTTTATATTCATTGAACTGCTTCAGAGAAAACTGATCACATATCATCTACATGCTATAACTACAGATTAGCCAAGCCTTATTTGACGGAAGAATAACACTGAGAAAGCTGTTACAGAATTTGTAGAAACTTTCACCTTTGTACATTTGCCTTAAGGCAAGTCATTTAAAGCAATTTGTTGTGCTTATTAGAATGAGATGATATCCCATTACATAATCTCTCTGCAAAAACGGGTTATCACGATTTCAAGAAGTAACCATGTTGTTAAAACTGATTAATTTGTTACATATGATTAAGTTACAATTCATACCTCAGACATCCCAGAGCAAAGTTAAGGGCAAAACTTGATGGGGTATTAGAAAAACTCAAGGTTTGAATTTAGTTTTGGAAAAGAACTTACTATTACTATTTTTGGATCCGGGTCCTATCTCACCTTAAGAGCAGGCTTTATAAAGAAAGATGTTTTATAAAAATAAACCTTACTTTCCTTAATTCAAATCTTTCTCAACATATATGTAGGACTCAGATGCACAGGCTAAGCCTCCTGTTTTCAGATTGGATCTATATCTATCCTAAATAAAGCACCATTTACATCAGTCTTGCTAAACTGCTTGCCTGTTTCTCTGCAAGTAACTTTTCAAATTAAATTACAACAAAGTAATTGTTTCTATTGACACTGTGTGTATTTGCACTGGGAGGGGAACAAACATTTGTTTACTGAAAAAACCACTGATGGCATTTTTCTCAGCATAACATCACATTTAATTTTATATATTGAAACTGAGTTTGAAATATTGCATCTGTATTTATGTTAGCTCCAAATATTTTCTGAAGCAAACCTGGACCGAATGAGATGCAGGCAGCAAAAAATGGGCAGATAATGCCAACGGCCTGAATCTGTACTTGTTCTAGTGAATCTTTACTTAGTGTCTCACAATATGAGGTGTAGCAGCACGCAGTCTCTGGCAGTTCAACAGAAAAGAACTGGTGGCAGTGACGTGACAAGTGGAATTCACCTTCATTCTTGTGCATGAACATAAGCAATGCTGGTGACAAAGCAGCACCAGGCAGTTGGCAGCATTTACCAGAAGGTCACAGCTGGTGAGACTGCCAAGCCACAGCAAGGCCACAAGCCTAGCTCCTGGCTGCACCATTTCCCCTGCTCTCCCCTTTCTGCTTACGTTGGGATTGTCTTTGAAGAAAACTCTCTCACAGGAAACTTTGGCTGTCAACCAAATTGTGTTTCTGTGAAAGGAATGTTATCCCTCTGCTCTCAGACCATGGCAGGCTACAAACAGGCTGGGAGCTGTCATGGACAACTGGATTTAATCCTTCAGCACATGGATACTTATTTTTCCATTTCTCCAAAATAAGTCCACTTTAAAAAAATTGGCCCATAGGGAAAATAAAAACCTCAGCAGATATAGTTACAGTTGATAAAAGTGGAATGTCATCACTTTGGCCTAGAGTTAATGGGACTAGATCTCCCCAAATGGAGCAGGAATGACAAAAGTCTTAAAGAATGAAGGCAGTGAAAGTTTCAGCAAAATAAATCCCTGAATTTTGTGCTCCTCTCCTATCCAGGACACAGATGATGGTGTTTGTTGCATTCCTACTGTATCCCCTTCACAACAGACATCAATTCTTTGATGGCCTGTATAATAACTATCAGGGACAGTTAACTTTTTTAAACAAAATTAAGACTACTCATGGCAAGCCAGATGAAGATATTGGACAATCATTAACCTGCAGATCTCAGAAAATAGTAGAATACTTACAAACCCCCAGATGATTAGCTGAACCACAGTACTAAGAATGCACTTGGAATAAAAGTCCTATTGTCCTCACATTCCTGTTTTCTCTTCTCCCCCCATATTAAAGATGTGGGGTTTTGTTTTGTTAGAGGACATAACATGTTAAGTCTGCTTGCTTTCTCTATTAACGGACTTCCCAGGACAAATAACATTTCAAAATAAATTTGGCAAATCACAGCAAAATGCAGAGAACCAGGTAAATGGGTTGTGTATAGCTCTTTTTTGGACAATAGATTATCAATCAAAAGAAAGAGTTGTTTTGAATTAGAAAGGATCGATTGGGAAACACAGTATAGGAGGTACAAGGACTGGGCTAAACCCTACAGACTCTGCTTCCAGAGCCTGTCTTTGCTGAACTGCTCCATCCTGTAACCATGTGTTCAAGCCAGCCTAATTCAGGCAGCCAAGCGTGGCTCTGGACCACTGAGTGATGCTATTTGCAGCACAGAACAATTGTGTTAACTGATGATGAATTGCATAAACTCAGCTGCAGCCTGTAGTTTCACCTCATCAGTTGTACCAGCTTTGGGCACAGTCTAACTAACTTGCTATTGCTGATCCTAGCTAGGCAGTTTCCTATTGCCACCTTGCTATAAATTCTAGACTGATTTCTTCCCTAATCTGGATAATTTCAAAATGTTTTTGAAAGCATTTAAACCAGCAAAAATCTAGGGTGGGATTTTGCTAGTGGATGGGAGTAAGATCAAGAAGCAAATTCAGACTCTGGCTTGCTGAAAGGACATAACCTTTGGGTTTTTCCTATAATTTTATTTTGATAACCTCTGATGCTAAATCAATATGGAATCACTGTAAAGTGCTATAAACTTGTAATGTGATTTCAAAGAACACAGTAACATCGCAATATTATTAGGTGCTAACATTAGAGATTCTTTTTTAACCTCAGTTCTGAGGTCAGTATATAGAGCTTTAAGGCCGGATATAAAGAAGAGACAGACTTTTCTTTTTATCATCTAAATCATACCACATATCATTTGTGCCCACACTGTTAAAGTGGCTGAAATATCTGCACTGCAGTTTACCGGTATTATTCAGAATGCAGTGACTTTCACCTGCTTCTTTCTTGCTTACAAAGGTCAGTTCTGTAAAACTTGTCATCTTGATTGATATTCTAATGTCATCTTTTAATAAATTGTTTTGTTGATATATATATAGCCATTTGCAGCTGCAGTGGATGTTTTGCTCGATTATTGAGAAAACTGAAGTCTGCAAAAGTGCTAAACGTTGGTGAGGACCATCAACATTTGCCTTGAAGAAGGAGATCTCATGTCCTTCCTGAAACCAACCATAGCCTGTCTGGCTTTAAGGAGTTTCTTCTTCAGGCTACAGACTGAGTTACCACTTAGAGGTCAGCTTTTCTATACCAGAAGGAAAACAAGAAACTGGCAAACAGCAATCTGAAACGTTTCCCCAGGATTTTGGACCCTTATTTCATATTCCAGCCAGGGAACAATGCATGCAGGCTTTCTGCTGTGCCATGCAACCCTCTGGGCACCACAGGTAATGGAAGGGTATTCACAGTGCTCCTGCTGGACACCCAGCGCGGCACTGAACTTGCTGCTCAGTAACATCTCACAGCACCTCTGGGATGCTGCCAGGGGGCACTTTCCAGTTCATCTGGCTCCTCTCATGCATGGCTGAATCTTTACCAATACCAGCCCAGAAGCTTGTGGCAAAATGGTTTCTTTTAATTGGAAAAGGCAGACCCATCAAACCCAAATCCTTATAAGAACATAAATTTGGTCCTCTCATAGAAATATTTTCATGTCTGGTATAAAACTTTTGGTCAGAATGAGATCTCATAATATTCACAAGTTTCCTGTACTTATTAAGATAAGAGATACCCGAGATCAAACACTGCCTTTCACCTCCCTTTTGTGTTGTTCAGCACGGACAATTTAACCCGTCTATTCCTATTCCTTGTCTTAGCAAGTTCCCAAAACAGAGATAAATGAATAGCAAGGAAAAAAAACCCTTATTTCATTCTGATGCGAAATAGGATTTTTTTTTTGTGTCTTGACAAAGCCATGCGTTCCTAAATGCCAATCAATGTTAATAAAAACATTATGCATTCAAAAAGCACTATCACAATAGGCTGAGAAGGTCAGAAGGACAACATTTATTACTGCATTAACTCGATTTGAAATTCTAGGAAGATACCAAGATTTACTGAGGAAAGGATCATTTACAACTTGATAGATAATGCATATACACAATTTTAACATTCTTTATAACACTTATTGCAGGATTTGAACAAAGCACTCTCACACATCCAAAATAAGTCTCAAAATTCTGGGCAGGAAGTAGCTAGATAAAATTTTCATAAATACAAAAATGCTAGAGGTCTGAACATATTGCCTATGCTTTACAGAAAGACTATTTCAAAACCTGTTCTTTCCTACTTTCCCTCCTAGCTTTTGTTTTCTAGATCTGTATATGGAAATGCGTGAGGAAAAGAAATAAAAGATTCCAAACACACTCAAGATCAGTTGGAAAATAAATGTCAAAATACAAAGAGGTAAAAATCAATACATTTAAAAAGTAAAGCTACATATTCTCTTAACATTACATTAATTCAAAAATTGGCTGCCATTCAACTGAAAAGTAAGTCTGCCTTTCCTCTCTAATCCTGGTAAGGTTTGTTCTATTAATACATTGTACCTTTTTTCTGAGCACCATCTCAGTGCAAAGCTTCAGCCTTGTTTTGTTTAAGTACTCTCCTGGAGTTCTTTATACCACCTTATTGCCTTTGGAAAACTGGATGAACAGCTCTGAAAAAGCCAGCAAATTACTCTGGACATACCTTCTAAATGCAGATGTTCCCTAATATTTCCCAAACAAGTGAAATAACAAGTGAAGCTTAATTTCACCCATGACTACTTATCAGCAATTTTCTGGTGCAGTCCAGATACATTTATTATACATTTCTGGGCATAACAGAGGAAGTGCATAGTAGTAGTGCTTATAAGTTTGAGTTTCACTCCAAAGAGGTCCTCCAGGCTTCCCTTCAAGACAAATGACCACCAAGAACCAATCAGAATCACCTGAAGATTAACGTCACTAGTTATTTGTCATTGTCTTTTCCTTTCTTTGTTAAATTCAGGATGTTAACAGCAAGCTAAGCCATATGCCCCCAGATCCCACACTGAGTTTCATAATCACATGCACACGTAAGATATGTTTTGTCTTCGTTTAAATGTATCATTGATTACTCCTCTTACTGCAAACTACAGACCATGGTTAGCAACTGCAATCAGGCTAAGGGTGCTACAGAAAGAATTTCTGTGTTAACTGTACATCGTAATTACTACATGCATTTTATCACTGTTTACTTCAATATAGCTAATTCTCACTAAGATGCTAATTTACTGAGTCACAGCAATTTGAATGAAGAAAGTTCGTAAGACAAGAGAACATACTGACTGGGTGCTCTAATGTTTATTTGGGATCAGACTGAGGTCATTTGCCTCAGTGCCCCCAAGCGCCGTTAGGAGGTGTAACTGCAATACTGTTGGGCTGCCTTGCACCCAATGGGAAATGTCCCCTGTCATGACACAATTCTATGAAATTCATCATGGCTCATGTGCCTTTCCATGGAATACTTAATGTATTTCCTATCCTAATAACAGATCACCAGAGTTTCAAGAAAACTGTTATGTTTATACATAAGGACAGCACAATACGACTACACTACGTGATGGCAGTACAACTAGCAAGCAGTGTCTGCCTGTCAAGAGGGGTTTGTTAGCCCCATATCACACTCTGAGGAAGACTGCTAATTCACAAAATCACAGCCAATGTGCCAGTCTAAGCATGCTGTCTAGATGCTCTATATTTAAGCTGGAAAATCATTATCTATTGTTATTATTAAATTGTATCCCTTCTGGAGCCAATACCTTGTCTTTTGCAAGGAGAAAAGCAGAAAAATATGTAATCAAGGAAACAGGCTGAAGAGGTGGATGCTTAACTGTGTTACGGACTTTCTTTAATTAAAGCCTCTCTTAACCTGCTCTTAATCAAAGCAAATGGCAAGTGGCATGCTCAGCAGATGGGTACAGCTGTGCATAACAACCATGCAGGTGTTTAATTTTATATTTGGCAAGTACAGCAAACAGCATTCAAGGATTTGAGGGTGAGGGAATAGTTAGTAAGGAAGGGTTTCAAAGACACATGCCACTGAAAGAGGGAGATTATTCTGCCACTATTAAGTTACTCAATCAACTTCACCAGTTTTGTGTTAAATCCCTGTTTAAATTACAGGGGCAGATGTATAATCTGTGAGGCGTTCCAGAGTAATCCTCCTCTCTTTCCCCACCCTTTATTTTTTCTAAAGGCTAACTGTACTGAACTGAAGTTTTCTGTCTTCTCACATATCAGAAGCAGTTCTTATTCTTTGTCTTCTATTCCCAAACCAAAAGACACTGAATGAGTCAGAGGAGACAGACACAAACGCATCCTAATAGACATTTATCACTGACAGAACCAGGAGCTCCAGAAACATGTGAAAGCAGTGAGAGAGGTTGCATGAATAGAGAAATAAACCCCAGATGAAAGACTTTCCAAGACAAAGTGCAAATCCAGAAAATTACTGAGATTGTCACAAAATAAGAAAAAATAGTATTAATTTCATCTAGAAGTCTGCCACAAATATAATTAAAATGAAAAACAATAATTCAAAACAAAGCCAAAGAAAGCTAAATTTTGCATTGAATGAACATCAGTTATTCCCTGCAACCCCAGTAATTCACAGTATCATTTACCTGCAAGAATGAAATGGAATAAAGCCAGGTAAATGAAACACAGGGAAAACAGCAACTATTTAGCATCTTCCATATAAAATATACCAAGGGAAGGAATTTTGGCAAAGCAAAGGATCAGCATAACACAGCTTGAAAAGGAATATTACTGAAAAGTAAAAGTGTCACTACCATCATCTGCATCAATAGGTATTATCCAGACTTTTATTACAGCTACAGACAAGGAAAGACGCAGAATGTGGATGAGGCAGAGGCAGAATGTGCAATTTCAATGCATGCAAGTCAGTGTTGATGTTAAAGTGATTCAGAGACTGCTGCTATTACTTTTTCACTTATTTTCACGTACTACAGTACATTAAAGGTTAGCTAAAAATAGATTACACACTTTCATAATATTGCTTTCTCACATATTCCCCTGATACACTATACTCTTTCAAATTAGAATAGAAACATCCAGCAGACTCCCTCTGTGTTTTTCCATGCACAGAAAGTTCAAATACCCTTGTTTAACAATCTGAATATAAAGAGGTATGGAGCTGCTTAAGAATTCCTTCCATCAGTACTTCTCAGATTTACTGAAAATACAACCCCTCCTTTTGGGTCTCCGTTTCCATCTGCTTGCAAAGTCCGAGACAGTTGGTAGAATATTTTGAACACTTTAAAGCTTTTGCTACTACTTTCCAGTTCCTTTGGCGTGCTTCTCTAGTCTTCAAGTAGTGGTATGGCACCCCACAGCTGGAGAAACAGTGGCTTGGTTGACTATCATAATTGAAGCACATAGGAGTTTAGCCCAGTAATTACTGAATAAGGTTCCTTATACTAAGCTGAAGATTTATAAATATATAGAACTCTCTTATGCAATAAAAAAAATATTTGTTTTGCTTTCACTCAGATTAATTATTAATGCACCCAACTCCACGAGCACTTCAGGTGCTCTTTGGGTGACCATGATTCCGATAGTAATGAGTGATACATCACCCAGAATCCCCTAATGAGTCCCACAACAAGAAATTAAACAGATCCACAGGTGAACTGCTAAAAGATCAAGGTCTGAGACCACTGCTGTAAACAATTTCCCTTTTCCAACTTTAGTTTTTATGGTCTGGAGGTGGAATCTTCTGGCACTGTTGAGAGATATATTCGGGAATTTAAAACACAAGGTCCTGAATGCTAATACTTGCTACTAGGAAAAGAAGCTTTCTACAGAATAACATTATACAGCAATTCCTAATTTAATTCATCTTCACCTTAAATACCCAACCTACTGATTTGCATTTTTTTCCTGATATCACTGAAACGGAAGAGCCCAGGACTCAAAAAACATTTTAACAATTTTTCTGTTATTGCCAATAGTCAGAGTTCGAACAAAGATCAGTGGACACTCTTTTCCCACAGAATACTGATCAAATTAATTATTATCAGGTAGTTTGTTACATAGATGATAACCATCTATAAAACTACTCTCCAGTAGGTTCTACAACTACCAATGAAGCAAATAAGGTTACCCTCAGGTTTTAAAGTGTCTATTTTAAACAGATCTTGCTGCTGTTTCTGTTGAGGCAAGGACCACAACGTGACACGTTTGAAGGGCTCTGCTGCAGAACTGCTCTACACTTGGCAGCACAGAGTTCCTCCAGAAAATGGCAGGAGCCACATTGTGATACCCGCTGGCATCTCCTGCCAGAAAGATTATTAGTGCTATGTAATATAGCAGGTGAGGAATATGCACAAACAAATCTACTTAACTTTTTCTGACTGAAGTAAAACTGGACATGTCTATATACAGAACAGTTTATACCTGTTCAATGAAGCAGGCTCTTCTTTCATATGAGATCAATCCAGTCCAAAACATTTAATATTAGATTTCCAATACCGTCTTTCCAACATTAAACATTACAATCGATTACAATAATTAGAAATGTTAGTAACTTTTCCTAAGTATTTTTTATTTTAAAATTTGTCAAAGATAATTTCATGAATGGTTTTGAAATGCAAGTTTTTAATGGCAAGCTTGTTAAACATAGAAGAGTAGTTGAGAAAGGGACTTGCTTTACCCGTAAGCTCTAGCATAAATGGAGTCCAAAGGACCATTATACTCAAAGCACATACATGTGAGACAAAGTTTTAATTCATTACATATTCCTTAACACCACAAACTTTATTTAGTCAGTATTTTGATTTCCAATTTTTTTCCTGTTCTATTTCTGCAATCATAACATGATTTCGTTAAATATTTAAAGGCTTCCTTCTTAGCAATAAGCAAATTGTCTATTTGTATAGCAGATGAAACACTAGTTATACCTTGGAGAATTACAAATATAAACAGAATAAGCATTCAGGTCAAAATAAAAATAAAATTGGAGTCTAGAAATGTTTGTAGGAAATAGCACAACTTACATTTACCAAATTAATGTAGAATTAAAGTGGAAGAAGCTGTGTATACAAAGCTAACTTTTATGACAACCTATACTTCCATAAATATTTATTATCAATACAGCATATCTAACCAGCTAAACTATTCTAGTCATATTTGCATTTCAGAGTGATTATTTTTGCAGCTAGCATATTAATTTCCTTGAAATGAATAATTTATCATGGTTATTTTTCATTTCTCCCTTGTGTGTATTTTCAAGAAAATGGTGTCCTAAGGCTTGAATAATTACCAGCCAAATACCAGATAGTTACCTTGATCTTTGCTCAAAATACACGTGTGTGTGTGTGTATTATCAGGGCTTCCTAGTATTTTCTCCAGCAGACAATATTAGGTAAGACTAGAAAACAAAGCTTCAAGGTGATTAACATTCTTTTTGAATCAAGATGATTCAGAGTTTCAATACCAATAGTATGCAGTTATAGGGGCATCCCTTTTGGTCTCTGCAGAGTATTTGGGGCTATAATTTCACCCTGCATTCTCTAACTTTGTCACAGACAGAGGCAGAGCCAAGAGAAACACAAGCAAGATACTGTAGGGCCCTTCTTAAGTGAAATAGGACTGTAGTCATGTTTTCAAGTTTAAAAAAAAATATTAAATCATGTTGACTCCAGCAGATGCTGCTCTTTTTGAGGGGCATTTCAGGTTTGGCACTAGCACATCCCATCTGTCCTGGCAGCACACCTCTTGCAGAATTCCTTCCATGCAGAGAAGCCCACAGCCCCTCACCCCACACCGCTTCTCCAGCCAGAGATCAGCATGGGCAGCCACAGACTTAGAAGTACTCTACGGGATCTACCCCACTGTTCTTGATTTGAAGTGGATTATATTTTTGATTGAAAATAGGGAGGAAGGAGGGGGAAAAAAGAATACCAAAGGCTAATATGATAGCTAGTCTTCCAGTGAGCAGTACTATGGTCATGGGCACTGAAACTCTTTGTTCTTGATGTGTTTATGTTCCACTTTAAAGCTGCTTGGTTTTGTTCCATGTGTTTAGATCAAAATCTATAAAAACTGCCTTAAAATGGGCACATTTGAAAATTTTATTCTTCAGTTTGCCCATCCCATTTGGCTCTGGGCAGAAACAAAGACAGGCTCAGCACAGCTGAGGGAATGTGATGGTGCAGGCAGTAAGCGCGAATGCTCTGGGCTCCCACTGAACCACTTCTGTCCCCCAGAACCTGCCAGTGGCAGATCCACGATGGGTCTGAAGGAGTGCACTGGGGCAGAGCCAACATGCAGGCTCCCACTTCTGCTGCTAGCCCAGAGCTGGTGGACACACTGATAAACACGACCTACTGGGGCAAAGGCAGCCTATATTCTATAAAGGGGAAATTATGTGTCTTGCAACTAGTGTCCTGTGAAAGACACTTATGAAGGAAAAGTGGATAAGGGTCATCAGTGATTAGAGGACACCTGGAACATTGAAATGGTTTCAGTCAGATCCCTTGAAAATAAACAAACAAGCCAACCCCCAAAAATCTTCTGTAGGGATGACCACATGCACCCAAATACAGACCAGCTGTGAACATACAGTACCCCTTTGTTCAGAGACATCCCCTGTAAAAGCGGGACAGTGTAAAGGAACCCTATGCCTCCCCCGTGTTCCTGGCACCGCAGGGGCCAGCCCCTCTGGCTGCCCCATGCCCATGCTCCCCTGCCTTCCCTCACCTTTTCAGCCAAGCCCATGTACTGACTTTGGCTGTGCTTCCCTCCGCGCTGCCTGACATCTTACTGCCCAGGTGGCACCTCCAACACCTCTGGATGAGAATGAGGAAAATGCTCACACTGCTTAAGTATTAGCCTCAAAAGACAACAATCTTCTGGGGACCTTCTGAGTGTGAAATAAACTGTTTCTTGCTCTGCTTCAGTTAAGCTGGTGAGCATCAAAATCTTTGGAAAATGTCACAATCTGAGTATTTATTATATATATTCAATACAGACACTACACTATATGCAGCATTCACTATCTCCCAGCTTCAGCAGATAACATACAAGCTGCAAACAGATATAAAATAGTCAGCTCTTCCAGAGGGCAGAAAAATGCATTTTCTTCACTGTACATTACATGCAAACATAAAATAGCAACTACCCAGGCAGCAAATGGTTTTCTTTCCATTTAAACATGCAAAAGATGTTGATACAGTAATCAAGGCATAATGGTAGAAACCTCATATCTACTACTGCTGTTTCTTAAACTAAACAAACTTCCTAAGTTGAATGTTAAATAGATACTTGCACCAACACCTAGGCCCTAAACCTGTCAGCTTTCCATATAATCACCTTAAACATTTAAAAAAAATTCAGAAGGTTTTCATAAGGACTAAAGCGTTAGTAGTTACAGCATAAGCTGAGAAGGAATTTACTGCTATCATTCTGCATCTAATGTTTGCACAAGACTAATTGATTAAGACATTCCCAGATGGTTTTAACATTTAACAGGATCTATAGAATGACAGTCAGAATTTTTAATACTCCGTCATAAAAGAGTGGCATCAATAAGACAAATTGTATGAGTAAGTGGAATTAGACTGCACTAGCAATGCACCCAAAAAGTTATTTTTAAGGACTGTGACAAGAAATATTCCAATTAGGTTACATAAGTTGCCAGAGTGTAACCACCATTACTGAAAAGAGAATTTCCCTTGTTACCATAAAAAGAATTTGTTGTACAGACTGGAGAAATATATACTCTTTGGACTTATTAAAATAGATGTAACAAGTTATAATTAAATGGGTCTTAAATTGCAATAATTACCTAGAAACACTGAGCAGTGTTAGATGAGCACAGGTGAACAGTACACACACATCAAAGCACATAGCGAAGAAAATGAGAATAAATGCTTGCTCTCTCTTTTAAATGCTGTGTCTTCAAGTAAGCAACCTGATGTCAGCTCAGCCAACCAACAGAGCTGATGTAATTAAACAATGATACAGGTTTATTATATAACCAAATGGAAAGCTGTAGACAGGTCTGAACAGCACTAAAAGAAGATTTAATTAAGTTTGCAGAAAATCTAATTATGCAATGCTGGAACCAAAGTGTACGAACTGGATCTGTTCGGCGCTCACACTTCTTTCCAGCTTTTTATTCTAGAATTTCAAAGATTACTTAAAAAAATATAAAAGAGGAAAAAAGGAGCATTTGGTCCAAAAGAATGAATTTTTCATATCAAAAATCAGCACAAAAAAGAAAGGTATCTGCAACAGAATAACCAGCAGCTGCACCAGAGACAAGCTTTTATATTTAACTTCTCAACAAGCATTCATTGCTTTCCATAAAAAGAAAGTGCGAAAATCTAAGCTAATCTCATAGTTAAATCCCCCTTCCTAACGCATTTTAGGTTGACAAACATATCCCTGAAGTCACTGAGGTCAGTGTAGTTCAGCTGACAGCCCCCTGCAGCCCTCCTGCAGCTCACCCAGCCAATTCCCTTGCTCCTTTTCCATGCTCTGCTGTAGGCTGTTGAGGGGACTCTGTCACCTCCCCACTGCCAGTAGGTAGCTGGCATAGTGTTCTTCTCCTGAAATACCTCTCCTTTCACCCCATGACATGCTGCCTGCCAGTAACCCAGCTCCTTGTCTCTGGCTACCCAAGCACCTGGGGAGCAGAAGCACCTTGTAGGCAGTTTGCCTAGATAAGCTCCCCTCTTTGCTTTGCTTCTCATCCTCTTGCAGGACTCCCTTGAGCTTTTCAATAGGCCAGTCCTGAAAAGCTGCATGTGCTTTATTTAGACTTGAACCATTAGCTCAGCAGGCTGTTGGAACAAAATCTCCTTTTCCAACTGCAGAAGTTAATAAGATATATTACAACAGTGGCCTTTTCCCTCAGAAAGGTCCACTGAGCTCCAAGCTGTGTACACTGTAAGCATCACCACTCCAAAAAAAAAAAAAAAAAAAAAAAAAAAAAAGACTTAGGGAAAGAAATACAGAATACAGAAAGGGAAATGGCAATTTGCCTGAGGTCAGAATGGACCAAAAAGGCAAATAAATCACTTGTGCGGCCATAGGGACTGGCTGAGCTGCATGGCTGCAGTGAGACCATACAGCAGCACCAAAGCATGAGCGACATGCTGCAGAGGACCCTAGGTGCTGCCTAACCTGCTCACCATGCTCCCTCGGAGGCACAGGCAGGCTTCCTCCCTCCTTGGTTAGCCACGCTTTTCTTACACCAGCTGCCAATATGCCTCAGCTGTATTTTTATTAGCTATGATTTAAAAGTATAATGATAAATGCATTTAGTAAATACACAAGTGACATTTTAAGGCAGTCAGTGAAATAAATTGGTGTTAAAGTACATTCCTCATTATCTAGTTTTGTTCAGAATACTTAAATTAGTTTCTCCACAGTTTTTTCC
This sequence comes from Falco biarmicus, assembly GCF_023638135.1. NCBI lineage: Eukaryota > Metazoa > Chordata > Aves > Falconiformes > Falconidae > Falco > Falco biarmicus. The sequence goes on from NC_079302.1 coordinate 14,683,976, forward strand.
AGTTACTGTTTGGTAGCTGCTTCTGTGCTTGATCAGTGACTTCTTTTTGCTCCCTCAGCTGTTTTCTACACAATGACATGCTTAGACACATCTGAGAAATTCAAGTGTCTCATTCTTCTCACTCGTGTCTATCTCAATTCAATCCTCTTTCAGTTCTCTTTTCCTCTCAGACAATTCCTTGTTAGCATAAATCACCTGTCACTTTTCTTGATAGATTTAGTTGGATCCAAACTGAGAAAGCTGAGATAATTCTCAGCTCTCACCACATAGTATCCTTTATTTTACCGTTCTGACGTTCCACATAGCAATACTATGGTTTCCAAACTTCCTTGTAATATCACAGATTGTGGAATTAGCGCTCTGCTAACAAGTCATCTATGGGAAATTTATGACTGCTTAATAGATTTTTGGAGTACTCTTTTTAGCCATGATTTTCACTGCCTGCCCAAGAAACGCGTTTTCAGTACCACCATTATAGGGGGAGATTCTACATGCTGAAAAAACGCGTGTGTATTAAGTGTCAAAATAATATTCACCTTCAATGATTAAAATTAACAGCATGAAACTACAGTAAAACTATAAAATTCAGGGTTTATCACCAGAAATAGATAGTATTCAACCTACAGTATTTTCAAGGCAGGGCTTAGGGTGGTCAGCCTGGGCTAACTGCCCAGTGAGGCCACGGTGAAGCCTTCACTCATTTCAGCCCTTAAGCCTGTATGGAGCTGCTTGTTAGTGTAAAATTGAGCACAAAAATCTGTGTGTACAGATCAATACTTTAAAATATCTTTTTTTGAGTGGTTTTTTTGGTGCTCTGTTTTGGGTGGGTTTTTTTTGTTGGTTCCCCCCCCCCCCTCCCCCGTTTGAAGTCTTTGCAATGTAGGTGGTTTTGAACTCCATATGCCACCTCCCTCACACCTGGTAAGGCTGCTGATACCCAGAGCACAATGTAGAGAGCTCTGTGACCACTCTCACCTTGATGGGATCTTAATCTGAAGCATCTCCCAGCTGCATTTGGTGTGCAATGTCAGCCTGGCCTCTAGTCTTTTCCTTCTGTCATTCTGATAGAGGTATGACTAAAGTTCAGCCAACAACTCTATTAAATGGAGTCACTAAATACCATGAAAAGGAGCCAGTGCCCCCTAACAGCAGCAGAAACTTCCCTGGTGATTTCAAAGAGCTTTGGCTCATGCCAAGAGTGCCTTTGTCTTCACAGGAGAGTAAAAATTTAGGAACAACCTACAGATATTTAATATTCAGAACATGAATAGCTCGCTATTAATAGCTCACTAATACCAACAAGTTGACACTATGGAACAAATGAATGAAACAGAAGATAACTACAGGAGGCGCAGTAATTATTCCATGTAGCAACAGAGAAGAGCACTTTTCTAAATACTAGTACAAAAAGCTGAAATTTAAAGTGGTTTCCCTTTCCACAAAAACATTCTAAATAAATTATGGCTCATTATAACATGATTTGAGCAGACATTAATTCATTAGGCCTTCAGGGATGTGGGTAGAATCCTTTCGGATGAATGCAATCAGACCTTTGGTTATCATACATTCCTAAAATCATGCCATGGTTGTTAGTTCAATTATACTTTTTTTAAATACTCCTTAAATATAAAATGATAAAAACTTCTTTAGCAGTATCTTTACAAGTGTGGTAATATGTTATGAAATTCATTCCAGTGCATTCACACTGAAGGTATCCATTTTCACCCTCATTTAATACACTATCCCCAGGAGGATTCATTTTGACAGAGAGAGTACATGCTTTGATAATAGCTTCAAAAATTACGATACACTGCAAGCAATATTCTTAATTGTAAAAAAGTTAATGATTTTAGAAACAGGGACTTAACTATGTTTTTAATTCCTAAAATTCATTGGCTACAACTCGTTTTAAAATCTCCAAGCTACTAAAGAATAGCAATGCCCTCCTGGTAAGGCTGCCCAGTACCTTCACCATATGGAGATTATTTTCAATGCAATAAGACAAGGAACACAAAGCCCATTAAAAGCACTGCTGAAAGAACACAGGAAATCCTGAGCTTTAGAAAAGATAGAATGGGAAGGATGTAATTTATTTTTATTGACATCTTAGAGACAATTTTCCTTTAAATATCACAATATAATTTATTTTAATGAGATACTGTGCAGAACAGGAAAAATGGAGGGGGAAAGAGCACCAAATCTCTGTTTTTAAGTGTAGGAGATAAGCATCCATTGATTGCAAAACAACGCATGCTGACAGTGCAGTAAAGTTTAAATTATCTAATATTAATTTTCCATGTCTATGGCACCTGCAGTGTACCAGATACTTACTCAGTGTGTATGTGCGTAGAACTGAATTTCACTGCACTGGATTTGAAGCTTTCTAGACTAACAGAGAAGTGTGGCCATGCGCCTCTGTAGAAGCAATCAGGAATTCTCACTAACCAAAGCCAGGCTTGAGAGACTTAGAGAAATATTACTAAGAGTCGATCATCCACTCATAGCCTTTCATGACCTTTTTATACAGAATTGCTCTAAATGAAAACATTGAATAGGATCACATCCTTGCTGGTAAAAGTTCCCATTAAATTATTTTAATATTATCAGAGAATAACCAATAATCTGAGAATTATCAGAGTAAAAAGGAAGTTTATGATCTCAGTGCATTTGTAATTTGCAAGACACAGACCATTAGCAGTAACACGCTCATTGGCTGAGAAACTTGATGGACAAGTCAAGTGATTTCACACCAGGAAAGAACATACCAACATAAAGCAACCCTTTAACTCAAAGAATGTTCCTGTCCTGATATTAAGAAGAATATGTGCAGAAAGGAAAAGGGAGCAGAATATGATGTTCAAAGAAAATAGCTATATGTGACAGCATTATTTTAAATAGAAAAAGACTTTTTTTTCTATATTATTGGTTTAATTTCATACCTAAAATTTACAAGTGACTTTGAGAGTTGACAACGCAACAATGAGGTCCCTTTTGATAACTCTAAGACTGTGAAAGAAAAATTAAAGAAAAAGACATTTGATGTTATAGAGTGAAAAAGGAATATAATATTGCACAATTAGAGAGAAAACTGCTTAATAAAAATACACTTTAAAAACTTGCTGGTGTTTGGGGAGTTTCTTTTAACCTTAGGAAATAATACTGTGGAACAGAGAGGACTGAAAATCCCATCTACAATCTAGTATATTTCTTCGGTCTCAACCTGGCATACGGACACATCTAGCATTACTATCACTGTTTGAATTTTGCTTTGTTGGTAGTAGTATTCAAAATTTTTTAAAAGAACCTCCAAATTTTGAAGGGCTTAAAATAATCAATTATTGATTTTTCTTTTCTCCCTAAGAATATGCTTTTGCATTTTGAACCTTTAAGGTTTGAGTTCTTTAGCATTTCTGAGTTCAGAAAGTAACTGCTCATCAAAGAAAGAAAAAACTGCTACACTCTCACTAGCTTTTGGATTGAGGCAAGAAAAAACAAAAGGGTGAAATTTGGAAAACAATCTTACATTATTTAGGTAGTTCAAAGGTTTTACGTAATTCAGTCATATTTTGCAATTTGTGTAATTATTTACAAGCTTCTAAGATTTGGCACCATGATCAGGTAGGTACTCTATGGACTGATCTTTATAAAACTTGTCACCAAAAAGTCTACTTATGAGAAAATACCAGTTTACATCAATGTAAAAACTTTCCAGAACAATATAGATACACATGTAACAGGTAGTGGTATTTGGGTCTGAATGTCTTGGCAGTGAATCCTCCTCTCCATATCAAAGGGAGTAATATTAAGCCCTTTAAGATGTTAATAGGATGAGTTCTTGAAAGAAACCACAAAATTTTATGCAGAAATACTGAAAAAATTGACTAATTAGAGACTAACGCATACCATCTAGTTGGAAACTACAATTTTCAGCATCTAAATTTAGGATCTTGTAGAGCCAGCACAGAGGGGCTGCTGCAGAAGACAAATCAGAGGTTCTTCTACTTGTGCCTCTCTCCACTACTGACCACAGGGTGATTAATATTAGCTGGTCAGAAAACCACATTCCTTTCTCTCTTCAAATAACAGTCTGAGAACATCCACCAACTCAAACTACATTTTTTGCAAGCTCTGCAAGTCCACGAATGGTTGACCATCTAGTCTGTGGTTTTGCAAAGTTTGCTTTCATTCTCTTTGCTAAGTGATTAAAAAAAAAATTAAAAATCAATAACTTATACGTAAACAATCACACTAACTGATGTCCAACAGTGTCTATTTTAAATGCCAATAAAAATCTTGCAAATGGATTACAAAGTTAAATACAATTTATACATTACAAAAATGGTACTTTTGGCTCTACCTTTTTTACATGGTAGCAATATAAACTACAAATGCACTTCTACCATTTATTCTATTAAGTGCTTTTCAAACAATAACTCTCCATTCAGAATACCTGCAGTTTAGAAGGGAATTTTATTGCTAGGAGATTGAGAAAATAGAAAGTTTTGGGGCATCTCTGTTGAAAACCTACTGGTACCTGCTGTAAAATGCAGATATGTCACAAGCTGTGTTAGATAAAAAATGGCCCTTCTGAACACAGTCTGTAGCTAACAAGGGGTAGCACACAAGAGTTATTCTAATGGTGGTTTTTAATTCTCTGAGTTACACTCTTTCTTTTCCATAATTCTGCTATTTATAGTATTTGAACTTACAAGTTAGTTCTGCTATGGCTGAAATGGCAAGACGCTGAACATTTTGGCCTTGACCCCGGGAAAGAACTGAAACATTTTAGAAGACAAGACCCACACGCATCTCTGAGAATTTACTTACATGTAACAGTAAGAAGTTACTTACATATGCTTAATATTAACATTATATCCTAGGTTAAGATACTATAGTACTTCAGAAAATATGTATTAATTTTATGCCAATTTATAGATGGGAAAACCATGCAGCAGATCAAACAACAATTCTGGGCTAGGAGAGTGTCTCTCATATTCAAGCCAAGTTTCCATCCTGCCTGACCCAGGCTTTATCTTTCTCTTACTCTTTATGCAACAGAACTCTCACAAGCTTTTTTTCCAATTAGAACTGTATTAACCACATTTTACAGTGCTTGCTTCCTTTTCATCTTCTGCTTACAACTAACAACAATTCTCTTTGCTTTCACATCGTGTAACTTGTGGGCATATTCCTGACCCTAGTATCCCAATCACATAATTCCTCTTTGTTGTAAAAGCCTTACAAAACTGTTCTTGCCCACATCCAGACCAGGTTTTTATCGCCTCTACTAACACCTGTGCTACAAGTTATCTTCTCCCTGTGCTACTTTCGCAGTTATTTAAGGCACCAAATATGCAGCCACTTTCCATATTGCTATATAACATCTTCTAGATATGGTTTCCTCTATGATGAACTTAATTTGACACATTCTAACTTTAAACAGTTTACAAACCATTTAATTATAGCAGAAGAATAAGATCTGAACAACTAGATTGCCTGGTCAGCTGTGGAGGTCCTTCTCAACTGAAACCTTCTCAACATGATACTATCATCTCTTGTTTCCTACTCTGTGCAGAAATATTTTTGTTGCTTGGTAATACACAGCTCGCAGGAAGTCATATGTTTAGTGAAATGTTAAACTGACTGAAAATACATAAATTGCTCTGCTACAAGCCTCTGATCTGTATTGTGCTCTCCATATTACACAATATTTGTTCCTTGGATGGAACCACAATTGACTTACTGAAGTATTGGTATTTTCATTTAGGATTCTTAATGTTCTCCTTGGAAATCTGGCTTGTATTTAGCTGCAGTGGTGAAAAGCAAAGAGGAAATGGAATGCTGGCAGAAGATCTTCTTCACAGGAGCAACCAAGTTGCATCCATGCAGATCCCATGGACTCTTACCAGCTGAATGAGCTCTTCAGCCAGCCAGAGACAGGTGAGCAGAGAAAATCAATCCATCCTCTGCTCAAACTGCACAGGCTCTGCAGGAAGCTCTCTGTCTATGGTCCCACTCTAGGACCATGGGATAGAGACCTCAAAACCACAGGCACAGGCTATCTGTAACAGATAAAAGCTAAACCCAGAGTAATTCTTACATTTTTACAACTCTGTGAACACAACAGCTAAATTTAAGTGGCTGAAAGCTTTCCTGACACTTTGGAAGCATACAGAAAGCCTGTGGTACATCCTGAGAAATTCTGCCAGAGAGAACAGCAACATCTCAAAGAGTCAGCAAAAAGATCACGATTATTACTCCCTCAGGGTACCACAGAATAATAGAAGTTCATTTGAAGACAAGTAAATATATGTGTGTGAATGAAGCTGAGCTTCTACTGTGACTTAGACCTGTAAAAGACATGGTTGGTCCTTTTAGCAATATCTGCAGTACGGTTTTAAGGTGTACATTCAGGCTGGCTGTAAAAAGAGATGGTACAGATCAAGTCAAAAAAGACTCATTCAAAATAATATTGATCAAATTGCAAGATCCGTGAACAGTGAAACAGGTATATCTTCCTGTAGGTCTTTGTCACTGATTGACTGTAGAACCATTAGGGTGAATGTGCTTTCCTAATGGGTTAGCAGAATTGACTTCTGAATGACAATGTTTCTCCTCCAGGCTTATACAGCTCCAAAAGTGCAATGAATGAAGTTTTCCTGGACTTTAAAGAACAAAGGTCATTCTGAGGCATCAGATATATACTGTCACTGCCCCAGAGAGAGCTCTATTTCTTTTTGCAAAGAAAATGTATTTGACAGTAATTTATATTTTGTGACAGTTAATTAGAAAGAAACTATAAACCTCTGACAAAAAGCAAACCAACACATGTTCCCAAGTGGGCTTCTGTACTTTGCTTCTGTTTTCTTATGTATCAATTACATGCATATCTTGCTTTGTATCTCATCAACAACAGCTTAATAGTGCTCTAGCAAGCAAACCTGCATGGTGGCTCTCCAAGGTGCTTAGCACAGGATCTTTAAATGTGGGGAAGCGGATGAAAAAGTTCAATAAACAACGTGAAGAGCTGAAAAGGACTCAAAATGCTTCAGCAAAATGACAATGGTGCAACAATGGTGGCTTAAAAAGACCCTTTTCAAATGGGATTCCCTAGTGCTCATAACGTCACCAGCTGCCAGCCTGCAGTCTTCCAGTTTAGCATCTACATCCACATACCACATGGGAACTGAAGTAAGAGCACCTATAACGGACCAGAGGAAGGCTCGGGAGGCCAGGGTGGGAACTGACCCAGTGTGAGTGGTATCAGCCCAGCAGCAGGCACTGTGGAAGCCACTGGGCTCATTGCTCCCAAGGTCACTCACATGTGCGTGGTTTTATGCATGTGAGGAATCCAGCAAACTGAATTTTTCAGCCCACCTTCTCCACAGCCATACAGTTAAGCTATTAACGGTGAAAGAAAGAAAACTCAGCATAGTGTCTGACTGGCACAGCTGCCTGAGGTCCCACAGAGTATTTAACAATTAGGTGTTACAGAGCACTGTAGGAAGAAACCCTGAGGTCTGATCAGGTTAAAGTCAGTATTTCATCATCAGAGACAAGAAACGGTTCTGGTTATTGGCTCATACTGACTTCATGTCCAGTTAATAACAATACCCAATAAATTATCTGTCACTTCTGATATTCCCGATACTGGCATACTGCAAATTTTCATGCATTTATATAGTGAGTAATTTATCAGATACGCTCATAAGTACTCAGATAATCTAAAGAGTAGTAAATGCTTAGTCATTGCTGAGAAGCACTACAGAAAATCTGAAAGGTTGGAGGGGAACAGCATTGTCCAAATAGTTTCCATTCTGCAGCTCTGCCCTGCTGCAGAGCACTGTGCTTGCATGATGAAGCTTCTGGGATCTTATAGATTATTCTTTAACTTTCATCTAGTAAGTGCAGTTCAGTTTAATAAACTAATAAATATTCCTGAATGAACATAACAGATTGTTATAACATCTGGCACTAAAATTTAGGACTAGATAGGTGCAAAGAAAATAAAAGATGAAGTTCTGCCCTACCAATCAGGAGGGAAAAAAAAAAAAAAAAAAGATCCTCTTGGCTTTTATCACAATTTCCCCACTTACTGCCTCAGCCAGTGAAACATGATGTAGTGGCAGTAGTGTTACTGTTGCCTGCAAAAACCTCACCATGAAGCAGATGCATCCTGATTCTAATTTAGCAGTTACCACCAGAATCTTATCCATAATTTGTCTCCTGGATCTGTTTTGTTTATTTTTAATACAGCATATTTCACACACCACATACAATTAGAACATAAGACAGATATAAAATAACTTTTCCATTTTTTAGCCTGCAATTAAAAAAAATGCATAGCAAACTTTCTTGTCAGAGACTACTGAAAGACATAAATACATATTTTTTTAAAAAAACAGCCTAAATAGATTGATTTTATGATAAATAAATTATTCAACACTGATAGTGATCAAGAGGAACCCAACACAAACAGGAAATATTTAAATAGAGATTGCAAATATACAAGTACTTTAATTTATAAATTAAAGAGACAAGTGTGTGTTTTGTCTGTCATTTAAAAAAATTATTTCTTAGTGAGAACAGATACGAGATATATATATCTACACATATATATATCTCACACAAACAGAGACACATCTGCTTCCTTGCCAGAGTGCTGCTTAAGCCAACCTGAACAGCAAAAATAAACCAACACTAGCTCTAAGTATGAGTAATTGGAAAAAAGCCTGTTATGCAGGAAATTGTGGTAATAGCTTCCTCCCATGAAAATGGGAGGTGGACTATTAATGACAATACAACACCAAGGACTACACTTCTAAGAAGCCCTATAACCAGAAAATTATTTTTGGACTGATGGGCACAGATTTACAAGATTCCTGGTAACAGACCAGCTCGAAGAGAAACAGGTTTATTCTAACTTCTTACTGTCTGTGTGTGGCAGACTGAGCAATCCACGTAACCATGCCCTAAGCACAGGGGCAGCCAGGTGTTGCAGCTACAGCCCAAAGCCAAGACACAAAGTATGGCCTGCTTTTTCCTAATAACAAAACAGAAAGAACAGGTCTTCCCTAGTTCTGGATCTTCCTAACAACTTTGACTTTTCCAGACTCCTCTATCACAGTAGATTCTTTTACTTAAAAAAAGAAAAGGAAAAAAAAAACCAACCCACCTCATAAGCAGCCAGTTAACCTTGTTTTTACTGGCAGATGTTTGTTCTTCCTTTGAAGACTAAACTCTCAGGCTGCAGTTTGTTTTTGCAATCCTAAATCAAGGAGCTTTTCCTTCTCCTTTCAGTCCCTTTACAGCTCCCTGTTCAGACCACTTCACTGTGTTAAAGGGAGTAAATAGGTTAGATTCACTATAAAACCTTTACTCCTCCATAAAGGTTCCCAACAGGCTTTACATAATTTGACTTCAAAGTTCTGAGTGGCCCCAAATGCTGGTAAAATTAATGGGAAATAAGTGCACTGCAACTTGCAGAATTAGGTCCATTCAGTAACACTCAGGCAACATCAAATCACTGTTCTCAGTGCAGAAATGAAACAATCTCCAGGATGAAATACAGAAGAGCAATATCCTTTTCCCCTTCTTATTCTTCAAACACAGCAGCAGGTGCCAAGTAGGAGGGGAAGGGATGAATGCTCACCAGGTTTGAACAGATGTCTCTGAAATAGTCTCCTGCTTCCAAACCCTACCCAGTATGACACTAAGTGGGGTGGGGGTGGGGTGGGAAGCTGTGTGTCTAAGTTAAAAAATTAAGCTGCCTTATAGTTTGAAATAACAGATACTGTACACTGAGGACAAGCTGTCCAAAAGGAAAATGCATCACTGTAAAAATAATAAAATGCAATCGTAGTATCACAAAAATCAATTAGATAAGAAACCTGATGAATCTAAAAATAAAAAAACAAAGATATCAACAATTCTCAAACAAAAAAAAGTTGGTTCTTTTAATAATATCTAAAAATAAAAAAAAGATATCAACAATTCTCAAACAAAAAAAAGTTGGTTCTTTTAATAATATCTAAAAATAAAAAAAAGATATCAACAATTCTCAAACAAAAAAAAGTTGGTTCTTTTAATAATGATTTTTGAAAGCATAAGAAAATCTGATCAAATGTATTATTTGATATTCTACTAATTTAAGAGAAAATTGAAAGCAGACATTAAAGGGCTATATGATACAGAAAATCATTTGAGACTGCTACTGATAATTGTTAACTATTAAGCATTCCTAATTCTTCGTCATGCATGAGCTATAGGCCAATCCCTAACTCTAGACCTCATTTCGTGCTCTCTCTGTATATACTAGTGATACATTTGTACTGTTGTAGGAAAGGTTTTGTCAGCATTTCCACTATAAGCATCTTACTGGGACTTGAAACTGTCATAAAAATGTACTCGAGGATGAAAATTGGCATGGAAAGTCTCAGTCTATTAAAACTACAGTAAGCATGTTGCAAATATGAAATCACAGAAAGGCTGAGGTTGGAAGGGACCTGTAGAGGTCGCGCAGTCCAACCACCTTGCTCAGAGCAGGGCCAGCTATGGCAGGTTGCTCAGAGCTGTGTCCAACTGAGACTTGAGTAACTAGCATGGAGAACCCAAAACCTGCCCAGGCAAACCTGTTCCAGTGTTTGACTGTCTTACATTAAAAAAAGATTGTTTGTATGTTTATACAGGTTACATTTTATTATATTATCCATTATATATTGCACACTATATTTTAGAAAATAAGTTTTAAGCTAGCAAGGATTAATGTTATTGCTAGTTTACCATGATCTAACTATCTGAAAAGAATGCAACTGTAATTAATTACTGAGGTGCCTACGTATTTGATACAGGCTTCATGTCTGACCATGTGCCCACTTATATTGGGCTCCTGCCATTCTCAGTGCTCAATGTGACATGGCCTGAAATTCAGTTGAATTTTCAAGCCATAAAACATGCCTGGTGTTTGGGAAAACATCACGTAAACTTTTAAGTGCCTAAAGGTGATTCTCAGTAATCTAGCCCTAAGGAAAATGAGCAGAAGAACATGATTGCCTTAATTCCCTTGAGATAAACAATGGAATAATTTTACTGAAATTAAAAAACTAATAAAGATGGCCAGACACTCACCATATGAAATTTCAAACAAGATTGCAAAGGAGTAAAACTATAATAAAATAAACCCAGGAATCTAGAAATAAAAGTTAGTATTTAAAGAACCTGTACTGGAAGGGAAAATACATCCATTTATATACAATACCATAGACCACTTCAGTGTTTTTTAAAAGAAAAAAAAAACCAAAACCATAGGTCAACACCAATTGGAAAAATCTTGCCATTCTGTTAACTCCTGTACCAACTGCTCATACAAAACTTTTTCTACAGGGTGAGTGAAAACTGCTTGGTCACAGAAATCAGCTGCAGAAACAGGAGATTAAACTGAGACAGGGGCTACAGAAGAGAGTGGGAGAAGAACCAGCCCCAATCCAGGTAGCTGTGACCCACTGCAATGCATAAGAGGGAGACAAGCAGCATGGCAGTGTGACTCCAGTCCCTCAGGTTCACCAGCTCTGCCCCTCGGAGGGGGCTCTGTCCAGCTGCAGGGCTGGGTGAACGCCATTGCAGAGCTGCGCTGGCAGGACCAGGGCAGATGGCTGTATGGCACGCTACACAACTGTGGTTTTCCACCACTCCACTGTGTGAACGTGTCTGAAGGGTCTCAAGGCAAAGTGGCTTTTTGTCATGAGAAAATCAAAGCATCACACATTTTTCCAAGATAATGAATCAGTGGCAGAGATCCATAAGAAACATTCTGATCTTTTCTTACTGGAGACTTGATTCATGCACAGCCCTGAGCTTTTTTTTTTCTTCTACTCGTCTGCAACCTCTCACAAGAGCACAAATAGAGCAGAGGGAAGCATGCACGGTTACTAGGATTACTCAGAAAAACTTTTTTTCTCTTAGATTTGGTTTAAGTTACATTATCTGAAAATGTACAAGTGATAGTCAACTCATTAGTTTAATCTCCATGTTGTTTTAACACAATTTTACTATGTTTTGATAATTTTCTTGAATTGCATCAGCAAAATTAACTTGTTTATTGTCAGTCCTCTGTGGAAAAGTTACTACTAGTGATAAACCTTTAAATCTTACAGGCAATTGTAGGATCAGCCATGCATTACTTTTTACCTGCTTGTTCTATCACTTCAATCTCCTAAGTCTTTCGTTATCTCAAACGGATGCTTACAAATATTTTGTATGGTTTTGCCATTATCTGTGAGACGACTGACTTCTTTTGGTCCCTCTAGTTTTTACTGGCCAATGCTCAGCCATTGATTGTCACTGAATTTTTGAGATTGTTAATGATAGGGATGTTCACATTTCCTCTTTTATTCCTTTCTTTTTCCCCAGCAACATCTTTCTACTGTGATAGCTGTTACATACTTAGAAGGCAGATACCAAGTTAACTCTGACAGTGGAGCAGACATGGTCCTGTGTATTTGAACTTAACCTCTACTCATGACTTGTTTGAAAAGGGGGTTATTTATGGCATTCCTTAATTCTCTTATTACTCATACATATCTTGGAGGCCACCAAGACAATACAAAAGCTTACATACGACCTGTTTAACCAATTGGTATCCTGGGTTGATATAAACTCTGCAATCCATACTCTCAACAAGTACCTCAGAAAAAATAGATGCCAGCTTTATTGATTTCATACAGGACTTAAGACACTGGCAAAGAATCTGGTATGAAATTGTTCTTTGTTCTTCTAGTCAATTATCTCATCCACAGAAGAGACAGAGCCTTCCTCCCCAACATAAAAAGCGACAGGTTTGCATTCTGTGTCTGCAAATCCAGCGATGCCACAGAGCACTTAATACAGACTTACTTGGTTGCTCTGTTAAAAGACTGATTCCAGTCACATATACACAGAAAGAAAGAAAATCCATATTGAGAGAAGGCTCTAATTAACAGATCTCTCTTCAGCACAGATGAGTACCCAGAGATGAAAAGGCTCAGATTACCTACTTCATGCTGATAAAGTGCAAAAATGAAACCCTGATCAGTTTTGGAAAGGCATTCCAACGCATTTAGGTAAACCATTTACGAATGTACATTTCATAACTGACATCAAAACAAGAATTATGACTTAAGTTTTGATACTTTGATCAAACATCCTATGGTCCTTCACAGGATCAATATTCTCTCCCCCCCCCCCCCCCCCCCCGCCCCTTTCTTCTTTTCTTTCTTTCTCTCTCTTTTTTTTTTTTTTTTTTTTTTTTGTATTAATGGTACAGGCTGGTAAGTATGATATGCGCTCTTCAGCATCCTTAGTATTGTACCAAAATCAAGATCTTTCATGTCCTTCTGCCTCAATGTCAGTGTTGAAAGCATTGGGATATTTGCCACTCTGCTCCCCATTTCCCCAAAATTAATCATCAGTCCCCAAAAAGAGACAACATTTTTCATTTCAGAATCAGATACAGATTTTCTTCTTACCAATTCACATGCTGAACTCAACATGACCTCTCTTCTTACAAAATTTCAGTCTCATCAGCCCCTCAGCTCAACACTTGCAAATACATATGCAAAGACCCACCAAAGAAACAATAGAGATCATTTCAAGTTTAAGGAGCCTGGACTGTAAATGTCTCTCGTGTCTGCAGTCCGCTGGTGTACAGCATGCTGCTGAGGTCTGTGTGTCAGGAAACTCAACTATTAAAGCATTTCACTTAGTCACACACTTATTTTAAACAATATGTATCAGCCTTGCCTTCTCATTAGGTGAGGAAGAATTGAAAACTACCTTGGCTGGTCTCAGTCTGAAGTATCTGAATTCCATGATCATGAAGGAGTTATCTCTTTCTTATTCAGGCTTTGGGGACAATAGAGGATTTTATAGATTTGTTAGATTATGAACTTGAACCTTAAATATTGGCTCATCATGTTTCACACTTCTTGTACTTTATTAGAGCTGCAGGAAATGAAATCTAGTGATTGTTTTCATCTGTCTGCTTAGAATCAAGTTAAAGGGTTCTCATTATAACCAACATTCAGAATGACCTCCTTTCCAAACTGTGCTTGGCTTTTTGCATTGTCAGTGTAAAATAGCCTTTCTTGTGCAGGCAGTTGACTTTGTTCTAGATTTTGCCAAGCATATGCAACACACTTTGAGAACTTTAAATGGTTCCAACAGAAAGATCTGTTCCCCATGTTCCTTACTTATATCTGATAAAGGAAAACATCTGTAATGTTGACTATGTTGCTAAAAGCTTTTGTGAAGGTGAACCAGGTGTTCCAAGGATGGAGAGGTTTTGCTGCAATATAACTTTGGGTATGCACACAGTACCTGGGACAAGCCTTTTGTCTATTTCCAATGTCCAGTTGCCCAGACACTCACAGACTTGGTAAGAAAGAGAGACACATGAAACCCCAGTGCCTGGGGGTGTAAACTCAGACTCTCCTTCATGCCAGACCTCTTCTCCAGCACAGATCTCCAGAAAGTCTAATACACTAGCAGCATTTTTTTTTTCAATTCCTTATTGTAACATCAACATATCTTGACAAGAAAATCTGATCCGAGTTAGATTCCTTTCGCTTCCACATGTTCCTTTATGAGTTTCTCTCTAGGTCTTCTTCTGTTTTGGGAACTTTTGAAGGAAAGATTCCACTCACTCCTACTTGCAGTCTTTTGTCTTGAGGTGCAGCCTCAGAAAGCACAAAACAGATTCCTTTGGTATGAAACAAAACTGGAAGACTGCCACTAGTGTACTTCAACCACTAATCAATGTGATCCATAGGACCAGAAAAGAGCTTTTCTGAACTGAATATAATATGGGCAATGGGACCTCAACACTTAACCACTCCACTTTACAGCTCTGCTTTCGCTGCACCACGCTGCCTGGAATGAGGACAGAGTCTTGCAGAGTCCCCTTGGTGCCTTACTCCGTTGGCAGTCTCAGACTTACCTTTCCAATGGCACCAACCCACTACTTTATCACTGCAAAAAATGCTGGCCCAGGACCATGCTGCCATTTATTTCCATTTCATTTTAGTTCCAAAACTTAATTTTTTGGTGTGGTGGTTTTACTTTTAAATTAAATATACCTTAATGTTTCATTTAAACAGTGTTTCAGCAGAGAGAAGTGATTTATTTTGAAGATGTTCAAATGTTAACAGAATAGGTGTGGGTTTTGGTGTTTTTTTTTTTTTTTTTATTATGGTTTTGTTTTTTGTTTGTTTGTTTTACAAACTCCAAACTGTTTGCACAAGATGCAAAGTTTATTTTCAAGCTTCTTACAACTCTGATGAGTTTTTCTTACTGCTTATCTAGCCATTCTCTCACTCTTGAGAACCTTACATGCCCCCAGTTCACTCCTGTAGCTGTAAGTCAAGGTGCATGTGGTTGGTTTCTATCAGCTTTGAATTCCAGTTGGTCTACAGATAAATGCAGTTCCAATCCAGCCCTGGGTTGTTCACCATCTGCCATACACATAACACTGTGAGCAACAACACACAGACCGTGGAAAGGGATCCCTGATATACAGAGTGTAGCTATGAAGACAGTCTGGACAGAGAGATCTTTAAAGTCTCTCTCGAAGTCTCTCCCCCCAGAACCCTCATCACTAGCAGCCCTCTATGCTGTGTTCTGCTCTTTTGGTGCTTTGGGCTTCTGTTTCTGCCTCTGCTTCCCTGCAGCCGTGCACTGCCTCACCTGTTCCAATGCCCCCTGCAAATCCCTTATACACCAGAAGCACAGGGATAGCAAAGCCTACACTGAACTGCCCCACCGCTGAGATGGCCCTTTCAGCCTGGAGTTTGACATAAATATTAAATCATCACAGTTAATTATCCAAGGGGGGCAAATTCAGCCCTCTCAGGCCTTGCAGTGACTGAACCATATGACAACTACTGCTAACACTTAACAAATATCTTCCAAACACCATGGAAAGAATATTCTTTCATTGATATGCTGTACTAATGGGTTTGTGAAATGAAAGTCACTGCATAGCTGCATTCCTGAGACAAGTTTTATACCTCATTAATGCAGTACATAAGCTGTACAATTATACACCCATATGTCACTGCCAAATTTATACACTTTTACATACTGTTAGATTAAATGGTTTCATTTCATTGCTCTGCAAATGGACTTTTGAAAGTGTATTTCACTCAAATTTTTGTGTAGCACTGACAGGCAAAGCACATGAAAGACATGGGGTTCCTTGTGTAAATGCAGCACCTACAATATATACCAAAATAAAAAATGTGGCATCAACTAACAATGAATTTTTACACTCTTCCAATACACTGATATTTTCAAAGTGTAGGCTGCAGCTCAGCGTTTGCTGCCTGCACCAAGAGACACCATTTTAGAACCAGTTCCACCAGATTATACTATCATGCACTGCAATGTCTCTTGATCTGACCAACTTCTTTAAGTTACATGGGGTTTTGTTTACACTGGAAGACTTCTGCTCCAAAGCAGCAGGAGGATTACAGAACTGTAATTAGAATAACTTTTCAATTTTTAGTGAATAATGAATATATACTATCGGATGCCACTGCTTAGCGGACTGGGCAAAGAACCACAGAACCAGCATATCTAGGTTCTGCTGTTTACAGGGGAAAAAACCCCAAACAAAACAACTCCCCCCAAAAAAACCCAAAAAAAGACTTGAGTTGATATTACGTATCTAGCTCTCCATCATGAAGCCTGCTTTTATGTCTTTGGCTGCCATTTCTTCCCCTCAAAAAGAACGATTTGTTGTATACACTCCCACATCAGTACACTAGACCATTAGCTACAGCAAGTCAGAAGACTGACTTCGTGTTTGAGAGGCAGTTAGTGTAAGACAACCATAGCCATAATGCAGAACCATAGTGCTGCAGCAAGCAAACTAAAATTACTTTCCCCGCTGAGTTATTGGTGTGCTGTGTGAACTTAAACATAGCGTTTCACACCTGGAGTTTTAGTGCTAGAGAGCATGCTGAGATGATCGCTGAGAGGTACGAGGTACTTGTAGGGTCCTTCACAACACTGGCCAAGTAGCAGGTTGCTCCTGGTGCTCTCACTCCCCTTATTTCCATGCTAACTAGCAAATCCAGGCAAATCCAGAGGTACAGTCCTTTACTTTTACCAGACCAAGAGACAAAAGCTACAAATTTGAAAAGCAATGTTGCCTCCCCTTGTCCCTCTTCCCCATCATGGCAATCTTGGGAGTAGCTTAAGTGGGCCCCTAAAATTGATTATACAAACATTGCAAACTGGAAAAACCAAAGCCACAGGTTTTTGTGTAGAGGAGTTTCAGGAAATGATGCAGGATAACACAATCCTGTAACAATGTGTGAAGCTACATATAAAGTGCAAGGGTAAAGAGCTAGTGATAGGAAACTTAGTGGGTAATTAAGGGATTAAAAAAAAAAAAAGTAGGAAGTAGTAGTCATGAAAGCTTAAAGGAATTATGAAGAATATCCTAGACAGATTCTTTCCAATAGGTGACTGCAGAATGTCTCTGCAATTACTCACCCTTTAAGAATTAGAGATGCATTTATTGCATGTAGCTTGTTCTTACAGCAAAGACAGATGGAAAGCATGTAGGGCCGTTAATACAACTGTTTACACAGGAAACTGCATTATATAAGAAAAGCTGCATGAAAAGGATCAAAATGACAAAATGCAACTGACTTAGAACACAGCAGTAAATATAGGCAAATACATTATAGTAGTTCAATTACTAATAGGATACTAAAGCCTATTCAAGACTTAATATTTAATTACCTTTAGACTACATCAGTTGTTAAGCTGTCAGCAACATATGTAGAGGGTACATAGGTGGACATCTGTTACAGACTAAGAAAGCCATACAGCAGCAGAACTGTTTGCTGCAAATACACAGAAAGAAATTCAGGAGCTGGTATTACAGCCGTATCTTCCACATAAAACATATTTACAACAGTGATATGTAGCTTGGTTCACACTGCTGCTGGTAGGAGGCAGGACAAACTGCACTGACTGGGGGATCCCTGGAGGTGAGCTGTGAATCCTGGGGTAGGGGAGATGAAAGGGCACAGTTAAAACTGTCTGCACTGAACCACCCAGAAATCCAGCTGAAACTAAGTTTACAGATCTCTCTTGCATGCAAAATACTGTTGTAAAAGATCATTCAGGTTGCAAAGTCAAGCCCACTTAAACTTAATTCTGCTTCTTTGAACAGATGCATCACAACACTATGCATGCATAATTATATAAAGGAAATATTTTTTTTCTACCCCAGGAACACCATTGCATGGACAAGTCTCACAGACAGCAATCCTAAGTACTCCTCTCATCTTAGTTGCTGCTACGCCAAGCACCCACCACCCACAGTGGCCCCTACAGAACTTGCTTGATTAAACTCACATGCACTCCCTTGCCTACAGTCTCCATCCAGCAATTCCATACCACTCCTCACCTCAATATTCCTTATTTCAGCTCCCAGCACCCTGTGCCCAGCCGAAGAGCCTTGAGCTCCAGTCCCTGCTTTTAGTCTTTGGGGGCTATCCTGCTCAGTGCCACAGCAGAAGCACTGCAGCCCTGGAGCTTTCACTTGCCCACTGTAGGTCAGGATGCCTTACTAGTACCACAAAGCAGCTGCTGGTCTGAAAATGTCCCTGAGCTAGGGCAGGTCCAGAAAAAGTGACATCTTTGCACTTAGAAGCCCACTGAGCATCTAACAAAGCACAGGCAAATAAAATCAAAGTTGGTAACATGACTAGATTTAGCTGGATTCTTATGAGAAGAACAAAAAAGAGACTGACTCCCAACAACAAAGCAACCCTCTACACAAAGTATCTGGTGCGAAATAAGAAAGTGAAAGCTGCTTAGCCAACAATTAAGAATATAGCCTCCTTCCAAGAAAAAGCTCAATTATTTCTGCTGACAAAGTCTCAAATTCATCCCCTAGCAGCAGCCAAGCATCCTTCAGCTTGACAAAGCTTGACTCAGCAGAAACAAATCTCACAAAATGGACATACAAGGTAACCTTGACTCTAGGAAGCACAACCAGCTACGCCTACATCGTATCTTACAGGCTTGCACTTCTTCTGCACTGAACAATGACAATAAAGCACAGTGCAGCTAAGTGCATCACTTTTTAATGATATTTGAGAAGTTAAAGAGGACAATAAATTTCTTCCTATCTGAGCTGTATGTCTGAAATGGCAAAGGATGTGAACACGCGCAGTGGATTGAAAACACCTTCTTGTGCTCCACAGCCACAGTATTTGTTATAATTCTTCACACTCTTCTAATAGGCACCAAGTAATCATGATGCTCCTTTGCATTCATGAGACTGACCAGTTCCAGCAATCCCAGAAGCAGTGACATTGTTTTTCAAGGGAATTCCCTGATGATACTTGAAAACTGAAAATACAGGCTTTGTTTCTGTACGTCGTACAGGATTTGAGTGTGGAATCATCCAAATCTGGTGTGACCAGTGATCGTTTTGCCATTGCAAGTCAGTGTATTTTAACCATCTCTTAGGTCACTAAGTGCACTGGGGAGATTTATAGCAACTGAAAATGGGAAAGGTGACTTTGTAATTTTGCAGGGAGAAGCTGACACTTTTTGTTCCTTTTTGTCAGGTCTCCAGAGCTGTTAGGATCTTGTACTGTAAATGAACCTTAAAGATTTGCTTAAACTAAAACTGGATTTGCCCAAGTAAATTTTTTTTTAAAATACAAACCATGTC
This sequence comes from Falco biarmicus, assembly GCF_023638135.1. Taxonomy (NCBI): domain Eukaryota; kingdom Metazoa; phylum Chordata; class Aves; order Falconiformes; family Falconidae; genus Falco; species Falco biarmicus. The sequence goes on from NC_079302.1 coordinate 14,703,711, forward strand.
TTTGTATTTCTGTTCTCAAGGTCACATAGCAGGGATTTGGGATTGTTGTTTTGTTTTGTTTTGTTTTTTTCTTTGTTTCTGTTTTGGCGGTGCTGGTTTTTTTTAGACATAATAGCTTCTTCTGCATTTTTTCCCCCTCTAACCTTCCAGTGTGGTTTAAAGATGCAAATATTAAAATGCAAAGTCAAATACAAGTTATTTTCACAAGCACTAATGTAAAAAATTGTCTATTTTCCCATTTTCTAGAATAATATTTACCATCTTTGACAGCCATATTGCTGAGCAGATTGCTGCATATTTCAGCATTATCTTTTAACAACTTGACAGATCCACCTATTTTTCTGTGATTATTTTATCCCAAGTTGGAAGCCTAATAGTTCCTTTTCGACACATTGAATCACAGGATTTGTAGCACAGCATAGAGTCCTGTGATTTATAGTTAATATTTTGATGATGCTTTACAGAGCATATTTGGATTTCCAGCAGTGTTGCTCTGTTTGGTCTGATCTGCTCAGAAATACAGCCAGCAGCCTCAGTAACCTCAGGATGATATGTATTCTACCAGCAGAAGCACAAGTCAGGCAGCCATCTGAAAGACTTGAATTGAAGATCAGAAGGTCACTCAGGAACCACTGACTACTGCAACAACAAGTGCATGCTTTCTTAGAAAAGAAGGAAATCTTGGACAAGTTAATTCTGGATATTCAGGAAATGCCAGCAGTTTCTACTGTCGATCACTTAAATACACAACCTAGGAGCATGGGGTGGATAGCTGAAAATGCACACAGATACCGTACAATAGAATAGGGAATATACGGTTCCATACAGTAAGTTCTGTTGTAAATGCAAGCAAAGGACATAAAGCAAATTGCTTTAATAGCAATTACCCTTTCAAGGGAGTGCATCATACACAATTTTGCCCCCTAAACCCAGAGAGTAAAAGATTCTCCACATTGTTCCTTCATTCACTTCAGCTTTCTCTGTTTTCAGATTATAACTGGTAATTCTACTAATTATTTCCAGCTAGGTTCCTAGGGTTATTACAGAAATTATTTTGCAGCCAGTGAAGCACACCAGAAGCTTTATTTGTTTTCATAATGATTGCATATTCATAGGAAGTAAGACTGGAAGAGACCTCCTGGGTCATCAAATGCAATTCCCTGCTATCACAGGCAACCACATAATATAACCTCTTCATAAATGAGCAAGTTCCATCTTAGAAGTAATTTGGTTTCTCGTCCCCACTACTCTAATTGGAAAGTTGCTCCAGAACCTCTAGTGTTTAGCAACCTTCTCATTACCAAATTAAATTTATTTGTGGAAAGTTTATTCCATTTCTGGTGCCAATGCTGCCCTTTAACCCAAATAACATTTCTACCTTCCATTTGGTCCATTAATAGAGAGCAACTACAACCTCTCCCATTCTACCGTTGTCATAGCTTATAAAGTACTGTGTATATCCACACAACAGCTTATGTACTAAACCAGCCTTCTACTAGTTTACAAAGACACTTTTTTAAGCCCTGGGAAACTGTGTCACATTAGAGCACCCAACCTGAGACTTTTTAGGTTAAGACATCCTGATCTATTGGTGTTTTGTTAGCTATACCAATTTACATCAACTCATAATGCATGAAAAGAAACACAAACTGCCATGTCTAATGGCATGCAAATGAGCCCTATGGAGTCAGTTAAAGCCTACAGATGCTTAAAACAGTGAGTGGAAAATGCTTATCACTACAATATGTTAAGTAGAAGGTGTATTTCTCCAGGTACCTCATCACGCCGGCAGTTACGAGAGAGGTTTTTGTTAGCATAACACATTCGTAATTAGGCAAATACCTAGTCAGGACATGTATAGGGAAGGGGAACACTTACTACTGAGACCCCAAGGCCACATTTGCCTCTCTAGGAGTGGAGGAAGAGGATGGAGATGCAGTGCAAAAGGAGGGCCAGGAGGCTCCCAGTCACTCTGCACTTTCTTTCCTCTTGCTGCACTCAGTGCTCACCACAAAGCGATGCGGGACAAAAGGCAACTGTATCAGTCCTCAGACATGTGCTCCAAGAGTAGGAAGTATGAATTGTGCTATGCCAGAGCATCCAGCCTGCACTCTTCAGAAAAGCTGAGCATTTTAGGAGAATTCCGAATGCCTGTGTGCATTTCATATGTGCATCTGTACCTTAACACAGCTGTGGGGCTGGAGCCAAGGAAAATAGTTTTGGACCAGTAGAGTCACAGTATAGCCCCAGAACTGAAGTGACACCATGCCCATAAGTTTCTTATTCAAACTCTCACTGGGATAACAGTAAAGAAATAATATTGTGTGATTCGATGGCAGCAGGGCATAATTCACATTAAAAATATCCCAGTCATTACTAAAACAGCCCTCAGAAAAAGTTGTTTTACCTTTACCTTCCTTTTTTGTACTGTAGCATAGAAGATGACTTGTACCTACCTCTATGAACATGTACACAAATTAACAATTTTACATATACATACATAACTATATAGATAAGTACAATAAGCAAAGGCAGGCTCCTCTGGGAGTGAGGAATGAGGCAGTTTAGAACACCTACAGAAGAGCTACTATTTAGCTCTAGTTTGTCCAGGTGAGACCTCTTTCTGGTTGTGGTTTTTTTTGTTTTTTTTTTTTTTTTTTTAATGTCACTATATCTGTATAAAGTATAGATGTTGCAAATGATGTAGATATTTTAGATATTATACAGCAGCTGCCTCTCAGATACTTGATGGGGATTGGGAAGTCACAGACCTAAAATTCTTGTGTATTAAAAGGCACAGAAGTTTTCTTCATACTTAGAAAACTGCATCCTGGAGTCCTGGAAACCTTCAGAAGAGGGAAGATTCATTTACAACAACACTGACAGAAATATTTATTACTTAGCAAATATTGATTGGCTTAGAAGGGAATTTTGAGGTATTCCCTACAACTAAATTAGAACATAAGAAATTCTGGTTGTAAATACTGTAATGTAAAATGAACTATTAAATCATTTGAACAACAAGCTCTGAAAACTAGAAGAAAAAGATGAATGATTCAAAAGGATTTTTTGATCAATAAGGTAGAAGTAAACCACATTACTAAATATGAGATCTGGCAGACAGAGAAAATAAGAATCCTTAATAAACCTGTTTTTGTCAGCAGATAACCAGATAGATTTGAATCAAGATTATGATAATTTAAAAACTAGACAGTTGGAAGAGGAAAGCAAGTTTGAATTACCAGAAGATATACACGCACAGAGTGAATTTTACAGAGAAGATTAGGAATACTTATTGTGAAATAGCCTGATATGAGCTCTACAGATTGCTTAATAAAAATGTGTTAACTGTAACATCAGAAATGAAAGAATAGCACCTATACAAACCTGATAGGTTTGAACTGGGCACAGACACTATGCTAAGATTATGAGTTCTCTTAATATAAAGATAAGGCAATGTTATCAGAAACTGGATTCAAAGAACAAAAATAGAGAGAGAAGAAAGAATCACTGACAGGAGAGTTACCTTCTGCAAAGGAAAGGGGTATTTTTTTTCCCCACATAAATCAGTACTTTTCCATATGTAGAAAAGGATACAGACAACCAATAGAAGGAAAAAAAAAAAAAAAATCTCTCTCCTATTCCTGCCTTCAGCACCAGAACCCAGAGCTGGAGACGTAAATGTCTGGTAGCTCTTGGCTTGGGGCTCACTGGAAGTGGTACAGCTGCAGCTCTCGCACTGCTCCTCTGGTCTACAACTCAGCTGCAAATTACCTGGTAAGAGGCACCATGCTGGAAACTGTCACACTCAAAACAGCTCCTGTTGAGTTCAGGAAGAGTTAAAGTACTAACTTACTGCCTCAGACAGTTTCCAATCAGCGTATTGACAGCGAATGGGAGGATACTAACTTTGGAGATATCAGGTTAAGTTGTTTGCTCCACAATAGCATTGTTAGGTAACTTCAGGCAAGTCATTTAAGGTCAGACTTTACAGCTTAGGTAACTAGAAAGAGGAGTCCAAATCGGGTAAATCTTCATCCAGACATCCCCATAGCAAAGCCCTCCACATACTTCTTCATCTTCCAGGGTATTTTAGTGCACAGAGTGATTGAATTTGCCACAGACACAATTGGACAAATGCAAAAATGGAACAGACACTCATTCAATTGCAGCAGTGCATATCTTCCTTTAGTCTGAAATTATGGAAAATGTCTAGGAGAGCTTTTAGCGTGCTTGTTCTTCCTTACCTCTAGGTGCGATCCTAAACAGAGTGAGAGCCTAAGTTCAAAACTATGACAACACAGTTCTAGAAGATATCTGAACTTTAAAATTAAAGTACTTTCAAAGTTTTCTAAGAAGTTTCTATGCATGGGTGGAGAGAGATGGGAGGTTAAGCCATTACAGCTGAAAAAATTTCCCAGAGGGAAAAAACCCTGTGAAAAATACAGCTCTCCTGCTCTCTGTCTCTCTATCTCCATTGCCAAAAATGGATATTAATATTGCCTGATTCACAGAGAAGACCGAAGTGATCCAGGATTACTACAGCTATGAACTGCTATATAAGCATAACAAATGGCTATATATTCCCACCAATTCATCATCACACACAGCTAGATAAAATATTCTCTGTTACTTACTTTTAGCTAAATTAGTGTTAACTATAGCTTTCAGGCAAAATCACAAGTCCTTTGGTTGTGTTCCTTCAAAAGAATAGTCATAGAGGAAAAAATATGTTCTTATTCCTGCAAATCAAAGGGATTTCAAATGTTGCTTTGGTTGAAATTGTACCTCTTTGACAAGTAGATTGTCAATATTTCACTTAAGTCCTTTAAAAAAGTAGATTGTATTAGGTTTTTTTATATACACATTTATGTATCCGTGACTGAATAATTCTCATTCTTGGGTTCAAATATTTGTAGTGTATCATAAATGCCCTAAATAAAAATCAACTATGCTTGAGAGTAGCTTGCATATATTAAGGAATAGTGTTCTATAAGTCACATAACTATAGTTTATAATTGAAAACTCGTCTTTTTCTGGAATGATAGCTGTCATCAGCAGATGTCTTAAGCACTTAAAAAGAACACTTCACAGTTTTTCCTGAGGCATCTTCAGGAGCACAAATTGATGATATTGCTTCTGAAATGTGTATATCAATGCTTCTGCCGTTCTACTATCTATCTTGTACACACCTGTGCCACATATGTGGTCTGGGTGGCTAGATTAAAATTTGTCCTTTTATAGTTGCTGGGAGGATTCCCCGAATAGAATACTGTCCAGAATACTATTGCTACAGTTCCTTTACAACTTGATGTTACAATCTCCGTAACACACCCTGCTGTAATTATATTTAGACTGGTATTTAAAATTATTAATTTCATTAAATCTCCATTTGGAGCCTGAAGCAAGCAGCTGAACATCTTACTACACACCAAATGTCTGACAGAACAGATTTGAAAGTCCCAAATGGATTTCTTCAAATAACAAAAAAGAACAACCACTACCACTACCTTCAAAAGGTGCCTTTACAAACATAAGGTGTCAGCCCCTAAGTTAAGGATGAAATTCATTTTTCAGGACTCCTCATTACACATAAATGTCCTAACCCTCTAAGCATTCAGGCTATTCCATCCTCAAAGGCCTCAGAAGGGACAGAGAGACAACATTTATTAACTTCATAATGTGAAGTTAATAAATCTAGATTCTAGCAAGAAAGATTTGATGCTTCACAAAAGATGCCCTTTTCACTCTTGATGAGATCAATTTATCTAGAATGGACAAAGTAATTTAGAGGGCACAGGAAGGAAAAGTTATCACATAAAGTTATTAAGGAGAATTTAAATCAGACCCTTGATTGTTAGTCCACAGCAGAAAGTGCAGATTTTAGAAACTATGCAAGTACCATTTAGGCCTATTGTTCCTACTGCTGAAATATTCCTATGAAAGAACCTCCATTTAATCTGTGTTTATCCATAAATTGTTTTAATAATCACCATTTGTCGAAAATGTGACCAGAATTCTCAGGACTATGGAGAGATATATAGAGCAACAAACCCAACAATTACACATGCTTTGAAGTCGCAAAGCTCAGTCTCACTCACAACAGCTTCATTAAAAGCAATGACTTCATATTACAACCCTTGCACCAAGAAAGGGCTTGTTTTTCTTTGCATGGATTGCTCTTAACCAGCAAAGTTTCTCACTGATTGAGGCAATGTGTGTTCTAAGTCAGTCCTCTTGCAAGATTTGGCAAACGGGCTGCCAAATCATCGCTCTTTTCCCTGCTGCTTTTGCATAGCCCCAATCCATCATTGTACAGGTGATTCCAACACTTCTGAGCTTGTAAAGTCAAGTCTCAAAACTTTAACCTTGATATAGTTTCTGTGCAGGGTTGTCCTAGGCTAAAAGAAATGGAGAAAACTAATAAATTAATCTGAACCTGTTCCTTCTGTTGCCTCTAAAATTTCCTAATTTAGCCTTACTTTAATGTTCCTTTCAGAGTTTAATAAGCAGAGTTGAATACAGAGCACAGAAATTGTGTAAAGTAAGCAAAGGGATTTTAACATAGAAAGAACCTGTAAACCTACTGGGAATCCATTAATATTAACAGCAGAGAAATCTGTGATGCAGGAATTGTGGTTTTGTCCCATTTCTGGTGAGGCTAACGTGCCCTGTTCACAGGCCTCCTCAATTCATCTCATTGTACACAGGGTCTTCCAACATTGTCTTCTCTTCTGCCTCTGCTCCATGCTCTGTCACACCCACTAACCAGACTTCTCCAGGGCCCCATATGGATCCTGTTTCCATCTGTGTCCTGCCCCGCCATTCATCTGGGTCTGCTCTTCCTCCCACCATGACACCAGCTTGAGTCTCCTGTCCAGGCAGCTCTGGTCTATTCCAGCCTCACGAGACTGCAGTTCTCAACATCGCCTCTTTCATCCTTCTGTCATCTGCCTCCTGTCTTTCCTGCTTTTGCCTAGTCTTAAATCAGCAAGGACAGGAAGAACATCTCTGTTTTTGCTTTAAGGACCAGTCTAATCCAAAGCCATAGCCTCAGGGAAAATGTGCCTGGAGAGCTCAGCTCAGTTCCTGCAGCCCTGGGGTAGTGTCTGCTAGATAGCTATAGAATCCTCAGAACATTTGTCAGCCAGTTTTAATAAGCCTTATGCATGGTGTAGTTCTGCCAAAGCTGGGAAAACTTTCACACAAATAGCAGCAAGAACATTTCCTGCATTCCCATCAAAATTTAATCTCTTCTTATAGGAAGACACTAAAGTTTATTAATGAAACATCTGCAAGTATTTTTAACCATGACAAAAATGAGTGCCATTCAATTCTTTGAAACAGCTGAATCTCTTTCATTGAAAACTTAATACACATTTTCTTTGGTTGTCAAACACACAGGAAAGAGGCACAGTTGGAGTGAAGTTAATTCCTTCAAAAGCTCAGTAAATTTTTTTATATAAAGTTTGGAAGAAGTATTCTCCAAGATCTATTGGAACTCTGGTATTCAGCATTAAGCAGTTCAGATATCATTTGTCCCAAAAGTTTGAAAAGAAAGCAAACGATTTTTACTAATAGAATAAGAAGATAGTTCTAATGTGACATAGAAAGTATGTACTAGCACAGAGCTTTATCACTACAGTAATGAGTAAAGAAAATGATATATATTTAACTCCACTACCATTAAAGATTTAAGATTATTGCAATAATTTTCTGCTTCTCCTTTGCTTTATTGAGCTCAGTCAAACTGATATATTGCTGTGTACTTCATTCATCCCTGCTGATGGATGATATGAAGTATGTAGACAATGCTGATGTCCAACTAAAAAGAGGAATTACAGAAAAGAGAAGATAAGCAGTTGCAGATGATGAAGTGCTGATTAATAGAATATCCCCCTCCCCATCAAGTCCAAGCCCATATTTTAAACCACCAACAGCATTGCAACTGAATGAACAAGTATTTCTGGAATCCAGGAAATGTTGAGGAGCTGACCTTTCTCAAAATTAATCCTTAGCAGCTTCTTTCAAGATTTATTTCTTTCTCTTAGCTTCAGACAAAATCAGTAACAGCACGCATGACCTGAGCTTCACAATTTCCAGCTGTGAGCATGCAAGTACTTTCTGGCTTAGAGGTTTGATACACTTGCCTTAGTTTTCATATAAGCACTTCAGGCAGTGCTGCTGACATTGGTAACATCCATTAAGCGTGAGTTCAGAACGAAAGTGATGTAATGGAGCCACCTTAAGCCACTGAATCAACATGGGCTCATATCAGCAGTAACAACTGAAAGCTGTTACTAACCTGTGGCTTTGAGGAAATGAGATAGTACACCTACAGTTCCAATTGGGCATAAGAAAGAAAGGAGAAGGAGAATGTTTTAAAGGATGGTGGTAGCTCGTGGTGGATGAAACTTACTGAAGAACTGATGAAATTCCACAAAATGCACCAACCAGCATGGCTCCCTTGAGTGAAGGGTTAAGACCTGCAGAGTTCGCCTCCTGTCAGAAGGGGAGTTTCTTCATCCTCACCAGCAACATCAGAGGCACCTGTAACTCAGGGGTGAGGTGAAGTGATAAGCTGCAATTTTGGAGATTCTCTTGACACCAAAACATCTGCCCAGAGGTACTATGGGGTTCAACAACCTATACAACAGCACAGAAAAAACGCCCAGACTTCCCTCGTCTTAATTATGCTATAAACAGTGCAGAATTCACCTCTAGTGCCCTCCACAGTCTTGCTATATGAATACCATTTAGAATTTCTCTCAAAGGGAAATAAATCAAAACCCCCAAGAAACATGCCAGTTGGAGAACTACAGTCCCTTGCTTGGACAGGAGACAGATGTGTTATCTGCTGTTTCCTGTGAGATGAGAGGATGTTGTGTTGAATACAAAATTTGCATATGGATAAAGTTCTGTCTTTCAGAGTGATTAAGTAAATTTTTTGCACAATTAGTTTATGATTTCTTGCTAGGTATTGTGCTACCCTATGATGTGGCCATTACTGAAGAGTTACTCTTTTAACACAAATAGTATGGTTCTTTTAGACCATTAGAAAGTACTCCTAGGTTAGCTAGTTATGTGGGAGGATAGAAGTGGCTTTAAAAGAAAGTCTTGTAACTATGTATGTTTCTGTGAACAATTTAACCTACAAAAACTAAACCATAAGAGTCAAATAATCAGCCGGTCTGAACTATCAAAGTTCTCTTGACTCCAGTTACAATACATTGTCTAGTTTCTATTTTCTTGCTCAGCATTTGCTCCCACTAGAATTCTGTTACATTTAATTAACTTTAAAATGCAGCTAGCTTTTGGATATTCCTATAAGAATACACATAAAGAGATAGGCAATTGAAAAAACCAAACTATTCTGAATACTGAGCATAAGAAAGTGTATTTTTCTGGACAGTCCTTGTATGACTAGAAGTTCAACTATAAATACATGGAATGTGGTGCAGATAGAGTTATATCATCTGAATTGCACTGTTGTAGATAGATCAAGTATTACAAGTGGACAAACAACTTCCAGTGAATACATACTGACAGAGTGAAGCAACACATCCTCAGCCATTCAAAATACATGATAAATTTAGCAAAAATCCAGATCAAGACTAATTCTGAAAATAAATTGTGCTTTCAGAACAACATTGAAGTAACTTGATAGGAGAATTGCCTATTTTCAACTACTATGGCAATCAACTGTCATTGTTATTTTTAGCTGTTCTTCAAGAAAATAAATTTATGCTAGTTCACATACCACCTGTGACAAACTCCACTTCAACTTTACGCACACACCCCCTCCCCCTTTAAAATCTAACATTCAATTCTAAATGGAAAATATTTTTTTATTATCAGTTTTCCAGACACCTACTTTTGTTTTGTTCTACTATGCATAAAAATTCAAACCCTGAGGAATGTTTTTCAGGTATATGTGAACATCACCAACTGCTATTTGAATCTTTTTTTTTTTTTCCTAATACATTGGCAGTGCTTTAGATCATACATTTGTTTCCAATATGATAAGTGATGATGCCACATAAATTAACTAAATTTTCATTTGTATTTTAATTATTGCAAAGTCTTAACACCTTGCTACACTACATTATGGCATGTCATACAGCATATTACCTGTGTGACACAGCAAATAACTGTCCCTCAGTGATGATGTGAAGCCATTTAATGTGCTAATATATGTTTTCTCCTAAGCAGGTTATATCCAAGAGACCAGCATCTGTTCTGAAGCCAAGGTTTAAAGGTAAGGCTGGCATGTTGGTCACTGACAAGCTCAGATTCAGTGCCCACATATCCATGGAAAGCCTTTCAGAGAAAGAGGTGGCATTATGACTTCCCAGGTTGTGATCCCCATTCTGCTTCTCTAATGTGTCCCATATGTGACTATTCCACAGACTTTGCTTTGTGCCTAACTACAGGTCTGGACTTATCATCTTCATCAATTTAATATTGGGATAAATTAGCTGACTTTCCATTCCTAGAATGCTAGATGGGAAGTGCTAGATAGGTGTGGCTGGGCCTGCAGAAAAATTGCTGAGGGGGAATATCCACTCTTTGTATTTCTTGTAAGAAATAGGTGCACACAAACTGGAGCTGACAAATCTGTGAGAAAACTCCTGATATATTTCTGTTCCAGTTTTAGACCAAGAAGGTAAATGCAAGCTGAATTTGGGATTACAAGAAACATAGTTGTAATACTGTGCACTCCAAAGAAATATTAGATGCATAGCTACATGCTCTTGTAATGAACAAAGGACATCACTCAAAGGGTGAAAAGGATATTTTAAGTTCAGCAGATGCTTGATGATTTATTTCTTTATGCTTTCAAAGGCCAGTTATATTGAGCCAGACCACCAATCTCTAACCAACTCTCCTTCGGTTATGCTTAGAAAGGACATATGGGGTAGGAAAGACAGCATGCAAACTGTGTCCCAAAGACACAGACAGAGAGACCACTGTAACTAATGTATACACTTGCAAAGCCCTTGTATGGGGACAGTGAGTCTCGTACAGCTTATTTCTTTTTTTAACAGGTGTGAGTTGGTGCTGACCTTTAACTCTGACAGTATTGTTAAAGTAACAAAATTCCCAGCACTTCCTTGGCACCCTCCAAGTGCAGGAGAGGTTATATAGTTCTCTGCAGCCCAGTTCTAAGGCATCCCAAAAGGATCTTCCCTGACCCATGCACCCTCACTACTATTTCAGTCTAAGAAACCAAATATGTGTCCAGGAGGAATCCAGAGTCACCTCCCTGAAGCTGATGTTACATCTGCTTCAAACTGGTTTTAAATACACATGGTTTTTGGCAGGCTATACTCTCATTCTCACAAATAATTATTATGAGGCCAAATAAGACTGGCATTTTAATCACAAGGGAGCTTAAACAGTCACATGTGCTAAACACCTGAGAATAAAAGGCCTGTGAGCATGAGCAAGGATAAATTAACATTCCCAATTTGCTAGCACTCCAGCATTTTCAAGTGAAAACTAATTTTCCCCATAGACAGTAAACCACAAGTATGTTTATTTGTTCTAATTTACCAGACGTATTCATTGTAGCACTGTTAAAGCATCAATGTAATTTTTACTTCATCTTTAAGCTATATGCAAAGAGATTTTGTCATAAACCCAATCTGCTATTTAATTAACACACACAAAAAGTTGTTGAGTATAATAAAGCCCAATTTGTCCTGAAAAATGTGCAACTTTTACAAGACCCCACAGTACAGTCTCACACAAGGTCAACAGGTCTTTTTTGAGCAAAAGGGTAACACAGTGAGGATCAGAGAGGGTGCACGAGCCTGGCTACACAAACACACACACACTCCTTAGCAAGAGGACCAGGTACTTTTTGATGCTGGAAATGTCCACACTGCACAGCAGGATGTTAAGGAAGGATAACCTCTTCCGCATTCCCTTTAAAGATTTCTAGTCTTAAATTTCAAGAGAAGAAACCTAGGGCAACAGAGAACATTTTTTAAAGAAAAGGACAGGCACACAACAAACACTGTAGCAACAAGAACTCATATAGGATTTGCTAGGGAAAAAAAAAAAAAAAAAAAAAGAGCAGCTCTATGTGGTTCTACAAGTAAATGGCATCCTTGAAAACTATGCTGCACAAGAACAGATGAATCTGACCAAGGACTCCTGAGACTCAGATCCATAAGTCTTCTACAAAATAAATAATTCCAGGATTGTAAATGCTCTAAAACCCTACAGTCAGCCTCTGAAAACTTCTGCTGGTGATACTGTAAAATATCATTTATCAAAAATTAAATTAAGAGAAACATATGACTGATTTAAGAAGATACATATATACAAAAGTCTTTTTTTTTTTAAGAGTATCCAATTATAATCAACTGTAGATTACATGAAAACATGTTATAAGAGTAGGTAGGAAATAAATACTGTTGAGAATGTCTCTGGTTTCCTCAAGACAATCTGAGACCTTTTTAAGTTCTATCTTTCTCAAAATGCCAAGACATTTCAACATTATGGGCTAAGAGTCATATAAGATCAGGTTTTAATTGAATTTGGTTTTGAAACAGATGTCTGGAAATCTTAAGCCAACACTTAGTCCACAGAAAATATTTAGGAGCGTTTATAATTGAAAAAAAATATATAATCCCCCTTTTGATATACTGCCAAATAATGCCATTAACAGTTCTGCTTATATTGTAAGGCAAAAAGCAGCATGGCAAATATTTCTCATAAAAATTTAATTGCTCATACAGATTTAAAAGCAAAGAAAAGGAGGCCACATCTAACCTGTAGCACCTTTAAAATAGCAGCCTGGAAACACACAACCTCAAGAATCAAGGAAGGCCTTCATTTTACTAAATATCTTGAAGAAAAGACTTCACTTTTTTTTTTTTTGAAAAAAAGACAAAATCCTCCCCAAACCTCAAACTTCATGCTGAAACACTCAAAAGACAAGGGAGCTTCAGCTAAACTGAGTGTTGAGCAGGCAAATTAAACACATCTGGAAAATATTTCAGTCAAAACATATGCTCATGTATGCAATATGTTACAAACCATGGCCAAAAGTATCTGAAAATAGCTTACACTAAAGCCAATAAAATTAGTTGAGGCCCTGGGTAAAGAATAAATTGCACCAATATAAAACCCCATGTGCCAGAGTCTACCGGTCAGTACCTTTGTGGTTGTATGAAGCATTTGGTGCATACTGACAAAGTGAGTGCTAAGCACTACCAGACTGATTCATTAATTAATGTTACTGAGGAATGTTTTATATTCGCTTTGCGTTTTAAAACTGGACTTGAAATCAGCTATTTACTGTAAATGTGATGAAAACAAAGGCAAATAATGCACAGAGCTATCAACAGCTAATTTAAAAGCTGCTCCCAGCACACCAAAATGCTTTCTCGGACACAGCATACTGTGTGATTAATAACAAATGATGACATTACGCCTTTCTGTATGGAACTCCCCATCTGTACCCCTGCAGAACTCTCCTTCTCTTGCAGAAGTCCACAAAGCATCCTAAAGGCAAGTTCAGGAGGCAAATGGGATGCAGTTCCACACAATGTGAACGGCCAAACATGTAACGTACTAATGCATAATCTTATAGCTTCTTGTAAGCAGAGGCATCTTGTTATACTACCACTGAACCGATCACGTGTACATGGAAATATTTACAGACACCTTCACCTAAACAATTCCCTCTGCCACCGGCTTTCGTACTGCTGAAAAGGCAGAGCCTGTGCCTCATGAGTTCAGCGCAGAAGGATCTATTTTTAGAGGTGATGGTACCTCAAACAATATTTTGGCTTGGCCCTCTCAGAAAACTTGATGAAGCCCATTATCTGACTTCTAAACTTCCCAGTCTTTAGTTGGCAAACTTCTTCTTTCATATGAAAGACATAAGTCTTTCTTGGACTCAGAGTAATTTTTTGAATGCTTTAAAGGTGAAGAAATTCTATTGTAAGCAGATGAACTGTAGTTATACCAAACAGCATTGCTCAAGTAGGTGCAGCTGTTTTAATACAAACAGTCTGAAGCCAGAATTTTTAAAAATTGTTTCACTTAAAGGAATTAGTGATGAAATTACATATGTCCTCAGGCACATAGAAATCCTGTTCTTTGAGCATAGCTGGGGGTCAAAGAATAAAAGACAGTATCCTAATTCTCACCATGGGATTGTCCTTTCCACCTTTTGAAGTCACCAGATTCACATGAAAATCAGATGGCAGGGGGAACTCTGCAGGAATTAGTTTCCTTTTTTGCCTCATTTGTTGTCAAATCAAGATTATTTTCCTTTTTCATTTTAGTATGTGGTATTGTTTGATACAAGAGGGGATTAACACAAAGTCTAATATATTCTTCATTCATAGGAATAAGACTGATAATTAGCTAAGCTAAGATTAATTTTAATGTCAGTCCAGTAGCTCCCAGAGTCTTTTACTAGAGCTTTAATATGATGATGATATTGAAAATAGTTTACTGAGAATTTTGAGATAATAAGGGAGTGATTAAGCAGATGTCCCTGATATTAAAACTGACCTTTTCTGTACAAGGAAGAGCTCAGATCAAACACTGTGGATTTACTTGTGCAATTTCAGCAAGAGCTCTCCAACACCCATGTGCTGGATAGTCAGAGGCATGTTTTTCCCTTTCTATCACTGACTGCAGTGAATCTTAGATAAGCAAGGGACGTATGCATCAGCTCTTCCTGTAAAAGCACAGCAGGTATCACCAAGATGAATTGCAGATACACTTCTCAGATTGCATGTTTTAACGGGGGGCAAAGGAATGCCCATGGCTGCTCCTTTGCTTTGCACACTAAACAATCTTGAAAGGGCAAGAGAGAAGCTTTCTCCTCTGCCCCCAGACACTGAACATAAAAGGAAGACAGTAAGGATTTATACTGACAACTGATTGTCTCCTACATGACACCTGAGAGGATAGACAGTCACAGCACAGAAATGGCCAAAAACCTGCAAGAACTGTCCTTACTGCTTTTGTTTCCCACACTCAGTTATTTTGCAAAGAAGCCTGGAAGTCGGTACCTGCAAATCAGCTCCCCGGCTCCTCTGCAAGTGTTTCTGAAATGAGGTCTATCAATCTTTTAACGAACATTTCTTACAATAAATCTTTCAGCAGTGAAAGTAAAATAAATGGTATCTATAACAGCAAACATTCATAGAGGTCTGAAGCAATCTCAGAACATTTGTTTTAGGAGATGCATTTTAAATGTAAGGAACAAATGAAAAATTTTAGTCTGACATTAATTACTATTTTATGTCAATAAAAGTTTTCACAGTATATTTGCCTATTAGAACAGTAAATATTGTTGAAAAGTGCTGTAATTACACCGAGTACACCATTATATCAGCTCTCCCAAGACAGCCTGGGACAGATTTAAGACCTGGGAACAAACTTCAGATTGTGTCTCTAGTGGCACAGCTGCCTGCAGAGCACTGGTTCCTGCTCCACCACTCAGCTGGTACGAGGTTGGAGGTGAGTGATGGGGGTGTGTTGACAAGAGGGCACAAGATTAACTATTATCTACAGCTTGAAAGTATCTTGTTGAAAGGCCTATTCTAGGCATGGAAACAGTGGTTCTCTCTGCTTTGCTATTATATTAACCTGTTCTACTGTCCTACTTTTAGCCAGAAAACAATCTTACTGTGTAGTCCTGGTTCTGACCTGTAGATTAACCAAAAAATGTGTAGCATGACAGGAAAACGGGCCATATGTCCAAAAATCTTATTTCTAACTAATAAAGCAATGATTTATAATGCATTCTCATTTCCTTTAAGTTGACCATCACCATCCACCTTTAATAGCAAATGCAGTTCTTGTCTTTCACATCTGTAAAAGATATCTCAGTAACAGATATTACTCAGTAGGTAACATTAAATCAAAGATACAGAATGATATGCAGAAAGAAATTAATTGGTGGAATTTCTTAGTTTGGAAGAGATGATTGAAGAAAAGTCACAAGTGGTACGGAGAAGGGAGCCAGAAGTAACAACTCCCACCAAAACAAGGCTGGAGGTTTAAAAAGATATATATATCTGCATACAGACATAATGAAAATATACACATCCATGCTGTAGAAATTACTGCTATAATAAATGGAATTGCTCAGTATGATTATTCTTGCCTTTTTACATTATTTTGTTTTTAATTATAAAGAACGAGCAAAGTTCTGTAAAAATAATTACAGCCCTGCAAAGCAGTTTTACAGGAACTCTATACAGTTTTATAATGTTGCAACAGTACAACTTTAACAGCTTATAAATGAAACAAAATGGGAATAAGGATTTTATTTACTTCCCACTAATCATCTATTGCTGAAATATTGGAAGTGTTCTTTACTGAAGGATCAAACCAGGTAGAATTGAGCAACTTACCTGATTCAGAGAGCATGTAACTAAATATACTTACAAAAAATCAAAATTGATTTATCATTAACTCTTTGCTTTAATGAACAAGCATTTTCAAAATAGATGTTAGCTCTAAGTTTGTAATCAGTTTTAGAAAAAAATTATGGAATTAGTGGCTAACAATCTGGAGGAGAACGCTACAACTGAGCTTCTCACCTCCTTGGGGAACTGCATGTTGGTCCCATCCTCAACAGAAATAAATCAAGGAAAGACTATCTCACAAGGTAGCTGAAAACAAACTGTAAATGGAAAAGAGCAGTAATAATCCAACAGTGACTCTTTTGTTAAGAAATCCCAATAACCAGAAAAACTCTTTGAAATGATCAATTCCATTAAAAGCTTTAATGAGATTACCAAATTTAATTACTCTTCTGTGCTGCATTAATTTATAAGGGGTGGGTTCTCAATCTGAACATTTAATGGTTTCCAGAAATAGCGAATCTCATTTGAAAAGCAGCAAAATGATTTTTTATTTTTATTTAATTGAAATAATCTAGCACTGCTATAAACCCTTTGGGCAAGATTTCTAGGAGTACTATAGTGTCTAAAAAGGCTGATATTTCCTAGGTGTCTATTTTAATTGTCATATGTTTAAAGACCTTTGAAATGTTCACCCTCTGTATGTTAACCACATAAAAAGAATTAACAAGGTTACATTTACGCTGTTTCAGTTTTATAAATGTGATTTTACAAATTATACCACTAGAAAAGATAAGAAAGTAATTTTTAATACACAGCAAGATGCATTTCTAGCTAGATTAAGCAGCTGTTAACATTATTTTTTCTGCAGAGCAAGAGAAAATGTCTACAATAACTAGACCTTAAAGGAAGAGGCAATTCCATTTGATGCACATAGCATACATTTGATTTTATTCCCCAATAGCATTCAGGAGGAAATAAAAAAGAACTAGATAAGGAAATTAATTTGCAGCAGTACTTCAGACATGCACATTTGCAAAAGCGTAAGAATGTTGAAGATGTTAGAAAGAAGTCTTTAAGAAGCAAGAACAAAAGGATAACACTGAACTCCAAGATTCAGCTCTGGTGCCAAGTTCTTCCTAGCTAAGAGTGGCAAGTAGGTAAAAAAAATAATATAAAAAATATCTAACAAACCTCCCCAGATACATGTGATAGGGAATACGAAAGCAGGCTTTTACAGAAGTTGGAAGTCTTCCGCTGGAACAGAAAATTGTATTTCTTGGGATTTTTTCCATACCCCCTGTGCTTAACTATCCAGACATCATTTTACTGAAATTATGAGTGTTATATCAAACAGCAGCTGTTCCAGGAAATCCACAACCATGACAACAATGAAACAATAGCCAAGGTGGGGTTGAGATATAACAATGAAAGGTGTGAATGAAACATTGAGGAATTTACTAAACAGCAGCTACATCCTGTAGGGCTCAATCCCAACTAGGATGATTCTGCCAAGCTAAAAGTAATAAAACAACTATAATAAAGCAATTCAGGCAACAAGATTTGATGGTAATGAAATATATTACATTAGCCAACACATGAAACACCCAAAGGATTTAGCGAATAAGCCTGTTTTGATAAGAGTTTTTTGAATATTTGCTTTCTGTAACACTAATAGGGTTATAATTCTCTACGGTGGCTAAAATAATTTATAGACAGGAATTAATTTCTTATTAAATGATGCAAGACTATCCCTTTCACACTCTGCTGTCAGCATGCCTGTTTTCAAGGGACAGCTGAGGTTCCACAAAGTGTGATCACTGCTCTTTGCTCAGCTGCATTGACTACCATGTTCTGCAGGACAGGGTGGGGCCCTGGGCATCCCCCAGAACTGTCCTGCTGAGCACGCAAAGCCTTCCAAGCAGAGTTTCTCCACTACAGTATCCTGGGCAGATGTAGTAATTGCCTTAACGCCTTCTAAAAACCACCTCTAGCAAACAGATGGCTTTGTTCATAAAACTATGTATGAGAATCACAAATTGGAGCTTTCACCTTGCCAAAATGATTTTTCTCCACAAAGTATACTGGAAAGGCACTTGCATAGCAGTAATTTCAGAAACTTAACTATAAACAACTATTAAGAGTTTCAAATACAACACATAATTAACAACAATACTAAAGTTATGTTTCTACGTAATAGGATTAAGCCAGCTTCAGATCACTGCTGGAAATTTGTTATTTCAGTAGTACGGTATATGCTAGTTTGAGTATAATAGTTAATTACAGAGTTGAACTTAATTAAATTATTTTGTTTGTAGTACAAGGATCTCTGCATTTATATAGGTCTAAGCTCCCTTCCCACAAGCACTGTTCCTTTAACCCACGTCCTAGGACAGGCGGTATTTGCCACATTCCAACCAAGAATGCAGTAATCCAGAATCAGTCTTATAAAACAGTAAATCCTGCTGCAAGACATGGAGGTACATCTGTCCAGCTGAAATCCTCTTACAGCAAGACATTCATTATTGCAAGGAGAGAGTGCTTAGCAGAAACAAGATCAAGGGCTGGTGATCGTACACAAGTACAAATGCACAGATGAAACTTGTGGTAAGAAGGTACGTGTACTATGTTGTCTGACTTTACAACTTTAAAAACAGTTGATATATGGCAGTTAGATAGAACTGTTCTTTTAAAACTGGACAAGGAATACCTCTCCCCAAACCAGAAAATCCTTAAACATCCCAAAAGCTTATTGAATGGATGATTAATTAGGTTAAACAATTACTGCAAACAGAAATGTAGTCATCTTTCTGCAACCATAAACTGTCTAAAGTTATTTTAGTCTTAGCAAAAAAAAGACAATTTCCTAAAGAAACCCTCACGTAGTTTATTGCCACCCACACACTGCAGTCTGTACAGACCAACAAGCAGGTCCGTCCCTCCCTCCCCCATCTCTCACCATGGCATTAGCAGGCAAATTCTGAGGTCTCATTATTCTGAGGTCTGCATTACTTTTAAAAGCTATACCATCAAATCCAGGCTCCAAAATATTATGAAACATAAATAATCAAAGGTAAATGTCAGCTGTCAACATAACAAACACTGCATGAGGCTCATTTACTGGAGAATGGAATTGAAAAGTTGATTCATAAGCTACCTTTGCACTTCTGTGACCACGAACCAGCACATCACAACGAGGACCATGCTGAACCTTGATGTGAGATGGAGAGGAAGAAACAGAGGCAGCAGTGGACTGCTCGCACTGGCCTGGCAGCTGCCTTTCCCCAGTGGCATTACTGGAACCAATGCCAGGCAGAATTGCCAACAACAGGTGTGGAGACCTGCAGTCCCCCTAGTTTTCCCCAACTTTTCCCCCATTTCTTGGGCTTAGAGGGGGCCTCTCAGCTGCTACTATGAAGAAGCGGTTCTGCTGTATGTCACTTCATAGTTTGGCACAAAATGAAAGGTAATACCCTTTAAAAGAAGCTTTGTAGCCTCCTTTTCAAGCAAAGATGAAAACCAAAAAGACAAAGGAAATCAAAAGGGTAGAAAAACCCTGAAAAAAACCCCAAACATGTTTCTTTCCTTATCCCTGTATCACACCTCCACCCCAAATCAGAAATGGTTTCCTTTGCTCACAAAAATATTTGTAGATTTACTTTCACCAAACAGTCCTTTACTCCATCTGGCAACAGCCTGGGTCAGTGTATTGAAATGATATCCTCTGTGCTGCTAAATATTCCTGCTGATAGAGCGCTCATTGGAGAGCTGCCAGCATGTTTAATTGCAAATGGAGAAAGCGTTGGCCAAATGATTCCTTTATTTCCAAAAGCACAGATGAGAGTCAGCTCAGGAAATTTCTTTAGGTTGTAAGAGATTAACCCTCAGCATGATTTGGAATATTTCCTGCTTCTGTTGACTGTCCATATTAATCTCACGTGAAACAGAAGCAACGGAGGCCCAACAGTGCTGAAGTTCAACTGTGTGAAATCAGAAACAACAGATCTGTAAGATTTATTTCCTTTAAATTTTCCATTCATCTCTGTCTATGATGATGATTTGAGTAAAACAGTTATTTACAGACTAATTATGGGAAGCAGCATCAGGAATCTCTGTCCTGGCCTGATTCTCCTCCAGTCTCCCAGGTAGGTAGTCTGCGTCCCCTGGTAATGGGCTGCCCCGCCAGCGGGGTGCACACCAGCCAGGGAGTGAGGCAACAGCCCTTTCTTTCCATCCTTTGACACAGAAATTTTCTGCAGCAGATTTTTTTTTTCATCCCCATTTAGATATTCTTCCTTTTTCTCCAACCCAGACATGAAAAATCTTTGATTATGAGTGTGCTTGCTTTTGGCTTCCTAGTAGCAACACCTTGACAGATTAAAAAGATAAAAATGATTTTTAAAAAGTGACACCATCACCAAATCCTGCTTGGGTAGCAGTGCTGGGGCCCTTGCACACAATCCTGTAACCAAGTCGAAATTTATACCCACTGCTGTAAGAAAGGTTTGAGATGTACTTTCCAAAAACATTCCTAAAGATCATGGCATCACCAATGACAAATGAAATTATGTTGCTCAACACAAATATAGCAAAGCATATTTTTGGCATCAGAATAATTTCTGCTAGGGAGGAAACAGTGCAGACATTAAGTACAATGTGTATTTCATTAATTATTGATGACTGACACTCGTCAGCAATTTGAACAGACCATGTAAAACAATGCTAAAAAAGCCTCCGATCCACCAGCACTACATAAAAGCATTTTATTGCACAGGATAAGAGAGATTTTAGGAGATCTGGCTTTCTGTATGCACATGGTATTTTGTTTTCTTCATGTGTATACTTGATTTTTCACAGAATTCTTACACTAAAACTATGCATTCATATTTATCTGCATGAAATATTTTAGTCAAATTTTATTAAAATTCTTGACTAGAATCCACAGAGAATAAAGGTATCAAATTACCCAGGTAGCAATAGGGCAGGACAGAAAGCTGGCAGTGAAGTACTCAAAAGCCTCACATGAAAACTTTGGAAGTTTGAGACTTAATCATACCTCTAGTTTCCTACTTGGACTTATTGCTGAAAGACTTTTGATTGTGGATATTTTTCTAGAGGATTTCCCTGTGTTCATATCAGAGCTGATGCAATTAGTTTTTCCTTAGTTACAAAACACTAATTGGTAAAACCAGAATTTTATTACAGCAACTTCTCATCCTCGGGAAAAAACTTTTCTCAGAAATGAATTACAAATTCAGGATGAGAACTGCTAGTCAAGAAATATGAAGCAAGGATATTAATCCAGATGGTCCATGTCCTGGGTAAGTGTCCTGGCCACTAAATCCATCAATTTAAAAAAAATTTAAAAATTTAAAAAAAGTCACCCCATCAATGCGTAGTCTCACAGTATGTAACACAGTCAACATTCATTACTGCTACCTCAGAGTTAATATTTTGCAATCTTCCGCTCTTTTCAAATATTTTCAAATGCTCCATTTGTCCCAGTTCAAAGATCCCAAACTTTACTACTTATTACAAACCTTATTACTTTTCACAGTTCTTGTTTTCTGGATAAACACAATTCAGTTACTCTACAGTCTGCATCTAAGAATTTTCGCATAGAAATTCACTTCCTGATGATCACATTAAGTATTTCTGAAGCCAGGTGAGTTATTATTATAAACACGGAAATTCTATTAAGCTATAAATATCAGCTGCAAAATAAGCAATGATCAAACATATCTTCAGGAGAAAGTTTTTCCTCTGTTATTTTTGTAACTAAATCGGGTTTGGGTAAATGCCAGCAAGTTGAACCGCAAGTGAAGACTGCCAGGTCAGCAGGCCAGCTGCGCGGGCACGGGGCTGCACACAGACCACAGCAGGAACGCTGCTTTTGGTACCCGAGTGGGGATCTCGGCGTGGCACTGTGTTGGGACCATCCAATGCCATGCAGCACTCTGCCACTAAGGAAAACTGTCCAGCAGCACACGGACCAAATACAAATGTTATTTTGGATAAATGACGGGAAAATGATTATGTTTATTCTGTAACAACTATTCATAACAACTGCACCTGGCTAATCTATTTTTATCTGAAATTAAGATCTTCAGGGATTTGAAACTCTTTTAACAGCCCAAAGAAAGTTACACATTGAAACAATTCTTACATTTGTTTAGCCAGAATATTTTTACTCATATTTCATTGCTACTTATTTCCTGTGACTTCAGCTGAGGAAATGTATCAGAACTCGTCCATCTCGGGAATTTCTGTTCCTCTGTTTCACCATCACTAAACAAATCTTATTGTTTGTTGTTATTAAATATCCAGAAGTGAATGTGGAGCCACAGATACTCCTCCAAGGTATTCTGTGCCATAAAAAGATATATAGTGCACAGAAAACCCTTTAAGTTTAAAAACCTGACTATAAATTAAGACTTTCATGTTTCCCGCCATCAGATACAGAGCATCTGATACCAAGCTGGCCAGGCCCCACAGACACAAATACAATGTTCATTTATTTTATGTAGAACTAAGTGAGAATTTTCCATAGATTTAACTTCTAACATATCAGCTAGTCATTTTTATCCCATGAAAAAAGAACATTAATACTCCACCAAGGCTGCATAATAATACTAATAAAAAATATTTATTTCTATAAACTCCACTTATTACCTTCATTTTTTATAGCTTTTGCTTTCTAATTATACTGCAACATCTGTATTTTGTACTATTTTGTCAATTTTTATACCTTTAGTTACTATCTTATTTACCTGAATAAACCAACCTTTAACTTCATTTTATCAGCACCTGTTCTGCAACATATGAATGAAACAATTTCTATAAAGAATAAAATTCAGCTTCTGCAAACAAATTCTACCTTGTAAAACTGACATTTGAAATCACTTCTCTATCATCCTTCAGCTGATCCACAGGTAAGTTAATTTTGGCAGCATTATAATAGTCTGCTGAGGTCACCAAAACACAGTAAAGGGGAGAAATTCAACGGGGGGAATAGCACCTGAAAAATGAAATGGCAGACATATGGCAAATGAACAAAAGTTTTGTTTGAAGCACTAAGTTTATATTTATGAACCATATACATTCTATGCAATTAACTTTAAAATATTCTTAATCACATCCAATTTCACACTAACCTAAAATAAGCCAGAAAAAAAAACCCCACCCCACATCTCAGAGGAAGACAGGAAGAAAGGATCTTCAAGTTTACTTTATCAGCATGATTTTTTTCCCCAGCTAGTAGTTAATCACAGTAGGTTTGGCCCTTATGTTGACCATTTTTTTTCTTGTATTTGATACCTTGCTTGAGTCCAAAGGCAAAAAGAGGGGAAAAAAACCAACCCTGAATGACATTATAGATAATCATTAACGTGTTTTTCGATGCACAGGATAGCAGCAGCAATTTTGCTTAGATATACTGAACCATGGGTCTACTAGTTCCTTGATGGTCAATGTTTGTTCTTTTTAATTCTTGTGATTTCTTTTACAGCTACCAATAAAGTAACACACTTCCCTAATCTTCACTAAGTCAAAATTAGGCATAATATACATTGGAAACCACCAGAAAGAAAAGCCTTTAATACCTTTTACCCATCTTTCTGCCGTTTCAAGTTCCTAAAGTTGAAGCTGAGAAAGTATGAGGACGAAAGCTTAGGAGGATGTAATTTCTGAAATTATTTTAGAGCCAAGTCAAAGAAAGAAAGAATTTGACACCTGCAGAGATAGAGGAACTGCTATATCATGAGCAGAAGCACATGAAAAGTGCACAGACGTCTCAAAAATTTCACATTCTTCATCTTTTACAGAGGGGGAGGAGAGAGAGGTGGAATTTTATCCTATTGTAATCTCCCACTCCGAGGTGCCAGTGGCCTTAAAATGATCTTTATCATGCTGCTTTAAGATTTTTTGCCACAAAAGTGAAGAGAGAGAATCATATATTGAGAAGCTAACTCATTACTGAATGGTTGATCACATCCATGGTGTTGATTAAGGATGGCTGGCAAACACTTACAGGTATTTTTGGCTTGTTATTAGGCATCCTTTCATCTGTACGTGTTGGAAATATGCCGGCACTGTTCTCTGTGCCTGAAGCATAAATAATTGCACAAGCCTGATCCTGCATCTCCTCCTCAGGTAAGAGATTCTTACTAACATGAGGAATACAGGCTACAAAATCATGTTTTGCTTTTCCATGGATTAGTCATGGTTCATCCCGGTTATATCTGATGCAAACACAAATTTCCATTTGTGATCTGAACCATTTTTGCAGGGTTACATACAAAGCTTTCAATATTTATTAACAAAGACATGACAGTTATTGCACTGGTGGACTTTGGCCCTGGAAAGTCTCATCCACAATAGCCAGCTTAATTGATTTGCAGGTATGGGGCTTTACATGCTGTCTGTATTTAAAATGGAAAACTTGTTCCCTGTGCCACTGTCATTTACATTGGGAAGCCCATTATCCCTCAATAACAGAGTTTGACACCACTCTGGATGAACACCTGTATTCTATTTAAAGCAGTCTACTTCATTTTCACAAAGCATTAGCAGAGTCATGGATCTCTGAGCACTCATTTGGAGGTCCTTATTGATGCAGATTTGTTTATTAAAAGGAAGAAGCCAGACTCATGGAAACCGTTCCTATACACAACTCCCAGCTACAGTCTTGAGAATTCTGGAAAAGCTCATGTTCTAAGATTTGGAAGGAAATCTTATTAGAGCAGGTTCTGTTTGAACACATAAAAAGAAGTATTTTCTCAATCTATTTTAATCTACAAGGATTCACTGGCTGTGCCATTTTACTTCTATAATTATGCATTGCTAATGGAATTAAGAGAGCTCTGTACATTAGGAGAAATATTCAGCAGCTAATTCTCTTGTTTTTTGGGCAACTGGAAAAGAGATGGGCTTTAATGTAGCTCCTCAGTCACTTCATTGTGTCAAAACTAAATAGAAAACATAACATATCAATGCAAAAATGGTAGATCAGATCTGAACCTGAGAGTATTCCAATGAATGCAGAAAAAACCAGTACATTCCCCAATTGTTAAAAATTACAGCCTTTGAAAATACAAATTAAAGAACAGAAGAAACATGCTTTGAGCAGTCTACTGAGTTTGCGATCAATAAATATGTTTGCGATATGTTTATTCACTGAAGAAAACTGCAGAACAGAAATTACCCAAAGCTCTCCCAAAAAGGCCAGTGAATTTTCACCAAACAAATTTCTGTGCAAATATGGACGTAATCTTCCCTTACACACAAACTCCTTTCTGAATCCACCTCCACCATGACGTGTTTATTTTACCTACTTTTGCTTAACTCCACACATTTCAGCTTTCAAACCGTTAATTGCTTCTCCTCTTCTCTATACCAGACTCTCACTAGAGCACACCAGTGATGCAGTATTGCACGTAAAACAGCGCAGTGCATCACGCCACTTTATACAACTCCAAAGGTACAGTACGGATTGCAGGTGGAGAGAGGGGCTTGGAGGCAGTACCAGATCATGAGCACATGCGCAAGCAGCAGAGTACTCATTGAAGCATCTCTGTAAAGAATTCTTCAGATTGCAAACCAGTTTGGTTTCAGAAACAGTTCAGAACATTATCCAGTGCACAGTACAGGGAACATTAAAAATTAATATCAACAACAAACAGATTAAGAAAGTTTTCCTAATATGTAGCAGAAACAGGATTGCCAGATACAGGTAAAACTGCAATAGGTTTAATAACATCGTTAACATAAGCCATATAGTGCCAAACTCCTAAAGCACAGATATTTCATCATGCCAACAAGGAATTACTGATAAAGAGTAACAAGCTAAGTGCAAAGGCTGACACTGGATGCAACCTCTGTGTCTGCAGAATGTAAACCACCAGTCTCTTTGTAGCTGAACAGCATCAGTAGGGTCAGTTACCCTATCTGTTTTGGTTCATTAGACCTTCTAGGGCAAGGGTAAGTTCTAAAAAGAGCATGATGAGCTCAGCTTACTGTTGGGATTGTGTTTTATATGCAGATCAATATTAAAAGAATCTCAACAGTGATTCACCATATCAGGGAACACACAGAATTCTGAAAAGGAGACAGGTTGAAACTTGTTGGATTCCCAGAGGGTGCTGTTACAGAATTTGGGTCTGAACATACATTTTAAACATGGAGTAATGACTAACCATATACCAGGTATATATTTTTCATTTATGTAATGTAAAGATGAACTAAAACTATCTTGGAAAGATAACTTCTTCCACATTATGAAGACGGTCATGTAGACAATTAGTTTGTCCAGGCAGTACAACAAAAAAAACGTATTGCTTTTTCTACTTCTACTTCTTACTGGATTTAGAATACAAGAGAGGTCAGGTACGTGGCTTAAGTAAGAACAGACATGCGAGGTCTTCTTTAAAAGGCCCCAGTATGACCACAAAACCTGGTTCACCTTATTATTTTCCTTTGAATGAATGTGCATATAGATGTATTAGTGATGGAAGGGAAGGCAATACTGTATTTGTATAAGAGATATTTTTCCTAGACACATACATTTTTTTCTGGACTGCCTCAACAGTGGCTAATCCTGTCTCTAAAAAAATGAAAGAAAGAAAAAATGGTGTTAATGAACTTTCTAAATAATACGCAGAACAAATAAGAATGAAATTAGTAAATTATTAATATTCAACACTGTTACTATTAAAGATGTTCTTGAAAATCCTGCGCAAGAGTAGGGTCATTAGGAAATATTTACCATTTTCTATAATGCAGTTTTTGAAACAACAGTCTTCCCTGGAATGATCACCTCTAGCTGAGGCTGCTGCTCACACGGTAAAGCAATTCATTACATGCTGCTAAAACACTGCCCAGCCTCCATCAGGTAAATGTGTGGCAGCTTCCCTGCACCTGATACACAGAGGTCCCCACTCACTTTGCACTGAAGTTACATCCTCATGTTAACTGACAAGCGAGATAGGCATGAGATTTAAACTCTGGATTTTATTTTCTCACAAGACATTTAGGACATCTCTGCTCTGTGCAGCAAACCTCAGCATTCAGACACTTTGGAAAGCAAGATGCAGCTGTCTCAATGCTTTGGTCAGCAGAACATAGGTGCCTTAGGGCTTCCTCAAAGTTCTTTCTATGGTGCCAGGAAACCCAAGGCTGAAAAACTCTACTGCATCCCTGAGCCCTGCAGCTTTTTGCTAGCTGTAATAGGGAGCAAGGTATCCCAGCTGTTTTATATTTCAGTATCGTATGTCTGTAATTGTTTTCAGTTTTGATAAGCTGTTAGCTGAAGAGCGAGGTCCTGTGATGCAGCTCAGTGAACGTCCCCGTTAGTCTGCCTGCAGTTATTTTAGGGGCTCACATACTTTTCGACTGAGGAGACCTGTGATTGCCAACGAGGACATTCATCCATCATCGCCTTTACCGTCTAGATACAGTTTAGTGGCATTAAGTCTGACAGCCCTACATGCTGTAAGGTTATTACTTCATAGCTCAGCAGTGCCACTATAGCTTAAGGTCTGTTGGTATTACTATTATAAACAGCACTTTTCAAGGGGTTGATAACTTTGCTATTTGAAATTGCACAAGGTTAAAGCTCAAAACATAAATTGTCATTCCTCCCCTCTTTTAAATAAAGCAAGCTCCCAACCAAAATGACAGGTTCTGTTCCAATTTGACAATACATCTGTGTGTGAAATATTTTCTAGGTGCTTCCAGACACTGTATTGCCCTTTCCATAGTAGACAAAAATATCCTGGTAGATGCCATGTCTGCCTCTCTGACCCGCACCACTCAGAACCTCTGAATTCAGTTCAGAGATTACTTTGGCAATTTACAGGCCTACACAAACACCGCAACTTCTGGTGCAGGTCAAATATACTTTCTTCAAAGTCTATTTTTGCACAGATTGACAACATATAGAAGAACTGGCTTCCCTTACATTTCAAAAAAAAAAAAAAAAAAAAAAAGCAGCAAGAGCTACATTATGGGATCATTTTGAAGTATTTCTTCTCCATATCCTTCTCTAGAGGACTTTTTGGATACTTCCCCCCCCCCCCCCTTTTTTTTTTAAAACAGCTCCAGCCATGTCCCTATACAATGTTCTGGGCAGGTGCTTCACAAAGAAGTAGGAGCTAAGGGGCCTTGCCTTTGCCTGAGTTCCTCTAACTTCTGAAATGTTCATGTCCTAGAAGAAGCTAACCTAAGTAACAACAAAATAAACAAAAATGCTACCCTGAGTGTGGTGTCACTTCCTGTGTTTTTTTAAAATATCCTGGGAAAAAAAACTAGCTTCATTAGCACTGGAGAGAATACAAAATCTTAATCCTGTTCTCAAGTTCAAAGGAGGAGAGTAGCCCATACGCCAAAATAGAAAAGGTATCACTAGCATCTGAGAACACTGTCATAAGAACATCATAATTTTTTCCTAACACTTCTAAATCCACTTGAAGGAAGGACCAAGACAACTACAGGAAAATTCTTCATAGATCATATAGATGCAGAAGTGCAGCAAGTTGAATGTTTAAGGATTGCATACAACTCATGATTGTTATACATAAACTTCCCTTAACAATTCTAAATTTCCTAAGGATTAATTTTAAACAAATTGGCATTAAACTTTTGGGAACCCATGCAGAGATGGATATAAAATGATGCTCATAGTTAAGTTACAGATTAAAAACTTCTAACACTGGAAGAAAAATGGTGTGGATTTTCAAAGACAGTAGTCTGTTTTGTGGGTAGGCTGAAAGTAAGCAGAAGACATCCATATTTGCATATGCAGGCCATATAAATGCATGTTTATAATATGTAATTACCCTTTCTGCAGTGCAGTTACATGTAAATCATGTTTAATCAGTTCAATAGCACTCTGTTTTCATGAGTATGAAGGAAAATGGCTCTGCAAAACTTGGCTCCACATTTAAATTTAAATTCAGCAGGTGGAAAAATTGAAAATAATAAAGCTATATGGTAAAAAAGAATACCTTGCAATAAATACAGAGAAAAAAAATCCAAAATCAAACCTTTAGAAAACTCTTAACCAATCTTAAACTGGCACAGAAATAGTAGCAAAGTGCATTATGTGAGGAGAAACCATAACGGAGCTGGGG
Source organism: Falco biarmicus (assembly GCF_023638135.1). Lineage (NCBI taxonomy): Eukaryota > Metazoa > Chordata > Aves > Falconiformes > Falconidae > Falco > Falco biarmicus. The sequence continues at coordinate 14,733,184 of NC_079302.1, forward strand.
GACAAATGTGAGAACTGCAAAATCATGTGCAAGTCAAGTGCTGTTTGGCAGACTGCTGCAAAAGCCATGCATAATAACCAAATTAAACACCCAAAACAAGTTCCCAATCCATATGGGTGTTATTGTTTTTAAGGGTCTCTTTCAGGTTGGCATGACACTATCTGCAGTCATCTGAACCCTCAAAAAACTACAGGTTTTTAGACCTGCATTTTGTGCAGCTTTTTCAGTGTCGGGTATGCACAGAGGGATGCATGCTCCGAGAGAAGTGCCGAGAACACATACAAGCTGCTGCACCAGGTACCTTTTTTCCATGCACCTGAAGACAAAATAAACGTACCTTTAAAAAACAGAATTAACACAGCATGTCTAAAAAAGTGAAAGGCACAGTGGTTGCTGTTTGATCATTTTTTAGCCTTGCAAGAAGTCTCTGATATATATATATATTTTCTCTCTCTCAATTCTCAAGACCAATTCTTTTCCATTTGTCATGCATACAGCTGAAAAGACCTGTAAACAATTTATGCTGTTGCTTTATGTGGGACATTTACATCCCAGAATTTCCTTTTTTATAGTAAGCAGCCGTAACTCACATCAAGCAGTAACCATACACAAGCAGTTTAGATAAGTTATTGAATCTCAGGGATTTTTTTTGTTTATTTATGAAGTTCAATGTTTGTTTTCCATGTGAATCTGAATAAGATAAGGGCAGGTATTCACAAGTGTTTAATAAAAGATGACCCGTTTTCTTGTTTATCATGAAATTATTATTATATTGTTCAAAATAATGTTTTAAAATGCAATCTCAAGTAAGCAATTTAAAATGATTAAATTTTTCTTGTACAAATTCCAATTTTAAAATTTTGAAAAATAAGGACTGCAGAAAGTTGGTTTAGCAAAACCAGTTTTCTTTCAAAAGAAATTTTTTTCTTTTTTTCTTAAAAAATTTCCAACATAAGTGTTCCTGACCTAAAAAACAACAACATGATTAAGACTTCACAAGGGTATCTCCTGTGCTTGGAAGGATTTGCTTTTCTTAAGGATTTGGAAATTTTCAATGAGTAGGTTCTGAATAAAATAGGGAGAAAAAATTGCATGGAGACTGGTATTTGTAGCATAACTGCTATATAATTAGATCCCCATATTTTTATTTGCAAAATACCATGCAGATAAAAGGGACAAGACACTGAACAAAGTTACCAGTCATACAGAAATTACTTGACATCAAAACAACAGCAACTTAATTAAATTTAAAGCATTATTACTTCACTCTCTCTGATACACTCTGGTATGCACTATTACTCTTAATATTGTAACTTGTACCTATAAAGAGTGCTCTGGGACTGAAGTCAGGATGTTTACACAGTGTGTATTTTCAGGCTAAATGCTTTCCCTATTCCTATTTGCATAACAAGATAAAAGAAGAAAATTTTACTCATGCAGGTAGAAAGGAAACTATAAGTTATGTCTCTGCATATAATGAGGATATAGGTTATATTCACTCATGGTCACAGCTTAAAGAACTGAAGAAACCTCAATGGAAACATGTCCATTTTGAGACAGGAAAAAAATATAAATCAAAGTCCTCATTCTCCTCTTTGCTTTCTTCAATTTTGATTAATACAAATATTTACATAAAAAATAGGATCCTGTTTAGATGGTTTTGGAGCCCATATACTCCTTCTGATGTTACAACCTTATGCAGTATGCTAATTTCCACAGCAACCACTTAAGAAACACATACAGTATAAATATTATGCTGAGGATTATCTGAAATACAAAGAAACAAAAGATCCCATTTTTGTGCAAATTTGACTAGTACTGAAGCAAAAAAAAGAGAAAGAAAAGGGTATAGAATTTATGCTGTAACAGCAGTAATTTTACCTTGAACTTGAATATGCCATCTATAACCTCACACTGAACTGATATTGAATTTTCCTAAATGTTTTTGCTTTAGAAAATGCTGACTTGTCAGGAACTATGAATGCATTGATTTCCCAGATCTAGGATAAAATTTTGAAAGTCAGAGACCTTCCCCCACCCCCTCCCCGCTTATCTTCAAATATCTCCCAACAAAACTGCCCTGGGAGAAAGTCTTCACCTCTGTACTGTGTGTTTACAATCTCTTTGCTCCAAACCAAGGAAAGTCTTCCACTAAGTTATTTCTGGAATCTTGCAGTCTGGTTTTCACAAAATATAGACTGGAAAGAGTTGATACGTATGAAAAACAATTTGCTTATGACAAACTTCAAGGATCCTGGTTACTGATAAATCAAACAAGATTTTGTGGCCCTCCTTGGAAGTAGGGAGACAACTTTTGTTCCAAGTCCAGATTCAGGAAGAAATTTGACACAAACAATACCACTTCAGGCTCTGGTTTGTATTTCTTTTTGTTTCTGTGACATGGACTTAAACATGACAGATACTGAATCCTCAAGTAATTAATTCTAATCAGCCACCTGCTTTCTCTGTCTTTTTAGACATCCCATACACAGAAGGAGTTACTGAAACAGCCACTCAAGGAAACAGTTATCCTTAAACTGCATGAGCCACACACCTTGCTTACAGAGCTTCACAGTGCTTAAACCTGACAGAGAAAAAAATAAACTTTTAGTTTCAGTATTACTAGGGGACACATGCCTAAAACCTTTCAGTACATTGTTAAAAACAGGAGGTATGAAAGCTGGCACGCTGATGAGGTTTTCCTATGGTTTTATCACTTGAGATTTATTGAATTTTATGATGTCTATAAAACAGGTTTTTCCTTGGGAGATGGCATCAACTGCACAGCACTCCTCTTCAAAACCCTGTGCAACTCCCATGCAGGAGTGGATTTTCCAGTATAAACAAATAGAAACCTGCAACTTGAGTCTTCCTGCAGAAGACACTGCCAGTGTCTCATACTGGCTGTCTGATGCTGAGCTCATTGCATTCCTCCTCTCAGCAGGGACAGCACCCGTGCAATAACGTGACGAGAGCTGGAAGACCAAAACTGGCCCTGTCGTATTTTTAGTTGTTAGAGAGAGGCTTCCCCTAGGAGGCAGTTTCCTTGAGCTCAATGGCTCACGTTTTAAATAACAGAACTGAATTAATAAATGGTCCCCAGGTCTGCCTTTTCCTCTTTTCTGAACAGGAAAAGAAATGCCAGAGTAGATAGCTTCAAATGAAAAGGAAAAGAGGCTGCAAAACATAAATACATCCTAACATTTTCTTGCTGCTGTTCCTTCTCAGTCAAAAATATCAACATTAGACTCCTAGCACATTGCAAACATAAATCAATGCTATGACATACTGTTTTTGCTATCAAAGATGCAATTTTAATTAGTAGTATATAAATATAATTAATTTTCAGATTCCACTTTTTCTTCAGATATCCTGTTGCCATTTCTAGCCTTCCATAAGCCATTTTGCTGCAGCTTATGAAGGACAGGGAGTCTGTGCAGCTCCCAGGCTAACAGAAGACACTGAAAGACAGGGGAAAATAAATATCTAAAGTGATATGCACATAGGCAGGACTAACTTCCTTCTCTTACAGAAAACAGAAAAGATAGAGAGGTTCCACATAGGAAAACCTCTGTGAAAAGTAGTTTGGCACTTTGCTCCTGTCTAGGAGCTAGATAGGCAATAAACCACTTCCTTATGTTTTAACACCAGGCAGCAGCAGCTCGAGTCTCAAAATCCACAGTTTTTGGAATCCTCTCTAGCTGCTGGTGAAATCAGAGTGCTTCCAGGCATGGAGATTACCCATGCTGCAGCACAGCACACACCTGGACCCAGTCCTGAGCACAGTAACTGCTGCCTGTACAGCACTGTTGGTGTGAGAACACATCCCCGAGAGAGAGAGCACTCACCAGAACGGTGTTGAAGTTTGCAGAGTGACAGAATCAGTTTGTTTTCTCTAACAGTGAGAGGTTTGAATACTCTCATATAAAAAAATCAATAGGCTCCCAACAAAACTAAACAACATCCCAAACCCAGAAAGAAACAGCAAAAGCAGAGGTTACCAACTCTGGAATGACGCTCAAGGGTTGGTAATAGTTCTGCAGTTCATGAAAGATTCCCCTATTGCTAAGAGATTAATAAGGGAGTTGAACTCTCTATTTAGATTTTAGGCACTTTTTGACCTTGCCTCCAATTTCTCCCTAAAGAAATTTTCCAGAACTGGCTTCTACACCTCTTCCTACAGTCCCTCCCAGTCTCACACCCTTCTCGTCCCAAATTTAAACAGTACATCTTTCTCTTCACTCAGTATAAGCCACTACCTAGCCTGAACATGGTTACTGCTCTACTATCTTTCTCATTCACCAAATGATTTTGTGGATTCCCAAGATCATCACCGTCTGTCTGACATTCCAGCCTCTGACACAAGCAAATTTTCAGACCCCTTACATCTCCACTATGTCTAATTTCTTTTCTATAACAACACCTTTGAGACAGTCTATCTCTTCTTCTTTGCTTGCAAAATGCTTATGATGCTCATATTTCCTATCCCAAGTTCTGCAGCATCCTATTCCCTGAGAATCACAATTTGATCTGATTTTTAATGTGGCATTTGAGGGGGAAAAAAAAGAAAAGAAAAAAAAGGGGTACTTAGAACATTTCTTTATCGCTTACTGACTTACTGTCCTTAACATTCTTGCCCTGTTCTTCACCGCCATTCATTCACTCTCCTGCCTTTCCCTGAAATGCAATGTTGCATCACCCAGGGCCTCTCTGGCTGCCTCTGTGCCTAGGCTGTAATGCCATGCAGACTGGCTCCTACTGCTGGTCTGGGGCCAGTCACCGCCTCTCAAACATGACAGGCTCAGAGGCTCTGTCATACTTGCAGGGCTGAAGATATGTCCTGCACAGGCAATTTGAAAGACACTGAGGGCAATTAAGAGATCAAGGTGTGAAGGTAAAAAAACCCAAAAGGCTCCAGACTTGTGGCATTTAGTTTGGTTCTTAAAATTAGCAAGTACAGCTGGGTGCTTTGGACAAATGGCTATTTTCAGGTATTACAAATGACAGAAAATTTTATGCTGTGTGTTTGCACTGGGTTTCGACAAGTTTATTGTTTTTGTGTTTTACGAGGCTAAGATACTGTGGAGCTTCACATTCAAGATATTTCATCATAAACCAAAGTAACTAAAACTGCAAAGCAAGTAAAGAAAAAAGTAGGTAATGCTAAGCTTGAATATATTAAAAATGGAAACTGTTATAGTTACCAATTAACATTTAGATTGCCTGTACAAAGGCACGCCATAAATTCCCACACCTCAGGTATAATAATTCCTTTTAATATCTCATTGCATCACTGCCAAACTACTGTCTCTTTGCTGTGTACCATTTCAAGGAACATTTGTGCACTCTTTGGTTTCCAGAAAGTATTGGTGCACATGAATGACATCAGCCAACATATTTCTCCTTGTAATCCAGCTAACCCACAATTAGTTTCTTGCCACAGAACCTGCAGAGGCAGCTACAATTCTTCTAAGCATTATTCAAAAAGAAAGGTACCAATTTAATGGCACTGAGTAAATGCAATGTTGTTAACGGAAAGAGGTAATTTCCTACATTTCTATCACTAAGTTCTGCATAATGCACCCATAAATTTCATCTGCAGCCTGCACTGAAAACAGAATTTGGCTTTGCCTATACACTATGTTCTGAGCTCATTAGACCTATGAGTGAATATCTGAGAAGTTTTTCCACTGTTTTGTTTGTGTTTCTATTAGTTTTTTGGCATTGTAACGGAAGCGCTATTCTGAGCAATTTTTAGTTACAGCTTCAAAATAACTGGACTTTCACGTCATGGAGTTTCTTGGTAGAACGGTTACCATAAAACTTCTCACTGTGGTTTAAAAGATAAATAATTTGAAAAAGGGTTATCTTGTTAGCAATAAGCAAACAAACTTTACAAAACAGTGTAAACCCAAGAGGTATTTGACACATATATACAGACAATTTTATTATTAAATACAAAAACCAAACTGGCGAAAACATGAGGAATTCCAATTAGGAACAAATTAATCCCTTTGGATCTGCATGTTCACAAGTAACTCAATGGGCTGCAAACATCCCTGTGCTGTACTCTGTTGTTCCAACTACCTGTGGAAGTGATCTTCAACAAAAGGAGGAGCCAGTCTGCTCAAAGTTCAGTTTCTGGAAAAAGTCTTAAAAGACAGGAACCAACCAGAAAAAAAAAAAATATCCAGAAGAGAGCAAAAGATGAGCAGCCTGAAAACATGAATCACAAGGAAACAATGAAAGAGCTGAACACAGAAAGCAGCAAACAGAAGAGATGAGTATTATGCTTTGCATAAATAAAGGATTGCTGCAGAAAAGAAGGGAAAAAAACCTTTTCTAAGACCACTAAGGCAGAGAAAATCAAACCAGTGCAAATACGACTTATATTCTGCACTAGGAAGCTGCAAGGACAGTGAAGCATTGGAATAGATGGGCTGGGAGGTTTCAGAGTTAGAAGTTTTTAAGAAAACATTATGTAAATATCTGTTAAAGATTACCTCTGGTTATTGCTCCTGACTTCAGGTGAGATAACCACTTCAGGCCTCTTCCAACTTTGTATTACATGATGAATGGGAAATTATGTCGGGAAGCAATTCAGCCCTCAGCTGAACCTAACCTTGTAGGTGGCATGGCTGCCATGGTGCAATTTGCTCCAAATGTCTGTCTTAAGCCTCATTACTCTGTCCATTTGCTTGCTGCCAGAGAAGCTAAGATGACCCTACTCAGACCTGAGAAAGCAGACATCTGATGCAGGAAGCTCAGATATAAAGTATGATGAGAGTTTAATCAGAAAACCTGCCCAAGATTCTGCAGCAATTAAACACTACCAGAAATCATCTTCAATGCAATAACCCAGCTCATTACAGAAACTGAAGTAGGTTTTCTAAGGATGCCTGTAAGGCAAACACCAAAAGACAAAAAATGGAAAGCATGCAAAACCAAAATCTAAAATACCTTAAACATCAATCCTAGACATTTTGGAATTAGTCTCTGCTATTGAAGAACTCACAAAAATAAAACAAAGAAAATAAGAACCTAATGTTACCTCTGTAATAGTAATTCAAAGAGATCAAATTTTGGAGAGAAATTCAAATAAGCTGGCAGACAGGAAGAGTGCGACACAGTGCATTTCAACCTGGTCTCTCATAGCATGCAAAAATGAGTTTTAGCCAAGTCTTTTATAAGGTTAGCTTTTCTATTTCCACACCAATACTCTGCATCATCGCTTTCCCAGCTATGTGCAGTCTTGGCATTCATTCAGACATTTTGACATTCAAACATTAAGAATGAAACCCATCACTACTCAGTCTAGCCAGCATCATATAAAGCAATCATCCCTTCCCATCTTGAACATAAAAACATCAGACTTATGGACTCATACTTTTTGTTAGCACTGAATATTTGCAATATGAGAATATTCCCTATTATTTTTGTGGTCCTTGGAACAGGACAGGTACTTTGCATGTAAATATATATGTGTGTATGCATGCAAATGGACAAAATATACTCAAGAAACAAAATTCAAAAGTGGAAAAGAGTCTAGAAAAACCACATTACTTGTAAGTAGCTGAAAGAGTCTATCATTCTTGCATAATAAGTTTTCCAGAGCTGTAAGTTACCCTTGACGTAAGCAGAGAATTTAATGGACAGCATCAGCAAGGGAAAGTCACACGAGGACAGGGTATAATGAAGTGTTTGGTTTTTTGTTTGGTGGGGTTTTTTTCTTTTTGTTTGTTGGTTTTGGGTTTTAATTAAACCATTCACATATAAGGAGGTTCATTTGATTTGTGGTCTCCTCACTTCTCTATGAAAGAGTTACTTAGGTCCCTCTGGTATCTTCCCCACAACAAGAAACGTGGCAATCAATGTTAAAGGCTTTGTGGAGAGGAGACCAACCCAATGCTATGGAAAGCAAAGTTCAAAAGACTTAGAAATAGAAAACAGTACAGGCAGTTGCCAATAGTCATTCCAGTTTAAAAAAAAAATATTCAATTACAGTTTCCAAAACCCTGGGAAAGTTGGGCACCTCCTTGGTGAATTCACTGAATGTTGTAATTTTTTGCTTAAGAATCATCTGCTTGAAAGATCTCAGGCAAAGGTCAACTGTTTCCATATCAATGACTGGCTTAAAATCAAGAATAAAATATTAAGTTATCAGCTACATCTGCATAACCAATTCCTAATATTATTCAGCTTCATATTCACTTCATCAGCTTCACTAGAGTTGCTCTTACTGATGTAAGCAAGATTAAAATCGGACACAAAAAATTTAGGCTAGCTTTGGTTCCAGTTCAGAGCTTTGCTTTTCAAAACATATGTTCCATTTTTTGTCAATAATTATAGTAGGTTTTACAGCAGATAGTTATTGTAACTAATTTGTACTTACATGAATAATTATGAATGAGAAGAATGCTAGTTTATGGTATTCTCTCACATCTGGAGAAGACCAGAAGACAACAGCAGCTGTCTGGATGCTGTCATGAATTTGTTGCTATTTATTCACTGAATACTTATTCTTTTGTCTCCTGATGATAAATGGTCTAATGAAACCTCATACATTTCCTATCAACTTGCGTCATTGGTTTAGTGAATTATTGAAAAGGCAAATCACATTCACTTGACAAAGATAGTAAACAAAATAACTACTCAATACACATTAATAACTTCATATTAATCAATATGCATAAGCTACCTATTACAGAAAGCTTGCTCTTTTTTCCTTTTTTTTTCCTTCTCATTCCTCCATAAGTTCACATGTAATCAATTACTACTTCTAGCCTGCCTGAAATAACTTTGGGGCAAAATCATTAGGACAAAACAATTGCTTAGGTGGCCCCCCAGGCTCCCGCTCTCCCCAAGCCCCAGCATATTGGCACTTCTAAGACAATATTTGATAGTCTCTATTTTAAAATCTAAGATGATAATGGGCTGCAATAATCAAGCACCTTTCTGGCTTTATTTTTTTCAGTATTATTTCTTGGGCATTTTAATATAATTTTTAGTCATTTTTCTCTTGGTAGAAGAATAGGAAGAATGGAGAAAATGCTGCCTCAAAACCTTGATTTATAATAAACAAGATCTACTACACAAAGCATTTTTACCACACACACAACTACACTTAAAAAAGAATAGGTTAGATTTGGGTTTATTTCCACGTTTAAAGGTAATCAACACCACCACCACAAAAAACCCCACACTGCATTTTGAACTTTCAGCAGAGAAAATAAGCAATAACTTTGAATTACACAAGTTTCAAACAATTAAGCTGTACGAACAATAGGTAATGCTTTTCGAAACACTTCAGAAAATTGCTATTATTGAGCTTGCAGTCTTTGAGTCTGTAATTCAAACACTACAATTCCAACCACACAGCTCAGGTCAAAAAGTAACAAATCAAGCTGACAGAAAGCAAGCTGATGAATTATTACATGATTTTACAACACAGACACAGACAGACAAGAATAGAAGCTAGTATACAATGAAATACGTCTGTGCTACTGTTGCTGATGTAAATATCAGCTTTTATTGCCGTTACCATCTTTCACAGGTTACAGTACTCTCACATATTTAACTAATCAGGATTTCTAGCCCTCAACCTCTTTCCTGCATTCAGCATATGAGGCACTAGCATCAATTTACTGCCCATGAGAAGTATGCAAGAAACAACCAAAACAACCATAAAAAAAAAATTTTAAAAATCACTAAACTATCCTATAAAGTGAATTGCATTGTGCAAAACCAGAAAGAGTAGGCTAGGGCTTTAAAAGTTGACTCCAGTTAAAGGCACATTGGAGAAACTTTCCCATTTTACCATTACAAATACAGCAATGTTTGTATGCAGATTTTACAGTCCTGCATTTCAGGGTACTTAAAAGAAACAAGATTACCCAAGCAAACAAAAGATTGGATTGAAAACAGAGGAACTGCTGTATGTATTTTAATTTTTTTTAAAATAAGTACATACAGTACTATTGCAGTACTATTTAAAGAGTGAGGCCAAGTACTGATCTTAAATTAAAGCCTTAGAAATTGTTAAAAGCTTCATATCTCTTTCTGATTTCCACAGCAGCCCAAAGATCTGGCCAGTCCAACAAGGGCTCTGGGGAGATTTTTCCCACCTGTGCCTTCTTCGCCAAGGATTACACAGGCAGGAGGCATGTCCCAAACAACACAGCATCACCGGGCTGTGGTACCCAGCCTCCATCACTAGCTATGCACTCTCCAGTTTCCACCACAATGCCCATCACCCCCGGTAGCCCTCTCCCATCCCCTCACAGTTTTCATCCACCTGTTTTGAATGCGGATGCTCAGGAGGCAGTGACTAGTAACAGTGGCACCTGGTCTGCTGCATCCCTGACACATGATTCTCTAACTCAGTCTTAAAAACTTCCAGACAGGTAAAGGCTCCGCTCTATCTTAGGGAATCTTTCCTGGTGCACCACAGTTAAGCCTATGTTATCTATTGTGTCTAAAGAAAGGAGACAGAAATTCATCCCTCCTCTGTGTAATCACTTTGGCATACTTACAAGAATTCACGAATCTACAAAGAGCAAAGTGAGGGGGCAGAACTGTAACTCTCAGTGTTTCTTTGTCAATTGTTTTTTCAGACTTCTGATGATTTCTGTGACTCTCCCCTGGATTCTGTCCATTCAGACTCCAAATTTCCTGTGGTGTTACATCATGCTTGCTCTGAGTCTCCAAACAGCACACTTTCTATCATCACGTTTCCACTTGTTTGTATTATTCCATCATGCAATTCTTCTAAGTCATCACATGCAAATGAGGGCTTAAGTTTCTCAGTAAACAAACTGGACAAATATAGACTTACCACTAAAAAAGACAAGTGTTCAGACCTTATCTTTTTCATCCTGAGAGAAACTGTCAGACAACCAGAATTTCTAGCATAATATAACAAAACCACAGGGGAAACTGAAGGACTAACACACATGAAACACACAGGGTTAAAACTGAGCTAGGATATAAAATTCTCTTAACTCTAGCTTGTATGAAACAGCAGTTGGGCCCAGAGATGCTATACATTTCCAGCAAATATTAAGCAAGTCAACAAAATTGAAGCCTTGTGAAACTAGCATGAACAGACACTTAACCTTATAATTTCCTCTATATTTAGACATTTGCAAGAAATTGTTACACCCTGACTCAGGATTAATGCTGAACATCAAATACGTCGAATTCACAGAGTGCAATAGAAAGGTTTTTGCTTCTGTTTTAGAATTACTGTCCAAGCTGCAAGGTAGGCTGATGTAAAACAGTTTCTCTGGAAGGTCTGAGGCTAATAGTATGTTATTGCTCCCTACTGTGTTTACTGTAGCATTAGAAAAGAATATGTACTTATTACTTAAAAACAGCTTCAACCTCTATCATCTTGTCTGCATGACAGAATCCTTTAGAAATACACCCATCTATGCAGAAACTCTAAAATGACATTCAATTCACTTTCTCTCCTCCACATTAAGGCATTATATGTGTCTTTCAATTTACTTGTACTACTGTCCTCTGCTTCATTAGCATGTCACAACAATTTCAGAAGCAAAATTCTTGTCACAGTGTGCAAAGGCAGAAGAATCTGTGTAAGAACATTTTGAGTTACAATAAACAAAAGCACTGAAGCAAACTGAATACCCGGAACAGAGCAGCCATCGGTGCTACTATCGCCAGATGCTGAGAAAGCCATTGCACAAAGCAGCATCTTCCACCCCAGCAGGTCACAGCAGCACACAGCTGATCAATCATTGTTTTTAATCTCATTACCACCCCAGGGTTTTCTTCTTTTCCTTGAAACAAGTTTTCTTGCCCTTTGGTAGCTTAGGTAGCCACAAAAGTGACTAACATTAAATGACATCATTTGTCTCCTCTATACTCATCTACACATACACTTTGAGATAGTTCAAATTAAAGATGATGTTTAATCTGCCATGAAGTTACATATATGCCTGCTGCTAGTACTCATTAAAAACTTGATATCTGATCGCCTTCCAATGAAGAACAGATAAACCAGAAAATGTTCAGTTCTTAAAGCTGCACTTGCAAAGGAGGTAAGCGCAACACAGCATCCAAGTTTAGGCTAATGGTGTGCTTTTAGAATGAATATATAGAGCACATATCTAGTCACTGCAAATACAGTATTCCAGCACATTGCTTTGGAAATAAGTCTCAGGATAATACACCAGCCTGACAAATGAACATTTAAAGATTCAAATCTCAGGGTCCCAAATCAGTTCAGCTATTTTAAATCATTGCTGTAAATATTGAATATTAAATGAGAAAACAAGTCCTAATTTAAGAAAAAAAGCACTACTACTTTCCTTAGGGCTGTTTTATTTATTAATCAAAAATATCTTGTGAGGTCTATGACAGCTCTCTGTAAAGATCTTAAATTTTACTGCAAGTGGTAAGGTAACCTATCACCTCTTCCCACACATGATTCACCTCTTTCAAAAGCAGAAAACAGGCACAGAAATGAAGCTCTCAACTTTTTTGGTTTGCACAACCAGCTGGAATCACTGCTGGCAGGGCCTGCCCAGAGCTTCAACCTACGAGAAGAGTACTTGCACTAGTTACCACTCCTCTCTTAGCCCAGGTGCTAGTTTGACAAAGTTTCAACAGTTTTATCATGCAAGGAAAACCACATCTACAGTAGAAAGAAACCCAATCTCCAGGCAGGAGACAAGAGTTTTTTTGATTTTTTAATTTTTTTTTTTTTTAAAGCTGGTGCATTATTACCACAGATTTTAAAAGGATATACATCCTCAAGAGCTGGCAGCAGCAGACAAACAGCTGCCCTGCTCGTCTCCCTTTCCTGGACTGAGTTACAAAAAAAATCAGCTCCTTGGGAGACTTCCAGTTAGTAACATAGGCCTTGGAAACATGCAGATGGGAGCATTCCCCTTCAAGCCCTTTGGGAACAACCTCCTCATTAGATAACCCAATACTATTTAACTTGTGGTATATCACACGTGCTAACTCCTCTCCTTACATAAAGATTCATACATCACAAGCAAACCATCCAACCATCATGACTCCAAACACTTGCACAAGTGGAAAGATCCCTTCCTAACATTATCCATCCTTTCCCCAACACAGCTTCTTTAGATTCTTGGTTAAATGATGCTCAGAGCGCATGTTCCAGGCTGTTTCCTGCCCTGTTGCCTCCTGATATGGCAGAGCTGGGGCTGGTTGCTGCCCTGTGAAATCTCTCACACACCTGCTCACGTGCCCAAATGTTTCTACTTCCAAATGGATTTCATACATCCATAGGCTTTTTTTTTTTTTTTCTTCAATAGATGTTTAAAGCCTTGGAATGGGGTGCTATCATATGAGGAAAAATCCTATTGATCTGGTTCTCTTCCATTAGCCACTAACCTCCCATTTTTTTCAAGATAAAAAGCTGAGGCCACATTGTAAGGTGCTGATTATGGCTTTTCATTTGAGCTGAACAATAAGTATTTGAACTGGACTTTTAAAAACCCAATATTAGAAGTTTTTTGCAGCATAAAGAAATTGTGGCATAAACAGTGACATGCAGGATGAATGTAATCTCTCTCCTGGGGCAGGGCAAATGCAAAGAGGATTTTTGTATTTTTATATATTCTTGCTGTATGTGTACAAGAGAATTGCACCAGAATAAGTATTTACCATTCAGAGAACATACTATAAACAAACAGCACCCTGAATGAAGGGGAGTACTGTTGTGAAATATTATATGGATGACAAAAATAACATCTTTAGCTACAAATTTTCAAGAACTTCTTACTGTGTTTTATCAAACCCCTCTGCAGATGAGATTTGAAATTTGAATCCAAGTTGCAACATTTAATTACTAAATAAATCTTGGTCTATAATCTTCTGAGCCGATTTTAATAATTGAAGAATTTCCTCCCACAAATCCTTCCAAAGGAAAAAACTCATATCGCTTAATATAACTGTGTGGCTTTCTGAGTCCTATAACATGGACGTACAAAATGTAACTGTAAAACATTACTGTAACTCTGGAACACCTTAAGTTTATTTATTATTCATATTCCTGTGACATTCTTTTGTTGCCTATCTTGCTGCACAGTTGTCCTGATGTGGTCACGCAGCTCTGGAGAGGCTTGACAGTTTTAAGTAGGGTTAGGCTTGAATTAAATCCCCAGATTTTACCACTTCCATCTCTAAATATCAAAGTTTGACTATTAGTACAGAGCTGAATTTGGGTTTAAGCCTCATGGACAGTATCTGAGACTTTAAAGAAAATGAAATTCTAAACAAGGGAATAATTTTATAGGTAAAGATCAAGCTTAGCTTTTCAACATGGACAAGCCAAGACTAATCTATCAGAGGATATTTTGCTAGAACATGACCAAAATATTGCTGCTAGACTGGTTTTATCCTTCTTAATTAAGCCTAAATTTTGGATTAGATTTATTCCAAGGCACGTAAACAGAAAACACCTAGGTATGATAAAAGCTAAGCTATACTAAGCTAAGCCAGTTGGTTCCATTTTCTGAAAAACTGATTTCCCTAGAATATGCTTACACACAGTCAGTCTGCTGCTACTGTCAACTATGTTACTGCATTTTAGATAAAAATATATCCCGTTTTACTTCAAATCTGTAGAAGTCAGTGAATGATAGTTAATTGCTCAGTCATGTAGTGCATACAGCTGGAGACCAAATAATGTCTGTTCCAGTTTCCCAAGCTTCTTTGAAGTATGTTCTCATGGGTCCTTCTGTAATTCCCTCCACTCTATCCCTTAGCCAGACATACATCTCCCTCTGTCTCCTGAACCAATTTGTTCTATTTTTGTTACCACTTTAGATTTAAGGTAATGATGAGACTTTTGTCCTTGGTCTCCAGACAGCTGAAAATCTGGGTCTGGATTCTTTCATCTGTTTCATGCATGCTAATGAGCCTGTGCTGAGCCCCACTGCTTTCTGATAGGGTCCTAATGAAAGCAAGTTTTTATATGTACATAACCAATTGCAAAAATCAGCATCCATGTTTTCAGCATACAAGTATCTTCAATATTTATGAAGCACAAATGTCTCTTTTAATATCAAGATGACCAATACGAGTTCCTCATTTTAATCGAAACATTCCCACATGTGTTAAACACTTCAAAGTGCTTACAGAGTACCAGGTACAGTGTATTTTCATTTATTTCTGTTTGCTAGTCTAAAGACTATTTTTACATTAGAAGACCGTCAATAGAAGCATAGACTTGCTAGGAATTTAATGCAGATGCACAAAGGGTATTTTTAGTGCCCTTTTAAATGGTATATTCTGGAAACCTAAAAGGCTAATATTCTACAATTTTTCTTCAGGTACTTTCCAGAAATCCCACTATTCAAAACTATTCCTCACTATGTAAATATTCCTATTAGGAATAAGACTTGAGAATTCATATGCTTCAGGCTCTCTGACAACAAAATTTCCATTTCAATAAAAAAAACAACCACCACCCACCATCAAACCACAAAGCCAGCTAAAAGAAGAAAATTTACATTTTTTTTCCCCTCCATGGCAATGCAAATCTCTAGATAGGACATCAGTGTTTATAGTTGAAAATCCATTTTTAAGTCTCATATTTTCTTTGCAAAAACTGAAATAAGCTACTAGAGTCAGATGTCTGCAGTGTGGTACAATGAAGGTTAATTGTGAATTGTTTTATTTGTATCTTACAATTGTCTTCTAGGTTAGCTTATTGAATAAAAGATTAGCTGGAAAGTTTATTAATAGTCTTGAGGCATCAGTTCAAAATGAGAGAGGAGACTGCTTGAATTTGGACACTACAGTTATGCACTAGCAGTACTATACATTGGCTAAGAGACAGACATAATCTATGTTTCAAAATAAACCAGTTGTCATCAAATCCTTTTCCCGTGAGTCTCACACAGCAGCATTAAGGCAACAGAGAACGCTGTATGCAGCACAGATGAGGCTGATTCCAACTTCACACATTGCAAGTGGGTTATCTCTGTGTGTGATTTATCCTCATAACATGATAGAGGTGAGTTTGCCTCTTCTGTTTTAACTAAGAATCTTAAAATAACTTCAGCAGGAAGGGACCTGTAGGGGCTGCTTGAAGGAGGGCTAGCTTTGAAATCAATCAGACAAGGGTCTTGTCCAGTCCCCCAAAGAATGTGGGAGACTGCACACTTTTGGGAGCCCCGTCCCTGTGTTTAGCCATCCTCAGTGTGAAGAACATTTTCCTAATTATCTATTTGAAATTGCCCTTACTGAGACTTTTGTCTTTTGTCCTGTGCTTTTACAATGCATGTGAGAGAAGTCTTGTTCCACCTTCTCTCTAGCCCCTCATTTGCCCCTCTGTGAGAGGCAGAATTGCTTCCCTTCAAATGATACTTTCATAATTAAAAAGATATTTGCCTTTTAAAGCTAATAGATTAAAAGCCTAATTAAGGAAATCCTTGACAGACTGCAACAGTTACTTGGGGTAATGATACATGCACACATGCCCCACCCCCTCAAAAAAAAAAAATCCCAGAGCAAGGCAAAATTCAAATACATTGGGACACGGATGCTCTAGCTATCAATAACTTGGTCTATACTGGTAGCAGATGCTCTTAAAAACCACCAAAGCTAACAAAGGCCACAGAGCAGCAGAGGTTTAAAGGTAAACTTTAAAGGTAAACTGTACTGTTATTTAGTGCACTAAGGTGTACGCTAATCTATTACATCATTACATGGGAAAACTGCAACAGAGAAAATAAGTTAATTCTTTGTGAGAGAATATGTCTCACTGTTGCCTCACAATTGGTAATAATACTGGTGCTCTCTGAAAAAATTATTAGCACTCCAGAATTATTCAGACATAGCGGACATATGCACCAGCAGTCATAGCTTCATTACTATTTAAGTTATTACAAAGCAAAACCTTTTAATTCAAGTAGCCAAAACCCAAAACCAAGGTAAAAAACAGTGCAGAGTTTCTTTATGATTACTATTTCATAGCATTAATTTATCTGTCACTTAAATTACAGAAAGGGAACTCACCCCTCTCTTTCCAATAGCAGACTTGTCAGCCAGCAAACTCACAGCTGAAGGTCTTTATCTCAGAGAGGCTAAAAGACTAAAAAATTATTTGCCATTTAACTATAACCTAATTCCAAATGAATTGTGCTTGTGTAGCATTTCCTAACAGTTTATGCAAGCACAGGCCAGCTGAGAACAAACAAGGCATGAGCTGCATATGATTCCAGATTCCTAATTAACCATACATACTACAACAAGCAGCATCACTGCACTAAACAAGTTAACATGCAAATTATTCTTCTATCAAGCCAGAGCTACAGAGACAACAGAATTTGGAAGCACAGCAGAAGAACCAAGACTCTGGTTTTAAATCCCCTTCGTAATTAGATAATCCAATTTGTTTTCTTAAACATTTGTATAATAACAGCACATAAATGCTAGAACCAGTCTGTTGCTTTTGGCATTGTACAAATAAAAGAATAAATGGTAAAGGTTTTGTGCTTATAAAGAAGTAAATGTCTATTCCCACAATCTATGCTTTATATATTCAGATATCAGGTGTGCTTTTCACATAACGAGACCTGCCTCTGAACTGAACATGAAAAATATTCTAAAAATATTTTGCCAGCTATACACATTTATACTCTACAGTTCAATACAAACTGTTTAAAAAGTCACCAACAGCAGTCCTTCTGGAAGAAAGGGAACAAATAGGAATTGCTACACTTAGTGGAAGTATGTAATAATTTAGAATAGCTCGTGAAAAACATTGTGTCTTCCTGAAATCAAACCTGTACACACTGCTCTGCATGCAGAAAACCAGAATGCCATAGCATATCATGAAAATGGATCCTAAACCACAGTCCTCCTACCTCAAAGGCAGAGCTGCAGGCTATATCTGGATTAACAGGAAAAACTAAGTAGGATTTAATTATTCCCTTTGCTGGGATGACAAGAATGGCTGCAGGGGACAAGGGCAGGGAAAGAGGCAACAGTCTTCAGCAATCTGCATCCCACAGTGGTATGTAGACCTTATAACCTTCAGCTTGAGCTACTCCCTCATACCCAGATCAACAATACAAACTAATTCAGCACCAGGAAGTAACTGGTGATGCTACAGGAGAGGTCATATCCACCTAGCTGAATGAAAACCTGCATGGAAAGATTTATACAAGTTTTGCAATACAACAGGGAGGGAACAGCAAAGATCTGACACTCTGTATGTCAGTACTGAGCAACAGCAGGTAAGTCCTACAGAAACAGAGGGCAGTCAGAAATCATGCTTAAGTTCTTTAATGTTTGGGTTATTCTTTCTTCAAGGGGAAAACATAACTACAAAAAAAGGGACATGCAACTACACTGCAACATTAAAAGTTCTGCTGGTAAAACAAAGAAATCTAGATGGCATAGTTAGGACCACTTTTTTTCTATTATTCACACGATTATTCTAAGAAACCCCAAAACTTCCACTTATCATTAATGAAATCCAAATACAACCCAAGACATAGAGTTCTACTAGGGATACAGATGAGTAACATAAATACAATAAGCATTTTGGGTCTCATCTATCAGCCTAAACTTCCGTCTACACCCTTAAGTCTGGTGGTCCCTCTTGGCTGGAAGGAGTGGGTGGCCTCTAGGCCATCAAAAAACCTAAGTACTCACTGACTGCACATGCCTGCTTCTGCTTATCTTTTTTTTTTCCTGGGCTGCAGGGACTCCTTACAAGGTGGCATGAGCACTGAACAGTTATGGCTGGGTACTGAAGGCCCACAGGTCTAATTCCAATTCACTGCAGTTCAAAGCAGAAGAATGACACAAGAAGTTTGCACTGTGGCCAGTTCTGCCCTTATTAAAATTTCCAGTGATGAGAAGCAGCCAGATGCAAGATAATTCAGATAGCTGTGTGAAAATATTGTATGAGATCTTGTACAAAAGCCACATGTACTTGTGACAGACACAGGCCATTTCTGCATTACTGACTAAACTGGTCTGAAATACTGCAGTGGAGAAGTTATGCCAGCCCTTTACAGGGTTCTGAAACTAGAAGATATGTGAATTATGGACAGAAAAAACACCACCACCAAAAATCAGTGACCACTGATTACTTACCATAATCATATCTTATTTGAGCCATTTTGGAGCAAGGTGGGTATTCCCTCCACTTAAGGAACATGTTTTTGTAAAAGCTATTAACTATTAGCAATCCAGAAACTGTGGGCAGGACAAACAAGCTAATCAATAATGGGTGCCCTTTTAGGAGTTACACCATGCAGATCACTTCTCAAGAGAGACCTGGTTCACACTGAGAAAGAACTAGAAATTGGGGAATAAGGTCATAGTCTGAAACTTACTACCATGCTAAGAAAACCCAAGCACTTTAATCCTCTCATGATGGGGATGCAGCAAGTGCCCAGCAAAAGCCTGGGGAGGCAAATGCTAACTTCTACCAGCTGGCAGTAAGTCAAGGCATCATGACCTGTACTTTATAAGTTATTGCTGAGGAGCTCCCAGATGAGCTACATTAATAAAGCTGTAGCCTAATTAAACCACATCCTTCACATCTCATCCTCCCATGTGTCTGGGAGGATCAATGCAAACCAAGGCAACCCAAGTGGGAATCATTAAATGCATCTGTGAGCCATGCCAGATCAACAAACAATTAGACACACAATGTGCCAATCAGTACAACAAACCAGCCTTATGGTTATGATTCTATCAGCTTAGCTTTCCTCAAGTGTAATTCCAATTAATTATAAAACATTTATACACAAACAGTGGCATCTCTAACTATCTACTTTAAACACTATTAACAGTGTCAATAGTCTAATTTCTGTAAGTAAACAACATAGCCTCGCTCTTGCCAGGAAAGTCTTACCCTACTGAAACTTTCTGTGCCATTCAGCAAGTATATAATTATGTTGATATAGGAGTAACCCCTGAGGAGGTGAAGGGGAAATATGTTAAACATATTAACCAGGATAAAAAGGTTCCCCCCAAAACAGTGATTAATTTCAATAAATACCAAAAAGAGAGACTCATAGAATCATAGAGTGGTTTGGGTTGGAAGGGACCTTAAAGATCAGCTAGCTCCAAACCCCTGCCATGGACAGGGACACCTTCCACTAGACCAGGTTGCTCGAAGCCCCATCCAAACTGGCCTTGAACACTGCCAGGCACGGGAAACCTGTTCCAGTGCCTCACCACGCTCACAGTAAAGAATTTCTTCCTCATATCTAATGTAAATCTACCCTCTTATAGTTTAAAACCATTGCCCCTTGTCCTATCACTACAGGACCTACTAAAAAGTCTGTCCCCATCTTATAAGCCACTGTTAGGTACTGGCAGGCTGCTGTAAGGTCTCCTCGGAGCCTTCTCTTCTCCAGGCTGAACAACCCCAACTCTCTCAGCGTGTCCTCATAGGAGCGGTGCTCCAGCTCTCTGATCATCTTCGTGGACCTCCTCTGGACTCTCTCCAACAGGTCCATGTCCTTCTTATGTTGGGGGACCCAGAGATGAAGGAAGTACGCCAGCTGGGGTCTCATGAGAGTGGAATAGAGGGTGAGAATCACCTCCCTTGACCTGCCAGTCATGCTTCTTTTGATGCAGCCCAGGATACAGTTGGCATTCTGGGCTGTAAGCACACATTATTGGGCCATATTGAGCTTTTCATCCTTCTCCTCCAGGCTGCTCTCAATCCATCCTCTGCCCAGCCTGTGTTGATACTGGGGGTTGCCTTTACCTGTGTGCAGGATCTTGCACTTGCCCTTGTTGAACTTCATGAGGTTCACATGAGCCCATCTCTGAAGCCTATCAAGGCCGCTCTGGATGGCGTCCCTTCCCTCCAGTGTGTTGACCACATCAGTCAGCTTGATGTCATCAGCAAACTTACTGACTGAGGGTGCACTCAGTCCCAGCGTCCATGTCACTGACAAAGATGTTGAACAGCACTGGTCCCAGTATGGACCCCTGAGGAACACCACTCATCACTTGTCTCCACTTGGACATTTTGCCACCGACTGCAATTCTTTGAGTGTGACCATACAGCCAATTCCTTATCCACTGAGTGGATATACCTTATCCACCAAGTGGAGAATACCTCAATGATTTTTGGAAACCCACTCAACAATCGATTTAAAGTTTAAAAGACAAAATGAGAAATACACATGCTACAGCTCTTCATTCATGGAGCTCACAACTTTTTGCAAAGGTCAGTGTTGCCATTTTCTGGATTACTGCATTTCTCATAACCCAGACGGATGCAAAGTTCATGGAGTGCTACACTTGCTGGGCTGGTAGCTGGCACAAGATGACACAGCACAGCTGTGAGAGCAGAAGACCCCACACAGCTACACTTACACATTTATCTGGTAGGAAAAATGTTTCTCATAAAATAAATATTCGCGTTTAATATATAGGCAAGAAGAGCTTTTAGGAGCTTGACAAGTATTAGTAAGAATAGAATGAAGCAGTATCATCTGTATATCCTAGATGAGTCCTGCACACACATTTGCATAACGAACACAATAAGAAAGGACTTATAAAAGGCAGCCTTCACGTCACTGTCCTGTATCATATGGGGATCAAATGGCTGGTAGCCAGAAGACCAATATTTTGCTAAATGCTCTACTCTTCTTGTGTCATTTAGACACAAGCCTTGTGCTACAGCTCACGGTTAGTAAATATGGAGAACGTTTGTCCAGTTTCGTGAATGCACTGACACATTCAGAAAAAAAAAACCAAAAACAACCCCAAAAAAACCCAAACCCTACCAATTGAACTAGATAGTATAAAATAAGGTGAATTTCATTGTCGGCAATACCAAAGAAGAGACATTTATTTTTACTTGCATACTTTCTACTTTATTTACTTTTGGTTTTCCACAGTGCCTTGAAGAGTCTCCCTTGCTGGCATAGATAATTTATCAAAATATGTTTGAAAACTAGAAGCGTAATAGTAAATTCTGATTCAATCCAAGGAGTTTCAGTGGCTGGATATGGTTATTTGGTTTGCAATAATAAAATAAAATGAAATAAAATAAACTAAAAAAATAAAATCCACAGCTGATTACCTTAGTATTGCAAAAAAAAAAATAAAAATTAATCTAGATCAACTTAAGTGACTTTGGATCATATGCAAATCCACTGAATCTCAACTCGTAGAATACTAGAATAAAATTCAGTTTTCTGTTTAATCAGAAAAGCAGTCATTTCATTACAGCTATTACAGGAAGATACACTGGGATGATACAACAACAATATTCCAAGTATGAAATATTTACTTCAATTAACACTGCTTGGTAATAATAATAATAATAATAATGTATTATAAATTATGGGACTATTAACCTGAAGTTAGTATCTATTTTGGGTAAAAGGAGCTACCAAAGATAAAAATGTTACAAGTGAATGACCACAGAAATTTTTTTCAGGTTTATTTGCTATACTTAATGAAGTTCAATGAGAGTTTTCCTGTGAAAGAGGTTTGTGTCAGAAATTTATTTTGTGATTCATGGAAATTGGGTGTTTGTGTATCTGTCTTTCATGTAATTTCAGTGATTTCACATCAGAAAAAAATAATCATATGGTACAACTTTTGGACTATAAATGAGAAAACCACCCTTAGTATAGTTGGGGGCTGGAATATTTACCACCAACACAAAAAAAGCCAACAAAACCAGGTTCAAAATCTGCATGATCCTTTCCTTTTTTTTTTTTTTTTTTTTTAAATAGCTAATAAAGGGTGGATCAAATGATAGGAAGGAACGAGATGCACTCTTTCCAGGACAGTCAGTTGTGTAGCCCTCGACCATCAGTCTACAGTTGGTCTGGCAGGACAATTTTTCTACAAAACCTCCCTTCACAATGAAACCTTTAAAGAATGAGCATCAGTGCTATTTAAATCAGAAGATTTCCAAATCTCGTTACCACAGGAATGTGGAAATCTGTCCACATAGACATTTCAATGAAGTAGCATCTAATTATTTCCTCTCAGTGAATCTTTCTTAAAACAGAAACTACAAGGAAATTAAACCCCACCAGTTTTAAAACTATGGCAGGTTTATGATTGGTATCCAAATTACTTTCAGTTCCTTTTTTGAGGCTTAGCAAATTTCAGTTCCATAATAGTTGCCCTCCCATCCTTACACTTTAGGAAGGTCATACACGTTAGAACTTGCCAAATGGAACTCTTGTCCATGCTAGAAAATTGTAGCAATTTGTTTAACTTTCTGTAAAGAGGAGTATAAAAGATGCTGTATCAAAAGAAGAATAAGCATGCTGATAGAAGTCACGTACACTGAGACAACTCCTACATTAAAGTCTTTTCCTGAAGCTATCAGTATAACTATGTATCTCAGGAAAAACAAAAAAACAGGTAAACCAGCTAAGCTGATGCACAGTATTGTTAGTGTTATTGTTTACCTTAGCAGGCACAAGATGCAAACCCAAAAATTAGACTCATATCCATATGTGAGCAATGAATACAGCAAGAATAATATATCCTATAGCATGGCTACATTTATGCAATTTTTTCATTTATTTGTTACCATCATAACAATACTGTGGATACTAATGATAATCACTACATGACTGTTTGCTTCCTTCCTTCCTATTTCCTGCCCTATTTTCCTTCTCTCCCGAATTATCTAAAGCGATTAGTATGAACAAGATAAGCTTATTAAGGGCTAGAAGAACAGAAACAGAAATTGGAGGTATTTTACACACAACTGATATGAAGACGTGTGAGGAACTGTCAGCTCCATATACTGTATCACTGTCCAGATCAATTGTAAAAAGTATATAGGGAAGCGAAGATATAAACAAGTTTTTTGTTGTGAAAGCTACATTTAAATAGGTGTGCTCTGAAGGAAGAGAAACAGCAGGCTGGAAATGAAGACTGCCTGAAATTAATGGAAAACTTGCTCAGGCCTGACATATCAAGAAAATTGTTCAAGAATACTTCATGTACATGGAAACACAGCCTCAAAGCTCCTCCAAGGTGAGCAGGATTTGGGCTGAACAGTTAAGGAATGGCAACCTCTGAAGCTCATTGTAGTTACATGTTCTCAGGTTTCCTAATCAAGGATACTACTTTTAAACTTGATGTTTCAGATGATGGGAGTCTGCTTTTTAATTTTTTCTTCCTATGTCAGACTGGGAACTGCTGTTCACTAGTTTTAGACAATAAGTAATTTTGAGATGCACAGGACATTTTAATTAGGCCAGCACTGTTTTATGCGTTATATTGACTTTGCCCCTTTTTTGGCTATTAATTGATTTATTTGTCCCGGTTGAGGATATGAACTTATCATTGATTTCTACTAAGCCAAATAGTTGAAGGATGATATATATACTGCAACTTGATGTTTTTCCAGAAAACGCCACTAGGGAAGAAAGTTTCCATTTTACCTAAGTTTTCCAGGTGAAATGGCTAAACAACTGCAGCCGCAATTCTGCAAGAAACTTCAGCACTGGATTAGCCCCAGTGAGGAATGTGATTACTGCCAGCCAGGGAAGGTGCTTATGCACATCCTGTTGAATGGTAGCTTGTAAACACAATTCATCACCAGTGGCAGCTACTCGGTGTGTTAAAACAGTTACTTTTTTTTTTATTCTAAATCATTATGCATAAGATAGTGTGAATAAAGATATTTCAAATCAGATCCTCTTCTTTGGCATTTAGTAGACTCAGCAGAGATGCCAGACATCTCTTCTGTTAATACATTTAGAATAGAATATTGTGATCAGGAGAGCTGGAGAGCCCTACAGCAGCAGCGCAGACTGTGCTTTAGGATTTCTTATCCATCAAGTGATGATGGGTTTATATGCTGTGACCGAGACTTTCCATGTTCAGGCTACCACACACACGGAGCAAGCATGCTAGTGCCTGCTTTTCCTCACTGTATTTCACCATGCACTAACTTTCTTCACAGCTGGACCTTTGTGAAAATTAATGAATAGTTGCCAGAGACTTTTTAAAAAAAAAAAAAAAAAAAATTGCCCAAGTTTCATTATTGCACAACAGTCACATACTGAATGCTTGCCAGCATATTTATAAAACTTACTGTACTTGGTGGGTTTGTCTACCAGTCCTCCTCAGTGGGCTATAAACTGATATTGTAGCTCAGAAACAGGACAGCTAGAGGTTTACATGATAACACCTGCAAATCTTTCATGCAAAGCCAAAGAACTGGCTGAGATCCACTGTAAATCTGTCCTTGTAGCACTGAGAAGAGAGCAACTCTCGTGCAGAGAAAGCAGTGAGATGTCCCATTTCATTAACACTGCACTTGACAGAACAAGGACCTATGGCTGAATTTTACCTGAAAAAAGGAAAACTCCAATTTCAAAGTGAGCCTTATGAAGTTCACTCAGTCTTAGTGGGCCACCCCTCTTAAAGGAGAACCTCCAAACTCAGACTGAGCAATTCTGAGGGCCAGTCTTGCCAACTGTCTGTATGAAAACAGAAGACGGTGAAAGTTTGCAACTCACCAGCTCTCATGTGAAGGATGGTGGTTAAAAGCAGGAATCCCCAGCCATTTTCCAATAGTTTTTTTTCACCAGTGCACTGGACAGAGCTATTATGGAACAGAGTACCACAGAATGAACTACTAATACGCTGCTAAAGGCAGTAGCTGTAGCTCACCTTTATGAGCCATGAAAATAGCAGTGTTGAGCAGCACTCAGTAACTTAGAAGAGACATGGATGTTAAAATTCTTTTAAAGAGCAGCAGCCTCCAGACATTTACATCAGAAATCTAATGTGTGCTGTATCTGAAGCTTTCATAATACTTCTGAGTTATCTGATTTGCAAGAATATCTGGTTTTGAGATGGAATTTAATTCCTGGTGTAATGAAAGCAGAAGGATCTGCAAGATCCTTAGTTTTGCCAAGTTGCAGCATTTTCACAGCCTGTTACAACACAGGTTAAAAGCAAGTTAATATTGGCTTCTTACAAAAAAGCCACTGGGCTAACTTGCAAGGGGTGCTTAATTAGGCCCACCTGCACTGAGTCAGACAATGGATTATGCCATGATCAGGCATATGCATGACATGCAGTGAATTTTATTTTTTTTTTATTTCTTCAGCAATAGTACATATTATATGAGTTGCAAAATAACTGCAGCCCTAACAGAGACCATCAGAGTGAGGAATCGCCATGTTAATACTACATGACTGTATTTTTAATCTACACTTTAGTCAGAAAGCCCAAAGAACTGTAGACATTTACTCTTATAAAAGGTAACAGACTATCTTTTTTTATACCAGAGACTCAGAGGTAGAGCTGATCTAACAGGAGTTTCAAGTGCTAATGGTTCCCCATTGCATTCCTACTTTCAAAACTCCTGTTTTCTGAAATACATTAATTTATTTTGCAGCATAATATTTCCAGTTCCTTTGCACACCTCTGTCTACAGCCCCACTGCATATTATTCAGCCTTTAACCCATGAGTCTGATTTTTTTGACCTCCAACAGCCTGGGGAAAGAACACAAAAGGCAGCACAAATAAAATTTCCCCCCTGTTCTGAGTCTTAACATGAGATCCCATTTTGAGGCTCCAACTATCATAAAATTAAGTTTCCATCCGTTGATCCAGTTAAAAGAAGAAGTAGGGGAGAGAGGAAGAAAAGAAAGGGATCCTCTCAGCAATGCTATTCCACTTAAGAGAGGTAAAATAAAATAAACAGCTAACCCACTTGCATTGGCTACAGTTTGATCAGGCAAAGAGCTCACAACCACCAATTTATTGGAGCTGTATTAAGAAAAAGCTCATTTTGCAGATTAATGTAGAATGAAAATGGAAACAATGCTTAGAAGTTAAAAAAGCCTTTTAATTTATTGCTTTGAATCTTCTGCATATAATAAGTAGTTTTCTTTGAGGCAAGGTCTGTGGCTAGTTGCATTTAGGACTTGCTCTCCTCCCCTTTTCATACACAGATAAATAGTAAGACAAACGTGTAATGTCCATTATCCCTTTTTTTTCACTAGGAAGAATTCAGTTAAATGGAGATGTAGAAACAAAGCAACTAAGCTTAGTAAATAAAAGCTCTCCCACATCACAGTGTCTAATGCTAGCTGGTGAATCAACATACATGTTTTTAACCAGATGTTTTGCTTGCTTACTACATACAGTTTCAAGAAATTTCATGTCTGCTTCATTTTTTGATGGCTATGTATTAAATTCGGATGAATGTGTTTTCAGGCATTTGTGGATCATTAGTGGGCAAGTGTTGACAACAAGAACAAAAAGGAGAGGAAGAAAATCTGTCTCTATAAGGCATCCTCAGTATTCTATCTCTCTTTAAACAGTAGTTAAGGTATAAAAGATACAAACCTACAGTAAACACCAGAATTACCAACATGCTGAGACAACACACTTGGGACAATTTGCCTTGCAGGGTCTTTTACAACCCAGAGGGCTGGAAATCCTGTAATTTCAACTGGCCAGTTGACTGTTTTTCCTAAACTTGTTTCTGAAGCAAAGACCATTCATTCACATGAAGTACTTAATTTTGAAGTGGACTTTGACAAAGCACAACTTCACCAACATAGAATAAATTTCTGCATCACACTGAGAAGCACTCATCTGTGAAGTTCAGTTGTCCATATATTTCTAAGTCACTCAGGTCATATATTCAACCAGTGTCTGGTGTTAATAATTTAGAAGTGAAAAATATAATGCAGGACTTCTCAAATCTTGCATAATCATCTCTCCCAATCTAGTACTTTTTTTGCAATGAGTCCCTGAATTATCTGAAAATTCTTGATGATCTGTTGCACTCTTTTTTTTTTTCTGTTTGGTTTAGTTCTCCATTGATTAAAAAATAAAAAAAATAATAGCTGGGATTGGGAAAATTAAATTTAAAAAACCCCTCAGTGTCCTATAGTTAATCACAAATGATAGCACATATTTCTTTAAATGCCTTTAGCCTTATATTTTCACAGTTATACTCTGCACAAAATAGTATCTTTAAACAGTGACATAAAGCTTCCAAACCACTGTGTAATTTCCCCAGGCCTGTTGCATGCATGAGGTAGGTGAGCAAACAGAATAATAATCAAATTTTAAGCATTCCTTTAATAACATTTGCCAGATCAAACATTAAAAAATAGCACAGAGAGAAATTAGTTATTCCCAAATGCAGTGTATTATCAATACTTCTTCAATAAGTCATCTATACTTGTTCAGACCCAAATTTTAAACATTGCAAAGGTTCCTAACTGAAGGGTCAGATTAGGAGATCCAAAATCTTAGCTGTCAAATTCTGAAAGATCACGTGGTGTAACACAATTAATCAGCATCGTAAGAGCAATGTGTGGTCTAGCTAAAATAAGTGCAAGTATTGATTTGCAATTCAGTCTCACTGCTTCATGGAAGGAAGGAACAAGAATACCCAAGAGATGGTCTATGCACCACAGTGGAGTGCTCTGGGTGGTTTTTTTCTGAGCAGTACTTGTTTACATTACATTACTTTAGGGGAAAGATCAGATCCAGAGAAGAATGTTTGAAACCTGCATCACCAGCCTGATATAATCCTTCCAAGAAGATATTTACAGAAGGGGAAAGGAAGGCATCCGTCTTTCTACCATACTTCCTCTCAGACCCTTTCAGTAATCTTTTCTTTTTTGCAGCCTGAATGAAAACAGTTCCTATTATTATTATTAATAATAATAATGCATCAATATGAGTCAATAAATACTATTTTAGAGACTATAAGTGGATGAAATCCATAAAACTGCATCACATCAGAGATCAAGAAACAGTGTTATTAAACTAGAAACATACTGAAGTCAATGTGAAAAAACAATGCTGGCAATCTCAGGTGCAGGAGAGAGAATCGAGCTGTGAATGTCTAAACCTAAGTATATTAAATGATTATAAGACAAAGATTTAATCCAAATGTTCAGCAAATAGGGAAGATACATTAGTATTGCTGTTTCAAATACTAATGTCATCCATCAAAACATTACTAGTTCTAAAGTTTTGTTACATTTTATTACTTTTAAGCAGAGAGAGCAATGACAATAGCACAAGAACTCCTGAACCTATAATAAACACAGCTAATTAACTGCAGAACTATAAGTACAGAGCTACCCACAGTCTATTGATGGACAAGCATAGCTTTAGGCATGAATAGTAACTCACAAATCCTCTTAGATAAATTCCTCTACAAGCTAGGGAGCTCTGTGGCATAATGCAAACACCAAATTCAGAGTTCTGATAAAATGCCATTTAAACGTTAAGACTAGTTTCTGACACGTATCAAAATATGCATGTGAACTTTACAACATAGCTTTAGCCTAATTTTTCTCCCATTGTCTCAATTTGTTTTCCCCTTGTAACACACCACTGATTTCAGAAGAGTTTCTTCATTTACATGAGCACATACACAGTACATTTAGTGTATTTTCTTCAGTCTGTTCCCTGAGAATGTGTGTCAAAATTTGGGATTTTGAGACATGCCTTTAGGGCATTGCTCTACTGACTGACTAGCAATGCATCCTGTCAAAATTCTGAAATGTGACACTTTCAGTGTCCTCTTCAAAGTTTGCAAACATTATTCAAAGGGGCACTAAGGGAGGGGGAAAGTGGGCCTAAATTCCCAAAAATAAAGAAATGAGACGCAGCTTAAGGGAGGAAGCATTTTGTTAAGTTAGTGTGATGGGCTCTTAAAGAACAAGGAGGATTCTTGGGGATTACTTTGTTTGGAGAAATTTTTGACTGATCTTCCTGTTGCCTGATGCACGCTTAGGAAACTATTTCCACTTTAAATGTCCCTTATCTACTAGCAATGATGTTTTTCTTTCTCTTTCAAATAAAACTATGCTAAAATGTTCAAATTAAAATCTGAAAGTCCGCATAAGCATGGCAAACACACACCATCTCTCTTCAGAAGGAGAGGGAAAGGTTAAGGCAAAGGATCGCTTACAGCAGCAGCAGGAGGTACTCTGGAATCCATTGGG
The DNA here is from genome assembly GCF_023638135.1 of Falco biarmicus. Classification (NCBI taxonomy): domain Eukaryota; kingdom Metazoa; phylum Chordata; class Aves; order Falconiformes; family Falconidae; genus Falco; species Falco biarmicus. The sequence continues at coordinate 14,763,151 of NC_079302.1, forward strand.
AACTCCACATCCTTTGCTGCTCCAGCAAAAGCAAGCAAACCCCAGATAGGTAGGCTCTCACTTCTCAGTACTATTTACCCAACACTGCATTTACAGAGAAGCAAAAGACCTTCTCTTGTCCCAAAAACCTTTATCAACTCTGATAAATAGTAGAGTTAAAACCAGGGAAGTTGTTAAGAGGTGCTGATTTATTGGTGAAATGCTCGGAAATATACATTTAATTTTATTACTGTTTGTCCTGGTTTTGGCTGGGATAGATTTAATTTTCTACCCAATAGCTGGTACAGTGCTGTGTTTTGGCTTTAGTGTAAGAATAATGTTTATAACACACTGATGTTTTAGTTGTTGCTAAATAGTGCTCAGTTTAAGTCAAGGATTTGACTCTCTTATGCTCTGCCAGTGAGGTGGTGCACAAGAAGCCAAGAGGGACTACAGCCAGGACAGTTGACCCAGACTAGTCTGTAAAGGGATATTCCATACCATAGAATGTCATGCTTAGTATATAAACAGGAGGGAGTTGGCTGGGAGGCACAAATCACTGCTCAGGGACCGACTGGGCATCAGTCAGTGAGTGGTGAGCAGTTATATTGTGCATCACATGTTCTTCCTGAGTTTTATTCTTCTCTCTCTTTTTGTAATCTCCTTTTTCGTTACAATTATTATTAGTGTTATTAGTAGCATATTTTACTTTCTTTCAATTATTAAATGGTTCTTATCTCAATCCGTGTGTTTTGCCTTCTTACAATTCTCCTCCCCGTCCCACGGGGAGGTGGGGGGCAGAGTGAGAGAGAGGCTGTGTGCTACTTAGGTGCTGGCTGGGGTTAAACCTTGACACAGTTGATGTAACTAACAATCAAAACCAAAACCTTGTGTTTACTGTGTCTCTTCCACTTTCTGTAATAAACATAGTTTCCTTCTTCAGAGTTCATAATTGAATCTGGTGTCTATATAACTTTTATAGGAAACTATAAAATACTCCTCCCACAGGCAAATCCAAGGGGCTTTCATCTCCACAGTCTGGAAATAAAATGTCAACATGCACGAGCATGGTCTTTCACACTAAGCATCTGTAAAATGTACTTTGCAGTGTTTTCCCATTTTTGTTCAGAAAATACATACTGTCTGCAAAGAAGGTTCCAAGATGTTTCTTTAGAAGGACAGAAAGATTTCAACAGTCCTGTCCTGCTCTGGATACTTAGTTACATATCAGAACACTACGAATTCTGAAGTTTCCTAGTTTTACATAGTGTAACATCATTTGCTACTTATTATGCTGAAAAATAGCTAGAACTGACTCAAGGCTGGAAATAAGCAAGTGCTGAAACACCATCCCAGTCATATACAGCTGTGTAAATACTGTGGCCACTAACAGAAATTATCTTTGGTTAAAAAGGAAAAAATAGCTTCAGTAATGTAAATAAAGACCTGTACTATTGCTTACACTCCCATCACTACTGACAAAGAACCACTACGAAAAACTTCTATAGGTATGTGATAACAGAAGAGCTCAGTAAGATGAAAAGCAAAAGGAATGTTTCAACCACTCATCCAGGGACTGAAAAAAATATAAGTATATACACTTGATTGCTGCTGTAGAGATTGCATAGAGGCTTTCAAATCTCTTCTAGTGCCATGTTTGCTCAGTGATCTGTCACAAAGTATAGATTCTTTCTTTTATTAATACTGTGCCTTCTACATCTTGCCTGTAAATTCAATAAGATGTCACTGGTAAAAATCACTGCTGATGGCAACAAGGTGTTTCTCAAGTACTGTTCGATTAGAAAAAAAAAAACCAACAAACAACAAAACACATTAAAACAGCTAAACAGAAGAATTATTAATTATTTAAAAAAAAAAATCTAGAAGGCTTCTAAAATTATTTTAATTCCTTTAAAATACAATAGCTCATCCTAGAACACCGCAATCCTGGTAAAAGTGGTTGGCAATATCATATTTACCAGAAAGGAAGATCACAGAGTGTCTGGAGGTGCTGAAAAACTCTGACAATAGTAACCCCAGCCAGATTTCTTGCACTGCACCACTTGCGAAGTTGGGATCAAACATCCTCCTGTAATTCATGCAGCTAAATATTCATCTACTGAGTCTAGCAAACCCCCTCCAACTGCTCATTAGCTTTTCCAATTAAACTTTTTGTGATCTTTTGATCTCAACATGACTCCACCTTCTGAAAAGCCTAGAAAGTACCAAACAGGGAGCTTTGCCTGATTCTGCAGAAGGCACAGAACAGCATCCAGAAGCACTGGATGTTTTCCCTTCCCTACACTGGAGAGTAAGAACACAAAATTTCAGCCTCTTTCAGGTGATGCAGAGTATACTGACATTTAACCCATCCTGTGATATATTTTTTAGTATCCTAAAAGGAATGAACTCAGGGGAAGCATCATCTATTCCATTGCAGATGGAAAAGGTTGGGGCTGTCCCTGTATCAGCATGTTTTGTGGTATCAAATATGAAGGTTCTGTGGAGGAAAAAACTCATGCTGAAACATGCACAATATCATACCAAGAGGGAAGGAACAAGTAAGTTTTTTTCTACTACAGCAGAGTTTTTAAATAGGCTAATACAGTTGACAACACTTGGTCTAACAAAGACATTTGTATTTCCAAAGAAGTGATAGAACACTTAGTTTAATCAAAATAAAATACCAGATTACATCCTAGATAAGAAAAACAAAATGAAACAAAAAAACTTTGGGAAAAAAATAATTTAGTACAGAAATGTTTGCTTAAGAAAAAGCTATGAAGAATTCAAAAAGAGATTGGCCACAAACGCAGTGCATGCCATTGTGAAGAGACCCCTCTGCAACAGATGCAGCTGTTTTACTGGTAAACAATAAAATCAGGCTTAGGTCCAAAGATGGATGCTGCAACAACTATTTGTTAGTAGTTATTGTTTAACCTTTCCTTGCACGTAAAAGACTGTTTCCAGTAGTAGTTACTTGTTATCCTGAGATGCTTTTTTTTTTCCAGATCAACTCTCAGACAGCTAATTATTTCGCCTACTTTTCATCTATCTTTCTAGCCTCTCACTTGAGCTGCTGTTTTGTTATCAATTTTTATTATGAATCTTTCCATAATTGGAACTTTCAACAAAGCACTAACAATGAAATAGTGGCATAAGATTCCCAGCTTTCATATAAAATTACCACCTTGTTGACTCCAAAGACCGAAATGCGTTATTGAAATGAATCCAATAGCTTCAAAAACAAAGAAGTAGTAATCCAACTTCAGTGGATTTCTAAGCTTTTGGCCTGAGACTCATGGGAACTATGCAAAACAATTGTATCAATTCATTGAACACACTGAAATAATACTGAATGCTGAAACATCGAAAAATACTGAAAATATAGAACTAAGTTAGCTGCATCATTTCACAGATACTGCTTCTTACGTGGAACCAAGATCCCCGTACCACAGGAACACAACACAGATCCTTTCCATCTGCACATGAGTCTCATCACCACAGCCTACTGTTGATCACAGTATCAAGACAGTGTCCATGTGACCTGTTCTCTGACCAGATCACATTCTTACTCAGGGGCATCAATGAACTGTGGTGCAAAGCAAGATAATTCAATAACTAGTCAAAGATGAGAGGAGCTAGGGTGGGAGATCAGCTAACTAACTAACTAACTAACTAACTGTCTTCTATCTCCCTTGCACCTGGCCCACCTCCCATAACTTATACTGGCATTACCTTTGCCAGGACACTTGCTCTTGCCAGTGTAACCAGACAGATCATCACCAGATCACTGTCGCTTACCTCATTCAGAGCTTGCTCTGATTCCTGTTCTCTCTACTGTCCAAGACCATGAAAAGACACCCTAGATGCCAGATGACCGTCTCAGTGGATTAGTCTTCTTTGTCCTAAATCTCACTGTAGGAAAACCCTTCTGTAGCACTGCTCTCAATAAAGCAGGTCCCAAGGCTGGCCTGCTGATAGTACTATTATATAATTGCATAGCAGTACTACTAACAATAAATCACTTTCTGCGCAAGGAGGAGGCAGGCCAGAGTACGAACATTTGAAGCATGAGGTCTTCTGTAAAACACAGTTCTAGCACAAATGCCTAATTGCACAACCAAAGGATTAATTAGCTCAGTTTACAGCAAATGGTTTAATTAGAACACTGTCTGAAGTTTTTCTGATGACTACAAAGGCCTAGAAGTAGATTAAAACATATGCTACTACAACAGTGTTAGAATTATAAAGCAGCCAGACTTCCACAGAAATCTATGGAAGAATTTACAACATCTTTTTGCTATTAGAGTCCAAGTGTTGACTGATTTTCCTTTACAAAATCCACAGAGCTTCTGTTGCTGTGTTAAAGTGGTAGCATCAAGACTCTAACCAGGCAGCTGACCGTAATCCAAGGCTACTCAGGAGGATCTTTGTAAAGAGCTCCCTGGAAGAAAATGACTAGTAGTAATACTAAAATATTTCTGACCAAAAAACCCCCCAACCAAAACAGTAGTCTTTTTTTATTATAGATGTCAGAGTGCATGCCTTGCAAATAATCATTCCACTGCACTGCAGAATACAAAACACATATACCAGGCTGAGGTAACAGACTGAAACTCACTCCAGGAGTTTCTTCAGGTGAGAAGTACTGTTATAATTATAGAATCCACTAATTCAAGATGGAACATGTATATAAGGGCCATGTAATCTAACAGTATCTAACGTGCTATTGAGTATATGCCCTACTGGTCTTCCCCCTATGTTATAAATGTACCTTGTTAACACTTATGCTACTCCTAGATATATATATACAATGAATAGAAGAAGATAAAGTTATTCATCATGATATGTACTTTTCAGATCTGTGATGTGGAATTTATAAACATGAAGGAAAATGTACTTTGAAAATGGTTAATTCAAATTAAAAGATTTACACAATTTTATGAACAGGAGACGATATCATATTAAAATATTAATATACATATGTGTTCTTTAAATTTATGTATGCAGCCAGTGCTCTGGCAATTATTTAGTGATACAAGACTTCTGTATTCCATGAACTGCTGTGAAATTTTCTACATGAAAGAATAACATGTCTAATTTTACTCTGAATATGAATTTGTCATGCAGAAATGTTCATTAGATTTAACCATTACTACAAAACAGAGTAATAAATCATCATTTTGCATCAAATAAAGAAGCAACAGCTATCTTAGTTTTGTTGCTCAGTCATAATCATGATAAATGGACATTCCAGGACAGGTGAATTTTAACAAGTGTCCAATATGCTTAGATTAAATTTTGCTTTGTCGTTTTTGTTCACTCTTAGTCTATGAGTGAGAGACTACAGTTGAAAGTAACATCGATACAATATTCATTGTTGTATTAAAAAGCTGTTTGTTCTCACAAGGAGTCCTACTGAAGTCAATGGGACTTTACAAAAGTGCTGGCAAGAGGACATTATTAAGCAGTTCAGAATATTTACTGCAACTTCCTTTTAAATTTGTACATCTCTGCCAGTGATTCTCCATATAAGGAAACATGGACACACAGAGTACATAGAGAACACAAATGCATCTACTAGCAAGTCTGAGCAGTCTTGGCCCTTGGTCTAAGACTTCCAAATGTCAAACATTCAGTTCCTCTAGTTCTGATCATTCTAATTTTTCCTACAGAAAAAGAGGACATGCTGATAAAAGCCTGTATTTCAGATTACCTGCAGGGTCTGTCTCTGCATGTTCTGTGAAACAAAACATAAGTAAATCACAAAAAAATACCCAGCACCATCATATACAATGTCATTAGCACTGTACAATTGCAGCTGCTAAGAAAGTGTAAGTACTTTCAAAACACAGTTGTCCTACCTTCCAACAAGGGCTTTCTGATACTGACATCAGCTGCTGCTAACTGGCAGCAGATATGTGATCCTTGCCAGAAATCATTAATCCAGATTCCTATATATTCTGCTTCTACCTACATATCAGGCCTGTTACAGAAAAAAAAAAAAATATTTCCCTTTTCAAAAAACATCTCTATCTAAACATTACCATACAGTTCTGGCAAATTTACTTTACTTCATAATTTGTTTCCAAATGGAGTGGAGGAGAGTTCAGGGCCTCCCACATCCTCCACAGTATGTCCCAGAGTATCATTGCATAAAAACTGACACCAGAACCCACTGTCTCAAAAATCCTTTGTTTGCATGCTCTGGAAGAAAAACTGTGGGAGTCCTCATACCATAAGCATTTTAAGTAATGATCCAAACCCTAGTATTTAAAGTTGCTATAGTAGTTGACTAGCCTTTAGCCAAAGCACTCTAAATTCATCCCCACATACCCATGTATAATGATTGTTTTAAGTACAGCAAGACTGAAACGTTTAATGGCTTACACTAGGAACGTATTTGTTTTTCAATGAAACATATGTGCCAAATACAACTGAGACCTTGATACCAAATTACAGGTATCCGCTCCAATGCAAATAGGAGCTAAAGGCTTTCAGAAAGTGAAGAAAGAAACTTAATACAGGAAAAAATAGCGGATTCCTGTAAACTTGAAGGCAAATCATACCATCTTTTATGAATCATTCTGTAAGAAACAAAAAAATCACCCTGAAGCATAAATATGGATGTTTTCACTATGAAACCCTAAATTTTTACAGGTTTCTATACAAGTGAAACCAGAAAATTATAATTTCACTGCTGGTGGGTAATGACCTGCTACCAGAACTCCTGATCACTACAACACATACTAAATAAATAACGAATGGAGTGTCAATTAACTTTATCTACCTACAATAAGCGTGAGAGCTGTAACATTCTGTAGCTCTAACTTTGTGCTTCAGCACATACATGAAGTAAGGGGAAAATCTTTGGCTTTACAGCATATCACTTTGAAAGCAAGCTTAGTGTTTGAGTCTGAATGAATTCTATTAAGAGCAATATTCTATTAGGAGGTCTTGAGTGTTTCAGGGGTAGTAGGAGAAATGGTTAAGAGAGTATTAGAACAAAGTACAAGAATTTGCATGATCAGGCAGACCCATCAGAGCTGAAAAAACATGGAAACAGAATAAGCTGAAGGCCCTCATTCTCAACAGTGCTCCAGGAGAGCACTTTGTGAGGACAACCCCATTTGTCTCTCCTGGACACCACAAGTCATTGTTCATTACTTTTCTATCACAATGTGTAGTCTGATTTGATTGGAATGATAATTTTTTTTAAAAAATGTATTTCATAACTATACCTTTAATATTTAGGATACATGTGAAGTCATTTAGAATTTTTTGTTTGGCTCAGATTTGATTAGCGTAAGTAAGGATATGTACTTCTTACTTTTTGAAGCCTAATTCTATTTCGGGGTTGGGGTGGGGTGGGGAGCGGTGTAAGAGGGAGAAAGAGAAAAACCCATGGAAGCATACAGCCTTGGGTGAAGGATAAAGTTCGGGAAACCAATGATTCAACAGGAAGATAATCAGCACAGAACATGTGAGTTGCTTCAGATTGTACAGGGATACTGAAAGGGCACTAGGGTAGTAAGAAGCAGAATTGATCAGAAATGGGAAAAATTAATTTAATGCTAAGCGTAGTAAGGTCTAAATTGGAAAGCGATATATCAAGGCCAGCAATGCACAGAGAAAGAAAAAAATCAAAGAATTATGAATGTTGAAAAGACCTCACAGGAAGCCTAATAAGTATGATAACACTAGGTCTGTGGCTCTATTGTGCCTTACTGCTATCCTGCTTCTTTTCTCTCCTGTCCTGGCTCTTCCCTTGACTTCTGTATTTGCTCCCTTCCCACTGGAAGAAGTTCATTCAAGGCGGTCAATGTTTGAATTTGTACTGGGATGACTGGTGCAATCCACTGTGGCACTCACCCACAGTCTGAGTGGGATGTGTTGCTACTACAATGGATTAATGACAGCCTTTGGAGCCACTCATTGATATACATGTTAGAATTTTTAATAGTTGCTGGTTCTCCCAACCACCTGTTTCAACAGGTTCCTGGGGACCTCTGAAACTTTCCTTCCAGTCTTCTCATTTTTAACCAAAATCCACTGGGCTTTTCCTATTCTTCATCAAGGTCATTTGCATCCTGAACATGCCTAGCAAATTCTGGAATCTATGATATATTGCATTCCAAAGCCACCTCCCTTATAGGCAGACACCACAGACATTTATTTCATACAGGCAGATAAGCATTGTTTTCCCTTTCAGTATTGAGTCTTCTCGGTACTCACTGATCATTGAATCATTGTGGGATAGGAAAGAACAGGAACAGTATGCAAAAGAAAGCTATGGATGAAGTATCTTAACATTTAATCCAGTTTCTTACAATGAAGGGATATACAGGACAGCAGCTAAATAAATCACCAACCAATCAGTTAAGTGAGCAAGCACATCCTTGCATATTTTGCCACCCAGAGTTTTTTTTTCCAGGAGCTGAGGAATGCAGTCAGCAGGTACAAAACCAAGTATGATGACATGAAAGCCTAAATGAGCTACTGTTGGGGAAATTTATTTTAAATGTGATAATAGGTAAACACTGTGATCTCCCAAATCAGATCTTCAAAAGATTTGGGAAGGAAAGAAAACCAAATCAAACAGAAAGAGCCCCACTGAGCTATCTTTAAAAAGTTACATCTGCCCAGCCTTGGTAAAATATGGAAGGGGCCAGGCATTGATATGTGCATTGAATTATTTGTTTTGTTTAAGCTTTACTAATGAATGGAATCTAACACTTCCTTCTATCTACCAGGTGATCTGTCAGTACAGAAAGAGCAGTCAAACTACTGGCTTTGCTGACATGTTCTGTGTAGTGTATTAGTAGCAAAGAAGAAAAACTAATATCATGCCAACAAACGTTCTGAGTTGAAATCACCAGTCATAGAAAAGACTGTCTTGGAATACTAATTATCCAACAGAAGAACAGAAATTGTCCTATTAAATACAGTGTTATGTACTGAACAAACGTGAGCAGAGCTAATTTAGGACTATGCCAAAGGAGAAGACAAGCAAAATCCCTCAGGCACTACTGAAGATTAACATGGTCAGCAGAGTCAGAAAATGTTCGGAACAGAAACGAAATGAAAGAGAAGGAGAAATAAATAAGTTATTAAAGGACACTGATGAGGAATGTGTTGTCCTGAACCATAAGGAAAAACCCCATTAAGCTTCACTTGTAATGAGAATGTGTTTAATCACTTATACAGATATATAATCACCACCTATTCCAGAACATTGGCTAGAGAAGAACATGCTGGAAACAGGCCAGATGCTGAAATTCCTGGAAAACACTACATAGCTTTTATTGCACATACAATATAAATATTAAATAAAGAAAGAAGAGACCAGGCCACACACCATTTACAGAATTTGCTTTTGAAATTAATTTCATACATGGATTTCAAGGTTTTTACAAAAATTGCTTAATTTCAATGTGAATTAAAAACCAATATACACAGTGTACATACAAAAAGACTGATTGCTGTAGGAACTTCACCTTACAAAACCAGCTCCAGAGAACTCCATGATCTACAATCATGCTGCTGTAGTACCCTGATGTTCCCCTTTTTGACATGTACTACGTAATCCCCCCACAATGAGTGCCTAAAAATCCAGAATAACAACCCTAAGAAAGAACAGCTCTTGATTGCAGTAGCTTAACTCCTTAGGGGAGGGACCTCAAAGCCCTTCCTTTTAAAACAGGTCAAAGAAATTGTAAGGGTAAAACCCCACCAGAACTTCCCTCCTCCCAAACTTGTGTTTTCATCTCAATTATGTTGATTCTATGATATTCTATGATATATTTTATATATATATTCTTTATGATATATTAGCCAGAATAAACACTTAATGAAGTCTGTCTTCCCCATATCCACTTCTTCAGACGATGATGTTTATTAAAAATATTCTGAACAGGAGTTAAGATTGAAATGCACACCAGCTGTTCCAAAGAGCTTCTTACAAAGGTCTTAATGGCCATGACCTTCAGCAGAGTCAAGCTCATCAGCAACCCAAATGGCACGACCCCAACAGGGGACTGATAAAACAGGCTTTCATTTTGCAGAAGGCTTTAAGAGAGGGAACTGCCCATTCTGACACTACATTACCATGGTGTCACTTAAAAAAAAAAAAAGTCTACAAACCTAAAATACAGAAACTTAGTAGTTTTTATACAGGAAAGATGTGAAGTAAGGTCAGCAAAGTGGTACTGCCACTGGAGAAGCAAAAATAACCAAAGTTAAGAAAATATAAAACAAAAAAAGCAAACCCTCCCAAACCCCAGAATCCCTAGTCAGCTTCCATCAGTTCTCTCGGTATCAACTGACGATACACTGGGATGAGCAAGAACACTCAGAAAGCACCTACTATACAATAAACGTGTTTAGACACCTGCTCAGCCTTGGCTTGCAGCTTAGGGTAGCAATCCAATTCACATTACCCAAATGCCACAAGACAACTGATCTAAACAAACCTTCTACCACTGATAGAACAATTAATGAGGAAAGACTTGGCTGGGTACATAGCTAAGTTATTGGAGAAAAAACACACCTTCCCCCTTAATAAAATATTATATACTACTAATAGACAATATTAGTATTACTTTAGGAAAAAGAACTATACCATAACCATGTTATCAGTGCATGTAACGTGTACTAACACTAGGATCTTACATGTTATAACTACCAACTTGTATTAGAGATTAACCAACACTTTCTTCATCCACTTCCCTTTAACCCACACACTTCAACTAAAAACCTTCTAGATGAAAATAACTGAGGTAGCATATTTTTAGACATATTTATCTTTTTTCCTCAAATTAACCTTCTGATGAAGCAGAAAAAAAAAGTTTGTAATTAATTCTCTTCTCTATATACATACACACGTATGCACAAATATGCATATATACATACATGAAATGTCTGTAAAATGTCTTTGATAACAAATGGTAGCATCAAACATGAGAGGAGACCTCAGGGCACAAGCCAATTCCTGCATAAAGTCAAAAACCTTTCACTTTTTTCCATAAAGATCTGAATGCTAGTCTAACAGCACTGCATCAAAGACTTCTCATTTAGTTCTGTTATGTCTCAGAAAGGTACGACTGTGGAGCAGGTCTGACCTTGCTGCAAACATGCAAAGGAGCAGGGTCCATGAAGCAGCCACTCCTTCAGTGAGGCAGAGCCCCAGCTCCCACCGTGTGACTCTAGCTAGTTGCTGGCCTTGGTGGCAGAGGTGAACACACAGGTGAAGAACTTTCTGGAGTGCAGCACAGAGACTATCATCAAAATGAACATTCCTGGTACTTCTCTAGGGACTAAAAGAACTTTGGTCCAAGCACTGGTCTAGGTCTACGAAGCTCACCTTTATACATCTGTTTTAAAAATTGAGGAGGTTAGAAATTTCACCATCAGCCAGGCTAAGATATGCCATTTTCAGGATTTCTTAATTGCATAAACGCCTCTATTATTATTATCTATGTAACAGATTGATTTTTTAAATCTTTGGAATCCCAGAGCCATTTGAATAAAGCAATACCTCAGCTACTTCAAGTAACATCTGAGACCTCGAAGTGATATATTTCAACGTCATTCAGGAAAAAAAGGAAAAATAAATCCACCAGATGACATTCCTGATGCTAACATTAAACCAGAAAAAAATGCTGTAACTTGATAAAGCCAAATGAAAACCAAAGCATCTCCCTCCAAGGCAGCAAACAAAAAGGCAAAAGTCCTTTGCAATTGACCTTAACAAAGTTACAGTGCTGGTGTATTAAAACAGACAAATCTATCTGAAGAGAATTTCATGGTTTAAAGTTACATGTGCAAAAGTCATGAAAATAAGAGTTATTCCCACTATTACTTAACATGGTTCAGTGAGTTCCTCACACAGAGGGTATCTTTTCCTTTCCTTCGTCTAGTGCTGTATCAACTGTACACACATGCGTATATGAGCAATGATAAGCAATTATGTAGACTTTATAGCAAAGACTATTAATTGAGAATTGCGACTTCAGTTTAGCAAAGTAATATTGCTTTGCTAATTAACAGTACAAAAGGCTTAGAGATTTTTTCTGAAGGGAACGATGAGAAATTAAGCACATGTTGTTCGTTGTAGTGTTTAACACTGCTGTTGGTCTTAAACATGGACATGTAAGTTTATTTTACCTATGTTAATGATTATGAAGCTAAAGAAATCAACCTGAAATCCTGCCCGTATGCCAGATAGCCTATATTATAAATAGTACACTATGCCAGCCTAGATATTTTATGGCACTTTTCTAAGCCAAATTATCTATTACAAACTATTTTGAGACAATATGTGGATCAAGGGCATTGGACTGTCCCTTAATGATGAGAAATTATGAGAATTTGACAAATTATGAAATTTTAGGGTACATATTTACTGCAGAGTTCTCCTGTATAATAAGGGCTAGAGCTTTTATCCTCTAATTTCCTTCTATCCATAAATAAAACCCTTTCACCCAAACTCGATGATGTTTTAAACCCAATAGTAGCTTGACTGAGACTTTCACTAAAACTATGGGACATTTGCAAGTCAACAGGCTGAGAAAAAGAGGACCAATAATAAACAATTCTACCCTGATGCCTTCCAACTGCTGTCAGTTTAGCATCTCAAGCATGGACCTGGGCTGACTGCTCAGACCTTGTCTATGTTAACCTACATAGCACCCTCTCATGTTTGCTCTTTAATAAAAACAGAAAAATGTCCTGAAAAATTTCAAAACATTTTTAGCCACAGAAGCCGCAGTCCAAGGGTCAAGGCTCTCTGAACATCACACCCTTGGCCTCTGCAAGAAAAACTCTTATAAAGAGCATTATCCATGGATGAATACGGATATAATTTCCCAGAAAGCTTCCCCAGTGGAAACTTCTTTTATGAAGACGTGTTCCAAAACAGAGTAATGTCACACACTAGGTGTAATCAGAAGATACTATTTCCACTGAAGACATTAATAAGTGTATTGTACCTCTGGACAGGCTGTTCTAAAATAAATAAAGAAATCAAGGCACACATGTCACTCCTTCCCAAATAGCAATATCCTCTTAATATTTCACAAATGCATTTTACATTCATGCTGACACAGACCTGAAAGAATCTGGAAGCCATAAAATCCTACAGCTCCCAAGACCCCAGTACAAAACAAGCTTTTGAGATACCTTAGTATATTAAGGTTAAGAAAAGGCAGCAGGAAAACATAAAGAAACTCATGCACTTGCCAGTTAATGTAGCATTAAAGTTGTATATTTATTCACATACAGGAACTGCAGAAATGGGAAAAGGCTATTTGCTAATCCCAATTAGGCCAGTTGAACCAGACAGCACAAATATTTGGGATTTACATCAATGCAAGAGCTATCAATAAGTGATAAAGGGATTTATTATTGGGATGCTCAGATAATTCCCTAAATATCAACTAATAAAAGTATATGTATTCATGAGGCTGCCATAGTAATTTTTCACTGTACTTTATATGGATTAGATTAAAAGCCTCTCCTTCACACCTTTTCTGAGTAAATGCTCTCTTTCCTTCCATTACAAGAAGTAATAGGTGGAAAAAAACGCAAAGTTTCCAGAGACCAAGTTGCAAGTACAAAAAAGAAAAGAAACCCCAACAAAATATTCCCATCTCACTGGGCTATTCTTGTGTTTCCTCTGCAGTTTTTCTTGTACACTCGATTTAGAGTTGTTCTAAATTAGATAAATCCAAAGAAAAAGACACAAAACAAACCACTCAAACCCTTCATGTTCATTTCAAAGATCTATACAGAAGCGTCTTGTTTCATGGCACTATTAGGGCTGGCAGCGTTAATAATACTTTATGCTCTTGTTTGCTTTGATGTCACATCCCCCCCAGCACACACAAACACACTCCCCATCCCCAGGAGCAGTCAGCTCATTTTGGCAATTCAGCGATACGTGGATACATTTCTAGAATCCTGTGCCTGCCAACTACAAACTAGAAAAATTGATTACTTTGATCACAATAGGTGCATTTGCATGAATGAATTTTTGATTGTAGCAACAACTGTTAAGTCAGGATCCATGAAGCAGAGCAAAGTAATGGATTAGTCACCGCAGCTTCAATTAATGGTTTTTGGTTCCCAGTGGCAAATCAATGTCCATCAACTCTGACTTTCTTGTCAAAAGCAGGCAGGCAACAACACCATCTATAGCACTTAATTTACAGATCTTGTAAAATCTTGGAAGCAGGAATTGACAGAAACATCTGATTTTTACCTCAGGACAACATATAAATTATACTCTGCTCTTTGCTCCACCTTGAAAGGCTTTGACTAGAAGGGTACAATAATTCAGTATTGCTGAGTGCAGAAATAAGCTCTGGGTAATAATTATCTTAAATCATGTTTACGAGCTCTAAAATAAATATATCAGCTTCTTCTTTTATTTGGACTAATATCTACTAAACAATTTTAGTCCAGTAAAACTAGGATACACATGGCCTAAAAAAAAGGTCTGAAAGAAATAAACTGGAGGGTAGGGAAAGTATTGCATACAGAACCTCCAGTGATGGTCAGTTGTTTTAAAGAGTTTCTCAAGTAAAAAGCACTAGAGAACAAAAAGAAATAAGGCACAAACACATCGCATTTTATTTCCACATGAAGAACAGAACAGCAGAAATATAGCGGAGGCTAGAGGAAGCTTTGGGGAAAAAAATATTAAATGCTAGATATGGTGTCATATAATGTAATTGAGTAACTTGTTCATTGGTAATGGTAGTTGGAGTGAGTTGTCTTACTACAAAATACTTCTGCATAACAACTCACTTGTGTACAGTAACAGAATGGTCCATGAACCAGGAAATTATGAAGGACTGTTTTCTCTTTGGAAGTCGCTCAAGTTAACTGTAAAAACATCTGAAGACCTCACATAAATTTTGTGGAGAGCAAGAGGAATGGAACTCAACACTAAAGAGCAGGCAGTGAACATGCTGAAGGGCACATCTCAGAATTCTGGAGCTTCCCCAAATGGGAAAGTGCAGCGAACTGCGCCATTTCTAATGATGCAGCTCTCAGTCTAAATACACTTCAAATATACTTGATGCAAATTATCACACCGATGTGACAGAAAACCACCTCAGCTTTCTCGCATATGCATTTCAGATAAGCATCACCTCTCTGACTGATGCAAGTGGCCAGTGCAACCTTTTCCCTAAGCAAAACTAATGCACACTGGCTTGCTGGGTTTTTCCTCTCAACTACAACAGAAACAGGACACGGAACTGCTTTACGTTTTAAATTATTTTTAACCAAGCAACACACAATTCCTAATAGGTTGCAACAAACATTAAAAGCATTCTTTATTCAAATAAAGCCAGAAGTAACGCTGCTAAGAAAGAAATGTTAGGCTAAATCTGCAAAGAACAAGAACAAATATCAGGCCGCCTCTGTTTCTAAGTAATACAACAAAACTTGATTTATTTTGAAAAGGAATAATTCAAATCCATAAGCTACCATTTTAAAGGAGTTCATATCTATAGTGTCTAAGTCATAGAATCATTTAGGTTGGAAAAGACCTTTGAGATCAGAAAGTCCAACTTTAACCCAGGACTGCCAAGTCTCCCACTAAACCCTGTCCCTAAGCACCGCATCTATGTGTTTTTAAATACCTCCAGGGATGGCAATTCCAACACCTCCCTGGGCAGCCTGTTCCAATGCTTCACCACCCTTGCAGTGAAGAAATTTTTACTAATATTAAATCTAAACCTCCCTTGGTGCAACCAGAGGCTGTTTCCTCTTGTCCTGTAGCTTGTTATCTGGGAGAAGAGACCTACCCCCACCTGCCTGCAACCTCCTTTCAGGTAGCTGTAGAGAGCAATGTAGTCTCCCCTCAGTCTCCTTTCCTCCACGATAAACACCCCCAGTTCCCTCAGCTGCTCCTCAATACTCCTCCTTGTGTTCCTGACCCTTCACCAGCTGTGGTGCCTTTCTCTGGACACTCACCAGCACCAAGTCCTTGAAATGAGTACGTTTACAGTGATAAAATCGCAGTACTAGTCTGCAACAATGAAAACTAAGGTGCAGTGACTATGAAGGTTGGAGTTTTTTAGCTCTGCTAGAAAAATGCTAGCCCTGATGGTAAAGCCATTTATACCTCATTTTCATAAGCAAAGTGTCAGAAGAGTTGTTCTGGTAGAAAAATATGCCACATCAGTCCATTTCTATTTGTATGAAGCCCCTACTGAAGTCAATGGGATACCTGCCTAAAAAAACATACAGGAAAAAAATGAAACTTTTCTGTGTCCTGGTGGTCACATTTGTCTATTCTTAGGAATATATTTTTTTAATTCTCTCCTACTTAGCATCAGTTGTGTACCAGCTATGCTCTTTCATCTTTCCAGTTCAACCTTTAAAATCTCTTGGAACTCCTTTTTTCCTATTTTCATAACCAACCTTCCCCCCCACCCCCTATTTTCATAACAACAGTAAAGAGATGTACCTTAAGCAAGCATCACTTCCAGGTGGAAAGTTTACCAGCACAGAAATGCTAGAGCTGGCAACAAGCAACATCTATAATTAGATATAGACTTCTGCAGCCTTTTGCAGTGGATGTGAGTCCATGAGATCATGGTGAATCCTAACTGGACCCTGGCTCAGAAGCAAGCCTTACAGGTGTATGTGGCCATTGCAAATGGCAGACAGCTGTATCAGAATGCAGGTCCACTGAACTAAAGCACACAATGTTTTTATGGTGTGCTCTCACTCTAAAGCAATTTCCTTTTTCTTCTTAATTTCCAATGACCCATACACAGTAAGTGATGCATTGCTGATGCAACAAAATGATGACTCCTGAATTAGAAAAGTTCTTTTCATTGCTCGGTCCCTAACTTAGACTTGGCTTAAAGCATTCATGTAACAGCAGTGGTTTAAGTCTAAAGCACAAAAGGAAGAACAAACCCTATTCCGTTTTGGGTTTGTTTTGTTTTACTTAAAATAGCCAAAATAATCTTACTCCAACAGCCTGAGAAGACCATCTGATTACCTACTGTACAGTGACAGACAAGGATACAGACTGCCCAGAGCCCTGCAGGATGGTGTTTGTTGACCTTTGTAAAACCCATACAAAATTTCTTGAGTAATCTTGCCATGGTAGCTTATCATGGATGTCATGCATAATGAACAGCAGTTACACAAGTGTCTAATTGGTGTTTTTATAGAATGCTTCCTGCTATTTACACCTGTTTCCCGTCTTCTGTTTCAGCCCATTACTGTTTATTGTGTCTGCACTGTGTACTGCAAATAATCTCATTTTACTAATTCCGCTCAGATATGCCCTGGCCTATTGTCATACTGTGCACTCACTTTTCTTCTGGGCTGTACTAATTCTGTTCTCTCGATGATACAGTGTGATTCATTGCTTAGGTGGGTTTCAATACTTTGTACCTTTTCAATCCAACTCTGTTCTTACAGCACCTCGTTTCAAGCCTCTTTAACAGCTCTCTACTCCAAACACTTCAATCTTAACTATAAAAGCATAACACATCAGTTCTGAAAAAATCTTACCTGTGCTAGAAAGGCTCACATGGTGCAGGCAGAATTCCTACTATTCATGGATGAACTCATTGTGCTTCTTTGTGATAATCAACCCTTTTTTAGTTGTCGAAAATAATGAACTCCTGAACAGTTAAGAAAGACTGATCATAACAAGCTACTTTGCTAATAACAGTGTCATGATTCAGGTTCTGAGTCCATAGTCTCCACATGACTCCTGCAAAGTCAGGCTCAGGACTGGAACTTTTGTTAAAAGTACTTTGAGAGTGAACATGAAATAAATAAGGAACTTTTAGGGGAAATGTTTTTTGATCTATTTATATTAAAAAAATAAAGATTGAAGTATTCACCTCCTTTCCTGTTCAGTGCTTAAATGTGGTGTGGGAACACATTTTAAGGTAAATGTAATCCCAGACTTTTTAAAGTTAAAATAAATAAAATATTTATTCCATCAAATAAAATGCCAAGAAGACCTATATTAAAACATTTATTGGACTATTACGTTTGCAAACTCAATACTTCTTAACGCATCTGAAAGATTTGCCTCTCAGAAACCAGCACTCCTATAAATACAAAAAAATGTGCTCAAAAAGGAAAAGAATTGTGCAAATGGAATAAACTTGTTAATGATACAGAAGACCCAATATTTCACCAATGCAAATAAATGCATCAATAAAAATGTGCCCATATATAAGCATGCACACATACACATATATAACAGTCTTAGATGGTACGTGAAGATATATTAGCTCTTGAACATGACTGTGTTTCTATTGCATCATCAGAAACCATTTTGTCACCTGCATTGATGTTCATATTTTCATTAATAATTTAGTTTAATAAATTAAAGCAAGTCAAGGTCAGACCAGGTAATTTAAGAGGTGCTTTTTGAGCTTAAGAAGAATTAAGTTAAAAAAAAAAACAAACTCAAAAAACAAGCCCAACCAAAAAAAAAAAGCTCATCTTTTTGTATTTAAACTGAATTGAGGGTTGTTTTTTCTCTTGTTTTGTCTGCTCTGCCTCTTTCCCTTTCTACAGTAGACAGAATACGCTGAAATGGCAAAAGCACGTCTACATTGGTACATAAAGAAATATATTCAGGCTGGGCTTTAGGAAAAACCCTACAACAGTAGCTTGACAAACTAGCAAGTCTTGAAAACACCACTCTCCGAGAACTCCCAAACTCATAATTCCATTATTTTAAGATGCAATAGCTCCTCCTCTGTCATGAGGTGTACACCTGCTCTACGGCACATAAAAAGAATTTCCTGCAATATCCATCACACTTCTCATTGTGAGATCTTATTACAGCCCTTGGAAGAGTTCTGTTGAGCTATTTCAATTTTGTATCATAGCAATCAAAATACAGTAAAAATGAGAGGCTACAGTCTATGGCAGGAACACACAAATAGTCCGAAGAAAATCTCAATAAATCACCTGGTCCTTCTCTTGAGCTATAGTGAAAATCAAGAATACTCAAGACAAATCTTGACAGATGTTTTCTTCATACCCCCTTAAGAAAAGCTCTCTAAGGATGTCCTACCACATACCTAGGTGCCTACTTCTACTGCTCCACTATTTTTACAGTGGAAAAGTTTTTTATTTTTAAATACCTGCATTGTATCTTCTTTCCTACAATTAAAGCTGATTACTTCTTGTTCTACCCTCAGAGAATACAGAAAAAAGAAATCATAATCTTCTTCACAGAATCTTTTGCAGACTAGATATTTGTTACTGTGGTGTCCTTTAGCCTTTTTTTTCATAGAGCAAAATAATCTAATTTCCTCAAACTTCCCTCAGAGGTTAAATCTGCTGAACTTCTCATTTCTATTTTTTTCCTCCCATATTTCTCTAATTTTTGTATGTCTGTCTTAATGGGTAATGCTCAGGATTGCACCCGTGTTCTAGCTGAAGGCTCAAAAAACCCAGGAAAGACAAAGCAATGGCCTCCCTTATGTTAGATACAAAACTCCAGTTAAGACATCTCAAAGTAAAATTAGCTTCTTTTTTTTCTTTTTGTTAACAGCGCTACATTTTTGCTACATATTCCATATATTCAGTTTACCATATGCTACAACCCCCAGATCTCTTTTTCCTGATCAGTTGTCAGGTCAAATATTCACTATTATCTGTGGGTTTCCTTCTTTGCACTTGTCTGTTTGATGCTTGAATCTAGTTCTCCACTTCAAGATCATTTTCAGTTCAATAGCATAAACAAAATTACTGGTGACAGAAGACAATTTCATAGGTTTTATGGTTTCATTTGGGGAAGGTGATCCAAAAAAAAATGTCAGCAGAGACAACAGCACTTGAGAGTGCTTAGGAAGAAACAGATGGCTCATCAAGGTGGCAGTGTTAGTGGGATAGAAAAGACACATGGGTAAATTGAATAAACAGGTATGTCAGCAGAGCATGGGTTAAGATGCAGAAGGTATTAAACAAGCTTCTACTTGGAGTAGGATCAAAGCAGAACAAGGAAAAGACTCATGAAGTCTCCCAATCCAGCTAAACAGTGGGGACAAAGTTTACGCAGCTCAACAAAAGGGTCAGAGGCAACAGTGGTGAGGAAGATGGCAGAACTGAACAAAGAAAAGTCCTTCTAAGTGAAGGATATGAAATAATGTTGTAAACAAAAAACTGGTCACTAGATACGTAAGTAAAAGAAAAAAAAAATGGATTAAAGGTGAAGGAGTAAAAGAAACTGAGGTAATACACAGAAAATAGCCCAATAATCTGTTACACTTGTGCAGAGGGTGCAGGTGGTGTCCATCACTCAGCAGCTAGGGAATTCAGCACAGATGGAAGCACCTACTTCAGACACAGATTATGGCAACCAGGCATATGGCAGTTAAAAGGTCAGTCCCTCCCCACTTGTTTTTACCTTCAGAGGTATGCTTACAGTAAGGCTGATATAAAACAAAATTGTAGAAGGTAACTGCAATTGGGTAAAGAACTCTTGCAATGAAAAAAGTAGGAACCTCCATATTATTATCTAAGAATGCTTTCAAAGCTGTCAAAACACATACTTTTAACCTGTAAGGTTTGCTGAGAAACACTTCACAGAACAGTACTGGTTCTTCATAAACAGGCTTTTTATTGCAGCTATACTGCAGGACAACTGGAGAAGAGAATATGGAAAAAATGGGGCTCTTCAGGGCATTGCAACTGTTATGTAAAAGAAAAACTGTAAATGGATTTCCTTGCTGCAGTACACTTTTAGTAGCAGAGATGTGTACTGAGGTAGAAAACTACTTGTCTCTGACTGCAAGAGCTCTGTATTATTTTTCTCCTCTATGCTAGGGTGGTGACCTTTTGGATACATCATTAAAGAAAGCACTTTCTAGAAACAGAATGTATCAGTCTAGAAAAGTCTTAGTGTGTTACCCATATTATTGATCTCATAAAGGACAAAGAGAAATTGATTACTGTTTAGAAAGACTCTCAAAATTCATTCATCAGATGCGTACACACATATATACGTGCCTCTCTATAGACATACGCATACTCATACACAGCATATATATTTTTTAAATGGATCTTACAATTTCTACATGTCAGTCTAATTTCTCAACACTGATATATTTGAATTTGTGACTACACCTACCCTAAAAAGAAAAAAAAAATGTTCTTTCACAGAAGAATTAACATGAGGTAGCAAGCAAAAAACCTGGTGTCAAAATCTTCACCATCACTTCACGTGACATACATAGCATTTGCCTCCTTTTGCAGAACTGGGGTGATCTAGTCTGTTAATCGTCATTATACTATAAACCCTCATTAGGTCTTGGCAATGCACATGGTCTCTCTAGCCCAAGCCATTGTGCTAGCTCATTGTAAAAGAAAAGTCTAAAAGCTGATCCTGTTACTGTCAATGCACTTCAGTACACAAATAAAATAGAACTTCATCTCATATAGCCACTGTCTTGATTCTCAGTGAGCTTCTAGATGTCATGTATTATAACACAGATTTGACATAGCATAAGAAATAAATACCACCTTAAGTTACAGCCAAGTACCATGCGTACTATCATCCTGCTACACATGGTAAGTCAGCAGGATGTGGTGAAGTTGGTATATTATGGAAGACCTCTGAAGAACTGCTTGCATCAGAAACACAGTGCTCAAATACTGAGTGCTTCAAGATTTCACTTTTGCCCCTATGGAGAGATAAGGGCGAACACAAACTTTTTTTCATCATCAAGTGGAATATAATAATGACAACCAGGCACTTTCTCAGGCTCTTCTGTCCATTGGAGTTTGGTGCAAATTAAACGCTTCCAGTACTAGGCATGCACCAGCAGCATACTGAAGTGACAACCTCTGGATGAATACCCGAGCCTGAGCATTTCCCCCTCTACAGTGCCTGGCACATAATGTTACTGTATCATGCCAAATTCTGTCCTGCTTAATTATGTTTGGATTTCCAAATGTTCTCTCCACTGCTCCCTCACTGGACACCACTCTGCTCTCCATCTTAAGAGGGCTGTGTAATGTCAGTGTAATTGCTAGCCGGTTCCTGTACTTCATTCCAGAATTAGCCACATCAAAAAAGTTACTTACACATTGGGCTACAGTAAAACTAGGAATTACAGGAATGTGAAATATCACTATTCTGTAGGATTACAGGTTTGGAAATGGAGTGAAAAAAATACAGCCACATTTGAGTGGCATATCATAGACCAAATAAACCAAGATTAAACACAGTATAACAGACCCTGAATCCACATGATCTGCATGTATCTGTATCTAAAAAATCACAGGATGTGCCAAGTTTCTTCTCCTTACTGCACAGAAGAGTCAAATAGTCCCTTAAGAAACAAATTTGATGCAGTATAATTTGGTTATAGTAAAAGGATTAATCTGGGCACTCCTCTGCTGATCATTAAATCCAATTTATCACAGCAGATACAGATCTATACAAAAGTTAGTTTTCCAAATCAAATGTGTGCACATAAGCAAAATTCCCACCTTGTGAGTACAGAGTACATTCTTCTAGGCATTGCAAAGTTCCCAGATCAATTTGATTGCCAAAGCAGGTCAACCAACTTATAACTGACTCTAACCAGTACTCCCTTTATCCTGCTAAGTATTTCACCTGCATCCAAGTCAGCCTCAAAGTAAATGCAAATTTTTTTCTCCCCCACATGAAAAAAACCTTCACCCCAAAATCACAGAAAATCATTGTCATTCAGATGGCTACAATAGGAAAAAAAAAAAAAAAGTCTAGTCAGTACAAGTGAAAGAAAAGCCTGACAACTGCCATACAGCAAGGTTTGAGTCAAACGATCCCAGCAAGCATGACTGTAACTACAGTGGTTATGGAAGCGTGCAATGGAAATACCACTGTGTACGTGCTTCTCCATATAACCAGGCAGCCTCACTTCCTTGATACCAACGGAGTTCAGCATTAATGGAGTGAAGAGAAATGCAATTCCTTAGATTTTAGTTCAGTGAAAATCAGTCCTGCTTTCCTTCTTTCACCGCCTGTCACTTTGCTATGTGATCACTCATGATATTAAAAAGCAAAGGAAGACCTAAATTCTCAAAGTTAACTGCTAAATTTAGCTACTTCTGTTAACATGCCACATGCTAACAGAAGAGAAAAGTTTATAGCGATGACAGGTGGAAATAGCTACAGCAAAGGGTAAATAAACCCAGCAGCAGGCACTTCTCCCTCTCGACTTTGCCTCCAAAATCAGCTGCATCTACAAGGCGGAAATGCCAAACCACCCACCATTCTGTGAATGTCTTTCATCTGCTTTGCAACACAGGCACACTCCAGCTTTTTCCTGCCAACGAGGATGTATACTACACATACATGGCAATAGCATCTGTCAGAGAGGCCCCTGCAAAAGACCTTTGCCAGTTCCCCACAGGGTATAGATACACTGATGTTGCAGAAGTAAAACAAGCTTGCCCTGACCAAAGCTATCCTCAGGGTTGTAACTGTATCTGGGGAAGGAAATCCACACTCTCCCATGGGAGTCATTCCTCCCCTCTGGTTTTTCAGGGTTTGCCCAGAGCTGTACCTGGGGTAACGTGATCTTCTACATCTCTGTGGTGCAGAAGCTGCCACAGGCTTCAGCTGCTGATGAAAAGTCCTTCCCCAAGGTGTGTACCTTTCTCCAGCATGGTTGCCATGATGGGGAATACTTTATGGTCCCCAAGAGCCTTACGCATGCCTTGGGGACAAGTTCTTTTGCAGGCTTGCATTTACTGCTTTGTTACTTCCAAGGAAATGAACAGCTCCCAATCTGCCAGCTTCCAACTATTAGATTTTGAAAACACCAGTATAAACATTATAGTAAATCGATGAGTTATTCTTGTTAAGCTCCCAATTACAAAAGTGTTTGATTACTATGCGTTGGGTGCGTGTGCCCAGGCGCTGGCCACGGCGGGTCTCTGTGAGGAGAGGCCGGGGCTGCCCCACGCTGACAGGACCGGTTCCAGCCGGTTCCAGCTGGTTCTGCAGCCGCCCCCGAGCAGGGCCCAGCTGAGCCCCTCAGCGACACCTCTGGGGAAACCGGTCTGGGAAAGGGCAAAGCGCTGCCCCACAGCCAGGGGACAGCCTGAGGGACAGCCGTGAGGGACAGCCGTGAGGGACAGCCGTGAGGGACAGCCCTGCGAGCACCGAGGCCAGAGGAGAAGGGTGTGGAGGAGGTTCTGGGGCTGGAGCAGGGGTTCCCCAGCAGCCTGTAGGGAGACCATGGGGGAGCAGAAGCCCACACCGCAGCCCATGGCGGGCCCAATGCCGAGGCAGGCTTGCCCTGAGGGACTGCAGCCCATGGGAAGGACCCAAGCTGGAGCAGGGGAAAAGCATGAGGAGGAAGGAGATGCAGAGAGGAGCTGTTCAGGACTGAACACAACCTGCCACTTCCCATCCCCGCTGCACTGCTCGGTGGGCAGTCGGGAGTGAAGAAGCAGATTTGAGTCTGGGAAAAATAAGGGGTGGAGAAGGTGCTGTTGCAATTTCTAATTTTTTCTCATTACACAAATATATTTTATTTTATGATAAATTAAATTAATTTTCCTGGCGTCCAGTCTGTTTTGCCCTTGATGGTACCTGGCAAGTGGTCTCCTTATCTTTACTTTGATCCATGAGCTTTTCCATCTTATTTTCTCACCCATCCTGTTGAGGGAGTGAGAGAGCAGCTGTGTGGGCATCTGGCAGCTGACCAAGGTCAACACACCACAGTATTGGGTGGAAAAAGTATGATTACAAGAGTGTAGGGCGCACTCTTTCAATATTAGATAAAGTTTTTCTAGTCAGATTTATTTCATTTAACCCTCAGATGTACAAAAGGTCCTCCAAGAAATAAACCAATAATATTAGGTATCTTTAAGTGTCAGAATGCTGATGGGGCTCGTAGCTGCCATCATAACCAACTTTTTGAATGCAGTTGTAAGTATTTAAAGCCTCTACTGTACAAAACTCCATAGCTGAGACAACATAGTGCCCATGATGGCACTGGCATATGCAGATTTCTGGGATTCACTTCTCTATAATGATGTGGTAAGAAGGCAAGAAAGCACCATTTTTACCAAAACTTAATGATTAATAGTTTAAAAAAATGCTGAAACTTATTCAGCAAAAATTATTAAAACGCAGCAGTTCCATCATATTGTTTTGCTTTTT
The DNA here is from genome assembly GCF_023638135.1 of Falco biarmicus. Classification (NCBI taxonomy): domain Eukaryota; kingdom Metazoa; phylum Chordata; class Aves; order Falconiformes; family Falconidae; genus Falco; species Falco biarmicus. Next base: position 14,788,301 of record NC_079302.1, read on the forward strand.
AGCTTAACTTTGGATGTGGAAGAAAGCCAAAGGACAATCATTAGTCTCTACTAATTCAATATTTTTTTTTACTTTCCTGGCCAAGGCCAGCTCTGCATGATAGAACTTTGAAAATTAACTCCTCTAGTTTTTAAAGGCAATCTTGATAACTGCTAAGATAAACGTTCTAAAATAAGAGATGCTGCTCCTGGCTGCTACTGCTTTAACATATCTAACATGTGAACTGCCCTGTTCATCTCAATAGGAAGTTAACTCTCGGGACTAACGATGCCTTGTTAAGAGTCAGTCTCCAAACGCTTTTAGCACATATGCGTGCATAAGATATCCATTTCACTTTTCTCCCATTTATGCAAAAAATTACTGCAAATGCACAGGCAAATTATCCTACTAAATAGGAGAATAGCCAAATAAGCAAAGAACACGAACAGCAGTGCAACGCTACGTTCATGTACCTTTCCTCTCTCTGCAATATGTCTCTTTCCTTTTGAAAGGCTGAGCACCTGTGATGCCGCTCAGGGGGAAGCCAGGCTCCAATGGATCCAGTTCATCCCCAGCACGATTGCAAGCACTTTTTGTTTTTTGGTTGGTTTTTTTTTTTCTTCCCTTCACAAATTCAGTTGACATTTAGGAGGATGGAATGACGGTTTGAGCCAGTTACTGTCTCTGCCAAGTGACTTGCACTCTCCCTGGGGCCCCAGTGCAGGTAGTTCTAACAGGGGGCTCTCTGTCTTGCATGACAGTGTATGAAGCAGGAACCTTTCTGTTCCTAGCAGAGATACCATTGCAGGGCCACACTAGACTCCAACCTTTGTCATCAACAGGAATGCATGTGGACTATGTTTGCAGCTCCGCCTGCAGGTCCTAATGAAAAGTGTAATTCTGTCTTGCTGAGAGGGTCTGACACACCAGTGAGAGCCACAGGCATACAGATCAGCAAAGGAAAATATTTGGGGGTCTATGTTGTAACTCCTGCTCTATATGAATTCCAAGAATGGATATATGCAAAAGAAAAAACAATGAGGTGTGCATTTGATAGATGAAAAGAAGGGAACAAGCATCTGTCACTTACCTAATTAGCAACTGGATGTGACTGCTGTTCCAGAGCTCTATTGCTGGAAAGACCTTTTTATTGGTGCAGAAAATGCCTGTATATGCCATTAGAGAAAGCAGTAATATAATGAAAAATTTTGGAAAAACTGGCACTTTCCTGTTGGAAGCACCTGCACTGTAAGGAAAAGTACCATATATTTGTTTAACTAGCTGGGTAAGAATGTAATATATTAACATCCGTGAGATCATCATTAGAAAACTTTGCATTTCCTGAGGATCAGAAGGTATTTAGAGCACAAGGGATAGACACTGGCCACCCCTCTTCTCCAGGCAGGACGCAAGCAGGAGGAGGCAGCCCTGCAGGGATTAGCAAAGTCCAAGTGTTATCTTCCCCTCTACTCAAAAGCCTGCAGAGATCATATGGGTCAACCCCACTCAGTAATGCCAGCTGCCACAGCTTGGGGGGCCACAGCAGACTCCAATACAGCACACAAAATGGGGGCAGGTGGGCAGGGATGCCTGGTGCAAGATTCCTGCTCCTGCAGACAAAGTAATAAAGGAAAAATCGTTGCTATCACTGCCAGGGAAAAATTTAAGGGGATTACAAGGGATAAATCCATTTTAACGTTGTGCTTTGAAGGCTCACACATATTGTGGAGGATTGGAGACATCTGCAAAGAGATTGGAGCCTATTATTCAAGACTAGGAAGGGAGTATTTGACCATGCATACCACCCCAAATCTTTTCTGCATGGTATAAGCCTTATCTGCAAGTGATGTCCAGTCTGATCCAGCACCAAACCCAACGTCATCACTGAAAAGAACCCCCAAATCCAACAACTTTGCAGTCAGCTGCCCTTATGGGTTTCCCTCTAATGCAACCAGCAGATATCAGCATATTGCAGCATACACTGCAAGAGTATTTAGGCAAAAAGTTACTGCATTCTCAATGGCTCTTGGAGGAAAATCAAGGTGGTAAATCCAAGTGGTAGCATGGGAGTCTGTTCTATTTAGTTAAAGAAACTGTTTGAAAAGCTTCACGGAAATAAAGACTTCTTTGCTCTACACTTCAGGTGCTACCTTCGCCATTATTTTCCCGACCCTATTGCACCATTCTATTAAAGCAACATTACAAACTATTTTTAACAATCCATACGAAAATCCCCAAGCTAAATTGAGAAGAAATCCTTCCTTCTGACCACTTCTTACTCAGACACATCTATCAATTGCCTGGAAAAAATGGCCTTGTAATTCTATTCAAAAACTAACAAACCTAATCTAAACACCACCAGACCTGGTTGCCCCATCAGGATAAAGATATACGAGGGATCTTTCATTAGAATGGCTGACCACCTGCCCTTTAAGTACTAACATAAGCCAAAAATACCACCTGATCAATCATATCACACCCACTGTTGTATACAGTTGTTCTTTTTAAAGTAACCAGAGCCATAATCCATAGGAATTATTAAAAAACAAAATATCAAAACCAAGCTCTTTATCGTATACCTGGAAGTAATAGGAGACCATAGAAATTTGAATCACAAAGCACGTGTGAAGCAGATTTCTTGCAAGATGTGCTGCCTAATAAAAAGGTTATCACAGTTGCCCTGGCTGGGTTCTCCCAGTGGCTCTCAGCTCCATGCTCTGCCACCAGTGGAGCATGTTGCAGCACTCCAGCCTCGTGACCTGGAACACTGTGGCAACCTCCAAGTCTCCAACGCAAAGGTCTTAAAAGCAATACCAAGTGAAGGGAAAAATGCACATGCTGCCATACCCCCTTGAGCATTGAAAAAACCCACTTGTACGCTGCATGTCTCTAAGATATTTTTTTTTTCTACTCAGGAGATCAAAACCCTCACTGCCATTTAGTCAAGGTTGACATCCTGTCAACTGCCTTGCTCAGCCAGCCTTCATCCAAGTGGAAATCTCCTTCAGACACTATTTAAACCCAGATTACCATCAAAGGCAGTTAGTAAGTAACTGCTTGAAGTTTCAGTTTACTCTGTTTATAATGTCTGCCAAAAAATATAAGGAGGCATAATATTTGAAATGCAGTACATATTATGTTCATCTGTTAACTGCTCAGTCACTCAAAAATCTTTGTATGTGCAACATGGTTTACAGCTACTTACATCAAGATTAATACAGAGCTATACATAGAGTACACAATTATTTCCTTTAATATTTTCTTCAGATATTAAATGCAATCAAGAAAATACTTTCAAGATAAATTGGCATGTGACAGGAGGAAAAATTGCTCTTGAATCATTAAGAAAAGAAGGATATTATTAAGAAAGAATTGCTTTCAACCCTTCTAATTATGACCAAGCAAATACTTCATAGCCCTGAAATATTTTGTATCTGTAGCAAGCCATGAGAATTATAATTCTGCCAAGACAGTTATTTGCTGAAATCTGAGACATAATTATGGTCAGTAAAACTCCTAATCTTGAAAGACCTTAGATTTAATTCTTTACGCTATCAATCTCTCCTCTGGATTTCCTCCATGTTACATTTGGCATGATTAACTGTAAGTGGGGAATAGGTCCACAGAATTACATGCCTTCTGAACTGGGGCAAAGAAGGATTATTCAGTGCCTCATATAAGAGACATCTTAGTGTTAACCTTAACCTCTTGTGTGCTGGAATATGAGGCAATGATAGAGACAAAGAGCCATTTCAGATGGCTTACCAAATACACAAGGCAGGCAGAAGACTGAGCAGACGCTCAGAAAGCACTCTACAGTCCCAAGCACGCACTACACATTGCTGCCATTAACTCTGTACTGGATGTTGGAGCAGTTTCATCATAGGGAGCAGGATAGGCCACGTGAAGACAGAACCAACTTTTCTAACCGTGTCATTGGGATTCAGCCCCTACAACATATGACAGAATAGGGCAAAAATGACTGGATATAGCTGTGCTACCACCAGTAAGCCAGGCTGACATTTGAGGTAGACCACATTTTTAAGCACAACAAATATATACGGATTAAAAATATTATTTTTCAAAGAGATTGCTGGGAGCAAGCACTGAACGCAAGATCTGAGCTAAATTATTGGGATGTAGTAACTCAAACACTGCAACAGAATCACAGCTCCATGTAGCTAGGCAGCAGAGGGAGAACTACCTCATCTTCATGAGTTATCTGTAAACAATAAACGCTATAAGAAGCTGACATGTGACACATTATATTCCTAAACCCCGTGGCTACAAACTAGAAGCCTGAAGCAGTATCTTTGATTTTGGGAAATCAGTCTAGAATGCAGGTGGACTCACATTCCTAATTCCAGATCAATCCATCAAGGCTGGACCCTACATCACACAGAAAGTGAAATGTCGCCTTTTCTGGTAACAATTACCACTTCTTTCAATTTTCAAAGTATAATGGAAAAAACAATCCCATTGTAATATCATCTCATCTGACAAAACATTTCAGCTTTATCTGGCAGGCATGACAGAAACAGTTTCTGCAAGCCTATAGTCCTCCTTAATTAGAGTCTGAATCGAAATCTGGTTTTATCACTTAATGACCCTTGGGACCATCCCTGATTTTTGCACCATTTTGGAAAGTTCTTTTATGTTGTTTTCATAAAATCATCCAACACATATTGCATAAACAGCTAAGATGACAGGGTGTTCTCATGACAGAGAATTTAAGATGACAGAGCATCTTGTAGTTTACAAGTATATTCCAAACTATTGCCATATATTTTTTTTTCCTAATAGCAAGAAAAGAAAACAAGAGTTCCTTTATAAGAAAGATCCCTCTATAAGTGGCTACTAGTCCTAGGCAAACACTTCTGCAAACCGTCTTTAAAACAAACTTAATCTTAAGTGAAAGTAATTGGCTTATCTCCATCTACCTCTAGTGCACATTTATCAATACTAAAGCTAGAAAGACAGTGCATGGGGCACTTGGAGTGTCTGATAGATGCTTTTCAGCAGAGCAGCAAGGGAAAATAATTTTGGGGTATTCTTTCAGTGTTTCTTCCTACAGAATTATTGTTATTAGTCTCTGTAACTGTATTCTAATGGGTCTTATTATATCTTCTTCTCATAAACACCACAAACTGTTACATTTACAAATTTTAAAGATAATTTTTAAAAGTCCTCACATTCTACTTCCTAATTTAAAAACTGCATGGGTGGGTAGGTCTGAAATTTTGAAATTTTGTCCTAGTTGTAAAAAATCTACTGGTCTTTTCTTTTTGTTAGGACTCACAGAGTGTCTGCAGTCTGCACTGGACTGATTTGATATTGAGAAATGCAGACTTATGAAACCCTATAGGTAAAAAGAGGTTCAAGATCAATGTAATTTAGTAGCTGCTACAAGTGTGTGCCAGTATGAAAATACTCATTTTGGCAATCATGCAGTAAAATAATCAATATTTAATATTACTAAAAAATATTGGCAAGTTCTATCTTTCAGCCATTTTATACATTCAGGCAACTCCCATATTTATTTCTGATAGGAGAAAAAAAAATAAATACATCATTTAATTCCAAATATCCATTTGAAGAAATTAATTTTGTGGAACAAGACAGTGTAGCATTTCTGGAATTTTCTCCTCAAAAGTAGAAACTGAGATCTTAGCTACAGTACAGGGTTAACTATTTTGCATCAAAAGAAAAAATGCCTCATTTGTAGTAGGAAGGTTATGATCATTAATCTGCATAAAGATGTAGAAAGCTGTGTTATATATGCCTGCACTGCACTTGTGAGAAAAAAAAAAAAAAAAAAACAAACCAAAGCAACAAAACAACACAAAACTTCATATTCCAGTGTTACGGGTCATTAATTTTTGAGAGCAACTATCTTCCTCTATTAAACCCCAACCTATCCCCTCTTCTCCCCCGTCCCTTCAATTCATCTACACATGATGTCCTTCATGTAAATCTTAATGGATTTATTGACAAAAATGTTTTGGACTATTGGTGAACTCTGTTATTTGCTGTGGGAGACTATTTATTACCTTGCAGGTGCTTCAGGGGGAACGCCATTGTTTGGTGTGAAAGGGGAGCAAATGGAAAGTACGGTGTTCATTAAAATGGATCACACAACCAGGAATCAACCTCTACCTCATTCACGTGGATACTGATTTTTTCCATTTCTGCTACACTGAGCTTATCATAAGAGAGTGCACCAGCAGCTGCATCGATGATATTCAGATTCCTTACCAGAGCTGATGAAATGTCTCAGTAATTGTGTTTGCTTTTCACTTCCAAGTGACAAGAATAAAATGTATTGTCTGCACTCACTGTTTCTAACCACTGAATACTTATGTTCACAAAGAACAATTAATTTCTTCCCCTTTCTCACCCAAAAAGACATATTAGCTGCTTTTCCTTTACAATACATTTAAATTGAATTTAATAGAAATTACTTATTAACTTTTATTTACTTTTCCTACTAAAATACAAACCAAAAATCCAGCTATTGATTCTTTACTGTTTTGAAATAAAACTATATAATCTTTTTTCTTTGGTTTCAACAAATGATTCCAAGCAGGGACTTTTGATGAAGAGTTAGTAATTCACTATCTTGTGTTAAGTACTATAGTTATTTCAGCTCTTGCCTGTAGAAGCGTTAAGAGATCTGTCAGATTCTTATTCTGCAATAGAAGTCCCAACATTTCCAAAGTATTTCAGCCCAGACTGAAGCTTAATGCTGAGGTTAGCTCATCGACTCAGCCAACTAAAAGAGTAACATCCATGAGAAAGCAAAAACATTGGATGGTCACAAACATGGTTCAGGTCTAGAAAAAAAATGAAAAATACAGTGAGACTAAAAGCTAGGATTTTCCACAGAAGAGGCAGGATCTTGTGGGAGATAATGTACAAAACTGGTGACCGATTATGGTTCTGCAACTCCACACTGTACACCACACATCCCAGTCTGGGAATGTCACAGCCAGTGCCTCCACACCAGGGCTTCTCCTGGCATGCAGTCATCAGAGCAATCATCTGTCCCTTCACAGAAGCAACAGCAGAGCAGCATAGAGGCATCACTGTCATTTACAAGCAGGTTTAGCAACACCATCAGTCTGGCCCTGTCAGGCCACACCTTGGTATTGGTTCATTTTCCCCACTGAAAACTTCATGAGAAGAGTTTTCCATGATGCTACAGATGAATCCCAGTGGCAGCCCAAGGATTCAGCCAAGTGAGAAATTGTTAAAGTACAATGCTGTCACTCCTGTGAGCTTAAGATAAACAGAGCTCTAAACTCTGGAAAAATGGGGCAAATGTGTCCTGGAATTTGCTTTCTAAATTGCCTGGTTGGCTGATTTTCTTAATATTAATGCAAGCCCAAAGGAAAACTCAACAGCAGGGCTCTCCAGCAAAGGCTGCAAGGTATCTGATAACTGGGCTGTCAACCGTAGAGACAGAAGCTTTAGGAGAGAACTTCCATGCAAACACAGGAGAAGCCGATACTAGGTTGCATCCCTTGAGCTTCAGGGCTTATTTAAAAAAAAAAAAAAAAAAAACAAAGAAAAAAAAAAGCCAAAATGAAACCCACAGAAATCCAACAGTGTTTGTTTCAATCTGCTCATTCATACAATCCAGAATAAAGTCTAATGGCAAACCCAAGCAGTGACAAGGAGCAAACCATGCAGTCATGCTCTTTTTATCCCACCTCTTGGCCAGACCCACCCCTTCTTCTCTTGCACTAGCTCTCATGTTCATTTGGACTGAATTCAGTAAGCAAGATAACTTTTCTTTATTTTTGCTGGGCTAGTTAGCTAAATAATTTCAAAATCATTCTATTAACATCAGAATGAGCACAAGGCAGGCAGGAGCAATAGGAAGGAAAATTTTTCTTCCAGTTTTGATAAAGCTGTTAGACCATCTTAAGCTCTGCTATGTAACTTCACTCGCCCTCAAATTACATAAACTGAGGCACACTTCAGTATTTTTCCAGTGCTTTCTGCCATTTTCCAAAATCTTTTTGCTGCTAAAAGGCTCTTCATCACTGAATAGTGCTGGCAAAAGAGAAGAAATGCAGGTATCCAGCTAGATGTGCGTGATGATAAGCAAGTGAGTTAAAGATACAATTTGTATCCAGGTTCTGTATAGGAACAGGCTTTACATGATTGCTCCTGGTGGGAGTAGTGTTTCTACTCACTGTGAATCATGGCCTGTATGAAGGGTGCTATTTTCAAACACTTTCACTCACTAGTTGGTCCTGGGTTCAGGCTCAATGGATAATACTCTGTAAATAGTCACAAAAGGTACAAACTAACAGCTCCATTTATGCTTTTGCTGGACACGTCAGAAGTGGATGCAAGCCATTAGCAAAACAAAGAAAAAACCCAAACCAAAACAAACCAAAAAGCTCCACCTTCAGTGTTCCTTAAGAGGTTAGGCTGCCCAGACAGACACTGACAATGAAAGAACAGCTGAGTCCCACTCCAGGAAGAAAAGATGACATAGCACTCAGATGTCATGGGGAGGAATGCCAGAAAAAGGACAAGGTGGCTGTAACCTTCTAACAAGTTTAAGATCTGCTAAAAAATTTAAAGTCCTGTATCTGGTAGCTGCATGAGAACATGGCATCCATTAGGTGTTCAGTGACAATGTGACTGACATGAACATCATGACTGGCAGCAGAAAGCAAGTGCTGAAAGTACTTTTCCCCCAAGAGAGGTTTGCATCTCACTCCTGAGCAGGACTTTGCTGAGCTAAGCTGTACCATCGCACCCAGCACAGCTCACAGGAAGGAGGTCACAGTCCCAGTAATATATTTTGGTCATATTTCTCTATGGAGTTATCAAGTCCCACCTTTTAAATAATGGCACTGAGAGCATAAGAGCTTATCATATTCATATTAATGGCATACTTAGTGCTGCCACTAGCTTTTTTCTATTGAACAAGTGCCTCTAAACTCTGCCATTTATCCATCTGACTCTCAATGAACAGCAAATTAAAAATTGCACCACTAGGGTACCAAGATACCGGAAACTTCCCTCCAGGCACACCATCACAAAACTGCTGAAAGTAGTGCAATAAACAGAGAAAAGCTTCAGACTCCTGTTCAAATCAGCTTTGTGTCTACCTAACCAGGTCAGAAGGAAGCGAGCGCAGGAGCAGCTAGTCCTCAGTCCTGAACTGATCTCAGTGCTACCTTGACAAAGATCATGTTGACAAAATAGAGTAAGTGGTTGCTGCTCAAAATAGCTCCCTGAGGGAAGAGGTAAGGTCCCAATTCCTGTACCTGGCTCCTGCTATTTTACTGCAGGATATGTTGGCAACTAGCAAAGGTTAGAATAATTTTCCAAATACTCGGCTCTTGTTCATCTGCAAAAGATAGATTAATAATGAGTGTATGGTATACATATTCAGTAAAAGAATATTTTGACATGTTTATTTCTGGATTCAGGAGAAAGGCTAGAATAGACATTTTCACACTCTTCTCCCTTAACAACACATTTTCCAGGGTCCCTTATGCTACAAGTTCACATGACTGGGAGAGAGGAGTAATCAGTCCTTCATCCCAGCTCTGAGAACGGCTAGAGACATGGGTTGCAGGCCATGGAGCCTGCACCACAGCATTCTTGTTATATAATACTAAAGCCAAATAAGTTTGCAAGTCCAAATAGACATCCTTTATAATGATGCCATATGAACTGTTCTGTGCCATTAATGGGAAGGAACACAATATAAGTTGAGAAATGTATACTTCACCTACTGTACTTAAACAGAACAGAGGTATCTACCTACTTAACAGCAGAATTTGAAGAAGGTTCCTATTGCATAAAATATGGTAAAGAGACCACAGGGATTAAACTACACACTGCTACTGAAAAGTTTGGGACGTTTTTAAATTATAAAATGTGATTGTTCACCTATGAAGCCTTAAGTTTTGCATTTTCAAGTGTCAATTCAGAATTTATATTCTGTCATAAATCAAGTAATTTGTTCAGCTATGTGGCCATGTGCACAGATTCTAAAACATCTTTTTATGCAAGTGTCTACCACATAGACTCCAGCTAGCCTGAAAGACAGGAGTTAAGTAACACTCATAATGAGGTCATGAAGGTTTTATAATTCTTACAGTTGCTCCTTTCCTTGAATGGAACTATTAATGGAATTATTAAAAAATTAAAATTCAAGCATTCAGCTCACCAGTTGCTGCAGTTGTCCAAATGACAGCTCAGTATTCATCTATCATCCTTCACAGATTGCACAAATTCAGGAGGTAACATCAGACAGATATCTAGAAAACTCAGAAAGTAAAGTGTTTTAACAGCTTCAAGCTATTTCTACATTGCCATGCTATATAGGTATTGCTGATAAAAAGAATGCCCTATCAGTCTTTCAGCTAATATGAAGTTATACAACTGAATTGAGTATAAAAATGAAAGTCTTAGTATCTGTCAGTTAAGTATTAGCCTGAGTTAGTCTCAGAAGAAGATTAAAGTCTAATGGACTGTCTTGATCATGCAGATGTAACGTGAGTCCAATTCAGGCTTGCTTTGCTATAGGGTTTTGGGTTTTTTTTTACACTATTTTTTTAAGCCTATCCTGGGGATTTGTTGTCCTGACATGAATTGCTGGTTGAGTAAACCATGTTCCGTGGCTCAGCTATAAGACTGTGTTGGTCCTACAAAATCTAGGAACAATGTTACACATTCTTGAACACCATTAATGGCACTTTAGAAGCTTGTTCACGGAGTGACACAGGATGAATAAAAACTGAGACTTTACTATGAATCAGAAGACAGCAGGATCTTCAAATGCAATGGCAGCCAAGAAACTGATGACTTTAATCCCGCTCAGTTTTATTTCAGGAGTTGTTAATATAATCGTAGTACAAATATTTGCTGTATCTAGAATAGTGTAAAGAATTACGTAGTTGATTTAATATTTCTGCGAGATCTCTCAAGTCATAAGCTGATAGAATATCAGCAAAAAGAGAGAGACATGACAGAGAGACATGAAGAGATGGCAGAGATGAACATGGGGTTTTTTTGCCTCAGTGTTGATCATACAGCTGTTCAGCATATAAGTCTCCTCAATGGATTTTCTTCATTGAACAAACCCACATTTTCTTTAGAGTACAGCTGCAGAGCCACTGATACGCAACTCTGCCGCATCTACTGGTAAAGTTGGCTGATTAGCCTCAGTTAACTTCAGGTAAAAGAATTAGTGAAGACATGCAAAGAGGGAACTGATCCCCATGCTGACACACAACTATGCAAAGCCAAAAGATATATTCTGCTTCTTCATCTGTACTTAATCCTTTGTCATTCCATTTTCATCACATTTTTTTATCTGTGCTAGCTAGCTGCTATCAATACATTCGTGCTTTCAATTTACTCTCAAGACAAACCTCCAATGAACCAAATGTCTGGGTGAGATAATACTACTAGGTGTAGCATATGGGAAAGTAGGTAGCCAGAAGATAAATTACTGGGTTTAAAAATGGATTAAGAAAAGAAAGAACAAAATATAGGAATAAGCTTTCAACAGTCTGGTGAAAAAACACTCTGTTACAGAACCTCTGTATATTCCCTAATCATCAGTTATGTGGGAAATGGAACAAACATTCAAGTGTTAAATGAAGTTGCCAATGGCAAATAAAAATGAACATAAGGCCCTCTTAAACAATAATACAGCATATAAATCCTCAAGAGAAACATAGGAAAACCAACAGTGTAAGCAGTCACTTGGTGAAAACCCATGCAGGCAACTTGGATCGTGCACAGGAAAAGAGTGTAGACTCAGTTTAGGTAATTTCAACTTAGAATCTCTAATCATTCTGAAAAATTGGTGCAATGTGGCCAACGAAAGAAGCAAAATAAAAGTGGCAAATATTTGCCATTCTGAATACTCCACCAACTGGTGGACGCAGTATTTCTTAAGGATTATAAAAAGCAGACTTTGTGTCAAAAAATATATATTGATGTACCCTTGAGGGCTTCAATATAGCAAGTTGCTGTATGTGCCCCTTGACACTGTTTCAGGGCAAGATGAACGCATAGACTAGCCCAAACACTGGGTTATCTAGAAGTACACATAGACATGTTTTTAGGGAACCAGGACCCTGGAGGTGACAACAGATACAGGCCAACTTACACCCAGCCTGAGAGATTTTGGCAATATACATTCCCCAGAGAATGTGGCAAATGGGGAAATCCTAATACCATTTGAAGCTATCCTCCCAGTAAAATTACAATTGTTGTTCCACTGGAGTTAACAAAAGTTCATGAAAAAGTATTTTGAAAGAAAAAGACATTTCAAGATTATTAAAGCTGTTAAGCACCTTTAAAAGACTCATGAATATATTAATGACAGATACTGAAATGGAATAACACTGTGTTCATTTCCATGAAACAGAGCATTATAGCAAGGGGTGATACTCACAAAAGATAACTATCTTTTATAGGTGTGAAAGGCCTGCTGTATAATTTATACAGCATGGGCATCTTTTAGAGTAATGCTCAGTTTATGTACCTTTACAATGTCTTTACACATAAAAATTATATACAGCCATCTTCACAGTTATAAACAAGGCATTTATGGCAAACCCAGCAAACTTTCCTGGAAGGATTATTGTATTTACACATATTAAGATATAGTGAAAAGGGTATTTAATTTGTACTATTTCTTTACAAACACAGCTTCTTTGGATGAGCCCTAGATAAACCAATATATTTGTGAAACAGGTAAGTTTTTGAAAGGCCAAATATCAAAGGCATATTAAAAAAAAAATATCCCATTTTTCAAAAGGAAGAAAACTCCTAGCTAAGTGGTTTGTTCCTCATCAGCACAGGAAAAAGTAGTTAAAGATGTAGCAAGAAACAATAGTTAAACCTCTTCTTCCTATTAATAGATGTAAATCTATTGATTTACTTGTTATTTCCCTACGTATATCTTCCTCCAGAGGATATTATCAGCTAGAAAGGTACCACTGAAGAGTTTCTATGCAGAAGAGATTCCACACCAAGCATTTGTTGTGCCACAGAATTCCATTTCCTTTCCATTGCAGGTGCTGCTGCTAACTGATAGTCAGAGTCACAGAAAAGAGCAGTCCTCCTCTTCCCTTTGGAAGCTGGAGATCTGCTGCTTAGGATCCCTCTGACCACACACACAATACACCTACCCACTAGACAGCTCTGAATTCACAGATTTTAGTATCTCAGAGCAGCTATACACATTGATTGATGCTAATTTCTTTCTCACATGTAACAGAAGTGTATGATTTTAGAACAGCAGACCTTGTGCATGCAAATATCTTCCTACTCATTTTGCCACAGCGATAATTCAATTATCTGTTTCCTTCCTTGACTAGCTTGTGTAAGGTCCCTCGAATAAAGACTGCCAAAGACTGCACTGGTAGTGTAGTATTTTTAATGCTGTGTGTGTTATCCATTCAAAGCAAATGCTAACCTAAAAAGTTGCAGGTACTGGAGCAGATTCCAATGCACACCATTAGCAAGTACAGTAAACCGTTAACCACTCTACTTTCAGAGCTCCTGCCTCTAACCAAGCAGCTCCTCTTTTTGGACAGAAACAGTATCACATTGTCAGGCCTAAGACAGGCTCTTATGACAAGCTGTGATCTTGCTGGAGTTAATGCCACTTCCAACTTCAATTATACCAGCACAACAATGGCAAAATACATGAAAACAATGGAGACTTCAGTATGAGCTGTCGCACCCCAATGACGAAATCTAATGCAAATACAACCTGACTAAATTATACGGAACTTACTTATTAATACAAAAGCTCATGTTTTTGTATTACTTTGTAAATTACTAAGATCTCAAAATAAACCTTGGGATAACACTCAATGTTCAAGCCACTGCACAATAAGACTTAGCAACATACACATTATTTCATGTCGGTTAAAACTTTCTGCTTTTCAGTAGTACAGACATGGCATACAACATCAGACAAAATACTGTTCTCCGTAATATTCCAATATGCTGCTCTTATCAAGCAGTCTGAATTCCCAACAGCGTATCAATGAGAAGAAAACATAGTTGGCAACTTATTGACATTTGTGAAAACATGCTGACTGTTATTAACCAAAGAGTAAAAAAAAAAAAAAAAAAATCAGACATCTTACTGTAATTAATGTTTTCAACTAGATGCCTGAAACAGAAGCTCTCTATACAACTCCTACATAGCTTTATCTAAGGATGCAGGGAATTCAGTATAAACAATTACAGTTCCAATGAATCTGCTGCAATAAATCTGGACAGTGCATGGATGGTTAACTTTGCTGACTTTCATATTGGAGCAAGTTTCCCTTTGCACTGAAGAACTCACTGTTATGAAAAAAAATGGTTTATAGTGCCAGTGGGGGAAATACCAGTCTCATAACAGTGATACTTGGCAATTATGCAATGAGGGAAACACAAGAATGAAGATGCATTACTGGACAGAAAAACAAAATTATGTTTTTACAGAAACTTGCTGGTGTCTTCCTCTTCCATTACAATTCAAGGCTTATAATTTCTTTGCTGGGGTTTCCACCTCTCTCTTGTTAATTGACTTTTTGTATCTCAAGCACTTTCTACTCCCCACACCACATGGATAACAACAGAAGTGTTGCAATTCCCATGGTGGGGCAGTTTTGTCTCTGAAATTCGAGTTCATAAGAAAGTGGTTCTACTACTGCAAACTTCCCCAAGCGACTTCCAGGGCATCCCACGCTACCCAGAACTACTTCTGAAGACAGAATACCAGTTCTGTTATATACAGCTCTCTCCATCCTAATGTCTGCTGACAATTATTTATTGAATACTACATTAACAGTCTTCCAGAGCCATGTATGCCAGTAAGTAATTATCAGAAGTAACAGAAAGGTTTAGGTTCCCACTACTGAAGTATAACCTATGATAAAGTCTCAAAAGAAAGATTTTAAAGTGGGTAAAAAATTAGCACAGATTGCTGTCCCTTCTCAGCTGCTTGGAGGAACACAGTTCATCTGCAGTCACAGAGATGAAAAACATCTCTAGTATTCAGCCAAAGTAAATTGCATTTTGAGATATAAGTTAATTTGTAAGTAATCCATTTTTACAAAGGATTACACTGTTTCAAAATTAACAAAATGACACATTTTTATTCTCTTGCATAAATTTTCTTTTTTCCCCTCTCCAGATTGTCTTTTCAAAACCATCATCAAAATTCTGGTTTTCTACCAATTCAAGAAAAAAACAGAAAGAGGAAGGAGACTGCAAACTTTCCCACCCAGCTCTATTAGATACTGTTCTTAGATACAGTAGCTGAGCATCTTCTTTAATGTTATTACTGTAACTGAAATCTCAGCAACTGTGTCAATGATTTCTAGGATACCATCCCAGGACTCTACATTGTTGTTGGATTCATCTGTATAATGTTTCTTGCAGCCCTTTTACCAGTGCCAACAGAACATAAAGTATATTCTGTCTGAAAAGATGGCAACGACTTTGACTTTGCCTAACCGTTATTCTGCCCAGAAAGTACAATAGATCAAAGCAGTCTTTGGTCTTGGATAGATCATCCATTCAAACCAAGGTATTAAATACATTACCTGCCTGTCATTCCTTGTTCAGGCTTCATGACTTGTTAGAATGTCTTTTTACTGACTATTCCCTCTCAGTTTTGGGTGGGGTTTTTTTTGTTTGGTTTGTTAGTGTTTTTGGTTGGCTTTTGGTTGTTTGGTTGTTTTGTTTTGTTTGGGGTTTTTTGGGGTGGAGGTTGGGTTTTGTTTGTTTTCAAAGAACAAGTATAGAAGCATGGTAAACTGCTTATATATATACACCAAACCAATTTCACATGCTTGGCATTCTCATTTGACTACTTGTCATATCCACAGTACTGAAAATTTCCAAGGAGAAGCCCCTTCGTAATGCTAGAGTCACAAAGTAGTTTAAATGTATAAAACAACACATGCTGAGATAAGTAAATTATACAGGTAAAACCCCAAAGTCATAAATGATGGCAATCTTCTTCTGACATTAAACTTCCTTATTCTTAGAAAACATTTCAGGAACATTGTGATTAGGTTAATGGAAATAAGCTATGACAGATTTTGGTTAAAAAAGATACAATTTACACTCTGGAGGAAAACTATTTTCTTTATAATATTTTAGTATAGAGATTCTGTAGAAATATGTAAGTCCAAAAGAGGACATTTTTGACCATTCATGGTAATGCTGCTATTTTAATAATTTTTACTTCAACGGTATTCAGATATCTAATATCCGCAGAAGGAGGTGGACACTGCAGAACTTTAAAAACAGAATGCAGTTTAAAAGACTCAAAACATTGGTTTCCTTTTCAGTGATTTCCAAATCAGCATCTAATAAATAAATAAATAAATAATTCTTATAAAAACCTTTTGCCCTGCCAATCTAAGAAACTTCTTTTCTTGGACAGACTCCAAATACTGTTAAAGTTGCGCATCACTGAGATTAATAGTGATGTAAAGGGAGTTGTGAATTTTATTACGAGGATGTACTGATGTATTGTCCAGGGGCAGCAATTAAGCACTGGCAAGTATTACTATGTCCTAATTCCTGGTAACAAAAATTCAGAGAGCTTGAAACTAGTACTTGGGTAGAATATAAAGTTTGATACCATGCACTTATTTGACCTGGAAATCAAGAGCCCAGTACACAATCCTAAGTCCTTTATGCGCAACCGATCTCTCCAATCGTAGTACGCTAAAGTTATTTCTGTGCACTTGAGTTTTACCTAGAAGAGAGTCCTGCTGACATTAAAGATCCTTTGCACAATTTGACATACTACTTTGATTTTGAAAACTCATTTTGCTGTCATTTCATCTATTACCCCAAAACTTCTTTGGGACTTAAATCCTTTGCAAAAGCCAACCAGCTGGAAAAAGGATTTCATATCTTAAGAGCCACAGCCACACATAGCCCTGCCATGCCAGGTGGCTTATGTAGGGCATATATATTCCTCACTCTTCCGTAATAACATTTCTCTTTTCAGACATCCACCCCCTCCTTCACTAATACTACAATGGCACTAGGCAGGCAACTAGGGAGGAAAAATAAGGACTGCTGTCCACTTCAAATTCATTGCTTGCTCATTGCATGCTACTTAGTAAATGATGCACAAATACACCCTTCACACAAGAACTTTTGAGGATTCCCCATGCTCTTCTGTAGATCGCAATGCAATCTGTACACTTTTGGCTGGTACTGGGAAAGAGTGAGGAGAGAATCTGGGGCATCACAGGGATGTTGTGCAGATCAGAGACATGCAGTGCTACTATCTGCTGCAAGAGAAGCACAGACAGCTTCCATGGGGCAGCACACAATAACCAATATTTATTTTGTTTTGGATCATTAGCAGAGAAGTCAACATTTCCCATGCACACCAGCTGTCAGGGGCTATCTAGAGAATGGTTCACTGGGCACAGAACTGTAGAATGTAAGAGATAAAAATGAGCCAGTTCAGGCCTTTTCAGAATAAAATTGGTTCATACACAGCCACTGCCTACAGCTTCTGGAGTTTAGTTTTAAAAGCCCTTGATAGTAACGAAGTACCTCATATTGAGCTTACCTTTCCCTTTTTCTTAATTTTATCTTGATTGTCCTAATTATATTACCATGTATCACACTAATTGGTGTCCACACATGGCCAACTCAGCTACAGATGGTCAAATCTATTGTGTCACACCTAGCACAATTTGGGATTCCTTAAAATCCCAGTTGTGTTAGTTAAGCATTGTCTACATATGGGAAAATACAACTGCATGATTTTCACAGTTCTTTTCCTTTTCCCAATGGTTTGCGCTAAAGCAGAGACAGGATCCCAATTTGCATTTACCACCACCACTTCCCCCACATCAATTAGCTCAAACTACCACAGGTGTATTTAGGCACTGTCATAAGAGATACTCCCAATTTGTGGGGAGAAGCCTTCTACTCACATCCCGACACGACACACACTCCTTATCCTACCTCCAGGCACCCAGGATAAAGCTACTAGCAGTTTTGTTTCTGAAACTGTTATCAGATAATAATAATGCATTCACCAAGAAAAGAGCAGTCTGCAAATTTTAAAAAGCCACGTGAGTATCTGCATTAAAGTCACGGTAATGCATTCTAAAATGAGCCATAACAATTCTATACTAGTAACATCTCCTTCACTACCAATATAATTGTTTCACAAATTTAAGTTTGATTGTGAGCTTATGCGACACGTCTTCAATGCAGGGAATTGTTAGCAACCCATTTCACAGGACAGGAGGCCAAGCAATGTAACCAGGGTTACACGGACAATCTAATATTAAAGCACAAATCAATCTCATGCTAACATCAAGTCACAGAAATTTTCTTCCTCTGAAAATTAAGTTGCAAAATTCTTGTAAATTGTAGAAAGTAGAAGGGTTTAAACAGATGACTACTTACACAAATACCCTGCCACTACAATACCAAGCCAACACCTTTCCTTTCTCCCTTTGTCTTACTAGCAACCACACAGTAATCTCCATTTTAGTACACCAAAGGACACAGCACATCTCTGAGGTGTGGACTGAGGTAAGGTTTATTCCACCTACATTAGGAGACAGGGAGTAACCAACAAAGGGTAACACAGAGCAATCTTTGAAAAAAACCTCTAAGCATGGTGACAAGAAAATAACTTTTGCCTGAGGCAAGCTGGTGGTTTCTGGGAACTCCCCTATCACTTCTTCATTTCTCCATATTTACCTGTGAAAAGCGCCACCTCCTTCAGAACAGCTGTACACAACAGGAGAGTGATTTAGAAATTCAAGGTATATCAAACCAGATCAGCAAGATCATGCTGATTTGGTGAATACTGCATCTGTTTTAGCACCATGCAAATTCACAAAATAGGTCATGATCTAACCCAGGTTACACAGGTTTCTAAAGACTCAAAATCAGGCAGAAGAATCACAAGGCAGAAAGCCCAGGGAAGGGCAAGGTGCAGCATGACACAGTGCTACTGCTGATGGAAAGCAGAAGGCACCAGGGGACAGATTTACATCACCACAAAAGCATTGCTCTCTTTTGGTAACAAAAAAGTAAATAAAACTTATTTTTGTTTACCACAAAAGGCTTGCATTGAGCCAAAACCGAATGAAAAACATTAGATTCAGTGGGGTGGCATTCAGCTGATACCAACTGCAAGTGCACTTGAAAGCCAGCTTTATCCACCCCGGTACTCACCAGGCTACTCGTCCAAAGCCACGCAGCCGCGGTGTCTCTCCTGGGAAGCTGAGAGGTTTCTCCTGCCCTCGGAGGCAGCATGGCCTCCCAAGCTGCCCTCCCCGGCAGCCACGGGAATTCAGCTAGCACAGGCAGGACCAGAAGACCATCTCCTTGTCCAACAAAACTCTTCAGCCACCCTTGCTGAGACATTACTGTGTAGTACAGGTTTGCTTCAAAGGCCCTTAATAAGAACGCATTAATCTCGAGTACGTCACCAGCAATTACCAAGATTTAATGGCAGCACTTGAACACGGACGCCAAAGTACATCACAGTTCACGCCCGGCAGGAGGATGCCCTGTAGGGTGGTCTCTGTCCGCACCCCCCTCATCCTGGGTGCGTGTGCCCAGGCGCTGGCCACGGCAGGTCTCTGTGAGGAGAGGCCGGGGCTGCCCCACGCTGACAGGACCGGTTCCAGCCGGTTCCAGCTGGTTCTGCGGCCGCCCCTGAGCAGGGCCCAGCTGAGCCCCTGAGCGACACCTCTGGGGAAACCGGTCTGGGAAAGGGCAAAGCGCTGCCCCACAGCCAGGGGACAGCCTGAGGGACAGGCGTGAGGGACAGTGGCATTAGTAACGATGGCGTGAGGGACAGTGGCATTAGTAACGATGGCGTGAGGGACAGTGGCATTAGTAACGATGGCGTGAGGGACAGTGGCATTAGTAACGATGGCGTGAGGGACAGGCGTGAGGAATAACGGCCTGAGGAGAAACAGCAGGAACCCTGCGGGCACCCTGCATTCTGCCCTGCTGATTGCACCTCAAGGAGCTCCACTGAAACCAGAGAGGACACAAATGAGTCTTGCATATATAACAGAGCAGCAGGCTCCATTTTACCAGGGAAAACAAAGGCAGACAAAACTTCTCCTTTCCCTCTGACAGAAGCCGATGCCTGGTGTGATGCTACTGCAGGTGCTCTGCCTGCTCCAGCCGCCTTCCCCCACAGCCGCCGGCCACGGGGACACTGCCAGTGCAGACACACAGACAGCGAGCTGGTGACGCTTGACCCCAGCTCTTATATGGTAAGCTTCCCAAATTGTCACACCCTTCAATTTCTGCATTGTTACTTTCCGAAAGTAATGCATCCAAGAAGCAGACAAATCAGCACATATTAAGTTCACCAAACAGTTTGGTAAGAAATAATGAATACCTAAGGAAATAAAAAGCGGTGTCCAAGCAAACTCCAGCATTATACCACATATCACACCCAAACAGTAAGAAAAAATGACAAAATCCAGATTCAAAGGACTCTGCTCCAGTGTCTGTGAGTACAGCTAAATAAATAATATGCTAATCAAACACTTTTAGCATACTCACTCCCCTAGAACTATTTGCACAGTTATGAACTGCTTGGGTGCTGGACAAATGGGTTTGAACACAGAGAAACCAATCTTTTATTTTAATTTTTTCAAAATGCTTGAGAGATTATGTAATATTTAATAAAGTACACCTTAGACTCAGTAATATACCATTCATACCTTTTACATTATATGGCACCATTTCTATTGTGCATGCAATATTTTTAATTTATTTTTTCATTAAAGATGGCAATTTATATTACACACTATTACAATAGAGGAAATATTCACCAGTTTTTCCTTCATGCAAATGAGGTTTCCAAATATTAAAAGAAATTTGAAATTTCTTTATAGATTTCTGATCATTAGTAGTATTCATTGCCACTGAACTGTATGGAGAACAAAAAAAAGGAAGAAACCAATTCACCTTATTGAACGTGTCCATAAATCTACTATATTAAAATTAAATTCAAGCTGTAAAACAAAAATATATTTCACTTCAGGGAAAAAAAGAAATGAAACCACCAACAAACCTGGGAGGCTGAGAAGCAGATGAAATTTTTTAAATCATGTAAGAAAAGAAATTATAACGAAATTAATAAAAGCATAATAATCCTAAGCATACTGGTCTGTATTCATCAACACAAGGAATATCTTAAATGTGCACAGAACTACATGGGTCATGATATAGTTAGTGTCTATACAGACTAGTCTTAGGAAATTGAGATGCCAAGGGAAAGTAGGATGCTTATCAGGAGGATCCAAAGACAGAGCAGGCAGTTAAACCGCGCAGTCACCCCATGAAGAAAGGTGGAACACTGGTGGTTCCAATTTCAATTTTGTAGCAGAATCCCAAGACTTAGACAAGGAAAGTGGTGCAAAGCAGATTTTGCCTTTTGAACTGATCTAGGCTCACCGAATCCCAAAAAGAGATGGACATCAGGAAAATGCATAAATGTGTGAATCTCATGCAGTTAGTTATTTTTGGTATTTCTGGGGTATCAATACTGCCTTCAGCTACAGATTCTTATTTAATACAGTGACTGACAAACATACTGGGCTTTGTTTTATCAGAGATGATCTCACAGCTCTGCTGGGGGTAGGTTCTTACACTGCGGGTGTTATGGCTGACAATGAAATTGCATTTTCATCTCAATCCTCCATATTTAAAGTATTTCTTGCTCCTCCACTTCTCTACACAAGAGCAGTTCCAAGTGTAAATTTTAGGTTGGGTATCTCTGAAGTTCAGAGCTGCCCTGAACATTTAGATTCTAGACAGCTAATATTTGCCTACTATATCCTGACAAAATGTTTTAGTAGACCCAAATTCAAGTTTTTGTAAAGGTCTATTGGCCTCTGTGTTGGTCCATTCCTATTTTCAAGGACCAATGCGCTCACTTGTTTTTCATGCGTAGTTCAGACACCAAAGTAGACTGATAACTGTTCCTGACTTTCAACACAGCATTGCATTTCTTTATTTTATTTTTTCTTTAAAGGCAATTTTAATTTTAAAATGCAATCTATCTTTTGTATAGAACTGGCAACATCATGGATGTAAAGCTAAAAGAAAATGATCAGACCACATAAACGCAATAATGTGGTGCTAGCAAGAACATCTAATTGATTTACAGTGCAGCTCAATATATAATCACTGTGCTATGAGTAAAGCTATAAGGTAGCCCATCAGCTCTTGGTGGGCTTCCTCAAGAGCTCCATTCACAAGCCTATTAATTAGCTTGGGTGTTTCAGTGTCCACCATTCAGATTTAAATCACTTGTTTCCCATTATGCTGTCTGTACTATACACTGCAGGCCCATAAAATCAGGTGCTAATGCTTTTATCAGCAGGGCTTCTGGAAGTCAACTTTAATTACCGTAGGTGATATCTTCCTAATCCTTGCAAACAAAAATGAGTAAAATACAGTGAAGTAGTAATTCAGGGATAGTGCTAAACACTGGAGTATGTTATAGTCAAATGTCATAAAGTTTATTCCTTTTAGTAGGAAAGAACATTTAAATCAATGTATTTTTAAAATCCCAGAAAATGACTTTTTTTTTCAAGCAAATTCAGATAGCGAATTGATAAATTTAAGAGCCTTTCCAGTTCTTTAAATGCTGCATTTTTCATCATACACCTTCTAGACTTTGTGATTCACTTCACGTGGAAAATAAGCCTGACCATAGGGCTAAAGCTGACAGCAATATTTGTGTCACATGCATAAAATAATCATGAAAATCATATTTAATTATTTTTAATAGTTATTCATTTAAATCGAATGCTTCCATATAAAATGAACTATTGTATTACTTAATGTCATGTTCCTCACGTATATTTGAGCATTGCAAACTGAAATCTACAGATTGTCAGTCAGCTTCAACAAAAAAAAGTGAAGAGGATAGAATTAAACAGTAACATAACAGTCACAGATGAAATGCTCTCTGCATTCCCATGGAATATAAACACTGTTTCCTGAGTTTTTAAAAACATATTATGATTTAAATCTCCTTAACAATTTGACAAAATAATTTCATAGCACTTGAAAATATTGCCTGCATGTGAATCTGACAAGCAATGAAGAAGAAAACATCCTTGGTACTGTTTCACATCATATTTGTTGTGCCACACAAACAACAAAATTTAGGAATTTGCTTTTAAACTAAAGCTACATCAACATCTGTAACCTGTGATACCTAAAAGAGTATCAGAGAACAGCAATCATTCAGGCTCACATCCAGCTCTGAGGCTCACAGCTCCTTCACTCACAGTGTTTAGCTGTTACTTATTTTTTCAGTGGTAACACTACCACAACAGCAAAACCCCCCTTTTCATCAGACATGCTAACAAAAAAATAATAAAAATCAACAACATGGAATCCCAGACCTTCAATACATGCAATAGCCTATTTAGGGATTCAACCTTGCAAATTATCCATCAGATTAGTATTTAGGAAAAAATTAATAATTGATGCTGTTAATAAGAACTTCCTTATTACATTACATAAAATAGAAAAATATAAACACACATCTCCAGTGGCTTATATGATGGTATAAACCTTCCAACAGTCAGAGTTAAAATTAAAATCAAAGCAAATAGGCACTGCCAAGTTACCCCATTTGGTTATTCCTATGCTTCTTGCATTGTCCTGTGAAGCAGCTGGTGCTTGCTGCTCTTGGGGCAAGGACACTGCCCTTCCAATACCTTGTTCTGATTGTCTCCCATCCTATACTCTTTAAATCCATCTTACAGGAGCATGGTAGGTAACAGTTAGAGAAATTAAATAATTTCATGTAATCACTTAAATGAAAACAATTTTTATTGCTTAACTAAACCCCAGATTTCAGTTGCAGTGAAAACAACAATTAATTGGGTCAGCATTGTGCTAAAGACAGTAAACCTTACAGATGAGAGGGAGGAAAATACTTATTGCAATATCTCTGAATTATAGAGGATGTATTGCATTAAAACACAGTGCTGCATTACATTTAGGAAATGCTAAAAAGAGACAAACACATTTTGTCTTTGTCAAGAAAGACATAACCGCCCATATCCTGCTATGAAGCTTAATGCAAAATTCCCATACATGCCAACAGATAACTGCATTAGTGCGGCAGGTTTGGGGCCAAAGGCAGAAATGTTAAAGATACTTTGAAGATTACACCAGATTTTCAGATTCCAAAATTAAACCACCTCAGAGTAATGACTACCATGAAAAGTTTGGTTGTAGTTTGCAAACCATGTATAATTCAGCTTTGTAAATAAATGCACAAAGTACCTTAATCTATTATCCCCCTTAAAGTCAACGAAAAGCTGTTGAGAAAAGCCAGTTTCATTCTAGCTACAGTGTTATTAGGCAAAACACCTGGCAGATGTAGTAAATAAAACCCACACTTCAGTAGCTGACAAACCTCCCTTACACACTGTACTAGTGCCACAGCTTTGTCCACATACATATTTTGCTGTTTTTTTTCACATATAACTGCGGTTCCTGCTCACTAAGAGCTTTGAAAATCTTTGGGAGTCTTAGAAAGCATAAAGTTATTAACTGGGTTGTCCTGCCAAGACTGAGAATGAAGGGTAACTCCATGTTTCCATATACCATGTCCTATAATAGAAATATCCAGATCTCTATTTCAGTAATTGCCCTGTTCAGGGACATTAAAGAACAGTTGTATTGAATATGCATCTATATACAGTATGTTAGACAAAGCCTCTAAATATAATAACATTAAGCTTTAGCAACATTCTTGCAGAGCAATACTTCTTAGCAAACACTCATGGATGGATTTTGGAGGCTCTTTCTCTTTGCAGTGAAGAGCCAAGGCTACATACACTATCACTCTTCACAACAAATAAGATCTAGGACAGCTGATGTTCCTTTCTAGCTGACAGGATGAGCTCCGTTTTAGAGCTTTGAAGAAAAAGCCACAGACCTTGGATTAGTTCACATAATCATTTTGACACTGCTGAAATCTATATAACACTGATGAGATATTTCATTTGTCCTATTCAGGTGGAAGAATCCTGGAGCCTGGAGTGGTTCGTATATGATTTCACATACTTTCCATCATCACCTTCCACCTTCAGCAAAATAATTTACTGTCTTTCACTCTAAAGGTTTATTAATTTGATCAAGGGCAAAGGATAGGTAGTATGCTCCACCAGTTAATAAAGTTTATAAAGCACTAGGGGATCTACTTGGATGAGAATCATCACAGAAATGCAAGACTTAATCAGACCAAAAACAGCTGCTAATGCCAGAGAGATGTAAAACTCATTTAGAAATTAGAAGAGGTGGCTGAGCAAGCACACAAAATTGAAAACTTGTATTATAAGACACAGGTGCAAAGACTTTTAACCTAAGTTAAGGTTAGTCTTTTAAGGCTTAAAAAGAAAATATTGTGAAATGCACCTGAAGTGAGTAGTTGAAAGGATACTCAGACACAATGGATGTGCTGATCATAAGAATTTACAAATGGGGAAGTAGAAGGTTCCAGCGGAGAAAAAAATGTTTTAAAACGCATTTAAACACCAAAACTCTATCAACATTATAAGCTAAGAATTACAACAGAAATGACAAAATTAGAGCGCTTTAAAAGAGCACCGTATAATCCAATGATGACTGAAAGGGTAACCTGCAAGCCAGTCTGAGCAAACGCTAGAGGTATGGTTGTATGTTCAGAATGGTTCTGGACTACTACTCACATCCAGACTTAGTAACAACATATCCATACATAACAGCATTCATCTGTCAATAAAGCAAAAGGAGCAAACGAATGAAAACACTGTTGCACTTCAAGATAACTCCACTGGTTTAGGTGGACTTTTTTTGAGAAATAAATCGAGTGATGTAACAGGTGTTATTATAGTGCCATCTAGTGCAAACGAGGCGTTTGAATGAAGATGGCGGCCTAAATCTCTGCAGCCCACAGCACCACCAGTGCGTGCCCAGGAAGGGGAATGCCTCTCCACTGGGGCCATGGTAGCTAGAGGCCATCTTGCTTCTTGCCAAGAGCTTGGGAATCTGGCTCAGTCAGCAATTAGAAAAATATTCCCATTTTTGCCTCTGGGTGAATTATCGCTTTGAGTATTGGTGTCACACATTTTGCATTTTTAAGTATCTGGATTATGTGCTGGGCTACTTTTCTCCATCACAGTCGCTTGCTCGTCCTTCAGTCACACAGCTGAGAAGAGCTTTGTGCTGACACACAGAAAATGCTCTGAACATGAGAAAATAGCACTCTGATTTGCCCTAATGAGGAAAAGCTATGATCAGCTTAACAAGTAATAGTTTGTGAAATACTCACAACAATTCCCAATTCATACAGACTGGTACCTGGGCTCTGGCCAACTTTGTGCCTGCAACTGCTCACAGATACAGGAAGCCCATTTTCTCTCATGATACCTTACATACTGACAAGGTGGGTTGATGCTTCGCGTGACAGGCTGTAAAGAGCAATGAGAGAAACACTGAGTGTTGCATCTGTTAAACTCTGAAGTGAACCTCTTAGACTTACCCCATGGGTGTTTTGCAAATTCTTTGAGGAGATACAAATTCCAGCTGCTCACAAAACTACAAAGAAGGCCTGGTTAGTTACTGTGCATGCAGGTGACCTTGGGGCATCTCACTTAGATCCACAGGGGAACTCCATGAAGGAAGAGCCACTCCAAAATGCTGGCTTCATTACAGAATTTTCTATTCTATCTTTTGTAAAGACAGATTTGGGTCCAAAATGAGAATGCCTGCTCCTATCTTTGCCATACAGGTGACAAATATTCATTAAATCCATGGTAATTTCTATGTGAACCCTGGAGACAAAAAGGAAGTTCTAAGGCACACCTGCCATACCAGCTTCAGAGCAGCTTTGTTCGTTTAACTTCTTTCAGAATTAGTGTCTTGTAAAAATTTGGTGGGCAATACAGAAAAGCATAAAACTTCCTATAAAAAAAATCTGAGAGAATTGATTTGTGACATATGGGTTGTCCCTGCTACTTCAAAGGGAAGGGCACCTAAAACGCACATCTCCAGCAAGTTCAGGAGGTGCAATTCCACCAAAAGTGCAGTGGAAACACCTTCTCCTAGCAGGACTGTATGAACAAGTTTCCCTTTCCTGCTGTGCCCTCTGCCACTCACTTCTTGATGTCAGAGCTCTGCGGTCTGAGAGGTAGAGGCAATGAAACAAACTCGCTTTTACACAAAATGAGAAAATTCCCCTTGAAATCACAAACTACAAATCAGGAGCAGTACACTTCTCTCCTGCCTACACACATGCACCCATACTCGTCCACTTTATAAGAGAAGTAAATGACACAATTACTATCTGCCTAACAACCACAACACATGCAAAAATGTTTTCTTTATTGCTTTATTTCCTTAAGGGCTATTGTGGAATGATGACTCATAAAAATAACGTATGGGCCCAACATGGTTTCATTGGATGATCTCAATGTCCAAAAGCCAAAACAGAGATGAGATGTTTTTTTGATCTCTCTGATCCTGAGCTGGCCAGAGACTTGACTCTGCTCAAACTACATTTGAAATTATCCTGCCTGGGTGCAGGGAAGAAATCCAGCATTTCTGTTCTTCCCTAGCTCCTTCCACTTAGACATTCTGTATACAAAGGTCCCACATAACATCCAAACCCTTTGTTTTGCCGTTTATGGTTCCCTAGAGTAATATTACAATAGCTTTGATTAAGATACAAACCAAGTGAGTAATTGCAGGCTTTTTCATTTTACTGTGTCAGTTTGTCATTGTAATGGATATGTTGGAACACGAAAGTCTCTTAATGAATTAAAGGAAATGCATATTTAGAAGGACTTAAAACTGCCCATGACCAGCAACCTCATACACTCACACAAAAATAAGAGAGGGAGAACAACTTTTCTTGTCAGTGGTACAAACCCCCAGTAAAAATGATGAACTGTACGTCCTCCTGACTGCAGCTCTCTATGTGCCCTGTGGCTTCACCGAATATCATTAAGCAGAACTCTTCTGTACTTATTTCCAACAGGCCTTTCCATCTATCATGTATCCATATAATACTTTTCAGTCACTGAAATATAATAAATTTCAGCCACTGGAAAAAAAAAAGTTATTTTTACAGCAGAGTTGCATAGAAAACAAAAAGGAAAATGCTCAGTTAATACTGTTTGTCTTCTCCGATCTGCAACACTTCACCTTAAAAAAGTAATACTTACATTTCAGGGATGTTTGTTTCCAGGAAGCAGATGCTTGTTTTCCCTTCTGCATGGCTGTTCATCATTCAGTGTGTGTTTCACAAAAACACGGTGAGAAGCATAATGTGGTGGAAGTGCCAGAATACCATTTTTATTGTGAAATCTGATGAGTAGATCTATTCACACTTAGGCTTTTATAAGCAGAGTGAACCCAAGTATCATAAAGGACATGGATGAATTTTTCCTGATACGCACTGCAAATAAACAGGAAATCCATTTGACAGCTGTTGTCAGTAACAAAATACAGGGTTGAGTATTTTTTGTTATCTAAAGGACAGTAGGGTAAAATAATCATTAGGGATTTGCACACATATTACAAAAGTAATACTGGCTTGTAGAGAGCATTTCGTAAAGGAGGGACCTGCTCCCACTCCATCTTTGCTACCAGTCTTTTAAAGCAACAATAGGGAACAGCGGAATAATGATGCTACTGCTGCAGTCACGCCAGAGAGTATTTATGCATTACTGTCAATACCGCTAGCTATTATTCTTCAAATAACATGTACCAGATTAAACTGAATCGTAAAATAGAACACCACTTTTTTCTTCCACTTTATGCATAAAAATGACATGCACACGTGTGCACACAGAGTGGTAAATGCAGAAATGATTGTAAATTTTATCCCTTTTAGGGAAGGCATTTCTGGGCATTGGAAAAGGAAAAGAGCTTTTTTTTTTGGTTGCTTTTTTTTTTAAAAAAAAAAAAAAAGAAGAGAGAAAGGAAGAAAAGAAAAAGAAGAATAAAAAAAGACCAGAAACAAAGCATGTTTTTCCACATATTCCAGAGCTACCAAGGCAGGAGTAGAGCTTTCTTCGTGGCTCACTGCTCCCCTCCCAGTGTCTCTTTAAAAAAAAAATTATGGTTTTGGTGGTCTCTGCTTTCCATGGCAAAGCAATTTCTCAGGCTGAAAAAAAGAAGGTAACACCAAACTAAGCTGTTCAATGCAGCTGTAACTCTTGCCTAGACTTCCTTGGCAATTTGCCAAGTTGCACTGTCAGAATGACTCAATTTTTTTACAGATTTGAACTTAAATCCTGACATGACAAGCACCTGCAATTTGTAATGATTACAAAGTGGGAAGTATTCAGCAACTCTTCTATTCCAGCCCTGAAATCATAAGCTTACTCAACACTAAAGATTTTTATAGTTTTTCCTTGGCATTTATGCACCGTCCTTTTAGGAAAGTGTTTTCCATTTCTGAAAGACACAGCTCTGACTGGACCTAGGCAAACAGAGCGGCAGGGCAGGGTGGCACTGGATTTGGAAATGGGAAATACATGTTTATACTCTGCACCTTCTTTCCATCGGGCTTCTCCCACACCAGCTAAGCACACTCCAAGATGATGTCATTCTGTTACTTCCTACCCACATCCCAAACCACTCTTTTTGGATCCGTAGCTCTTTAATTGTGTCAACACCACTTCACTGTAGCCTCCCAGTTTTACTGAAATTGCTATTTACTCACATTGATGACTATATTGAATAAGACTCCAATTCAGCAAACACTTGTACACCCACTTGATTTGAAGTATGCACATGGTCCAATTGACTTCAGTGAAGTAAAGCATATGGATAAGCACAGGGTAAGCACTAAGACAGAACACAAAGTACATTTACTGCATACTGCCATACCATCATACTTAGTATTGTTTTATTATGGTGATTGAACTTATCTAGATTTTTGTCCACAGGGACATCCACATCCAGATCTCTTACACCAATTACTTTCAGCAAAACTATTCATTATAGTGTCTGTTAAAATGATCACTTCACAACCACTAATTTTCTAACTCTTGCAAAAATATCTCAGTCCTCCACTTTTATTGGGAAAACAATTTCTAATACATATATGAAATAAATATACTTTAGCAAATGTACCTGCCTTCACTTGCATACATTTTTGCTAAAAATCAACCCTTTTCCCAAAAGCAGCATGTGCTTGATAAGCGTAAATTGACTCTGCTTCCTTTTTTTAGCAGAGGGATGTATGTTAAGAAATAAAAATGCAAGTGATTGTTCCTCCTGCTTGCTATTCATTGCTCAAATACTGAAAGTCTCTTTATGAATAACATGAATTGATGTTCTTGTCAGTAGCAACAATATTTACAGAATGTATGTTACATTAAAGAGAAAATTGAAAGATGTGACTCCACTAAGAGAGACATTGAAACATGCAGACTATGTCACCCTTGCAAAGTCTGCTCACCTTTGTCAAGATGTTTTGCTTAGTATTCATAAACCTTTTGTATTTGATGTTGACTATTTAAATCAGTTATTATCTGTCAAAGTAGGTCTCTGCAAACATTTGTGATAGAAATAAACAGCAAGTTATTATAAAGCATAACAAAAACCTGGGATTTTTCATAAACTATAGAAAGTTTCCACCAGCTGAAGATGTTCCTTGTGGCAAACACAGAGAAAATATTCTGAAAGTGAAATACAGAACTAAAACAGCTAGTCTGATTCACTGAAGTCTGTCAGTGTACCCAAGGAACTACTATAGGCTCCATTAGCATAGCAGCTTAGTGCCAAATGTTAGCATTAAAGTTGCCATAGAGCTGATCATAGTGCAGACTACAAAAGTCCTATACCAGTGAGCACAAGAGGAAACCTCATCTGAATAAACGTATCTTCACAATGGTCAAACTACAGTCCTTAATTCAGTCCCAATATTCTGTTTAAAAAAAAAAAAGTTAATTTCCTTAAAGTAATTCCTGAACTCAAAAAAGGAGTAGGATGATGTATTCAGCGCATAGTTCTTAGGGTGGATAGAAAATTACGACATTTTATTATTTACTTGGAAGTCAGTAAACACACTTCTAGCCCAAGTGTTTTACACCCCTACAGCCACTGAAAGTACAATCAAAACTCACAGCTCATGAAATCCAAATCATATTTCCTTTTCTCCATACGCAGAAGCACAATGCACCAAAACACACCACAAAAACCCCAGTGAGAATCTAGCTTTCTTTACTTTGAGATGCTCTTTGACCAAGGGAACAGGGGGAGAGAATTCTAGCATCAGACACCTGAGCACAGTGTATTTTGTCAGCAGGGCCCTCTCCTCTCTTAAGGAGAAACCACCCTCCTTAAAGGAAGAAGGGAATCTGTTAGTTCAGGAGATTGCTGAGAAGCCTTGCATAGAACCACCATAGAGAAACAGCGTAAAATAAACCCTTTTAAACAAATATTTTGAAATTATGGACTTGCTGACACAGACCAGTTAACAGAATTTACAGAGTAGATGTTAACAAAATACATGTCTAAGTAACTAACTCCCTTCACCCCAAAATACCTTAGACACATAATAGAGTGTAGCGACTAAAATAAATTAATTAGAAAACAACAAAACAAGAGCCCCCTCACCAAAAAAGAAAAGAAAAGGAAACCTGGAGAAAGAGGGAAGGTGTAGTTATTGTTTTACCACACTGTATTTCATCCAGAAAAAGCTACTTAAAAAGACTGCTGCAAATTTTTTTAAAAAAAGGTCCTAATGATACTGAAAACATGCAGTAGGGGTGATGCACGAATGGCAAGATGATGCCTTTAACAGGTTTTTCTTTTATGGTTACATTCAAAGCAGACAATTATGCAAACAAAAAGAAGGAAAACTGTAGGGGAAAATAAGTCTCTCTCACAGGAATGAAAATGAAAACAGTATTAACAATATGGCTCTAGAGAATTTGGTATTGAGCACTACTAGTGACAAAAGATAAAAAACAGTAATTCAAGTGCATTTCAACTGTCACATACGTCCATTAATATTCTTTGCTCTCCAATTTTACATTTCTCATTTCTTTCCTCAATGAAACAGGAAAATGGCTTATGGGGAGGGATGGAAGGCAAAGAAAGCAAATCAAATGGAGTTGCAACAGGTAGGTAAAAAGCAAGCCATGCTTCAAGCCAAGACAGCTTCCTGAATGGATTTATGTTATTGCATAACTGAAGTACTGTGCCATGATTTTGGATAGATTTGCTGAGGAGTATATTCTCAAAGCCAAAAAGAAAATATCATATGAAATTGTATTTTTCAGCGAAAACACCTTTTTTTTTTTGCCTGTGGGTTGTGGGGTTTTTTTGTTTGTGGTTTTTTTTTTTTAATTATGCCTCAAAACTTCATGCTTTTCAGCAGACAATTTCTAAAATTGGCATGGCAGGCTTATACATCTCATAGCAATACTTGGTAAACCAGAGTGATGCCTGACACACTCCCTTTTGGCTGAGAAAAAGAACATAATTTTCTTCTAAGTGGACAGCGAAATGACACACAAATCAAATAGCAGGATACCTGCAGTCAGTGCAAAAACCAAGAGAGCAACAGGAGAAATATTATGCTACCTTTTTACAATAAATCTGAAACTGACTAGTCAAACTGCGCTTGACTAGAGGGATAATTAAAACATCATCCAGAGGTGAAGGTATAAACCCTCCTTTTTATGAAACAGTTTACAAATACACTTCAGTAAAAATGCCATTTTTTTCCTACCAGCACTTCTGATGATGTTTTTATGGAATTCTACCTTCCTCCTCTTCAGTTCCTCAAGCAAGGTGTTCTGTCTCAAAATCTAGACATATCTATACACATTCTCCCTGGCCATCAGCCCTGCCAACACACCTAGACATGTGCATCCGTGGCATTAATACTGCAGACTAGATCTGGCCCTTGTTCACATCTTGTCTTCAAATTGTGCTCTCATCATTCCTCCGATATCTCATCTCTCTCACTGTATCCATATAGAAACATGTGACTGAACCTATTACTGCCTTCATACACTGCTCTTCAAGTTACACTGAAAATTGGGACAGTTTGTTTCTACAGCCGTCTCCCTTTCACACGCTGCTTGCTGGCCCTTATATTTCAATAAACTACTTATCCAATAGAAATGGTACGTTGACCAGAAATCTGTACAGCAACATGTACTTGGAAAAGAACTTTTCCAGGGCTTTACATATAACTTGAATAAAAATTGGACACTGTCCAAGAACAGTTCTTGCAACAGAGAACACAACCACTAATTTAGGAATGTGCTTCTGTATTATCAAACCCAGTACCTGCTTTACAAAAATATGATTCCCCTCCTACCAGGCTACTGACCTTACATATTCTGTTTCTTTTCACTGAAACTTAGTATCATGCTGTGTTTTCATGTTGAGATGAAAATTGGAAAATAGGTATACTGGTTTACTCTGTCGTCTTGACAATCTGTTATTTCCTTGTGATATTTTAATCCACTTTCCATACTTTCAACATTAACAACTTCTGACAAACTTTTCTTTACCCATGAAGATAACATCCTCATAAATGACCTTACACTATGTCTGGGGCTTGGAACATGAATTTATTTCCTTTTATCACTTTGTACTAAAATGGAAGAAAATGAACCATTATTAAAAAGGGCTTTCCTCCCCTCCTTTTTAATTCTCCTTAGGAATAACAGTTTCTTTTCCTTTTATCTTTTCATTCTGAACTACAGGTACAGTCCTATTATATCTCTTGCTGATGCCTTTAAACATAATATTTCAGCTCAAATGCATTCTTTAAATCAATGAAAAGGAATTAAATTAGTACCTGCAGGCAAAATAAATTAAATAAAATGTACAATAATACAATTCTTACACATTTTTCTCTGTGCGAAAACATTAATATTCTGTGTCTGACACTCAAAGAAACAATTTTATCCCACTAAAATGAAATATCCATATTTTCAATTTTTTTCTTATTAAAATTTAAGATTTTCTGAATGACAGTATTCCAAGAGAAAAGGTAATCTGTTTTCCCACAGAGAAAAGGAAGGCAGAGGATTCTCATTTACATTTTAAAGAACTGTACAACTCATAAAAATACTAGTTTTCTAGGACTGAAAAGTAAATTTCTTTCTTTACTGACAGAACAAACCAAAATCAACTGAGGAAAAAGTGATCTGCTTTGTCTCACGCTTATGTTTCTGCTATCAGCATGGTATTTTTAGGAGCAAGGAGTTTGTACACATCCTGGTCTCTGACTGCAACACGAGTAAGGATTTGAATTTCTGATAAAGTGTTATCCACAAGGAGCAAGGCTGAGCACGCATACACATTCAAAATGAGACACTGAATATTCAGTAATTGTCATCTGCGATTATTCTAGGTAAAACCGGGATTTGTCTCAGTTCTTACTGTGTTCAGCATCACCTCCAACATCGTTGCTTGTAGATTCTAAAGTATGTGTTATGAACCCTTCCCAGTTAACCCACAACAATAACAAAAAAAGCATCTTCATTCAGAATAAAGGTCAAACTGCATTAGAAATTTCTTAGATAAATAAATGGTGAAAATGAACTTTTTGACACCTGCTATTCCCATAGCATCAACAATCTGATCTCTGTGATAGCCATAAATCCAACGGGAATTAATTATTTTAGGAAGCAATAAGGTTGTATTAGTGCCGTGGATGGCATGCACTCACCAGGTCTAGATAAGGCAGTATTCCCAAGGAGCACTCCACTGTTCCCTCTTAATTCCTCCAAATTATCTAAGGGGAAAAAGGTTTATGCATCTCCCAGAATTCATTTTTCCCTTGGAAAATACAGAACAAAAATAAGAAAAGCTTTCAGGTTTGCTTTCCTTCACTCCCCTCTGCCTAATGACCTTATTTAGTCCCAGCCTTTTAGCACCTCATGATTTTTCAGGTATTAACAAGGCGCATTCCAGGTGAGGCTTGGAGGCAAAACGATTTAGCCAAGCTGCCCACAAACCCACAGGTTTCTCAAATTCCAGCCTAATGCCACAACCAACAGGTCATCCTCTGGCTTTGCAATAGCTAAGAACCCAGAGCATTTCTCAAATGTTCATTTTAAGTTTCATTTTAGCATAGCTAATGTCTACAAGAGAACCCATCTTCTCTGAGAGTGTGGGGAACCTTCTTCTGACAAACTCGGTTGATGACAGGTTCCCAGAGTCCACTGAAAATAGGTCTGCAGACAGCCAGAGACCCCCCGCTGGGTACCCATGCACAGCATTGGCCACCCTGCTGCCGAACGGGGCCTGGTGTCATGCAAGAAACCAGAAAATACATCCTGGCCAAAACGAAATCCACGGCAAACACCTGTTCACTGGCAGAC
The DNA here is from genome assembly GCF_023638135.1 of Falco biarmicus. Taxonomy (NCBI): domain Eukaryota; kingdom Metazoa; phylum Chordata; class Aves; order Falconiformes; family Falconidae; genus Falco; species Falco biarmicus. The sequence continues at coordinate 14,823,682 of NC_079302.1, forward strand.
CCCAGATTAACCCTCACACCTGGAAGACCTTCCTTTTCAATAGAAAAAAACCCAACAGTGTTTGTGGTAGCCATTTTTAAATTTTGATGGTGGTAGTCTTTTCAAAGAACTGTGGAAGCATCACTAATTTCAGATGATGTCGCATACAGAAAGTCAGCGAGCATTTTTTTTCCCTAGGATTTGAAACAGACTAAAAAGAAAAATTATTTTCTCTTATTTTTTAATTAGAATTGCCCACCCCCCAGCAGGTGGAAGGACACTGCCTGCAGGAGCTTTTTTGTTGGCTAAAAACTTGGTTTATATAATCAGCATGGTAATTAGTGAGCTCTTTGCTATTAAAAGGAACTCATTACTGCTATATTTTGCTGATTGATCCATACTCATGAAGCAATTTAAAAATGTAAAAAGCATTTTGTGAACCACTTAAAATCTTCAATATGAATATTGAGAAAATGTAGCTGACGGTTGTCTTTGACTAAACTCCAATCTATAATTCTCTAGCAGTTCAAGCAAATCTACGTGGAACTGGAAAATTAAAATAATTACCTTGAGTTATATATGGTTGTACTGGGTCTGGCTGAGCCCCATAGCAGCCCTCACAGCGCTGTGCTAGAAAGGTGGTAATAACACACCAGCAGCGCTCGCACAGCATCAAGGCTGTCTCTCCAGCCTCCCCCCCCGACCCTATCTCACCTGTAGGCTGGGGGTGGGCAAGATCTTGGGAGGGGACACTGCCAGGACAGCTGACCCAAAGTGGCCAGTGGGATATTCCATACTGTATGACCTATGACCTCTGCTCAGATATAAAAGCTAAGAGAAAGGAGGGGGTATTTGTTATTTATGAAATTTGCCTTCTGGCAACCACTACGTGTACTGAAGCCCTGGTCCCAGGAAGTGAACAACATTGCCTGCTGATGGGAAGTTGAGAATAACATCTTTTGTTTTCCTTTGCTTCTGCATGTGTGACTTTTGCTATTGCTTCATTAAACTGCCTTTATCTTGACCCACATGTTGGGTTTTTTCCCATCTTGTTTTCTCCTCTCCCTGTTCTGCTGAGGAAAGGAGTGATAGACCAGCTTGGTGGGCACCTGGGTCAACCCACCACAATTGTTCTCCTTGTCAGATTTCCTTTGCAAGGGATGGGGCCTGTTAGATCAAGCAAATAACCACCTCAGATTCTGTGAGGGATTGTGCAATCAGACAAGGTGACGAAGTTCCTACAGAAGTCATTGGATTCCCCTGGATGACTGCACAACTTGGCAGTGATGCTGCTCTTTTCCCTGAGGGCTCCCAGAAGTCTTAGCATGTCCATGAAGTCCTATTAGCCCCATGGAGAAATAGCCTTCTGAGAAGAAGTTTGAAAAGAAAATGATCTTTACTCAAAATTAATGATTAGCACGGATCTGAAACTGTTACAGAATCAGTTACTTTTAACTTTGTACTCTCTGCCAAGTTTTCTCAAGCTTTAAAAAGAACTGATAAATTATCTGACAATTTCTAATTTTGAAATGAAAAGAAGAGGGAGAAGAATGAGGGACAGATGACAAGAGGGTGGACACATGTCAACTGTTCAAAGAATTTCCCTTATTCAGGGACATCTGAAGTGAAATTCTGCCTCCAGTTAAGTCAACATAAAACTCAATGAGCTCAACAGTGCCAGTATTTCAGCTCTGACCTACTGCCTTGAACTCCATCCTCTAGCGCTTCTAATAAGCAATCTGTTCCTTTCTCCCTGACCAGTTCAGGTGCCACTTCATTTCCAAACGAGCTGTTTAATAACTCACGGTAATTATTTTCATTTCCCAGTTCCATGTAGATTTGCTTGAGCCACTAGAGAATTATAGATTGGAGTTTAGTCAAAGACAACTGTCAGCTAGGTTGACCCCATTCTTTTAGACACAAAAGAATTATTGATTCTTCCATTGCCACAGCAATCCAATATGGTATTTATAGGCTGTACTACAGCACCGAATTATTTTACAAACTGAAAGGACATCACTAGAACTGAAACAGATAGTTTTTTTGACAGGGGTCATAAGTAACTACAGCTGGCCCAATTCATCTGCTATTAAAGTGAAAAGCAGACTTCAGCGAGAGCTGGGTCAGGCCCTAAAATGGTGCAGCACACTCACACAGTGCCTACAATAGGAAGAGAATATGGATATCAGCTCAGACATTGATGGGAATTCAAGGTCAGTCACTGTCCTGGAGGGCATAAGGATAATCATATCACTGTTCATATACTTTGTCTAAGCCTGATGAGTGGACTTTATGTAGACAAGTGATCTCCACAACTTATTCAGATAATTTTCATTCTATGCTCCCACAGAAGGACTCTCCTGCCAGCATTAATACTACCAATGAGCTGTTTCAGAGCAATTCCTTTAAGATAATGAATTTCAAAATTTAAAGGTCTGTTTCCCTGCTCTGTTCCTTCCCATTTCCCTGTTTTGAAGAGGAAAGGATTATGCTGTTTCAGCCTTTGCTCTTGTTTTTCTTTTAGTGCATTAAGTATTTTTAGGCTCTTTTTTCCTTCCACAAAAATGAGTGGTTTTAACATTCACTTTAAGAAATTTATTCTCAGTTTCAAGCTGTGGAAACAGCTCTTACTGAATATTATTTTTATCTTTCTTGGAGATGGATGATTTATTTTTAATTGCTTCTTTAGGTCAGGATGCTGCTTACCAGTATGCCTACATTTACTGTGTTCATTAATTTAAGCTTTTTTTAAAAAGTAATAAGTCAAATCACTTTTTTCTCCTGGAAAGGGAAGTCGTGGTAGATAGAAATATCAATTATTAATCAGCATTAACCAAAAGTAAAAAAACCCAAGAAGCATCTTAAAGACTCAAGTGTTCTTGGTTGAATGCATTTATACCAGATCATCCCTTTCCAGCAGAAGCTCTCCCAGGAAATTAAAGCACAGGGAGACAGAGGTCTAAGTCCTGTAAGCTATTGAGGTCCTTTGCTTTTTGGTTTTTTTTTTCAAGATAAAAAAGAACTAAAAAACCCCAACACTTAAAACGTAAAAAATAATGGAAAACAAAAGAAAACAAGAGAAAGAAAACAATCTCCATGGTTATACAAAGATGTACCTGAAAATAAAGACCACACCCAGCTCTTCCAAATACTAAACTCCAGTTACTCCAAATCCAGCTGTCCATCCCCTCAAAGTTAATAAATTAATATATTCATAGAAGTACAGTATCCTAAACCCAGCAGAATAAATTGAATCATCTACAGAATTCAGTAGATGCAAGTAAATACACCCTTTGTTATATCCTGCATTTTAATTTACCAAATGTGAAAAAAGTACTTGTTAAAACTCTGGAAAAAACCCACTGTTTCTCAATCCTACATATTTATTACATGGATCATAGGGGAGCACTCATAAACATCCATAAACCAATTTATAGCCTCTTCTGCTAAGAAGCAGTGTAATGAAAAAAACCCAGTCCAGAACTGCCTTGAAAATGTGATTCAGTGATTCTGTATTCGCGATGTTTTATGTAAAGCATAAAACTAGCTTTTAACTCTAACTAATAATATTACTTTTGTCTTTTTATCCTGTATTTGGGAAAGTAAATTTGGACATAACACTATAATTATCACACTGCTGCTGAACTCTCTGCCAGGGAATAAAGTCAGTATACAAACAAGCGTTCATCCATTTCTATAAATAAATAAGAATTAGTATAACAAATAGCAACTGTGAATTAAACTCTCCTAACAGATTAATTCTAACTTCGCATAACTAATGTTCAAACCCAGACACGCTAACATCAGCCAACTCTGACTGGAGCCACCACGTGCGTACGAGGCGGGGAGCCCCCCGTCTAACACCGCCCCGGGTGCGTGCGCACCCAGCTATGGTCAGCTCGCCTCAGCCCAGGGTTAGCAGTCAGTACCACAGCCTATCTCTGACAGCAGGCTCTGGTGTGTCAGATGCCCAAGAATGCACACACCATGCTGAAACTTGTCTCGATAAAGATCATCTTCCGCTTTGAAGCACAGCATCAGACCTAGAAATGCAGTTACTTGCAATCCTGGGATATGCTGCTGTGCACCAACCCTTTCCCATCACTTCCATTTCCCCAAGATCCACCTCAGATCAGACCCCTGGAATCCTATGATTCACCAGTCCTCATCTGTCTAATATTATTTCCTGATTTATTATATTTTTAAAACTATAGTAGTGGGGGTTTGTTTGTTTGAAGGAAGGACAAGGCTGCTACAGAGTCACGGTGACCCCATTTTAAGAATGTAATCAGAATTAATTTCCTCTCTCTTTTGTCAGGTTCTTTTTGTGCCCTTCAAGAGCTTGCCAGGACACACTTCTATGCAATATAATACTCTGTTTTCCATTTTAGTCAGCCTGATGCCATAGGCAGTTTTCAACCGGACAAACTGTATTTTCTCATTTTTCTAAGAAATCTGGCCACATATGTTCTACAGGATCCACGGTTTTAACCCAATTTCTCAGCAAATCTTCTGTCCCACTCAGACTGCCTTTTCTGTCTGTTTTCACTGCTGTTTGTCTCGTAACAGGCAAGTTCTCTCCTCAGGAAATGTCACTCATGGACCTTCATTGCTGGATGAACCAAGTATCTGAATATGAACCACTCTGGGAATCGCACGGGCTTGGGCCTGGGCTAATCCTTCTGTGACCTACCCGTGGCTACAGGCAGCACCAAGAATGAAAGGGCATATGGTAAGAAATCTAGATGAGAATAACACAGAAACAGGAAATCATAAACTACAGCAGCATCATTGATCCCTGTAAGGAAAGGCAAAGCCGAGGGCATGTGAAATGCATTTTCCTGAAATCATTCTTTACAAGAATTGGAAGCAGAGAGTGAGACCACAGAACAGAAGAGGCAAGTCAGCTGAAGAGTCCTGCTTCTCTGGGAACAACAAGGAGGTCATTCATCTGAAGTATGTCAGTCTAGTTCATTAAAGCAGATTAAGGAAAAGTCAGTATGTAGGAAGTTTTCTGTAAGTTCACACAAAGGAAGAAACCAGAAAAAAACCCAAACAAAACATTCCAAAAAATGGCTCATACCCTAAGTACCACGTAACTTTGTGCCAGCAGTCTTGGTTTTTTAATAACTAATTTATTCGTTACTCCAGACTAAAGTGACTTTTATTACCAAATGAGTCTACACCGTCAGCTGAACTGATTTCCTCTTTTATCCAAGAGTTTTCATCTTGTGGACCTGACCTTGTGGACAGAAGTCAATCTGTACCAACGGGCTGAGCGTCAGAGCTGTCCCCAGCGTGGCTGACAAAGACAGCACTAATGTGATCATTAGAACCTGCAGCTTACTTTGCGGAGATATTCCAGTACGGCACTGTGGTCAGCCTTCCTGCAAAGACAAACCTGAGAAAAACATTTTAATGAGGCTTATGTTGCTGTTAAAGAACCAAACAGCATCACCCTCTTCACACTTTTAAAAGCTTCTCCATTTACAGTGCCTTCAGAATGAAATTCTGAAAATATAAAGCAGCATTTCAGAATCCCCAGTTTTTCCTGCAATCAGTGTCCATGCACACAGTTGCTAGGTCCGCAAAACATTAGCTGAACTGATCCTAGACAGAATACAAGACAACTTTTTTGCTCTGAAGTATTACTTATTTTAAATTTAGATAAGGAATAAATTATTACCAGTCCTGCTACACTATGTTCATGCTGTTCTTTTCATGCTATTCTTGATGCTAAAGAAGGCAGTGCTATTATTCTAAGATTCTATGTGGGGGACATGAAGGTGTCCCACATAAGCTAATGATGGCAAAGGGACCTATGCGTTTGGGATTAGTGGAACCAAGAGCTTTAATCCTACATTGCTCTCATTCTGGACTGTAAACTGCCTGCCTACATTTTGCCTACTCCTTTGGCACTTCTTTATACTCTCTAATTCTCAGGACAGATAGTAATATATCCCTTTGGAAGACATGAGACAGCTTGTACCGCCTACTTTTTTGAGATATCCTTGCCACAGTAGCATCTCTTCTCCTTACCCTACAGCAAATTAATGAAAAATGGTCTCATGATCAATTACTAACATTTCTCTTCTATCATATTATCCATTTTACATAGCAAGGCAGCTTCCAAGCGCATCAGTCTTGTTTTAAGAAAGCCAGCAACTTTTTGCAGGGAAAGGCCATAATAAAGAATTAGTGACATGCCTCAGTGAAAGATACTTTGGAAACTAGAGCCTTTTCTAATGTATTCAGTACACAAGTGAAAATTTTAGATTTCTTCTCTCCTCAGGCAGTACTTGTCTTCATCATAATGCCATGACACAACTGGTCACTGTTCAGCATAACTGCAGTAACTAAACCTATTTCAAAAGAAAGAAAAATGAAAGAGACTGTAGCAGTATACGAAGAAAAGAGAACTAACATGCATGGAAATCCAGTACCAGGCCTTCTTGTTCTAGCTAGTACAATTAGTATTTAATGTAAATAATTCATATCTCAGTAAGACACCCATAGTTACCACTGACAATAATGCAAGCCCCAATAACATGGGATAAAATTGTATATGTGCATTTACATAAACACAGGAAACTTCACCCTTTTCCACCTCCCTTCACAGATAACCCCACACTAACATCATTAAACTGATTTATATCCCTGTCTGGAGAAAAGCAAAAAATCTTCTGCAATTTTCCATTTCCTTTGAATGAGCTTTCAGTCACAATCTACATTTTTATTCATGTTAACATCCTTTGCTAGATTTAGAAGGATATGTATTTCAATAACTGAAACCAGTGTATTTGCTCTCAGTCACACTGTTCCTTTCAGATTAGTTGTTTATTTAACTGAACAAGCATTCCACAGAAACTTGTGACTACCAAGATTATCATCTGATCCCCTGAGATTAGCCCCAGAAACCCATTCACTGAACTGCTTTGAAAGATGAGTTTGGCAAATTGAGAAAAATATTTGCATATTCAGTGACATAGAAGTACCTTCTACTTGCATGTGCATGCAGTGGCTACGTATAAGAAAATTAATATTTCCTGTATCTATTGAAAAACTCCTATGTCCTGGTATCCCACTGACCTATTTACAGACACACTAAATGACCTTATATGACATTGTACTTTGTACTACTAAATTTCATCCTAAATTTTAAAGTTTTCTAATTCTTCCCCTATTATATTCTGATTTTTCCCTGAGTTGAGAATGCTTCGTAAGTTTGCCTCAGCAGATTTCATTAATACATGTCTACTCCTTGCACCAAGGGTCACTAAAAATACGAAAACGTGAAACGTAACCAATCTGAAAACTTGGAGGAACTCCACCGGGAACCACTAGGAACAGCCTCAGTAGCATGATTATTCTCCTACCTTTGCATGTAATAGAGGAAAAGGCTCTTTTTATCATTTCTACACAGTGGGACTGAAAACAAAAGCATCACATAAAAACCAACCAGCAGATACTAAAAAAAAAATAATCTTTGCATTATAAGCAGGTTTCCACAAGCAACTATGGAAGCAAGTGCTCAGTAATAGTCACAACAGCATTTAGATTAAGACTACAATGTGCAATTAGCTCAGTTCAGGTACATGTTATACACATATTGTTCCCGATTCCCTGAGGCGCACAGAGATCAATACCACAGTTTGAGACCAGGGCCAGCTTTTTTTTCTCAGCATGGTATTTTTAAACTAGATGCTGCTTAAGTAACACAGATCTGCAGCAATCCAGCTGAAATCAAGGGAGATAAGTATGTTGCAAACCAGTTACAATTTATTTTAGAATCAAGTCCTACAATGCAACTTTAAGCGCTCAGATGAGAAAAGGCCACAGACGAAGTCTCTGCACAGCTGTTACAAGGTGGAGGAAAGGGAAAAAGTTATGACATGTGGACACTTCCATTGCACTAGTTCTTAATGGTATAGCTCTTTATTGCCAGCAGCTCCAAGTATTACAAAAAGCTCTTACTCTGCCATTATCTGCTTCATGCTGGTTTTAAGCTAGTTAGAAGCCAAGGTCCGGCAACCTTGCATCAGAGAAAAGCTCACAGGAGAGTCTAATGATGATTGAGGTCTCCACTACACACCGTGAAATCGAGAAAAAGTTACTTTTTTTGTAACTCCTCTTTTTATGTTGCTGTTCTTATTCTGCCACTTCACCCAAGACAGGTTTCATAGTGGCATGTATATACACAGGTAGCAGCAGCTGAGATTACTTGGCCCCAGATCAAGTAGCATGCTTAGCTCTGGTGCTACTATTCCCTTTCCCTACTTCTTTTCTTAGTCCTAGAAAGATCTCTATTCTGATTAATCAATAACGTAAGGCCTCCGAAATGTTATAAATGCTCTATTTCTGGAACATTTATGCTTAATTGTGCAACTAAGAGATTTCTTAGTAATAACAGAAGAGTACGGTGTTCCAGCATGTACAGCTAAAACTTGGAATAATACCTGGGCTTTGACCACTACAAACCATGGCAGTGCCGTCCAGCAGACTGGAGAATAGATGGTCACTCGAAACCTCTTTCTGTGTACAGTCATGGGGAGAATTTGTCCCTCACCCCCCACAACCATTGTCAGCTGGGCGTCAGACACAAGGTGGAGTTCTTCAGATGGATTAATTATACTCAATACATAACCAAAGCAAAGCAAAGGAAGTTTGGATTCTCCTTTGTAAAGCTTTTCAATTTTTAGTCAAAGTTGGTCACAGAATTGAAAACAGTTTGGGTTTGTTTCCATACACAGGCACCATAAAAAGCAAAGAATATGTAGTAGTGGAAGCCAGCTGCGAGTCAAACACGTGCCCTTCAAGAGGCAAAAGTGTCTGGGAGTTTTCAGGAAATGTGAGGACAGAAAGCAAGAGAAAGGGAGAAAATATTTTCCTTCAGACCAACATTTCCACTAGCTGTCCTTAATGATGCCCCAGGCAACTTCATTAGCCTTCGGCTGCTGCCTTGCCCAGCAGCCTTTGATGTTGCCTGAGGCAATTATCATCTAGCCTTTGGCTTCTGCTTGGTTGGACACCTTTTGTTGCCATTTCTGATTTGTGTGATCAGACCTTATCAATTTCACATATATACAACTCTTTTTGTCCATCTGGACAATTATGTAAATCTTTGACGTAATCTTAGGTTTGGTCTTTTCATTTTTATTTAATTCACTTCAGTGGTTTTATTTTCTTTCCTCTCTATAATAGACTCAGAAAATCCCATTCTTCCTGCCCAGTGGAATGCCTCATCTGCTTTGATTCCTCTGTTTGTTTTTTTGGGGGCAGGGAGGAGAAACATGCTTTCTTTGTATTTATCTCATTTTATACTCTAAACATTGAGTGCATGTCTGCCAGAGCCAGATATTCCATGCCCTCCTGCTCAAGGCAATATATCTCAGCCTTATCAAGCAGCGATGTAAGAGATCTAGAATAAGACGGTTGCTAAAGCTGTGAACTCCTGCCTATTACTCCTGCATTAATAGAAGGAGTAGTAAAATGCTGCAATCAAATTTCTTCTTTGCTCATGATATTCTAAAGTTTCCTCCTTGAGTGGGAAAAAGCTGAATTTAGGTTAGACTGTAGTAGTGAGGTGTCATCATTTCAACTAATTTGAGGAGTGGGAGAAGAATGTTTCACCAACCAAATGTTAGTAGATTTTTTTTTCCTCGTGTTTACTGCCCTTTCTGTATCCTCACTTTTCACATACCTTGCTTCTGATCACGTCTTGTGACTTTTCGAAGTGGTAGGACAACTGCAAAGAGACGTAATGTCTCAAAATGAAAAAATGTCCATAATTTTAACCTTAAGCAAACTGTACTCCATATACAAAACTACCTTCCAATTCATTCAGCAGCTTCCCTAGTACCACACCAGAAAACAGAAAACATTTTAACAAACATTAATTCTGCAAAGGAACTAACCGCAGACATTTGGAGCCACACTGGCAGTGGGGTGCCCTTATCTGAATAGTCCACGAACTGGAAGGCTTCATCTAATGCCTGCGGGCTGCAGACCCCGAGACATGCCACTACATAAAAGACACATCCCAATTTGGAAAGTTTACACAAGAAAATGGCAACATAGCTATACAAACAAAGATTACCATTAAATAAAAGAAGTACTCTTGCTAGAAACAGCTTTTAAAGGAAAGGCCAAGTACCAAGCAAGCAGGAAACTCTTCCATTTTAACTTCCAGGAACTTCTCGCTCAGTGCACTCCCACTTCGTACATCGGTGCTCAGCAAGGGCACCATGCAGGCACCATGGCCAGGTGCTGCCATCGGACCCACTCTACAGGGCAGGGCAGCAATGGTTGGACTGTATTTCACATGAACGTCTGTATATTTCCAAGCAAGCAGCTTTCCCTTGCTCCTTGTTACACACACCAACATGAAAGTCTGAATGTCACCGAGTCACTTTGGTCGGAAGGGACTTTTCAAGATCACCTAGTGCAAATGCCCTAGCTCAAGCAGGGTCAGCAAGAGCAGACTGTGTCCAGCTGGGCTTTGAATTCCTTCACAGATGGAGACCCCATAAGCTCTCTGAGGAACCTGCTCCTGCGTACAGCTGGGCTGTGTTACATCATCTGCACTCCCCCATCTTACAGACATAAGATCATGCAACATGACTGGAGGTGGTGTGAGGGAATCACCCGGGCCACATGGCACTTGTTCTCAGTCATCCTCTACAGCACAGTGTGAAACCCTCACGTTCTAGCAGGATACACCTGCTTTACTAACAGTGTTCCACAATCGAAGTTCAGTAGTTTGTTTGTGGGGTTTTTCTTCTTTCTGAATAACCTTATTCATGGAGAAACAAAATTATTATCAGTGCAAAACCAAAAAAGCAAATGCAAACCCTGAAGTCTCAAGTTTAGTAGCACTGACTTTTCAGAGCATAAAAATAATGCAAGATGGCAAAGGACTCAAAGAAAGATAACTTTCTGGTAAGATCAAATTGCCTGGGGTGAGCAACATTCTAGCAAAAAGCCAGCCAAGTTCTGCAGTTAATATCTGAAGAAAAGATAAACACAAGAATAAAACACTATGTAAAGAAAGGCACCAAAGCACCACTGCACACGCCCAAAAGCATTATAACAATATGTTGCAACTGTTTCATAATACTGCAGGTCTATTATCTTGTAGCTTTTGTATTGATGCAAATGAACTTCTAACTTACTTTAAAATGGGAGGAACATTAAACAGTATAAATTTTCATGAGGATAACACTTGTGAATGCGCAAAAGCAATGACAGAGGTCTGCTTAGATGGTACAATACTCTATTGGCGTTTAACTTTCAGATATGGCTGGAAAACACTTGCTCAGCGTTGATGCTCAGCAACATAAGCCTAACAGCAGTTCTCAAAGAAAGACCTACACACTAGAATATGCTTAGTCATTTTACAATTAAAATTACATTTTGGACTCTGACATCAGGACATGGTGCCTTTCAGCTGAAATATTTTCATTCTTTAACCATCTTCTGACCACATTGTAATTTGAAGTCAGACTTATGCTTTTAAAAAATTTACAACCATGTTTTCCAAAAAAACCCACGGTGAACTCATTTTGTCAAAAGTCTTTAAAAGTAGCAAGCACATTTTGCCAAACATCTCTGGGAATATCAGCCAGTGAGAAAAATAAATCATTTGGGATGAGGCCACATCTGCCCCATCCCAAACAGCTGAGCTGAGTTAGAAAATTCAAAACTTGCACAACTGTCAAAATTCAGGGATCTTTAAAAAGCCCAGAAAACAATGAATCCCTCAAACCCACAGCTGACAACCCTTCTACAAATACTAGCTCAGATCCTCAGCTTCATGGTGAAACACCAAGAATCTACTGCACACTAATATCTGATGGCCTTAGCAGAAACTTCTCTTGCCCTGTTAAACTTGTTTGGTTCTGATCATATCTTTACCATGACTGTGACAATTTTGTAATCTGTTAAAAAACAGAAAACAAGATCATGTTTCTGTAGCTCTTTGCCTCTTAAACAAAATAATGTTTCCAAAACTTGTGCTGTTAAAATCGGTCTTCCTAGTTTTCTCTCCCCCTGCTTGAATACTGTCTACTTCCACCCGTACACTGATTCATAGCTCCACTACTTTCTACAAATTACCTTTCCTCTACAATATTATGATGATGTCCTATAATTACTACATCACTACTAACTACAGCTACCAACAGTACAGTACATCGAGTTGGGTAAATCATTATCTATCCAGGCTTAGATGTCAAACTTGTCGGGAAAGAAATAAATTATAGATCAATATTACTAGAACTGGAATGATCCATCCCACTTAATTAGAATGACCATATTTCAGTATATTTCAGACAACAGTTAAAAAGATTCAGTGAATTACTTACATGAAAAAGTCAAACCCTTAAATAAATCTTAATAAGGCCAGTCCCTAAACAAATACTCCACAGAAGCAGAGTTATTTTCATGCACAATCATAAAAAAATTTAGTAGCAACATCACTAGCAACAGCTGAATTTCAAAACAATAGCTCCTTACACAGCAAGTACGAAACACTAAAGCTTCACAGCCTCATGTGGATAGACTGTGCTGACTAGCTGAAAAATTGTGGTTAGATTTCTAGGAGATGACTTAGCTCAAATGTCTTCACAACATATCTCTGTGTCAAGTTCATCCTGCATTTTGGGAAAATTGTAGAAGCCCGAACTAGTTGAAAGGCTTGACTGGAGCAGGTATGCACCTAGTATCGAACTGAATCTTACCCTTAGAAGCTGTGACAAGCCAAGCATGACACGGATGCTGTAATGCAAAATAAATTTGGAAAAACAAATAAAAAACCCCACAGCTATTTATTTATTTATCCACCCTAGTTGTTAGCGAAAGAATGGACCTTTCCTTTAGTCAGGATCCATCTATGTGATGCATCTATCGTCTCTTATCCTTGCAATTAACCCACACAAGTTTTGGGTGAGAGTATCAACCCAAGCTGAGCGGTTATTACAGAGAACTGGAACCTTGCCCAGAGGAAAGCCTTCATTAGAGCTGGGTTGGTGTTTCCAAGAGCCCGAGACACTTATTCTGTTTCACAGTGCTGCTGCCTGGCCAGGGCCCTCTCTGCACACCAAGGATGTAGCTCTGCGGAGACAGCCAGCAGCCTCCCTGTTGCAAAGGGGAGAAAGACTACTATGGCATTCTGCCTCCTTGCCTCTTAAAAATGCTGCCCTTCCTCAGTGTGAATGGCCTGTATCTGCCAAGATTCATTTTATTAACTGAACTACCACCTCCAGAATAGCTCTTGGGAGTGGATTTGGTTTTAATTTGCCTGGAGGATGTCATTTGCTGCTTGTTGCACGAGGGAAGGAGCTGACAGCAGCGTTGTTTTGTTTCAGTTCATTTTTCAGTGCAGTCAACAGGGTGAAATCACACATATTACCTAATTAAAGAAACTAAACATACAAATGAATCAGTATTTCTGTCTTGCACACTGCTGGCATACCATCTTAGAAGATGTACTTTTAAAAACAAAGAAAAAAACAAACCAATTTTATTTCCCTTTGAGAAGCTCCACAAAGTAACACCATCAACCATTTTAGGACTACCCTGGCAGGTCAAGCCAGATCTATTGCTCTCTATCAGACCAGAGAAGATATATTTAAATCTACCAAAATATTTTCTTTAGTATTTAATATTTTTCAGTACTTTGATTTGCCTGTGTCCACAAAAGGACAAGCAATGTACACGGTCAGAAAAAAAATATTAAAACGAATCCTGGAAACAGAACTTTTTATTTAGCTTTTTGCTGCTGAAAAATGTGGCGGGAACTTTTGGAGAATAATCCTTTCTATCTTTAGGAAAGCAACTTTGTATTTTCTTCATAAATAATCAAAATACTTCAAAGATACCCAGAGTACTGAAATCTCTTCCCTTAATGGAAAAGCATTTAAAGTATGTGGGAGGGGAGAGGGTGGGGGTGTTCTGGGCAGCTCTAAAGGTGCAACAGTATGCAAGCTTCCCGTACCATTCACACAGCTGAATTAAACTGATGTGAGCGAAGACAAAAAATTGGACTCAAGTGTTTATAACTCTGCCCATGTTTGTGATTGAGAATGGAAGAAATATATTTTTGGCAATAATTACAGCTGCTGTGTTCCTTCACCCTCCTAATCACTGATGATGAGTTTCTGGGGAACTGTCTGACTTCCCCAGCAGCCTGAGCTCCAGACGCCGTGTGCTGATGAGCAATGGAACACACTGAAGCTGTGGCAGCTGGAGGCTGCCTGCAGAAACTGGTTAACAAACCCAATAAGTGCGCTGTAAAACGTGCTTTGCAGTCTTCAAACTTATCCGTCACCGATTTCCTATGACAAGCTGAAAAAGATGTGTTTTTTCCCACTCTGCAGCGGATCTAGGAAGTTGAAAGGACAAAAAAGCAGAAAGGGAAAAAAAACCCAAAGAACTAAAAAGTGGCAAACGTTGTACAGAACTCAGCGGGCGTGACGTGAAGCTCACGGGGCAGGGGTATGCTCAGGCAGTAGTTTCTGTACAGACGGTAACGGGCCGATCCGACACAGAGCCTGGTACCGCCCGAACCCCGGCAAAGCTCAGGGCCCTTCGTGCCTGGCCCCGGCCTGGGCTGCGGGCGGCGCCGCTCGCCCTCACGGCCTGAGGCTGCGATCACGCAGCCAAGCTTCTGGAGAGGGGGAAAGGTGCCTTGAGAAAAAACCAGTTTGGCACATGAAAGGTTACGAGCAGAGCAGGGAATTAAGATTAATTCTGATGCTCCCGACCTAGAGACAGCCCAGGCCGCCTGGCGAGGGGAGGCGCTCCGCCCGCCCCACCGCACCGAAGCGGCGCAGCGGGGGCTCCTGGGCCGCACCCCCGGCCCGGCCCGCTGGGCCCCTCCCCGCTGCCGCCGGTGGGTCCCGCAGCCCCGGGACTCACCCTGCCCCGCCCGCCCGCCCGCGGCGCGCCCCGGCACCGTCCCCCGGAAGTGACGCCGGCCCCGCGCGACGGCGTGCTGCCGTGACGTCAGCGCGCGTGCGCAGCGCCCCGCCCCGCCGCCGGGAAGGTCGCAGCTGTGACCGGCCCAGCCGCCGCCGCCGCCATGTTGTCCGTGGCCGCCCGCTCCGGGCCCTTCGCGCCCTACCTGTCGGCCGCGGCGCACGCCGTGCCCGGCCCGCTGAAGCCGCTGGCGCCGGCCGCGGCGCGCCGGGCCGAGAAGGTGCCGCTGGACCTGAAGCGGCCCTTGCTCTGCCGGGAGTCCATGAGCGGCCGCGCGGCGCGGGGGGGCCTCGTCGCCGGCGCCAGTCTCAACGGTACGGGCGGAGGGGCGGGCGGCGGGCCGGGGACAGCGGCTGTGTCGCCGCAGCGGCTGGCGGGGGTGCTGCGGGCCTGGCAGCGCCGCGAGTGCGTGCAGAGGCGCTGGCGCTCGCCACCGTCCCGTCCCGTTTGGGTGCGGGTTGCGGCGGGGACAGCAGCAGCCGCTGGCTGCAGAGCCGGGGCCGGCCGGCTGCCCGCAGCCGGGTATCGGTTTTGCGTTGCGAAGACGCAGGAAAACTGCGTTCGGCTCCATGGGGCGTTTAACGGGGGGCAGCCGAGCAGCGCTGTGCAGCGAGAACTCGCGGCGCGTTTTACTGCCGCGGAAAAGCGGCTCTAACGGTGAATTCGGTGTGCCAGAACCAGCGGCGCGCTGCGCTCGGGGATCGCCGTGCCCCCGGCTCAGGCCGCGCTCGCCCAGCTCGGGCGCAGGCAGCCTGCAGCAGCAGCGCGCCCCCGCCCCGCAGCCGGCGGAGCCTCGGGGAAGGTGCGCCGCGGCCGCAGCGCTGCGCACCTCCCCTGGCACCGCCGCTGGTACCTCCCCCGGCACCTCCCCGTGCAGGATGAGTTCCGCTGAGAACTCTATAAACCTGTAACTAAGACTGAACGTCAGCTACGTTAGTTTCAGTTAACATCAAGCGTGCTTTTTGCTGCATATAAGGAAGGTTTAGAAGTTAATCGTATTGCTTGTTACTAAATGAGAAAAATTTTAAGTCTTGACGCCGAAATAAATTGGCATGGTTTACTCTGTCAGAAGTTTGAATTTAATTTCTCTGCAATTAAAATCCTACAGCAAATACCTGCTCTATGCTCAGTTACTTGTAAATAAACGTAAATATTTCCCCCATTATTTTGCCTTTAAATCCCCAAGAGCTATTCTAGGTACTTTTGAGAGAATGAGTTTTATTAACCTCTCTTGACTTTGTGCCAGCTGCTAGTAAAAAAATAAAGACTAAATACTTCTTTATAAATAAGAAGCGTTGCACTCTGGCAAGTAATACGTTCTGTCTTTTGTGCGTTCTTCACTTTGGCTTATAGATGTTCCTTGAGGGAAGCCGCTTTCTTGTTCTGAAGAAACTAATGGAACACCTCTTGGTTAGCCATCACGTTAGTTTAGCACACAGGTTTGATGTGAGAATCCCACTCGTAATGCTTGGTAACTGGATAATTATTAGTTTTATCCCTAAATCCTTCTATGAAGTGAGCCTGGCAAATAGGGAATTGTAGGTTTAAAAATTATTTATTGTGGCGGTTGGCTTTGACAATAGTTTGATGTAAAGAGGGATGCCTGATGCTGCTTTCTTTAATCTGAAAAATGCTTAACCACATACTGAAGATTATTAAAGGCATAGAAGTTACTTAAGTCAAAAGAAAGCACAAAAGTGTTCAGCAACAGATGTGCAATCTTTACTAAATCAAATTTCTTTGTAGTAGTTTTTTTCAGGGAAACTTTTGAATGGAAAACAGATACGTCTTTTCTTAGCTAGTCATGGTATCCTCCAGGAGTTTTTTCTTGAAGACTTCCGAAAAAACAGTTTACTTTAAACCCAGAACTTCTCACAGATTTTTGTGCATCCTTACCAGGCTTTGTGTAATTTTCAAATAGGTAAAACTAAATTCACAAATCACCTGTTTTACCTATCAAAAATACCTTCTGGAAACCATTTTCCTACAAATTAAAATCAAAATTTATAACTAGAGGAATCCTACCCAGACTTGGGAATAACTTTTACCCATTATTCCAAAAATGCAATTAAAAAAGTGTATATACATCATAATATTTTTTACCTGAAAGTTTTGTCATTTCATATTTTTCTTGCAGCACCTGCCAGTGTTCGTTGCATCCATAATGATGTCGTGGTACCTGACTTCTCTGCCTATCGTCGTCAAGATGTGCTAGACGCCACCGTATCTTCTCAAGGCAGCAGTGAAGCTAGAAAAGGGTTTTCATACCTCTTGACTGCAACAACATGTGTAGCAACTGCATATGCTGCTAAAAATGCTGTCACCCAGTTTATTTCCAGCCTGAGTGCCTCTGCTGATGTGCTAGCGTTGTCAAAGATTGAGATCAAGTTATCTGACATTCCAGAAGGCAAGAACATGGCTTTCAAGTGGAGAGGGAAGCCCCTTTTTGTGCGTCACAGAACCCAGGCAGAGATTAATCAGGAAGCTGAAGTTGATTTGTCTAAACTGAGGGATCCGCAGCATGACTTAGACAGAGTAAAGAAACCAGAGTGGGTCATACTGGTGGGTGTCTGCACTCATCTTGGTTGTGTGCCCATTGCTAACTCTGGAGATTTTGGCGGTTATTACTGCCCTTGTCATGGGTCCCATTATGATGCCTCTGGCAGAATCAGGAAAGGTCCTGCTCCCTATAACCTTGAGGTTCCGAGTTACCAGTTTCTTGGTGATGATGTTGTGGTTGTTGGCTGAATAATGAGGTGCTTGCTCACTCTCATGGCTCTGTGAATGTACACTCACAAAAGGGTTAACTGAGATTCTGGAATACTGTAAAACCAGATGATCCTAAAAACGTATTAGCTGTCTAGATTCTCAACCAGAAGTATGTTGGAATACTTCCCTGTGTTTTAATTTTAATAAAAACTTGGAGTGAGCACTTCTTCGTGACTAACGATAATGTGTATTTATTTGTGTATGGACTTCTAGTGTGTCCAGTCAAAGAGATACTACAGCAGATGCAGAATGTGTTCATGGAGCCCTCCTGAAGGGCTGCTCATGCAAGACAGACACTGAACTACAAAGCCCTTGTTTCTTCATACCACGTATTTTCTTCTTTTGTAATTTTGTTTTGTTTTGCTGCATTATGGCAAGGAACATCTGAAAAAGGTCTTGCTATGAATTTCTAACAGTGAAGTAAGTTTCAAGATAGAATTCTATGAGATTTAATCCTTTTCCTTCCAATGTATTTTTTCCCTTGCTTGTTTTCAAAGGAAGTGAAGGAAAAGTAAATAAAGACCTACCTAGAAAGAAAATTCTTTTACACTGGTCAGAGGCAGCTTATAATTGTTTAGCTAGAATGATAGCAATATAATTTTATGATGATTTGGACAAAAATAAGCATGTCATGTTAAGAGTTATAAAATAGTTGTTTAGTTGCAGATAAGGCTTGATCTTACCTGTATCTAAACATCAGATCAGGTGCTTAGGACACTGGGAAATCTGACAGTTTTCCAAAAGAAGTTGAGAGGGAAGTGTAAAAAGAGAAATCCACCTTTTACAGAGGGTGAAAAATGCTTTGTAAGAACCACTCAGTCTGGACTAATCTCTGGTGTTAAACATAGCGAAATGTTGATGTGCCATCAAAGATATTTTAAGACTCAGTGATTTGTGTCAAAACTATAATTTCATACTGCCTATAAACTAAGCCAAATAAAGGCCAAAACTTTGAAACCTCTCTTACCTTGATGCTGACTCTGAAGGCGTGGAGAAATGCAGCCTGGAGCAGATGATCTAACCAGCCTTGGTCCTGCCAATACAAAACAAAACTAGCAATTAATTGCCAATGGTAGATGAGGAGAAACAAGGTGTGCTGTGTCCAGAACAACCCAAAAAAGCAAAACAAAAAGACACCAAACTATTTCCTGTTCGCTTCCAATTATTTACTGCTGCTCTGTGAATGCTTTTGTCTTGCACTGCATTAACATGCTCCCTCCAATTGCAGAACAGAAAATACAATCCTCAGAATTCCGTGGGTCTGGAGTGTTTAGCTTCACATAAACGTCATGTAGAGCTGTGGTGATAGTTGGGTTAAAACTGAAGTTTTAAGCAAAATTAATTAATTGACGCGTTTGGCTTACCTGTTCTCAAACAATTCAGTGAAAAAAAGAACATAAATGGCTGCTGAAGAAGTTCTTAGATATGCATTTTACACCCTTTTGTATTTGAGCTTTACACCTTATCACTATATCCACAAAAACATTCTCAAGAACTCTTTTTGGTATGACGTCACACAAAACCAGTACTGAAAGGGATGTTCCCCAACTTTTATGTAAGCAATTGGTGTTGGTATATGTGCCTTGTATTACAGGGTTGATCATTCCTCAAATTTTCTATTTCAAGGAAAAAAACCTCAGGAACTCCTGAAGTAGCATTGCTCATCTGCTGTCAGGTGGCTACTTTTACCTCATCCTAAAAATGTTTTTTAGCCCACAAGTACATTTTTTAGGCCAAATCTTTGTTTACATAATCGCTAAGTAACTGTGGTACCAGTATATTAGTCCCCTGTAAAGCAAAGAAATGGCCAGGGCAGTTTCTGAGCTGACAAGTGAACACAGTGAAAGCTAGAGTAGCTATATCACAGCTGGGCTTTAAAGGGTCACGCATAAAATTCCTTGCACAGAATAAGCTGCTACTTAAATTACATCAAACTGACTGAACCAAATCATACCAATTTCAGCTAATGCGGCACCATGACATTGAACATGTTTGAGAATAATCTGGCAGCTTTTACTGTAAACATGAGATGCCAGCAATACCTTTTTTCACCAGACTGATGACATAATAGCTGAAGAAGCTGAAGTGTTGCTTACTAGGTAGTGCAGACCTGATAGTCTTCATCTTCTCCCCTCCAAGACTTTGTTCTCTTCATAGCGGCAAAAAGCATTCCTGATGGGCTGCGCATGTCTTAGAAAAGAATCGGGGTTTACTAGAATTTGAGAATTAAGGTGAAGAGTTTAGAGCCTCAAATCTCCAAAACCAGTCACAGTTTGGTATTGAAAGTATGGGCGGAAATGAAAAACCATGACATTTCATCTGATCACGTTAAAATACTTTTTTACTGTGAAGGTTGTCAAGACACTGGAGTAAGTTGTCTGGAGAGGTTGTGGAGTATCCATGAAGATAAATGCCCAAATCACACTGGACAAGAGTCCTGAGCAACCTTGCTTTGTGCAAAGCAGTTGGACTGGATCACCTCAAGAGGTCCCTTCCAACCTCAGCGACATTGTGATTTGCAAGGAATATTGTCCAATTATTGTGTTGTCTTCTCTGGGACTAGAAACTCCAGAAAGCCCAGGCTCCCTAAGGGGAAGCATGACTGGAGTGAGCAAGGGTAAACCTCCAGTTGCCAGTAATGAGCTCATAATTACCTTGTGGGCTAAGATGTCCTTGGAAGGAGCCTTTACCACTGCCACTAATTACAGACATTGCCACCATACAAATGGGTAATGTTACCCTTTCCATGGCTAGCATACCCCGTGGGGCTGGAGGTGCAGGTGTTCAAGTACACAGAAAAATACCACTATATTTTATTAAATTCTGAGGATTCATTGTGTTCATAAGCAGCAATGGTTTACTGGGCTTTACTACATGTGTATTTCCACTTCGTCTCCTCCTGCACTGCCTGCCTTTCTTCCGAGTGCCTCCAAGGCTCGAAGCAGCAGCCACGTGTCTGGTTCTTCTCAGCTAGCTACTTTCGCTCCTTTAGAACAAAACAGTCTTCGTGAAGTTGCTGAATGGGGTTCATGTTTATTGAATAAAAAAAAAGCTCTTCAGGTAAGGGGAATAAAGATTCTAAAATCAAAACATAATTTTCTAATATTTGACATTTCAAAAGCTTCATCTTTCCTTTTCTGTATCTTTGGAAGAGGGACAATATATTTAATGGTTACTGCTGCCAAAGGAATGATTAGCGCAGAGACTCGAAATGAAAATTCAGAATATTAATTCATTTTCGACAGGCGTTTTTTTCACCCTTCCAATTTGATAGGTCCACTTGTCAGAACGGAAGACAGTTCCCCACACAGCCTCTGTACAGTCATCAACGTATGTTCTTGCAAATGAAATGAGGCAGCGTTCTCAAAGGCTGTATTGCGCAGCAGCACAGTTATCAAGGACACTCGCCACTGCTCACCAAAGAAATAGACCTGAAGAAGAAATTCTGTAAGAGGGTTCTGAAGCAGTTTGGATATATCTGAGGAACACAGTATTCAGTTCCCCAGTTAAAGGAGCCTGCAGTGTCAGAGCAATACATTTCTCATCAGTAGAAGTCACAACTGACGGAAAAATCACCCTTCTTCAACCCTGAAAAGGTAAAAAGTAACTGATTTGCAGACAGAAAGAGTTTAAAGCTATCGAAGGCTGGGTGTCCTCCATTGATAAGGTTTTCTCAGCTACCTACAAATGATGTTTGTTCTATGTGTTAATTGCTTTTATCCTCCACAGAGCTGGTAGCACTGTTCATTATTCAAATGGTTCACATTCTAAGACAATTTTTGGTTATTTACACTGTTGGGAAGCTCTGGCTGTGATCTATATTAACTATGCCAGATTTCCTGCTCTCAAGTAATTTATTTTCCCTATGTTTCAATAAATAGTTTTGAAAAGATGTCTAAATGAAAAATACCTTTCATGTTAATAATGTAGGTAATGCCATCTCTGAAGGACTTTTAGCACTTCATGTCCATTAAAGTCTTGCAGTTTTGCTGACCAGTATACGTTCTGCAATCACCATGAAAATCCAAATTTTCTCTTGTCATAACCTTTTACAAATATGCCGTTTACATAGGCTCAGCTCAAAAGTGTCCGACAATCATCTGGGGGCCTGGTCTGATATGCCTAGAATCTGGTGGTGGTTGGGGTGGTTCCCCAGGCTGTAGCACCTAGTGCATTCAGAGGACAGTTCCTATGGATTTCAGCTACCATTAAAAGTACCTGACAGTCCTGCAAATCACGATCTTAAGTTAAAAGTCTGGAAAAGGACAGAGAAATGCGATGACCACCTGCAAACAGCTAGAGGTACTGCAACATTACACAGGAACCACAGCACAACTGGGCATACACCTCACGCCTCTGGAGTATCGTTCCAGAGCATCCTCCCTTTCTTTTCCTGCAAGCGGGGAATTCATCCCTATGCAACTATATCAACAAGCAAAGAGGGAACAGCTTCCAAGATTTACTTTTGTCCAAAACCCAAGCAGTTGCAAATGTAATACGCTGCACTTGACAAATTATTTAGCATAATGACAACATTTTAAAAACTCCTTTGTTCTTGCAGAAAATAAGTAGGTGTTTTGGTTTTGTTTTCCCTTTTTTTTTTTTTATTAAGGAAAATACAAGAGCTTTTATGCACTAAAACCAGGGGAAGAACAGATTTGTGTAATTAGGTTTTAGCATAACATGGATGCAAAATGATGTTACTTAAAGCCTACAAGGAAATACTGACCTCAACATTTCAAATCTTTTGTATCTCAGCTGGGATTTCAACTTTTCAAATTATACCGTTGCATTGTACTTCTAGAGAAAAATGAACAGAATATATATATGTTCTGCTTGCAAAGTTGATATCTACTCCCAAGATGAAATGACACCCTTTCTGCATTCCCATATTCCCTCTTGGGAATCGAAGAGGCAAACCACAACAATATAGAGGGCTCCAGTGGATAATCCTGCACGTGCTCCCCGAAAACTCAACTAGAGCCAGGCAGGCTCGCCTCCTTTACAGCCTGCTGGATTTGTTTTGCATTCCTGCAGGTAACATGAGTCTGCCAGGATGCAGATAAGCTGAGTCAGAGCCACAGGGGCATTGGGCACATCCTGAATATGGTATTTCTGAAATCTTTAAGCTTCAGAATACCTTGTCATTAAGTGATCCTAACCCAAGCTGCCATCATACCCCAAGATCTTCAGAGTTAAATTACAGCCTACAAACCTTCCCAGCTTGTTCCTGTGGCTACAGAAAACACCAGAAAATTTTCAAGATGCAACTCGTATAAGCTTATTCACTAATAAAATAGTAAAACAAAGAACTCACATTCCTAGAATTAAGCAGTATTAACCAGAGACTACAATGTGGTCTGTAACGATGCTGATGTCTGGATATATTGAGCTAGGATCCTGCCAGACACCAGCTTTACAACACAAATGTCACGCATTTCAGGGACTCTGTCTCAATTTATGCAAGTAGCAGTCACTGAAACTTTAAAACCATTGTGTCCAGCCTATTTGTGGAGCAACCCACATCCTATGTGCATGCAAATATTAATTCTAATGTGTAATTTTCTTTGTGTCTCATGGAAGAAGAGATCTATTAGACTGCTTTCTCCCTTTCCTTTTCACATGGATTCATACAACACGAAGTTCCTGTAGTTGAAGCAAGCGGACAAGTACAAGAAATGGTGTGCTGCCTGTATTACAACAGGCTCAGGGATGTTGAAATGTGTATATGGTTCAGCTGAGGCACCTGATTCTGCCAGATGAAGTCAAAGGCCAACACTACAGAAAGATGGCGAGAGTCTAAGTTTAGCAAGTCAGCTAAAACTGAGAAGTCAGACAAAAAAACCCTCCTCCTAGTAAATAAGGAAATGGCATCAAGAGGAATGTAGTTTCAGAAAACAATTTGGTCACGCTTCCATCTCCTAGCTCCAGCCACTGCTAATACACTTGCCTTAAGGTGTGTGTTATCAAATCCTGGGTGGGTAGAAGTGGCACACCAGGTGCAATCTGCTCATTCCTGTACCTACTGGGTGTATTGCAATCATTTGTGGATAGTATTTGCAATGGGAGGAGGAGAAGGGGGCACTGAGGACTTCAAAAAGGTTCACTGTATTTAGAGAAGTTGTGTAGAAATTTCAAGAGGACAAGAGCTATGACAGGTAACACATAATGCAGTCCCTTAGGGGAAGAGTTGTTTTAATACCAAATTTTCAAAACAAATGACACTTCAATTTATTAAAGCCTTCATTCAGATTTTGTGCATATTAAAATACAAAATAAAACTATAATCCTATTTGTAAGCAGCTGGAGTACTATAAGGTGATAAGTAATAGCCTCCATGGATTTATCAAGAACAAATCATGTCAATACAGTCACATTTGTTGCTATAATAGGATAACAGGCTTTGGAAACAGGGGGATATTAGTAGCTATCAAACTTTCAAGTAAGATTTTTACACAATCTCCCAAGACATTCTCATGTCTACTATTAAATCTGATATAAGTGGAAGTATTGTAGAGGACAACTGCTTCAAATACAGTCCTTACCGATGAACTACCAGCGGTTAGTTCCCTGTTGAACCAAAGAGACGTGCTGTGAGGAGTCCTGCACAAGTCTGGGTCTAGCACCGTTTGGTATATTTGTTAATGAACTACATGTCACAAGACAGAATAAGCTTTATAAAGCTTGCATGCAGTGGTAAACTGCTTAGAGCTGCAAACACTGATGAAAAAAGGGTTAGAGTTTAAAATAATCTTGACAAATAATGCTCTGCAAAGCTAGAACGTGTCGCAATCGGAAGTAATAACTAAGCAGCAGATCTGCAAAGAAGGATCTGGGGTTATAGTAGATCACAAGCTGAAGATAAGTCCAGGACCATAATGTGATGAAAAAGGCTGTCCCGTTGGGATTGAGGGTTGTATGGGAGATGTGAAAACCCATCTTACTTTATCACTGGGGAAAAGATGATTTGTTGCTCAGAGTGTTTTAAATAAAAGGAAATTGTGGCCCAACTAGAGTAGTATCCAGAGGACTACAACAGCTATGCTTAAATTTACATATGACTGAAATATAAGCGGAACAACTGGAAAAGATGGAGAGGACAGAACATTTTTAAAAGTATTTCAAAACAAAAATACAAAGAGATAATGTAAGCTATTCCCTGTAACCTTTGGGTGTAAGCCAAGAAATATAATGACTTGAATCAGAGGCAAAGAGATTTAATTGAGACTCTGGGGGGAGGAAAACAAGTCTTTCCAACTGTAGTTAAGATTAGTTCAATTTTCAGGTATCCTGAAAATAGATGTGGAATGTCTGGACTGAAAATTGTAAAGTACACTTCCCAGCAGCAACTCAGGAGTAACTGATGGGGTTTTGGGGACCTTCCGAGGTGGCTTCCAGCTGTACACCTCCATGAATCTATGAAAACAGGGATGGATGGTTTGTAATATTTTTAGCATATCACATTGTATCTTTGAAGATTATATCAGTGGGGAGAAAATATAATACTGAAATGAATAGAATTCTTGATATAGGAAAAAGGTAAGCTGAGGAATCCTTATGCTAAGGGACTGGAAAATTAATGGAAGAATAAAATTGGTTACAAAACATTACTTTGGTCAAGAGGTTGCAAAATAGGGAAAACATTGAGGGAAACATCACTAAATACATGCTTTATTCTCACATTCATTCCTTAGTATCTGTTTATAGCCACTGCTAGAGGTAGGGTACTGAGCTATATGGACTTTTTGTCTATTAGAGTTGTTCTTATATTGTTTAATATCCTGCGTCAACTATGACTAATGAAACGCAAGAGAGAAACAACAGATTATAACATGTCTGGCTTAAAGAAAACACAGAACTTCTGGCATTTATTGTCCTAACACAATTAGCAACCAGTTTATGTCACAACTGTGATATATTTTCTTCGTGAAATATTCTGCATTATAACATTTTAATAACCTCAAGACATTACTTATAGCATTGCCTTCTTCTACCAATGCATACTCAAAATGTAATGTACCATCCTTTACTACATGCGCATTTTTTTGGCATTAGAAATTTAGAATAAGCGATTCTGGAATTAAACCATATTAGAGATGCATATGTTACCTGGTTTTACCTAGCTTTTACAGGAGCTAGAATCATGAGACATGGAGGACTGTCTTTTCTGTCTATAAACGGCAGTAGTATTAGTAGGGGAAGATCACTTCCACATTTAACAATATTACATAGTGCTGATATCTTCTGTCAGCCAATTACAGAACTGGCAACTGTACCATGACTTTGTCCTCGTCCAATACAAGCAGAAGTTATGCACCTAGAAGCAGAGCTGGGATCAGAAGGTGAACATACAAATGATAGTTTGTCTTGTTTCAGGACTTAGCATGAGCCTGTATTTGAGATATCTTTAGTAAAAAAAATCTACAGTACAAATCACCAGTATGCAGATGTCTGTACATAACTTTCTGCAAGCAATCTGATAGTAGTGTTGGACAGAACTGGCTTACTCTCACCATGTAACATAGTAACAGAACTCCAAATTTTCCTCTGTGAGTGCTCATATAATTTGCAAGTAATTGCATACATGTCAGCCTCTAACTCCGATCACAAATAAAAAGTGCCAGCTCCCTGCAGAGTTCTCTTGGTTTGCACAGCCCTAGGACGACCAAAAGAGCTATTGAGAAACACATAATTTCCTAGCAGGTCCAGGAAATTTTATATGTATGGGGATTTAGTGTTTTTAAAAAGGTACTCAAAACCAAAATGTAAACTGCTTGAATATATGTTCTGAGAGGATAGACTTTGTGGGTACAGAAATTATCCTCCCATGTCTACACTGTAGAAGTTAAAGAAGAGCAAGAAGCAGCTAAATGAGGTAAGTTTTATTTCACAGGGTAACAGCACTGGGGCTTTGTATTGGTCTGTGTTTGGACCAGGAGAAGGATACCAAGCAGTTTATTTTGTTAACTGTTGCTGTTGTGCCTGCCTCACGTATAGTTGGCTGATGACGGCACCGTTTAGGTAACATTACTATTTGAAAAAAAAAATAAATAATGGAGCTGTCCATCTAGATTGCAACAAGTGTGACAAAGCATTTCAGGTGTCAGTCCGAACTGTCACCTGGAGGATGTCACCCCTACATACAGCACAGCCTGTCAGCTGTGACAGGCTACAGCTGGGTTTTCCCCTCTATTTTCAGTTCCAACTGAACTGCAATTTTGAATTAAGTATTAAAGTATCATGAGTTTCAGTAGCTTTTCTAGCAGTTTGCCTGGAATTGTGTATATTCCAAAGGTCTGAAGTACACTGAAGTTTTGTGCAAGCTAGAATTTCATACACACAACAAGATGTGGCTCACAGATTTCCCACTGAAGTACCTATAGTGGCATGACCAAATCCTGACCTAGCGGTTATTCTTTGCCTATAATGACATGAACTTTGCCTGATAACAAGATTGCATATTTAGGCCAATATGTTTTCCTTTTTAGACTTGTAATATGCTTTGATTTAGATGTTTTTATTTGGAATTTAATGTTTCCACAAGCAGAAGCCTCTATTTACTCTTTGCTCCAGTTCTTTTAATACTTCTGCTTCAGAATACAGTACAAAATAAAAATATCTCTTTCCTACTCACTGTACTTGACATTTACTAGAAAGATGAATAACTACTTAAAAAATATTTTTGTTGCTTCTAACTAAAAAGAACATTGCTATTCGCTCATAAGGCATATCTGACATTGTATATCTGATAGACAAACCCTTGCATTATGATACAAGAAAAGAAAAAAACTACCTATACATATATACTTATTTGCATGTATAAATATATATGTCAGGCTCTTAGAATGCAATAATTTAAACTTTACTAGGGTATATTCATTATCAGCTTTTGGAAGGTTGAACATTCCTCCAATAATATTTTTTAGGCCATAATCACAGTGCCACTCAGCTTGTCCTGCTCACTTCTCTTAACCTACTGGAAGAGTTGTTTGTGATCATTTCATGTAATTGAAATTGACAAAGATCTTCTCATCTTGTGCCAATCATTTTTCAGAAACATTTGTTTTTTAAGATAGTTTCCTTTTTTAACAGATAAGCTGTCCTTACTTATAATTCATATCAATAGATATAGGCCATTCTTACTCATAGTCTATAAATCATCAACCTTTTTCGGACTGAATTTCTTGTCATCTCTAGGCTGCTCCGTTGAGGTCACTAAAGGTTGCCATTGCCAGTGCTATTTATCTTCCAAATTTTTTCTCCTCTCTACTTTTTCAGTTCATTTCATTTCCCAGGCAAACATACTTCTACTTAATGGCAGCAGGTCACCTGCTTCTCGCATAGACAGGAGTGATGCTCCACAGGTTCTGCACTGTGAGCACACTTACAAACTCTGGGCTCTTCACTTCCACTGCACTCGTAACCCCAGTGAAAAACACAAGGATTGATCAACTGGGTAGGTTAAAAGAAGTCTGGAAGATCAGTGATAAAATCACGGAGTTATGGTCTAGCTTGTGGTTATGGATTAGGCAGGTTTTATGTCCAGAGCCCATCAGTCTAGAAATAATTATTGTCTTAACAAATCCAGTATTTTTGTACAAAGAAAGTAAAAATATCTTCACAGAGATCCAGAGTCAGCATGAAATAGGTTGTTGCAACCAAGCATATAGCCCACAGGAGTAGGTATATCATCCTGCAGGTACAATGGTAGCCTAAATCTGTCTCATTTTATGTACTAAACTGAATAGTGCCGTGGGGCTTCTATCTTAAGTGGCAAAATAAATGCACCACAAACAATAATGAATTACAATTTCCTGATTGCCAAAGCCCCACTGCATACAGCATGGCCAGAGTTACAGCCTCTGTACCTTTGGTGGAGAAGATTTAGCAATGTACAAAGAAAAATCTCTTGAATCTGTGACTGCATTTCTCCCCATCATGTTTGTGATATTTAAGTAATTTTCCCTTCCATTTACCTTCCACAAAGCTCAGAGGCAGCAGAAATTGCCTCATTCTGTGGTTTTTAGCTGTCTTTCGTTCATCAGTAGTCTATCATCAGTATGCTTCTCCCAAGTGAGATGTAATCTATTAACATTTTTCGCAGCTTCTTGCGTGCTGCTTTTTCGCTGTCTTTACCCAAGTGAGCTTTAAGGGAATGTTTTTTAGCAGATTTGTATTTGTTTGGACGATACAACAGTTTTCTCCATTTTCTTCTGTAATTAGTTTTATCAGTATCAGTTTGTTCTTCACAAGAGAAAAAAACCCCAGCTCCAAACACTGCACATATTTGGTCTCTATCTCACATTCTTTAGACTTAGTTGCAAAGCCATTCTTGTTTCTTCTGCAGCTTTTGGAAACATCTACATTTATCTGTTAGTATTTCTATTTTGAAATAAATTGCAACAATTAAATAATAATTAAGTCCTTGACAGAAATTATCTTTAGCAACTCATTTAACTAATGTTTATAAAACCACTTTCATCTAAGGATGTTAAAGACTGCTATTAACATTATCTTCT
The DNA here is from genome assembly GCF_023638135.1 of Falco biarmicus. Classification (NCBI taxonomy): domain Eukaryota; kingdom Metazoa; phylum Chordata; class Aves; order Falconiformes; family Falconidae; genus Falco; species Falco biarmicus. Next base: position 14,852,925 of record NC_079302.1, read on the forward strand.
AAGCTGCATCCCAGTTGCACTGCAGTGTGTATTCCTGAATGACACACTGCTTTGAAGTCTTTAAACTACACAAGAAAGTCATGGCTTAGGGATGTTTTTGACAACTAATTGTAGTTTTTGATAAAACTCTTCCAATTCACTCTGTAAGAACATAAGTCTCAGTGTTTTCATTATTCTTGGTTCATATTTTATTTAGGCCAAGATTAGCTTGTCACTCACTTGTCTCCAGTCTCTGACTCCCCAGTAATGTCCTTCAGTGTAATCACAGAAACCCCGCTATACGCAGCATAATTTATTTCTGTTTCATATATGTACTAATCTTTGATATATCCAACTCCTTCTGCCACATGATTATATGGTACATAATATTTTCAGACATGTTGGCTTAAAGTCACATTTTCTTTCAGTTGTGAAAGGTAATTTAGGTGTGACGTATCTACTGTTTAGCCGTGACTCTCGGTACTGCAGAGAAGCGCTTGTCCTTTCCCCCATGGCCATTTTAACCCCAGCAGAATGATAAAGAATAGCAATGCTCGGAATACAATGACTTGCAGAACAGCAAGGGTGACTTGAAAAAACTGATTAAGGTGATGTAGTCCACCAGTAGCCAGCTCAATATACAAGTTATAGTGGTCCATATGCTCTGCAGCTTCTTCATAGACTCGCAACAACCTCCCACTGGGCCAATACATTTAATCAGTGATTGAACTGAATTTAATTTTTTAAAACTCATGTTTCATGCAGTACTAATCAGAGGAGAACAATATAGCAAGAAGAGTAATTGACAGAAATCTTAAGGACATGTATTAGAAGCAGGCTACATCTGCCAGCGTAATATTTAACACCATTCCCTTTCTCAGTGTGTAAATTGTAATTGCATGAGTCTCCCCACACAGAGAAGGAGAGTAAGTGGGTGGGAAGATGCTCAGGAAGCATTTCACAACTCTGAGACTGCATAGGAGCTAACACTGCTCAAAACATTGCTCTTTTAAAGACATATTTAAGGGAACAGAGAAGAATTTTCTTGTTTCAGGATGAAGCACATCTGCCATAAAACAGACACTGTTCAGCTACCAGTTAAATATTTCCAATGCACCATTCACATAATGTCCTAAATTAACAACAAATAAAAGGGATAGAAAGGAATAAAAAGTGTGCAAAGAAATCATCAAACAAGCATAAAACAAAAGGAATATGGATTACACATGGAATCGTTGCTTCAGAATGTAGGGAAAGCAGAAAAATACAGGTAGTTTAACAAGTAGATCAGAAAATTCAGAGAGGAAGGTCCATCTGTCACTTTTGAACACAATGCTCCAGACTCAGTCTCTGGTTCAAGAGAAGCCTACAGCAGGTGACTGCTGGAGACTAGGGCTGTAAACTCAGAGGAAGGAAAATTCTAGTCTTGCATGTTTCTTGTGCTCTTTCCAGAAGTATTTGCTACCAGTTGATGCTGTAGATAGGGTGGGCCAGCTGTGACCCCATACTGTATTTCTTATGCTCCAAGTAAAGGAAGTAGCTCAGTGGCACTAGTAATTATCTTTCTCAGTGGCAGTAATTTACCCTTTGTTTTATGATATCTGTGATGAAGCAACAGGCTTCTATTTATTTAGATTTACTTATGGCTTTTTGAACAAAGCATGCAGTATATATAATGGGTGACAGTTACCAGTAATGTTATTGTTATTGTCATTACTGTAGAGATTTCAGTGTAAAAACGTTTATAGAGCCAAGGTTTATACAGACCGATTTCACATTGCACCTACTACACTAAAATACTCCACTGAATACAACAGCACAATAATTCTAAGATACGCTGAATCCAGAGGTTTGAGTAGCAATGGTTATGGCTCCCTTAGAGCCAAGCCAATTCGAGAGCAAATATATAGCTCACATTTTATCTCCCAAATGAGACAGAAAAAGGCCAGTAGTACATTCCTCATAAGCAAAAAGGTTTAAAACTTGAATATAGACTTTTAAAACTTGCATATATTTTAGATTATTGGTACTTGACGGCTCTGTAATAAAAGCTATGGTCAATAAATACACTCAGCAAGATAAGGATGATCTTTGATATACCCAGCAGTTATGAAAAATATCAGCATAGGATACTATTTGGGTTTGCATCAATCCATTTTTGCTGTGCTCTTTGGCTAGTCTTCTGATCCCTGCTACCCTGAGTAGTACAGGTAGTAGTATCTGAAATATCACAAGCTTCTCTGAACTTTTCCAAATTTAACTGCATAATGAGATCAGCATGTATCCATCATAGTTTAATGTCTTCAAAGTACTCCTTTTTAAACAGAGGCTGTCACAACCGTAGCCAACATGTAGCCTTTAATCAAAGTAGCTAGAAAATAATGCACTCATTTGCTTAATAACATTTGTTGCTAACGTTACATACTAATGCACCATTTCATTACAGAATTAGCTAAGTTAGGTCAAGGTATTATTGAAGTTGCTTATGGAAATGATTGAATAAACTTTGAACCAATCCTGCAGTACAGCACCAATCTCCAGATTAAGCGGGAACAAAATTTCATCTGGTTATACAAATTTGTAGGAACTGGTCCGGTGTTTTGAAAAGAAAGTAGTTTTTTAAACCACTCATTATTTAATCAGGCCTATTTACCTTAGAGTGGTTAACTACTTATTTAAATCTTTATAGAGGCATAGAATCATTTAGGTTGGAAAAGGCCTTTGTGATCATCAGGTCCAACCATTAACCCAACACTGCGAAGTCCACCACTAAACCATGTCCCTAAGCACCACATCTACGTGGTTTTTAAACACCTCCATGGATGGTGACTCCACCACCTCCCTGAGCAGCCTGTTCCAATGCTTTCAGTAAATGAAATTTTTCCTGATACCCAATCTAAACCTCCCCTGGTGCAACTTGAGGCCATTTCCTCTTGTCCTGTTGCTTGTTGTCTGGGAGAAGAGACTGACCTCCACCTGTCTACAACCTCCTTTCAGGTAGCTGTAAAAAGCAATAGAATTCCCCTCGAGTCTCCTCTAAACAACCCCAGTTCCCGCAGCTGCTTCTCCTTGCAGCACTCCAGTTATGCAAGTTATCCCTCCATGTTTTCATGATGGCAACTATGTCACAGCCTTCCTGCTGCACAATGGCTTCCAGCTCCCCCTGTTTGTTGCCCATGCTTTGGGCACTGGCATAGATGCACTTCAGCTGTGCTATCAAGCCTCCAACCCTGGTATAAAGCCCCCAGGCTCATCTCTAACCAGCCTGATTTTATTCCCTTCCCCCTCTGAATCTAGTTTAAAGTTCTCTTGATAAGCCCTGCTAACTCCTGACCTAGGATCCTTTTCCTGCTTCGAGAGGTGAACCTTATCTCTTCCAGCAGGTCTGGTGTCATGTAAACTGACCCATGATCAAAAAAAAAAAAAAAAAAAGAAATTTAGCCAATGGCACCAGGTGGGAAGACAGGTATTGATCTGTGTGATCTTCCAATTACACGCCCCTGCAACTAGCAGGACAGAGGAGAACGCTGCTTGTGTTGCTGATCCCTCAACCAGTTGCCCCAAGGCCCTGAGGTCTCTCTTGATTGCTCTCAGACTTCTTGTCATTTGGACTTTGTCATTGCTCACTTTGAAGACCAGTAACGGGCAGTAAGCAGAGGACTGTACCAGGCAAGGGGATTTTCTAGTAACATCCCTGACCCTGGCCCCAGGGAGGCAGCAACTTCCATGTGGGTTGGCTCTGGTCAGCATACTGGGCCCTCCGTTCCTCTCGGAGTGGAGCTGTTGATGACAACCACCTGTCTTTTTTTCCTAGCAGAGCTGGTTGTGATGCATGGGGTTGACTGACTCTCCCTAGGCAACTCCAAACCGGGTGGGCTTTTGTCCACATCACCATTTTCCTTGCCTTCAGGTTCCAGAGCCACACGCCTACTGTATAGGGGCACCTGGAAGGTGAAGTAGGCTGGGGGTGATTCACCTGCTGCCCCAAGCAGGGACCTGTTTCTGCTCCTCCCCATCACTTCCGACCCTTCCATCTGCCTGGTGGTGAGTGTGTAGGGGAGCATCCGTGTCTTGAGATGCATCCACATGGCGCATTTGTCTCAGTAATGGCAGAGAGCAGCTCCCCCAGCCCATCTCCCCTTCACGCTCCCTGACACTCCTAAACCTTTCTGCTTCCCCTTCCAGCCCTGCCACCGGGCTGAGCGGATCGCCCACCTGGTTGCCCCTTACACAGGTGTTGGTCCACTGCCCTCCAGCAGCAGGGACAGGCTCAGCGCACCCTGCAGCCCTGACCTGGGCAGCTGCATTTATGTGGGAGCTCTGCCTGGGTCACCACATGCCTGCTGGTGCTGGCTCGTGGCCAAACCATGGCTAGGTTTCTTCTGGGGGCAGGGGGCAATGGCCACTATTGAAGCTCATCTCTCGGAGGCACTGGGGGGACGGCACCCTCCCCACACCAGCCCTGGCTCATGTGCCACACTCCTGATCGCCCACACTGCCTGGGGGCTGCTTTGCTACCTGTGGGGGTTCCGCCACCTGCACTCCTGGCCCTGCCAATGCTGAGCCAGAGATGCCGCTAGTCAGGGTCTCAACGCTTCCTGCTCGGGGGGCTGGGGCACCCCCTCTCCCTCTGCCCTCCCTTCTCGGCTTTGCTGATTCACGGAAAGCTGCCCATGGTCCCTCGACACGGTCCTCTGCTCTGGACCCCCTCTGTCAGAGCAGCATGCCTGGGAAACTCATGTCTTGTTACACCTCTTGTTAATACAGCTATTGTTCTTCAAGCATTTACAAAAAAACCCAGGTAAGCTATCTGGTTCCTGTAAATAATATATTAATTAAATATTCTTCACACAAAATAATTAATTCTGAACAGTAACACTGCATTATAAAACAATTCCTAATAAAACATGCTCTAATTATAATTCCAAAGCTCGCATTATTTTTGAAACTTGTGTTGGCTTTTTGATAGATTATAATAAAAGCAAATTACTGTACATTTTAATAACATAGTTGTCAAATAAAGCCATAATGCCCAACTGATGACTAACCACAATGTATAATTCCCCATAAAAGCTAATTGACAATTGATTTTCTTAAATACTGAAAGAATTCATCATGATTAACACCATTACAATGAAATCCAAAGGAATTAAAAAAGATTTATCTCTATTTGAGCATTTCTGCAAATATTAGACCCACTGAAGAGAATAACAAAGTAGGTTAGAAATGCAGCATCCTCCTCCCTAGTTCATAGAATATGAATTGCAATGATGTAACCAAGGGGCTTGGTGCTTTTTTGTAGGTGCATCACGGTTTATATACACAGTAGCAGCATGGCACGTTGCTCTCTTAGTACTCAAGCTCTGTCAACATGTTCAGCTCTGGGATCACCATCTCATTGCAAATCCTTGACTGGATTTGCTCTCATAAAGAAAATTTGGGGGGGGGGGAAAACCCAACAAAAAAACCTAACTGTATGGGAAACAAGATGATGAAACCAACAGTCGCTATGCAGATAATTTTTAAAGGTAGTTGATATGACAGCCTCAGCTGCCCTCTAAGCACAGAGGGTGGATTTTATGCTGGAGGGGAGCTGACAAGGGAGGCACAGAGTTCCTTGCTGCTCCACATCAGCTCCGTGCAGGAGGCATATGGCCTCAGGGGCTTGGGAAGAAGCTATGGAGCTGTGCTGGAAGCAAGAGTGCCAGTACCCAGAATGAAGCAAGGTAATATGAAATGGAAGCTAATGAGAGGCAGGCAAAGACCCCCACTGCCCTGAAAATTGGATAATTGGAGCAATAATTTTTTCCTTGCCATATTAAATACAAAACAGGAAAGCCAGTGAGCATGATTATTATTTATCGGCTTGTCTAAGGAACTTTCAGCAGTAATTAAAATAAAAAACAGAAACATTTCCCTACCCCGGAGAATTTTTAGTATGCAGCACCCCAACATTGTGATGACAGGCATTTCAAGCCCTTCACTCAACCTCAGTAGGGTTCTCATGGGAAACTTTAAAAAGTTGTCACTGTGGGATACATCAGAAGGTACAAGTGACACTGGGTGGAACATAATAAAAAGGTGAAAGGCTATTGCTGTGTAAGCACACGGCAGTTTAAATTAGTTGTGCATGCTCAAAAGTGCTCTGTACAGTCCAGAGAACTTGCAGCTCAAGGGCAAGAGGATACTAGGCTGGCTTTTAAGCTGCTTTAGCTTCTTTGTGATGCTTTGATACTAGAGGAGCTACCAGGGTCATTTGAACAGCCCCTCTTCCATCAGAAATAATCAGATCTTCCCTGGTATTTAAGTACAAATCTTTTGGTTTATACTTTTTACAGTGTGTATTTCATTCCCAGCTATTGCAATTCCTTACTACAGTAAGAGATTCTTTCCTTTTTTATTTAAAATTAAAACTAAATGAGAAAGGATATTTTCTAAATAAATAATTACAAAATAAAAAGCAAATGAGATTGCTCCTGTGCTTTAATGAGAACATAGGAATGGTAAGATGAGTCATATAAACTTGAGCAATGTTGAGAGAGATGTCTCAGTTCAGTACAACTATATAAAATTAAAGAGGAATATAAAGTCAGGTAACAGTCTCCATCTAATTAATCCATCTGAATTTGACATGGCTTATCATGTTCAAACAAGTAAACTACAGTTTTAATATGACATCTGTTTTCTTTGTCCCTAGAAACAATTATATCAGTTTAACAGAAGAAAAAGGTATTAAGATTTGTGTGTGTATGTGCTTTCCATACCTAACATGCTGTGAAGCAGGCTAACTCTGCAGAGGATGTCTAGGAAACTGTCATTTGTGTACATCAACCTCACCCAGACTAAAAAACAGAAACAGTTTAAATAGAGAAGAAACACTATTCCCAACCCACAATTTTCTTCTTTAACAATTTCAAAACTGCTGTGGAATTATTGATGAATTCCTAAACACTTAAGAACGACCAGATATTTGGATTTAATATCCAGCTTCCAGGTGGCAACTAAGGAATTTAGCAGTCCATTTTTCACCTACTTTTGTGTAACTAAGTTTACTCTGGCAATGAGTCTAATCTGCTCCCTGATTGCTTCCCAATGTTTCTGAACTGCCAGATTTCAAGCTGGGAGCGTAAGATGTCTGGAAATCTCATACTAGAAAGCCAAGTTCCCACGAGAAATTGGCTTAAGCTGCAAATATTAAGGCAACTATCATCACAAAGCTGTGAGCCTTGAATACAAGCTTGGAGTCACAATTTGCTTTCCAGTACAGTGATTTAGGCTTTCCGGCTCCCCATTAGCTGCAGCAGATTGCACTGGAGCACAGAGCTAAGCCAGGCTGGGCAGAGCCTAGGAGCCATATTCTACATTATTATGTACAAACACGTCAGTCAGTAAATTATGTATGTATATGAAACACCAGAAAAAGCCTTAACCAACTCTATTAAAAAAAAAACAAAACAGCACAACACCAACCAACCAAACAACTGCCCAGAAAAAAAACAAAACAAAACAAAAAACCACCAAGGTAAAATAACTTAAAGAATGCAGTGGTTTCATTGAATAAATCCCAGTGAGCAATTTTAAGATAATAGGCTAAAATATAACGGAAAGCATAGTATTGCTTGTTCAAAAGCTATTCTGATAGGAATGCTAAACTGACAATAAACACAACTAATAATCCATTTAGTGTCCAATATTCTATAATGAAGAGTTAGACTGGTCAGATCCTTTGGGAAAAGGTATAGAGCTATTTACTATTTTCCATAAAACAAGAATATGAGAGCATTTGTTTAAATGGAAAGCCACACATATTTTTGTGGGCTATGCATAAGTGGATAGTGACAACCAGACTTCTAGACTTCCTCTCCCTGATCAGTTTTGAGGAACTGCCTTCAGTATGAAAAGTACCTTGTAATCCTTATTGGTTTCTCTTTGCATGTACTTTGCACCTATCTGTCAGCACACCTGAGGAAAATGATCCCTGGTTTAAATCTATGGCTTATGACAAATACTGGGAAATGCTTAAAAAATAAAGCAAAACCAAAACATGGCACAATATGGGAATTGCTTGTGGATGTCACTGTCAGAAAACAGCAGTGAAGGAACAATTTATTAAGGTTAGTTAAAAGAAAGTCAAATGCTGAAGACAACTTTCATCCACGTAGAATAATACTAGCTATTTATTACTACCAGTCCTCATATTTCAAACGAGGTATCAAATGAAATTGGGAGAACAGTATTTTTCTTTACTTGGCAAAAGGAAAAATGTTCTCTGAATAGCTTGCATGGGTAGCCTTTCTGCATCCCTTTACTGGAATCAATGCACTGATCTTGCTAGAAGTACAGTGTGATTATCCACAGACAAAACAAGGATGTCCTGGTTTTCCATTAAGTTGAGTGCCAACTATAATTTGTGTGTGTGTGTGTGTGTGTGTGTCTGCGCACATGCATACATACAGTTAGAGGTCATGTAACGCAATCATTGCTCATGTTATCTCATACCAAGGGGTGAATATTTATGCAAATAGGAATTTCTGGTTTGAGGACACAGTTGCATATTTTTACAAGAGAATTGCTACCCTCTTGAAAAAAGATCAGACCTGCTATGTCACATGAATCACACACGTGACAGTCTGCATGCATGCTTCCACATTTAGATTTTGTTTTCATTGTTCCCTGTAGGGTTTTTTTTCTGGCTATAATTAAAGTTAATCACATTTCAAAGTACCAAGATAATTATCTCCATGTCAAATTAGCTATTTTCAAATGAAAGACTATTTCTGCTTAATTTTTCCTATCTTGAAAGCAAAGCAGTGATCCCCAGATCTTTTATGTCATTTCTTTATGAACATCAGGTTACGATAAGCTACTTTCTGAACCACTGCTTGAATACAATTTATTTTACATAGCTTTGCATAATAAAATGGCATTTTAGATAACTTATTCAAAGGGCAGATACTAATTCTCTAAAGATTTCATTAAATCACTCTCTTCGTGTTAAATTAATGTGCCAAGTTAGTTTTGGAATAAACAAACTAAGATATTTAATTGCTTTGTGATAAATATGTAGTATTTGCTTAGAATTTTGTCATGCACTTTTACATTTCAAAACTCCATATATTTCTCTGTGTTGAGAGATTTAAATTTACATTCTTACTGGTACACACAATAATATATATCTAATAAACTAGTAAGTCCATATGTATATCAGACAAAATTTTTCCTCTTTAATAATTATTTTGTATCCTGTGTTTTCCTAAAATTTGTATAAACAATAGAAGGTGTTTTCTTGGAAGAAGTCAATTCTAAATAAATTGACACGGAAAACCTGAAGGATGATGATCAGCTTTGAAAAACGGGAACTAAGATTAAAATATGCAGCTGCACAAGAGCAAGACAACAAAACTCAGAACTGAAGCTAGATTTACTCTACCTCAGACTTCACAAGGCTGCTCCTTTCTTTTCCCCTTAAGTAAATGTAGAGTGCTCCAAACATCACCATCTAACATACAGTTAGCTGGAAACTAGCTCAACTGAATTCAAGTTTGAGTTTCAGAAAATGATCAACTTCAAGTCCAGTCAAATCAAATATTACACAACCCTCCTCCCAGTTTTAAAAGCCCTGTGACACTGCATGTGGTTATTCCATGACTGATCCTGCAAGTGTTCCATTCAACTTTTATCACTGGATAAACAAAAACACTACCTACTAAATCTGTGGTTAAAGATATGCACTGCTGAACAGTAATTAATGCAGCATCTTTAATAAGAGGAAGATTTTGATGAGCTTTACTACTACAAAATAAGACAACAGTCCAGCAACAATTATTTTCTAACACTCTTAAGGAGGAGAAAGATTTGACTTGAGATTTTAGAGCCAAAAGGTACCTTTGGCAGCCATCACTAATTATTATTATTGCTGTTACAATATGGTTGGATGCATATTTTATTTTATTTCTTGGTAATATTTCACATTACTTTTAAAGGACATGAAAATCCATTGCAATACTAATATTTCACACTGATTTATGCAAGCATAATGTTGGAATTAGTGCTCTTTGATGTTTTTTTTTTTTTCTGATAGGGTTGTAAAATATTCTTGGGAGTTATTTCATTTTTTTTTATACCTTCACAAGAAAATTATACTTAGGTAGAATAAAGTATTTAATTTCTTCAGTTACCAATGAATAAACAATCTTCTCATTTAGGATAGTTTTTCAGTATGTACCACAAACTGTGGAAGGAACAGTTGAACTGTCATATTGGTACTGATAGCACATTTTTAACTAGAGAATTAATTATTTCACAGTTCTGTAGCTGAAATGTTTCTAGTGAAACTTCTGCAGAGAAAAAAGGTGATACTTGCTTATATTTATGGAATTATTTTTCTGGAAAATAATCGACGTTGATCAGTTGCTGGATTAATTCTTAGTTAGATATAGCATCTAGGAGAGCTTCCCTTCCTTGTGTATCCATACTCATCCAGCTGATCTTGCTGCAGTCTCTTTTGCCAGGTGAGGGACACGAGGGTACAACGCACTCAGTCAGGAGCACATGGAGGAAGGGAGCCAGAATTTCATCATCCTCCTGAGATTTATGTTGCTGTTTTTCTCCAATGGTCTACCAGCCTCTTAACAGCTAATGTAGTACAAAAATGATCCATTTTACTTTGCTTTTCTGCATGACATTCACTGTGCTCTAAGGATGTTTACCTCAGTAACACACACGCAGAGGGAACACCTACTTGATGGATCACAGGCGTACTTAAGCATGATCTACATGCCAGTCTGCTCTGTTCTGCTGGTTTTGGGTGTATTTAAAAGAGCAATGAGTTTCATGACTAATTGTCCTCCATTAATAGAAGAAAGCACTGGGTATAAATTGCATTTGTGAAAGTTCAGTGAATTTTGTTCAAGGGCAGAAAAAGCATAGAGAAACATTTTATACTTCTTAATAGGATACACAAAAAAGTAAGTTTTTAAACTCTTTCAGGACAAATAGTCAAGCATTATGATAGAAAGTAATCCCCTGGGGGGTGGGGAGAAATCCACACATGCTTAATTTTAAGCATAGTCTTAAGCCTCTTCAAATCCAAATAAAGAGCTCACCAAATTCAGTGTCAGTAAACTAACAACTCAGTATAATCTAAACACTACTGAAAGTGAAGTAACCACCCAAGTGCTTCCTTGACTCAGGCAAAAATAATGCATATGGGGAGCTCACAAGTGACATCACCTTGGGGTTTTACACATGTATTTGTATTTCTACAAAAAAAAAAAGTCAAAATACTTCTTTTTTCCAGTGGTAGAAAAAAGTGTGCACGCATGTGTAAAATTTGGGGATTGTGTGAAAAATCAGCTTGTTCTCCATCCTCCACATGCTAAAGCAGACAGAGTGCACTCTTAAGTGGAGCACCCCCATGGGAGTACAGCTTATACAGAGAAGTCCTCAAAGGGTTAAGCCCCTGGTCCATTTTCAATAGTTTAAAATTCTCTTACTTTAATTATAAAAAGTTATTGTTTTTCTGAATGAAGAGGAAGAAAGAAGAACAGATGGTCAAAGCAAGAGCAGAAAGTATACATGCTAATATGTGACCAAGTCCTGATCAGCATCCAATTGTGAATACCAGCATCTCTCAATGGGATGAAAATTTGATGATAGGTTGCATGTGCAATTGAGCAACGCAAATACCTTATCCTCAGCTGTACTAAGGGCCAAGGAGGCACTTGTGAAAATAATTATTTTTTTCGAATACACAATTTTGAGGGTCATTGCCCATAGATTGCTGAAAATGCTCTCTCTGGGAATCTAGACTTATTTGTTTGGCCACGAGTTTCTATTTCACAGTGTAAGATAAGGCCTATTTGCTGCTATTGCCCATCACAATGTAATCAGCTTCTGTTATTATCATCAGTTTATTCATTCTTCTGTAGCATACTGTGCTGTTCTGTTCAATCAGAAGAGATTTATTGTAGGAATGACTTGTTTGTTGATTTGCTTGCTTCCCCTCCTCCCAGACAGCACATACGTGGAGATATGTAGGTGAGCTACAACATTTTAATGGTTTCCTAACCCTAAATCAATGTAGCTTCTGGAAAAGTCTTTAAACTGATGCCCATCTATGGTGTCTAACTCTCGTTTTTCAGGGTAGTATTAATATCTAGAAACTTTTGCCTCTTCACGTTAAGAGAAATTGTTTCAGTGCAGGATAAACAATGTGAGAAAATGAGGGCACTGCTGCCTACATTTGAGAAACGCTGCCAAAGACAGCAGGCCAGGGCCAAAGAGAAACTCAATTCTCCTGCAAGCAGTCATCCTGTGGAGGTTAGCTGTAAGATAGCCTGGCTGAGCACACTAGAGTCAGCATAAGTGGAATTTTCTGCTGTAAGTGTTATAAAACTGTAAACCTTCTTTCCTATATTTACAGCTACCCAGGCATTTTTTCCTACTACCAGAAGCACTTCAGGGGTTTGCTAATGCATGGGAAGCACCTATCTGATAAGAAACATAAATAGATACAGCAATAAATCAATAAGCATTATGCTACTCCATGATGTGGAAGGGGATCATTTCATTACGCCGATAACAAAAAAAAAAAAAAAAAAGCAAAAAAAAAACCCAAAAAAACACACACACCAAAAAAACCAATGCACGTCATACTACTATACAAAGGTGTATTTCTATGCACAGAGAATCTGAGGAATATTATACCTTGATAGGAGAGGAAAATAGTTACAGGACTTGCTACTCACTGAAAGCAATCAGGATTGCATGGCAACTGACAGTATAGACTTATTAGAGAAGGTTGCATTAGATGACAATATGCCTTATGAGGGAGATAGAGGCATTATTAAAACATAACGCACATCAAAAGTGATGCATACATTACACAGTGACAAGCTAATGCTTCCCAGGAAAAGACATTGTTTTAAACAGAGCTTTAATTATATAATTTTCTTGTTCAAGTGTGCAAAGCTCTAGCCAAGGAAGCATCTCTTTCCATATCAGTTTAAATAGCACCTTTCTCCTATCTAGTTGGTAGCTCCTATTTAATACTGTATTGCCACCAGGAAAATAAAAACTAATTGCATTAATAAAAATCTAATTGCATTAATTAACAGGTGTTTTATTTTAAAATTTCTATAGCAAAATGAAAATTGCGCCTGAGAAGTTGGACCAGCATGTTAATGGTCCTACTTTTCATTATTTATTTGGTACATTTCTTCAATAAAATCGGTTTCTTCCTTTAATTAAACACATTTTATACTTTTATTGCTGTTGCATAAAGTCCAAAAATCACAACAGGGAATACATTACTGAGTCATTACCCACTTCTTAGATGACTGAAAGCACTTAGTTTCACCTCAAACATCACAGTGCTCTCGAGAAGGGGAATATGACGGTGATTATTAATATTAACAATAACTTAGTATTGTGCTTCTATGCTGACGGTCTCCCAGTGACTCTCACCAGCTGTGGATCCAGCTCGCCATAGCCTGCAACTTAATCTATTGACAGCTTGTCCCCCACAGAGTTCCTCTGCATGGAGAGAAGCATCCATCGTCCTGTGCTGCCAAAGCAGCTTTTGTCCAGCAATGGGGACACAAGCTAGATTTTGGCAAGACCCAGCACCGGAGTAAAGCCTCAGCTCTGTTCCAGAGAGCGCTTAACCTTGAGTAAATGAAATATTAAGGAAAGATAACACCGTACTACAGGCTTTGAACACTGAAATACAGAAATAAACCTAATGCAAGCTGCTCTTGCCAGCCCTGCAGAATACATGAGGTCCAGAAAGGATTTCATAAATGTTGCAGAAGGCTATTCCAAACCAACACATCAGCATGAAAGGAAGCAAGAAGAAACAGAGGATGGAGAACATTATCTAGTTTTTCTTTAAGATGCCTAAGTCCCAAGGGCGCAAAAAACCACACAGTCTACTTAAGTCACAGAAATACTCAGTGTTTCAGTGTGAGCTTTCACATGCAAACAAGCTTTACAGGACAGTGCCATAGGCTTGTAGTAACCAATCTCATCTCAGTACTCTAACGCCTTTATTTTCATTACCTGGAACACAGTGCCTCCAAGGCCTTTCCTTCTCTATTACTGCTTTTGAACACCACAGTCTGTTGGTACTAGCAACATTTCTCTCCATAACAGTCTCTACATTTGGGATGGTTAACAAGAGGGTCCTGGATCTTTTTTCCTGTCTCCCTCCAGCTATGTATTTCCTTTGGCTGTAGCACATGGGAGTTTTCATCTGTTCCTCTTCAAGTTGTCCATTAACGCTACTCATTTTTACAGCCTCCCACATGTGCCACTCAGTCTTCCAAATGAAGGACCGGCTTCACATCACATTCCCCTCTATTCCTTTCACCTGCACACAAATAGTGTAGATGTTTGGATAAGCGCAAGAAAGCTGCATTTTCCCAGTCACATCATTAGCGTATAGACTGACCAGGAGACATAACAGAAGTAAAAGGATGGAAAATCATTTCAGTCAAATTGTTAGGACTTGGTTGTGGTTAAAAAGAGAACCTCTGAAAATATCTGTATCAATTATAATTTAAACTCCTTTGTGATCATTTAAAATTCCATCCAATTAAGGTAGTTTTTGCAGTATACCTCAAGAAACATCCTATGTGCAAAGTTTCCCTCTATTTATGTTCCCTGGCTCTAAATGCTGCTGCTCTATTGATTACTATAATTCAGCTCTAATTGCACTTTTACAAAGCAGAATGAATAGATTACAGTTGAGCTAGGAGGAAGCCAAACATCAATTATTAATATAAGAGAGCTGGCCTTTACCGTGTCTGTATTATTTACCTTGGGGAGTTTAGGAACCTGCTGAATAGTATTTATTCTTGTAAATTAACCACTTCAAAATATTTGTTTCCATTAAGAAAAGCACCCAGACTAATAAAATACACTTTCAGAAAATGCAAACAAGCCCTCAGTGTCTGTAACGATACGTGAAAACCCAATGCACTTTCTCGGGAGGAGGCAGCCGTGGTATTTCAGAAAGCAGCCTATATATTCTTCACCAAGAATAAACACAGCTGGTTGATCTCCAGATTAGCTTGCAGCACGGGGTCTTTGGTTACTGTTTCAGTCATTGCTATTATTGCTAGGCTATTTTAGCCTCGACAGGGATCCAAAAAGCTGACTGTTTCAGTAAGGAGAAAAAGCTAGTGGTAAAAATGGTATTTCCTCAGTGCAATTTTTTGTATTTACAAGGCAATTACATGAAGCCCTATTTCCCAGCCCTATTTTGGCAGCATAGTGGCCATAATCCTCCCCCCCTGCCAGGCCCCCCTCATTCCTGACTTTGTCATTGGTCTCACTTCTTGCCTGTGCATCCTCTGCTTCTTTGCTCTAGCAGTCTTCATTTCCATTAACAACAGTTAAAACTGACACACTTTATACTCTAACCTTATGGCCTATGGCTCTGGCTGATGATTTGGCTCTATTGATTTTTTTGAAAAAAATATAGATATCGTTAAAGAAGGAAAAATTTAAATTATTCCTCTGACCTTTATCTCTTGTCTTTGGATACTTCATCTGTCCAAAGAAAAAAAGAGTCATCTCTTTTCTGCCACTGGTTTGGTCACCTGCAGAATGATCTGGCTTGGTGCAGAGTGTGCCTGGCCAAAGCACAGGAGCTCCCAATTTGCAACCATATGCACAGGCCTACAAAGAATTTCTTCTTAGGAGTGAATTTCAGAATTGTCCACAGGCAGACAGTACCAGCCACAATTCCCCCCTTCAGTATTTAACTGCTACTTTGAAGGCAGCTCACATGCTGTATAGATTCTGTCGTTCTGTAGGTCGAGGTGAATCTCTTGCAGTAAACAAATACTATGCTTAAAAGCTTTTGTTTCTCAAATAAAAATATTCACCAAAGCTAATTCTGTAGATTTCCACTGTATCATAATCAAGAACTCACTGTACAATAATTAGTTAGCCATTTGCAGCTAGGATTGGAGGCATTCATCTTCTTTCCAAAAGCATATATATCACCATCTGTAACATCCACACAGTGTTTTGAATGAGATAAAACATTTAACACATTGGCTGCTAAAAGTTAGTAGATTTGTTGCAGAACCATAAAATGTGAATTATATTGTGCTGCTCCTTGGAGAGTACAACCCCAGCATTTGCCACTATGGTATAGTCTCTCATTGAAAAGCCTGGAGGGAATCCAATGAAATCTGTGCACAATATTCAACTGCAAGAGTGTTAATCCATGTCTTTTCTCTACCTGATTAGAAGAAACCAGCTCTTTTCTACCCATTACGCATCTTTTATCGGCTCCTGCAATATATGTTTTTATTTCTTTTCAATTCTTTGGAAGTAATATCAGTGCAGTAGTACTCTAGTAACTGTGTATCTGTGATAACAACTTAGGGCTAGATAGTACCTAAGAAAGAAAACAAGATGCTTCTCCTTTGATTTACCGAGGAACTGATTAGAAACCCTCTGAGCAACACAATCCTTGGATATGAGGAACGTCATCAAGGTGGAGCAAGGAAGACTGATAGCTCTGACTTGTTTAGATCCCTCTCTCCAGACGTGCTGTCCTGCGGAGGGTTCCTGGCACCTCCAAAACTTCCAGTTCCCTCCTCCAATGTATTGAGTGCCAGGGGGCCACAGGCCATCCACATTCCACCACCACCCTCCCACCCTCCACATCTCCAAATGTGTTACAGGCAGATTCCTGGAGCTGAAGATTCCTTTACCTCATTTCAGAGTTAGATTTTTCCACAATATAATCCCTACCGTGCAGATAAAACTGCACTGCTCGTTGCTGGGTGTGTAATTTTGAACTGGGCTGTGCTAAAGCCCAAGGGAACTGGCCTAACCAGTGAGCAGCATGAGCAAGTGCCCTGTTCTTGATATGTACCTCGACCCTGGGTCACCTGCAAGTTTTATCATTGGCAATTTTATATTTACTTCACTATTATCTGCAAAATGGCTGAATAAGATTAATATCGACACTAATTCACTAAAACACCCACTCATTGATTCCTCATTATCAAATATTTGTCATGATCTAAGGGTCTGGCAGTTCTTAAAGCACTTATACCTGTTTTAATAATGTTGCACAGTGCTAGTTTTCCCTCAGAAATCACAGTTTAAGCTATCAGTCTGTAAGTCAACCAATCTCTTCAAGAATTTTTTAATTTATTGACCAATTTCATGTATATTTTATAGTGCTAGAGACCTGAAACATGTTAGAATCCCACAATTTCATGAAAATCAATTATAAAAATGAGAAAGTTCTGAAAAACCTCTCAAAGAACATTTATGGTTCAGGGATGAACTCTACTCCTTAAACACCAGAGAAGCCACACAAGACATCAAATTCAAGACAAAAATTTCATAGGAAGGCAGGTGGCACTCGCTTACCTATATCAAATCACCTGATCCAGTGGAATATTGCGCAGTGCTAAGTCAGCAGCTATCAACTGTACATTTAAATAACTATACAGGTACTCTGTACATGAAAAATGAAACCAGATTTATTTGAGATCTATTTCAAAACATTATGTAAAAGATATCTACAAAACCCCCACCGTCAATTAAGAAGAGTCAGAGAAGTTCTCTCTACCAGATCCATATGTTCTTATGTTCCCTTTTCCTTGCCACTCCTCTCACATGAGAAATCATTGACTTTATCTGGACATGAGCTTTCAATGTATTTTTCTTCCACACCCCTGCCCCCTACCTGATCTTTTTTCCCTAAGCCTTGAGGTATTAGACAAATGCTATCAATTTAGTGAAAACTTTCCTTTTTCTTCAAGAAACAGAGATGAAATCCACTCAGATAGGAGGAAATAAAAAAAGGAAATACTTTAGTCAACCTCGAAAGAGACAGAACAACACTGGAACACCCATTATTTTAAGTATTTAAAAAAAAAACAAACAAACGAAAAAAAACAACCACCAAACAAAAAAGCCCACACAACCAAAAAGCCAAACCCCTGAGAGATATGTCTTTGTTTTAGTGATACTTTAGGAGCCTTGAAAGACACCTATGAACATTCACTTTTTCACGTGTTACAAACCACCTTTATTGCAATATACAAGTAGCAGTCTGTTATATCTTGAACAGATATAACATTATTAATAGCAAATTTCTCCTCCCAAATGAAGTCCTTCCATGAATATTTATCTACATTCAAATAGGAATGTCTCTTATCTCTGAAAAGAATTCATGAACTTTAATGGCAACTTCAGATAACTTAATAGGTTTATATTTCCCTCAAATAAACAGCTTTGCATTAGCATATGAATGTTATTATCTATCCTTTAACTTTGCCAGATGCTGACCACTTTGTTGCATTTTTAATAGCCTACCTATGAAATTTCTTCATTAAATGTTTTTGATCGAGTGTTAGCTTTGATGTCAGCTTGAGAAAGAATTTTGCTTGTTTGCGTAGCAGTGAGCTGAAACTTACCTGGAAACGCTTTATGCCAGCCTAAATTACAAAAAAGGCCTTACACAGCTAGGCTTACTTCTCTGTTATAACACAGGTATCTGAGGAAAACACATTAAATACCATGAAGGATGCAAAAATACTACAATCTGAACAGCATGTAGCATCACCATTCTCATTCTTTCTTACTACAGGAGAGCTTTTTGAAGAATCAGAATGCTCATTTCACAGAAAATAGTACTTTATGATGTTTTTTCTGCATTCCAGGGGTATTTGAATTACATGTATAAATGTGGACTTACATACAAGAGAGAAGAGAGATGGAGAGATCCCTTTGAGACCTTTGTAGATTGAAGAACTTTATTTATGTACATCTTCCCATTAACATTTTTATTATTAATGAACAACACATGCCTGATAACAGTCACGGATTTTTTTTTTCCTGTGTGGAGAAGATCTCAAACATGGTAATTACTAAGGTCTCTAATGGATCCCTAGGCACTAGAAGAGATTCTGCTCTTCAAGTTTCCTATTAAAGGTTTATCTTGAAGCTCTTCCTAAAGAAGGGAAAATACAGGGATGAAGAAAGATCCTTTCCTCCCAACTTGTTTTATTTTGACCTTCATTGACTAACCTAGAAAACAGCAAATAAGCATTTTTATTTTTTTTTAATAGGAGAATATCATTATCGTGAATTGAAGACAAGGCTATACTGGACATCTTTCATTTAAGTTAATGTACACACTCTGATTATAACAAAGTCTTTATTTTTACATGCTTGAGGAAACATCTCTTTTATTCGGTATTTCCATTAGTTTAAAAAGTGATTCCTACTACTGAACATGTATGTTCTTACATAACACCCTTTGTGCTACACTGCTTCAGGTCTCAGTCTAAGTAGATAATGAAAGTGATTCTTCCCCACAACACAAATTCCCACCTAGCAGACCCAAGCAAACAGATGCCTCAGAAGGTTGAAACAGATAATCCACCCTGATATAGAAAGAGATTTGCATGCATTTGGTTTTACACCTACTCTGATACATGCAGCCCTAGAGCTTTCCTGGATTAACTCAATTATTCATCATCATCTATTTATCAGTCTACTTGTGTCTGAAATGAATTTCAGAGTAAAATACAGCAACAAGGAACTTGCTACCTCAGTGGACTGAAATTGTTCATGTGACTGCCTCAGTTCCTGATTTACACAGGGCAAATGGGCATTGCCATGCAAGTCAAGCTAATGGTCCATTTGATCCTTTTTCTTACTGTGTCTTAGAAAGGAGCAAAATGTTGTACAGTGGGAAATGATACCTAACTATTTAGAGAGGCAGGTTTCCATCCCATCCCACCCTCCAACAAAGATGCTGCTTCCAATTAAGCATGAGACTTTACAACCCCTCCACAAGAAACTCTAGAGTTGAATTGCGTTGGTAACATGAATTTGGCTAAGAGCCAACTGCAGTCCCTCTTGAAGTTTTTCACACTTGCCAGTTTTCCCTTCTGTTCAATATTAATTCATTATTTTCAGTACCGGTTTAAGAAGTTAATCTTCCAAGTTGTAGATCAGACAGTTACTTACTATGAATTTTTATTGGTTATTTACCTGTTCCTGTACCTTAAAAATCAGTAAAATCAAGGTAAAAACTTCATAGAAATGCTTACTGTTTTCCTAGTTATCTCTATGCACGTACCTGGAGAGATGCAGGGTGTGTTCAATGCTTATAGCTGTCACCAGGCTGTTTTAATTTTATCTTAGCAAACTTACACTCCAATATGTATTGATAGTAGGAAGAGTGAAGCAGCTAAAAGCTGAAGTCTTCTATAGTGATTTTAATTAAGAGTCTGTCACCATCTGAATTATTATTACCGTTACTTTAGAAATTAAATTGCAGCATAAATTATTATAATAAAGAAGACTGGTGATTGTGATTTTAGCCAAAGTGCCTGAAATAGGTTTAGCTTGCATTATGCCTTTTGGGCCACTGGGGAAAAAAGAAATTCAAAGACTTTCCATTTGGAAGAAGAGCTGTGATGATGCCAGATACTTCCATAATTACCTGCTGTTTAGCTATGGAAGCTATAGTTGCCCTATCCCCACCTTCAAAGCCCATGGAAGGCCACGGCACTCCCACAGTTTCTCACCCGAGCGCTCCCTTCCTGGGGTCCGTGCTCTCATGTTTGCTGTATCACTGTGTCTCCAACATGCCCAGCTCCCCTCTGTTCCTGCTTGCTCTCTCTTACAAACACACCACAGCAGAATGAAATCCAGAGAAAGCCTTCCACCTCATGTGTACACCACAAATACGTTTGTTTGAAACATGAGATGTCTGCGTTTGGGCTGAAAGCGGCAAATGTGTAGCTAGTTGATGTAATAAAACAGCTAAATTCTCAACTTTTTTTTTTTTTTTTTTTTAAGGGGGGAAAAAAAGCAAGCATTCACTAACTCATAACCATACTTTATCAAACCATGAGAAAAATCAGACAAAAGCCAAGAGAGGAGAGTTTCCAACCAAAGACTTCAATACACAGGCTCCCCTGGGAGTGACTTACACATTGCACGTAAGGGGGTGCCTCCTGCTTTGACTAATGCCTGCGAATGGTGTCAAGCAGCTGCTTTGCTGGCTGTTGGCAGGGTCTCCTGACAGCCACCTCATGTCATTGCTTTCACTCAGCCACTCCACTCTGGAGAGAAGAGAGGAAGGAAGCTGCCATTCCTACCAAGTGCATGGGGTACAGCACAAACACCAACACGATGCTGCAACTTCAGTGGACTGAGCGGATGCATGTCACGTGGAGAGCTGAAATGGCACTAGCTTCCAGCCTGTGATTAACCTGAAAAGTCATACCCCAACACCACCATCCCCGCTGACCTCCAGTGTGCTTGAAAGATTGGGTTCTCTTTTTTTTTTTTCCAATCCTTATAGCTTTTAGGGGAATATAAGCAATGAAACTGGGAGGAACTGAGTCACAGCTGTACCTAATACGAGCGAGTCACCCAAGCACTTAAGAGCAGCAGCCCCACGCTCCACGAAATGCAACACTGGAAAAATGAAGTGCTACAACAGGCAGAAATGGATTGTGATCCTTAAGCTCCCCCTGCCTGTACCTGCAGACGCACAGCAGCACTTCCTTAGCTAAACCAGCCAGAAAATGGTTTTATGTGAACACTAAACAAGGGAATTATTTCCTATTTGATGCAGATTGTCTTCATGTGTCTGGGCTGAGATTCCTTTTCCTTTGCACCAGAAAACTCAGTTATTTAATTTACAAAAGCATGTGTCTTGGCAAATGAAATGCAGGTGCAGCTAGTTTTTCAGCAGATGGATGCAATGTTTTTACTGTACCCTGAAGGCCAACCAAAACTACAAAATAAAACAACCAAGTATAATATAAAATTCAAACTCTAAGAGAAAAAATAATTTTGGCAGCAGGTTAAGTAGGGTGAGTGACTAACAAAAATGCAGAAGATTATTTTTTAAGGAAAATAGAAGATTTTTTTTTTCATATTTAGAGCTTTGTTATCTTTTTTGCTAAGCTGTAATTAATTATAAAACTTTTCTAATTCTGGCTATGAGTTTTAAAGCCCATGTAGTATAAGTCCTTAAAAACCTGCATTTCAAGTTATAGCATTTAATTCCAGTTTTTCAGCAATGGAACCTTCAGAAAATAAAAAGCTCTCAAGTGAAGAAATGTCACTGCCTTAGATTCGGATCAGAGTTTCACTTTTGCATGCAAAACAGAAATAATTTACATTTGTTTCAAATTGCTGTAACATGTCAGAATGTGGAGAGCATCCGAGTGGACTGTTTTCTTTATGAAGTAATAGAAGTATTAAAAAGTGGAATCTTACTGTATTTTTCAAACAAGAAAAAACATCTTCAACAAGTTAGTTTTATATTCTTACCCAGGCTTCACATTAGGTAATTTATTGTCTGAAAAACAATCCGTTAATATTTAAGATCGCCAGGGCCTGCCCTGCATTACTTGTGTTTCATTCCAAAACCAAAAAAGCATTATGTGTTGGTTGGAAAGCATATAAAACTATGTCTGTACAGCTGATGTCATTTTTCTCTGGCGTGGGTCTGCACAGTTCATACACACCACCACCATCATCATCGATTCACAGCACTCTCTATAAAATGTGTCTGGCAATAAAAGCTTGAAGTGCATTTAGAAAAAAATAGAGCAAATCTTCACCTTTCACAGATGGGTCTTGTCCAGTAGATCTGATTAACTGGTTTGGCAGCCACTCTACCAGAAAGCCACACGCACAGCATAATGCAGTGCTACTCTACGACTTTATCTTAATGTAAATCATGAGATTGTTTACAGATACTCAGAAAATGATAGATACTCTTAGTCTTCAGCTCAGAATCTCTTTCAAATGAGCATCAAAATAATGATTGTTCTCTCTTCTACAAACAGATGCAGGCATTGCTAAGCCCCCAAGCACAAGAGTGAAATTCACCCCGGTGCCAAGGACCTTCACTGAGACTCTCACGCATAAAATGAAGCCAAGGCCTTGTACTTCCATCAAGCACTTTTTCCAAGGCAATACCTCAGTACGCCACTGCAAATGTATATCACTGCTTAATGCTAATCTTTCAAAATCTGTCTCAAACCGCATGATACATGTGGGCAAGTTTTCTGGTTTACTTCTGTGCTTCACACAAGGGCAGCTATATCGGAATGGTCGTTGAAATGACTCCTTTACGTATGCTGTGTACAAAGCGATACAGCATGTTGTGTATTATTTGTTCAGAGTCTCACATTTAAAATGCAATAAAAATAATTCCAAGGAATAGCATTCCTACTTGGGTCTGTATGGCCTGGTTTAGCACTTTTAAAGAAGTATATTTTGAAACAAGAAAAATCCAAGGTAGAAATGAATTCTTTAAACTGTCCTGATCCTTGTTTTCTATCCAACTTCGAAGACCTTGAAATATAAATAGCACCAGAGCAGTTCAGACGCTGAAACATGCACTAACTCCTCTGCAGGCATAAAGAAAAGTTACTCACTTATGACAGGTATACCCATTTGATCATTACCTGAAAATATTCAGAACATGCATCCCTGGGAGACAAAGCATCTTGCTAGGGCTGAGGGCTGTCATATTTTATGCAACTCATGTCTTTAGTAAATCAAGATTATTACATCCACCAATCTAAGCCTGAAAGGGGAATCATAGTAGAGAACTAGGCTTTAAATTTTCTCATTATAAAGAAGTCAACAAATTTGTTCTGGACCCAGAATCCCCCCAAAGCCACACGGCATTCACAGTAAGCCTCCTAGTACAGCACTCTCCTACAAATCTGTTATACACTTCATTCTTTTAGTTCCAGAGTTTCGTGAAACTCAAGCCCTGTTATATAGGGGTCACGCAACTTGGGTAAAAGTAGGAATTTGTCTAAGCCAGGGCTGGATGTGGCCACAATATGAATGATGAGCAGTCACGTGGCCTTTCTCCATCCCATTCTAAGTATCACATAGCCTGCAGGACTTGCAGCAGCTGTGCCTGCAGTTCCCTGGGACTTCCCCAGAAATCCTCATTTTCACATCCCTCGCTCCACACCACAAAAAAGCAACATCACAACAAAGGTAACACATCTGCAAAATACCTGAATCCTTTGTACAGGCAAAGGCAGACCAACAGGACAGCACGTGATAAGGAGCAGCCATATGAGGCCCAATCCTAGTTTCCAATACAGACACTGGGAATCCCCAGTTCCCAAAATATTAGATCTATTTGATCTCTAAGGAAGGAAAAAAAACATGTTCTATGCTTAGCCTTACGTTTAGCAACATTTCTGTCAGAGGCTCAGCAGGTATTCCTGCAATGCTCTGCATTGTCTAGCTAAGCTGGACTCATGCTAAGCAGCAGAAGAGGAATGGATAGAAGGAACGTTCTCATTGTGCTGCACCTATAGACTAATCAGATTCTCTTTCAGGATCAGGTTGTATGTAAAAAAACCCAAACAACAAAACCCACCAAAACTTAGTCTGGGTTTACCAATCTAGTTAATCCATTGTCTCCATTTGCATCTCCTACCAAATCTCATTGTTACAGCAACTGCATCACCTGCAGATCCCTGTCAGGCCCGTTCCCAAGCACCATGTTACCGACCTCTCTTCTCCACCCTTGCGCAGGAAGGTGCCAGGTCTTGCCAGGGCTCAGCGCAGCCCTCCAGCCACAGCACTTCTGCATCCCTTTGGAGCAGTGCTAGCACAGCAAGGTTGTTTTTCCAGAAACAACTACCCTTTACTGTACATAGGGGCCACCTAACAGCTAGAGGAATCATAACAGGCTTTTTCATCTGTGCCTAGCTCTCTCATTCATTACTTGGCTTTACTAAATATTTTAGGAGCTAAGGGCTGGGTCTGCTCAGAGAACAACTGGTTTCAAAATCCCTCTAGAAATGATCTGAGATCTGATGGCACATCTGTCCCCTCTGCCCTGAGCTCCCCCCAGTTCTTCATGTGGAATCACAAACTAGCATATATGACTGCATGACTACCTATAGGTTTCATAAAAATACACATCAGCTACTTCCATTCAGGAGTCTACTTTTCTTCTCCTGCTCTGTCCACTCTCCACTCCCTCTAGCCACAGACCCTCCCCTAGCCCCCCCCCCCCCCCCCCCCCATAAGCTAGGAACTCCTTTGGAAGGAAAGGGTTAGCTCTGGCAATCATGTCTCTAACAACATTTAATAACACTGCATAAATGCTTGGAAAAATATGGAAGAAGTGTTTACAGTAGCTGTATATCATGAGATTTATAGGCCTATTAAAAATTATTAGGCTTTACTATTTCTTTAGTGACAAAGCTGCTTTCATAAACTGCTCTCGACAACTTCATATCCAGAGTCTGCAGGATCTGTATTTTTAAGTTTTCAAAGTAAAAATTACATATTTCCTTCACCATTACATTTTTTGTTTTGTTGTTTAAAACAGCAATTCCCTAGCTCTTCTGGCCTAGCAATTCAGTTTAAAAAATAACTATTACCCTGGAAACACTTTCAAATGGACAGTATGATTACAGGGACTGCTGTAAGTAATGCTGTAAAGTGTTCCCAAGTGCCTGAATAACTAAAATGTACATGTCACAGATCAAAGTATGTTGTCCCATAGGCGGGTTCATTACACAGTGCACAGTGCCAATTCAAGCATCAAGTTGAGGTATTTCTGTTCCTTTATCCTAATTTGCACAACGTACGGAGCTAGATGGTCACCCACAAATACAAATAGCTTTCCAATTATCAAAACTTTACAGTTCAGCAAGCAAAGACATCAGCCTTCATTGGTTACAAGTTACATAATTCCTCCATTACTTTAACACTCGGTTTCCTATTTGTCAACTAATTCTCTCGCTTCTCATGTTAATTAGTTCACATGCTCAGTCTTAACTTCTTTTTGGGTCTGGGGGGTTTCTTGAGTTGGCAGCTGCCATCTCCCCCTGCCAGAATTATCTTCCCCTAGTGCATGCTTCTTGTGGTAAACTTCTAGTCAGATTCATTTATAGAAAGAACTTTTGGGTGCTTAACGAAGCCCTTAGCAGGACATACAAAAATACTTATATCTTGAATTAACCATTAACAACTCATTTGTTCTAATTGTCTTAAATTCAAACTTCTAACAATGTATTTGACTTAAATGATTAAGGGATTAATTAATAATGTCAAGTATGCAATTGAGCATTGATCACTGATACCAGTTTCAGTAGCTGCTACACTGTGGTTGGACTCGGGGACCTTATTCACAATGGTAAAATCTTTAGCCCTGAACATGGCAAGCAGGGAGGCAGGACAACGGAAACATCATTTTCATATTGGCTACAATACAAGCTCTCCCCGTTCCACCCTCTGCCTCACCAAGAAACAGAAGGGTTAGTACTGTCCTTTTGTACACATGATGGCCACGATTCCTTCCTTCAGCGTCCACATATCAATTCCCAACGGCTAATAAGGAAAAGTAAGAGATCTCTCCACTTACTATGAGAGCATAATCTTAGATTTGGCTTCAATTGATTAAACCGATAAAAACATTTGCAAATGTACTTTGTATTAGAATCTAAAAACAGGGAATCATGGCTGCTCTAATACATATGCCAAAGATGATACAGCTGGACAAAGAGAGTCAAATTCAGGAGCTGTTTCATAATCTCATTTTAAATTGCTCAAGTTAACAAAAGGAAAAAAAAAGTTTGAGAGTTTTGAGTTGAAGTGGTGGACAGAAATCACCCTACTGCGGGTTTCATTTGGGTTTGCCTAGGAAAAAAAATCTCATCAAAACTTGCTCAGCACAGAAAGACCTTTGGAATGGGCCATTTTCCACTAACAAAGGTAATCCTTTGTGTGATACAGACATTTTGAACAACCAAATGACATTAAAAAATATTCTAGCTGTAATCTATTACTTTCTTCCATAAATGATAACAAAAATCACAACACGACTGCCAAAAGAAAAATTGTTTCTATTTCTGAAGGGTGATACCAAAGCTCTGTATTTTCTGTCAAGGCATTTGCAAAGATTTCTCTCCATCACATCCCTTGAGTCTTCAGTACTGGACAGGTACTCTATGTTATAGACAGTAGTTACAGTCAAACTGTGTTAATGAATTAAACACAAGGCTGTACAGAACCCATCATAATTTACATGATAAAACCGCTAAAATCTCAGTGGTAAATCACAATGAGAAAAAATGGTTTGTTCAGGTTAATCCTGGTTAAACCATATAAATTTTTCAATATATCCCAGTGGTCTTTTTTACAGAAAAGATGAATGTGACCTGAATAGAAGACAACTGATTTCAGACTTTGCTGAACCCATTCACAAGAAGAGGTAAAAAAATTTGAAGCCAGCAGGCAAGAGACAAAACGATTTGAAGTTTTCCTTCAGACTTTCATCTGTGTAATATACGGCCCCCACTGTGCAATCTAAGATTATTGGCAACACCAGCAAACCATTACTGACCAAGGCAGCAATTAAAATTCAGCACTGCCCCTAACATTACCTGCTGTTTACTGTTGGCTAAACCAGGAATAATGCTGCAAAAAGAAATGCTGCAATACTCCAGGCCAGTGGAGTTTGTAAGTAGAATGCCAGTGACTTTCAAGATGCTTTTCTATTAAACTACTGGGTGGGACCAATTCCTTCACTTTTATGGAGCTGAATACCACCTACAGCGGACTGAAGTGGGGCATCAGTCTTTACTGCAGCACGTATTGTTTCCAGTGCTAATCCACTGGAAGAAAACTATCAGCCTGAGATTTTCTGATGTGCATCAAGCTTCATGAGAAGTTCTATTTTTCCTCTAAATGGAAAGGAAAATAAACATGTCTATAAAGGTTCTCCTGTGTGCAGGGAATATGAGAACAAACTCTTTTTCCTAACTAGCTACCTTGGAATGGTTTAGCATCAATGAAGAAAGTGAGATGACTCATAGGAATAATGATTTTTATGAGTATAAATACTATACAATCAGGACTGGAACACAGGCTGCATATGGTTAATCTCAGTAAGTACACTGAGGAGTCATGGTGTTTCTCACATGCACGTACAAGACCACACTTGTATTTACTGTTTAAAAAATTATTATTATTGTTTTTGATTTAAGCACTGTAGACATAAAAGTATGGAAGCTATTCTGTGTTGTGTCCTAGGAAGTACAATGCATACAATTAGATCACAGTTGTGAAACAAAGCACACTACGCTCACCGAGTGCTGTTAGAGCCAAAATACAAAGTCAGATTAACAAAAGAAAGCAATAACCAAATCAGAAACATTTGTAATGGGATTTTGAGACTTTCAAAAGGTCTTCCAGACAACATTCTGGAATTTGGAATGTGCAAAATCACATAGGAAGAACAAACTACTTAATATCAGGAATCAATCACTAAATTCTAAAGACCCTAGATTAGATAAACACAAGGCAAAGCGACATCCTATGTTAATATTGTCCATATGCATGGACATTAAGAACGCACACAAACATTAGCGACTATGAACAAATGCTTCATAGCTTCAGATACGTTCAGTTTTGGTTTTCTCCCTATCTAGAATGCATGCTCAGTTATACCCACTTTTCTATACAAACGCAGCAAGTTTTTGATTGCACACATTGGACCTTTTGATACAAGTTTTAAATTATAGTTAGTGGCACAATTGCCATTTGTCTCAGCCAGCTAACAGGAAGAGAAAGAGAAACAAAAACTTCTGAGATTTCAGCATTTTCACAAGCAGAAGTGCTGTTGTCAAAGCATTAGATAGCAGCAGTAGTGACCAGATGATCTTGAACAATAATTTGCTGGGGTCAAAGCTAAAGCAGATAATAGAATTAAAAGATTCATTTCACTGAAGAAAGTGGGTGACTAGCAAAATCCCTCTCTCCAGGAAAATTAAAATAAGGGGAAACCAACCACAACAGCCATACAAGCAGTAACGCAATCTTCAAACAAAGATAGCACAGAAGTGTGGAACAGAAGACTAGAAAGTAGTTACTATTTTTCCCCCACATCATGGTTAATATGTAGTACATCACGTATGTATTTCAGAAGGTTCCACAAAAAAAAGTTCATGCTCATATGGCTTTGGGCTACTATTTAAATAAGTTAAGCAACAGAAGTTAGTTTTAACAAATCCAGCAGTCTAAGCCAAGTCCAAATGTGATGATGGCACACAACCGCCCTGACCACCCAGCACCTGGATAGCATCACTACAAATGTGCAAGTCTTGAGCAGAACCTATGCAAGTCTTGAGAAGAATCTGTGCAAGCCTACAAGGAAGAAATTAGGGTGCAACAAGAAGAAACAGCCTTTTATTCCTTTAAGCACTCTGTGGGCTAAACAATCCTTCTTTTACATATTCCCATCTAAGGCAAGAGTTCATAATCTAATACAGGATTCCATGGGTAGTTTCCCTCTCCCCCCTCACATTTGCCATGATTTCTCCCACATTAATTAAAAGAGCAACTACAGACATAAAGGCAAAATTTGTTAAACGTATTACAGATCTTACTTTTTCTTTCTGAAAAAGTATTCTTCGCAGAATATAGTATCAGATTAATATAGATATGGTATCCCTAACAAGTTACAACAGGTAATTAGATCATGGACACCTTCAACAGCAGTATAATTATTTTTACATTGTCTGCAGCTAGTAGTTAGAGAATAGCAGATAAGCTATTTCTAGACAACTCTAATAAGATTGTGGCTTTATCTGAGCCCAGAGATATCCTCTTTCCCTGCAAGTTGCATACAACTCAAGACCTGACAGATACATACATTAGAAACTTTTTATAATTCCAATAATGAAAAATGAAGTCATTATAAAGGCAGCCAAGTGAGATTTGCAATGCCAGCGTTTTAAACTATCTTCTGAACACATAAAAGCTTTGTCACTTATCCATACCCTGAGTCTCTGAAGAACTAGCAAATAGATAAATTTTCTTAATTACTCCACCTTATAACCAAATGTCATCAGTTCACTGGAAATTTACTAGATCCAGTTTCAGTTTTCATATCCAAAATGTTTGCACTCTGAGGTGGCTTCCTAACCTCACACTTCACTAACTGGACATAGTGCTGAGCCAGAAGGGATACTCATGGCTATGTCAAAAGCTCAGCTCAAACACTAGGTCAGCCCAGTGCAGAAGCAGGAGCAGAAAAGCAAGCATGGCAAGAGGCCTGCCTAATCCCACCCACTTGTTTGACAAACTTGCTTGACGTCAGGATAGACCACTCTTGAGTTTGGAGAAGGAGATCCCTGAAAATCAACTAGCTGTCCTGGACCCCTCTTCTCTCCAGGGTTGTATCCCATGGGATTCTTATAAGCAGATCCCTGAACAGGCTAAAGTCTGCTCTTCTGAAGTCCAGGGTCGGAATCCTGCTGTTTGCCTGGACCAATTCAGTCAGTGCAGCCAAGGCTGCCCTCAGCCTTCATATCCCCAACCAGTTCTTTCTTGTCCATAAATACCAGGTCCAGCAGAACATCTCCTTTCATTGGTTCCTCAATCACCTGTGTTAGTTGTCATTGATACACTTCAAAGACCTCCTGGCTTGCTGATGCCCTGCTGTGTTGCCCTTCCAGCAGGTATTTGGGTCATGAGCGTACACCATGAGGACTAGGATGTGCAAATGTGGTGCTTCTCCAGTTGTCTGAAGAAGGTTTTGTCTACTACTTCTTCCTGATGAGGTGGTGTGTAGCAACCACCACAATGTCACCCCATGTTGGTCTGCCTCTTAACTCTGACCTATAAGCTCTCAGCTGGCTCATCACCTTCCCCAGGCAGAGCTCCATGAACTCCAGCTGCTCTCCCACACACAGGACATGTCTTCCTGGCCTGTCCTTCCTCTCCTGAATTCTGTATGCATCCTTCACAGCAAAGATTACACAGCTAAGTAATTTTGTTAATAACACCACCACAATACCTGCCTAAACTGAAATGGAAAACCGAAACTATGGGATTTGGCAGATTATTACCCAGACAAAGTTTGAAGCATTAAAAAAAATTATCTAAAACTTCACCTGGCTAGTGACTGATACAGCCTCACAGTAACCTTTAGAGGTGGCTATGGGAATACAATGGAAGTTACGGCTGCTGAACCAGTTACTGGAGCACTTTGTAAATAAAGTTAGCTGAGTAGCAGGTGAAAGGAAAAGTAAACTTCACCCTTTGAATATCTGAGTATGGCCTTTTATTATCAATATTGGCACAAAAGCAAACAAGAGTTTAAGCACGGCATCAGCAGAGCAGGAATGCTGAGCATACAGTCCATATACAGTCCATGCAGACTCACTAATATTCATGATTTGCAAAGGAAAGTGTCTGTGTGTGTATCTGTGTGTGTGTGTCTCTCTCTCTCTCTTCTAGCAAGGGGACTACCATTATCACTTACCAGTCACTCATTCCACTTCTCCAGTACGCAGCAGTTTGGTCATGCCTCCCCGAGCACCTAAGCATCTCACTGCACCACACTCATCATCTCACTCTATTTTTAAGGAAAACTCCCCCTTCCCCCATGCATTCACATAACCCCTATGCTCTCTCCTAATGAGCTGTGTAGAAAAACAGCCATTTATCCTAATTAAGGGACAAGGACAAGAACACAGGCATTTCCCGTGTCTTAATTACAGATACCACTTTTTGCAGCTATCACCCAATTTCTAATTGTATGAATACTCATATAGAAAATTCACAAGTTCTGTGAGTGTTTTGGTTTTTTTTTAATCTGATCTTCAAAGCAGGGTCAAACTCAGAAAGACAGAGAGGAATGCAAAAGCTGTCCTGCTTTTCTTAGTGAATGACTTGGAATCAAGGCAGTAAAAAAAGTGAAAAGAAACATTGCCTCTGAGGACAGATTTTGCCAGTTTACGTTCTGCTGGAAGTGCTGAAGATTAAAGCCATCTCCCATACTCATGGAAAGTCAGAGAAGCAAAGCAGCAAGTACCACCAACCACTGCCCATCAGGACAGAAGCTTCATAAGCAACTCGCACAGCAGCTGAAGGGAGCTGAAACTGCACCTTCTGCTGCAGAAGTGAGCACAAAACAAAGTACAGAATCTGTGGCAGCTCCAGCTAGGGACTGCACATTATACTTCTTGATGACAACTTAAGAATCGAATCAAAATATTTTACAGTGTGAAAATCCTTTAGTGAAAATCAATTCATTAAGACTAATACAGTGACAATGTGTGGGTTGCACTTCCCTCTGTGAATCCCAGATTGCTTAATGAAGGCTCAAGGAACTGAGCCTTCCAGCTAGAGCTGGTCAAAGTCTGCAATTCCTGCTGCACAGAATATTTTGAAACAGACCTTGGGGATATATCCTACAAAAATTGAAATCTTAAAATTGCTTTCTTCATAAAATAAAAAACTCCCTAACTACTTCATTCTGATATTGCTTTCCTCTCCCTTTATATTGCAAATTATGTCACAGCATACATAGTAATATTTTAAATTATAAATCAAACATAAAACCTATAAAAATTCCTTTAAGTTATTAAAAAATAAATAAAGTCGAAGTCACCACTTTTTTAGGTCATTTTGATATGAGAGAAATGGCATTTTCTAAAGAAAAAAAGCCCCACCACTGTCAGGAATTTCTTTAACAAGTTCTTTCTCCGGCATTGAAGAAAGTAATCCCAGGCTGTAAAAGCAGGTCCAGAGAAAACAAAACCACATCTCCCAGTGCATGTTCCTACGCATAAACCAGCAGTCACTACACAGACTTTTCACACAACCAGCTGCATTGCCTACTGATATTTCTTTCAGTATAGATAATTATTCGTGCCCTAAGTAAACCAAGAAGCACCCTTCTGAAAATGAGAAATTATTTTTCATCAAGTTTTATTTCAGGTAGTAGAAAGAGCACAGGAGTAAATATCTTGCACACAGAGACTGACTGGAATAGCAATGCTCTTTTTTGTTTACCTGGAGCTCATCTGCTACGCCTCAGCAGCTTTAAACAATTATTTCAAAATGGAATTTGAAATTATCAAATTACCATCAAACTAAGTTTTCACAGGTAGAGATAACCCATAGATATATACCAGGAACACATCAAGTAGGGAGAACTCAGGTTCTGCACCATTAATTTCCTTTCCTCCTTACCACAAACCTGGTTCTGCCCACCACGGCCAGGTCACCATGCAGCTGCTCAAAGAAAGGGGACAGTGGGCCTCTCTGCCTCTTTGGGCAGCAACAGCAACTTGAAGTCTTCATGAAATGATGGCTGCAAATTATAATGAAAGAGAGGATGATATTGAGGTAGGGGAAAAAGAGGGAAGTGACATGAGCCACAGGCTCCAGTGGCTGCTCCATGCACAGAGCGGGATTAGAGACTGCTGGAAATGCCAGTGATGCCCATCATGTCACAGTGCCTGCCCTCCCAGTGCCTCGGGTACACTTGTGCCACCATCCCTCTTTTCCCCAACAGGCTCATGTCTCACATCACTTGCACATAATCGTTCACAGAAAAAAAAGAAAATCATACTTCTGCTGAACTGAAACCTTCCCAGAGCACTGTAATGTTACTGTTATTGATTTATCTATTTAAAGTAATGTCAGGATTTTGTCATTAATATTTGATTGGTCTTTTTAAACCGTTACAAGAATTGCACAGACCATAAAAAGGTGTTACAGTAAAGCACCATAGGCAGAACAGCATTATCCTAAACCACGGGGGATGTTGGTTGGCACTATCTTCTACATCTTAAAGCTCTCACAATGTATCAAGACACCATTATGTCATTGCCAGGACCTGACTTCTCAGCACACATGGATTTAAAAATGAGATTAAATAAGACTACTAGAAGTGGCAGAACAAAACAAAAATCTAAAGTTACAGAAATTCACAGAATAAAAAGCCATAGTATGTTTATTCATTTGTCAAAGTAAATTCAACATAGTATGCATTGAAGATTTGCACATTTTAACAGGACTTATTACAGTGAAAGGCTTGCACATAAGAATGTACCATTACAAGTGAAGAGCTCTGTCCTATTTCTTCAAATGCAAAGAAAAATAGATCTTGGGGTACTTTAAAATGTGTGCATTACCCCAAGCATACTTAGTATTCTGAAAACATAACTCACAACAAGAGCAATCGTGCTTTTAGAATCAAAGAGAGGATCTATGAAGAAACCTCATCAATGAATTTATGCAAGGCCTTATACACAAACAGAATTAAAATGCATTGGTTCTTCAGAGTGCAAAATAAGTTAAAAATGGTGCCAGGAGAATGATGCAACCCCAAACGTTTATTAGCCACCTATCCACACTACTGACCTAGGGGTAAAATCAAGCTGCCAGCATAACTGCCCAAAGAGTCAGCAAATGAGCCCAGATGCCTTTGATGAGGAAGCATCTCCCATATTTTGACATCTGATGCCTTGGACCATCATCCCAGAACATGTGTTTGGTAGAGTAAAAGGTGTTCAAACTTTTAGCTATGTTATTAAAAGCATACATGTAAATATGCCAGGTTTTACTTATAGAACAGGGGTATTTTTGTATTAATTTTAGATAGAAGTGGTAACTCTACCAAGTCTTTAAGTAGCCTGAGTGCTCCCAATGCGTAACCCAACAATATGTAGTTTGTAACTCTAGTAGGCTGAAGTTTTCCATCCTAGGTATCTGCCACTGAGCTTTCTAAAAAATTTCAGGTATGAGTTTTGGAAAACTTCTGGAGGGAATTTAGGAAAGAAACACATTCTTTATTCATGGTAAAAATGCTCACAGCCTTTCTGTTGAGGTGTTCTAGTCCAGTATACCTGTGAACTTTAGAAGGGACTTGAATTTTGGCTACAAGTGATGTCCTGGTTTCTGGGCAGTTGCTTTGTCACTCAGAAATTCTTCCAAACATTGCCAAATTATAAACCTCTACGATTCCTCAGCTTTCACCTTCACAGCATTCAAAATACATGAGAATAAGGAGATTCATACTGCATTTTCTAAATCAATACAACTTGAGCACTAATTTAGGAAAGTCTAATACAGTAACAAAACACTACATTAAAAATTGAGTTATCACTAGGGATAAGAGCAGGACTACAAGAATTTAAGACCAACTAATTAAGCCCCAAGCAGATCACTCCACAAGTACTCCTGAAACAGGCAACAGATCCTGCCCCCTGAATAATAAACAAGGTTTGGTAGAAATACTGGAAACACTAGCTAAGTTTATAAATTCTTGCGTCTCACAAAGGTTGCAAAGCACACATCTCCCAAATTACAAGCTGCATACCTGTGGGTGTGATAAAATTTCCCATAAAGGAGGCAAGTAGCTGTGGTAGTTCAAACCATTTCTCCAGTTCAGGGTCAAACCCTCTCTCCTCCAGATGTTCATGCTGTATGCAACATCAAGGGGTACTTACATACATGGCCTAGAGTGGAAATGAGTTTTAAGCTATGTAACAACAGCACATTACTGCCTATTATCATAAAGCCTGAGTCTGCTATTATATCCACAGTATAAATAAGAATAAACTCCTTTGAAGTCAGTGGAATCAAAATTCTCAATGCCAAGAACAGAATTAGGTCCTCCACTCCAGGCTCTCCACCTACCACATGGACAGAAGTGAAAGACTGATAGAATTGTATGTATTTTAAAAAGTCAGCTTTAAGAATTATACTGCTAAGAAAAGCACGTTAACAAAGTCATTTTCTATAAAAATCTATTTAGCAGAGAAAGGAAGACAGACACGTTTATAGTGCTATGTTTCTTCATGGCCAGAAAAAATGCAAAATTAAGCAGGAGAAATTCTTTGTAGTTTATACGAAAGACAGCGTCTGCTAGAAAAGATGTTCCCTGGTAGGAGAGCAGTGGAAGTGTCTTTTGACAATTCTGATCAAGTGCTCTAGTTAGTATTCGGGATGGCCATGATGACAGATTAGATGAATAATTTTGGTCCTTTGTCAGGACTTGGATGATATCTACCTACAATACATCTGTATCAGTGCACTCTTAATTACTGAGTAAAGGACAGATAGAACAGCACAAAACTTTTCTACACATCCTTTATGCTCAGATAATGACAAGTTCATGTAAATTATGGCACATATTACAAAAGAAAACACTATGCTTCTTTTCATTATCACTCACTATACATGTGTAGCATTCTGAAGAGCTATAGGGAGAGTGTTGTTGAACAAGATTCATCTTGTTAAAGAGTGAAGTACAGAATTTGAGATGATAAAGGTCTGAGGACCAAACTTTTCATTGTGCATCTTACTGTAGTTATGCAGAACAAACTGCAAAAATTTAGATTCAGTCTCCTTGTAGGTGGAGAAAGGGGTTGAGGGAGTGATAGAGTGACACAAAGACATCAAATTGTTCTGTGACTTCTTTCTCTGTTTTCTTTAGGATTAAGGCTTCCTGTCTGTACAAGTTGATGAATGGCAGAGTGCAGAGCATCCTCTGTATAAAAAAAAAATATCCTCCATTATTTCACATCTGCTCTGTATTTACATATTTATTTAGTCATTTCATGCTCCAGAAAAGTGCTTTCGCTTTAGTGGACAATCACCATCCTAAGATCACCTGTGGGGTTTTTTTAGCATTTTCCCAATCAATTCAGAAGCCCAACATAGGCTTTTAAGCTTTTCTCCTCTTGTAGCTCACCATTTGTCTTTTCTTTTAGTCTTCTCCCCAAAATTTTAGGTTTGTCCTAGTTCTGGAAGATGGTTTGGTGGACTGCAGTGTATATTGAGTGTATATTGGAGTAGGTATTGTGTGCACTTTATAGAGCTAAGGCTATTTTGCATAGTTCCTGTGAGAATTGAATCAGACTATATAAATCCTATGCTCCTGGATTCTAGATATCAACCATTTTAGATCTCAGCATCTTGACTTGTTCCTTTCCCTACACCCTACAGCCTTATATATTTGCCTAAGAGAAAGATTATTTCCAAAGAATTCTAGATTATGTTCTCCTTTTTAAGTCATTTACCAGATTTGCTACCACTAAATATCATTTCACTTTAATGTGTGCTTCTTAAATACCTTAATATTATGTATGCTCATTGCTTTATTGCTTATATAAGAAAATATGAACTAATAATCAATATATCTGATGTAAAAGCCCAGATGCTTGGTACAGAAGTCTGAAAAATAGGAGATGAAGCAAGTAAAAAGCAAATAATTCTGAAACTGCTATATTATGATATTATATCTGCTGTGCATTTGTGCAATAGGAACTGTAGCACATTTCTCAGTGTACAGTAATTGATACAGTAAACTACTGGACTAGAAAATTGCTATTGAAAACATATAATCAACCTTTTGAAGTATATAAACCCAGAGAAATGTGAGATTCTACTCTAGATGCAATTCTGCTTCCTCAGGTCACGTATGACTAGTCAGTTTAGATTTCAACCTCAGAAAATAGAGGTGAACAAATTGCAGACAACAGCTCTTACAGGTAAGTTTGTTTAGAATTTCATCATCCCATACATGTAGCATAAAGTCTTTCTGGACTCCATCTTTCGAAAGTATATAGCCCATGCAATAACATGGGAACTGCAGATCTTGATAAGTCCCTTTCATCCCAGAAATGTTATATATGTAAAGATTTAACATCTATTAATAGATCAAAACAATTTTGAATTTTGCCTTTTGAGTCATCTAACCTGATACAGATCAAATACTATTGCTTCTGTTTACTGATAGGTTGTGATGCTGTATTACATAAGAACTATTAAGGCACGTACCAGGTTGAGCTGCTGCTTTGTTTTCCCCTTTACACACACACTCTTCCAGAGAATTCTTTTCCATCCAAGGTTAAATCATAAAAGACAATTCATTATTTGGCATAGATAAGAAAAAGAACTATTAACATATATAATATACTGATTTGTAAGATACTGTCCCATAGTAATGGATCTAAACATTTGCCATGGAAAGACATTCATCTTCAATATACTTCCACTGGTAAAAATCCATGAACTAATGATTGATTGTAATTTGATGTTTGAATACTTTTGTGCAATGATTAAATTTACCATTATCATTTTAGAAGATCATCAAGTTAAAATTCCTCTTTTCATGCCAAAGCTCTCAAATTGACTTGAGATATGGTTCCTAGTCAGGCTTCCAAACCACCTTCTTCAACAATTAAAATTGATTGAAAATATTAATCAAAAGGTATAGTGGCTTGAAGTTTACTTTTTATTGGAGTCTCCCAATGTCATTGGTAGATACTGAATCTGATCCTAGCAGAGGAAC
This sequence comes from Falco biarmicus, assembly GCF_023638135.1. Taxonomy (NCBI): domain Eukaryota; kingdom Metazoa; phylum Chordata; class Aves; order Falconiformes; family Falconidae; genus Falco; species Falco biarmicus. Next base: position 14,891,065 of record NC_079302.1, read on the forward strand.
TGACTTACCAAGGTAAGCACACTTACCCACTGTAACACTGTAACAACCTTTTCAAGCCCTAATTTTTCAGAAGGCAATTACTGAGCCAGCTTTTTCAGAATATTGATTTAGCTTCTTAAGGTGTCTTAAAGTTTTTGGAAAAATGTTATGGACCCACAGACAGACAAAGGAAAAAAGAACAACCCAGAGAGGCTGTGGAGTCTCCTTCTCTGGAAATATTCAAAACCTGCCTGGACACACTTCTGTGCAACCTACTCTAGGTGAACCTGTTTTAGCAGTGGGTTAGATTAGATGATCTCCAGAGGTCCTTTTCAACCCTAACCATTCTGTGATTCTATATCACAGGAGTTCCACCTGACCCTCAAATCTGTGACAAACTATATTGTGCTTCAGATCCTTACAGATCTTGCTATTAATTTAGGAATATCCAGATCACCAGATCAATAGCTCTTGGCAGCATTTTACTATCATCTTAAAGAGAAGCAGCTTTAAGATAGCTGCCCATAGAGTATGAATTTTGGGTTCCAATCTTTATCTCTAGGCAGCCCCACACTGAGAAGAGACAATTCTGATTTGACCTACATCCAACTCCTCTTAATTTTAAAGTGGTCTTCTTGAAAACGTATTGCACTTGGTGGCAAATTTGTGATGGGAACTAACTTCTGATGAAGATTCTTGGCAAAAGTCTCTTTCATTTGTGCTAAGGCTATTTTACTGCTATCAAAACCTTGCATTATCTCAATCCGCCACAACTTGCTGAGTTAAAAAGCCTTTTTATCTAAAGATAGAGGTATGCTCACTGTGATAGGTTTCTGGGGCAGTAGAGGTAGAATGAAAAGATCCTATAAAGATAAGTACTTTAAGATGGAGTTCATTCAGTAATTCAGCATTAAAGGGTGTTCCTAACTTAATAGGTGGGTTAAAAAACCATGGGGTTTTTTCACTGTCTTCTGATCCAAGTATTTAGCCTGCTGTTGGTTTTTCTTTTTTTATAACAAAACTTTCTGGCCAGATGTCTGCTGCTTTTTAAGCTCCTCAACATCTGTACTAAACAGTTAGGACATTGCCTAGTCGTAATGCTGGACTTGTAACAACCATGAGGCTTGTGAATTTGCAGATTTTAGCCTTCCTTTCATGCATATATTGTAACATCTCCTCATGTTTGCTTAATCTATAGGAAAAATGGCTCTTCAGACCATGCCACATGCTGATGTGACTGGACCAGACAGGATTTGTTCAGATTCTGCTCACATTGTCTTCCAAATTCTACAGATCATAATTTCAATATGCATCATGCATATAAAAAAAAAAAAAAATGTATGCCCAGGTATGAAGTTATCAGAACTTCCTTATAAATAGCTGCATAATAAAATAAAAGTGTTCTGGGTTTCTGCTAATTTAAGGGAAAGCTGTGAATTAAAACTATGAATTTTAATTGCTTTTGAGGTGGTGAGATGCATGTAAAATGAAGATGAAAAGAATGCACCAACTCTGTCTCACATTTTGGATGAGAACATCAGAACTAGGAAACTTCCAAAAAAGTCAGTTTACTCCTCTAATATGTTTTATATAACTTTATCCTTATATTAATGCTACCTCTTAATGGGTGAATACAGCAGATGGTAAAACAAAATTCAGTCCTTTTGTACCGTCAAAGTGATCATGGGGCTAATACATTCTCTGCCTCTCAGTCCGTCCACAAGCAAGGTGAAAATGTAAATGTGACATCTGCTGCATCGCCTCACAGTTGTCAGCGGAGCACCCTAAAAGAAGGTCCATGAGTTCCACCAGTATATCAAGGCTCTAAGCCTGATAGCCTGTGCCTGGGTCCATAAAAGAATCTCTGTGTAATTACTGCTTTTCTGACATGAGTCCAACTACATGCTGGCCACTGGCCAATGTGCTCTCAAACTGCAAGAAAACATCAAAGAAGCAGTTTACGGATAGTAAAGCTTTATAGTAAAATTATATCATGTTACCTATTAAAAACAAAACACAATCTCTGTATTTGCTATTGTGCATGAACAACATACGAAGACAAGGAAAGCTCACTCCACTGAATTAAGTCAACATAGAGGTGAATGGACAAATGAGCCTAGACAATAAAATGCATCATTCTCCCATGTTATCAGCTGAGTTTCGTAATAGTATTGCATCACGGGTCATGTTTATATTTCTAGGATGTAACTAGTTCTTTCAGCAGTAATTCATCTTGCAAATTTGACCATAAAGCTAGGTTTACATATACTTTTTTATAAATGAATGGTTACATGAATTTATTTTTCTTAACTCAAAGAGTAATACTTCACCATCCTATCTGCTCTGTTGTGGATTGTGTTAGTGACTAAACTGACTAGCAAGGTAGGACACTAAGTCTATATTTAGCTCATAATGACATAATGACCGTAGATTGCTCTAAGTGATTTGTAGAGTGATGCATGAATGAAGTATGCCATGTCACATCAGCAATCAGCTTCTAGTACACATACACAACTTCAAGTGAGGCATGTATTTTAGTTAGAAATTGTTAGTAAGGACTAACAGGAATTAGAAGTCAGCACATACAAGACCACCTATATAATTCTAAATTAAGTGTTCTATTTAGGAAATGTATAAAATCAGGCAATTTTAAAGCACTTATTTTGAAGGGAAACAGTATTAAATGTTTAGTCCAACTCTTAAAGTTAATGTTCAAACAATTTTCAAAGGGTGCTTGATTTGGATCTTAAGTGTTTTCAAACAAAATCCAGGCCAAAACATTTTTAGCCATTAAGGTGTTTCACTGATGTTTGGCTCACAGAAGAACAAAGGAGGGTACACGAGAAGCCTATATATTATCCATAAAAAGACCCACAAAAACCAACAAAACAATTTGCTGGTCATCGCCTCAGAATAGTAGATCCCACAGAACAACAGATGGTGAAATCAGTACAATTCCTACAATCCAAAAGACACTGGCAAAGAGTATTTGAAGTAACATAAAATTGCACTTTCTGAAGTGGCAAGAAAAAGAAAGGAAAAAGGCAAAAGGATATTAAACCCAAATCTACTACACACAAGTAAATGTGCTACATGTTGATAAGCAAGACTAATACTTGAAGCTAGCTTCTCTGTAAGAGATCTAAAATACGTGCTAAGAACAACCTGCTTCTTCTCTAGAAGACAAACCTAGTTTTGCTTAAAAGATATTTTTTCCCATCTTGAGATTTAGTTATATTTTTGCTTCTCAATAGTTAGAATTAATTTTTATAAAATACCTATGTTAAAGTGGTATAGCAGGAACACTCCTTTGTTTTCCAGTTTGGCTGATCCCATTGGACAGAACACCCATGAAGAAAGTGCAAATTCGGTGACTTGACAAGTATTAAGCGGCACAGGAGGGAGGCAGGCGGGGTGCAGGAGTGCACTGTGGGGCAGCCACCCCTAAGCCCAGAAAGCCCCCCGGAGGCGGTGGGGGTGGCAAGCACACTGGCATCACTGGCAGAGCCCCACGCCAGCTGCAGAGCCCCTTGTGCCGCCAGGCGCCAGCTCCCAGCACTCACGCTGAGCCAGCCCAGCCCCGCTCCGCTGCTGCACACCTACAGCATGCCGCCGAGCAAGACCGTGCTCAAACCTTTCAAAATTACTTCTGATTTCTAGCTATGAGAAACCATCTGTGGAGTTAATTAAGCATGCCTAAAATCTATCATAGCTATTTGCTATGAAATTCCTCTTCAGACTTTTCAAAAAGGGTAAAGCAATGGAAGCCACACTGGGGGAGGGTGATAGGTGTAAATACCCATGCAGCAGCTGCACACAGGCAGACTGGGTTTGCAAGGTGGGGTTTCCGACAAGAGACCCCTACTTTGCCATGGTGGAAATATGTCACTGTTCAGATACCAGAAAAAAAAAAACCACAACCAAAACCAGTTTTGTGATTTGCAGCTTTTTAAACCCAGGAATCATTACTTGCCACAAATCCTCTGCAACAAGAAAAGAAACTACTTTCCCATTTTCACCATCATTTTTCCATTGCATATGGTTTACACAATAAGAAATCTGCGTACGTGCCATTTGCTGTGGATCTGCACTGGTAGAAGCAATTTCAATGTTGTAAGGGTGGTTTTCATATACAATTGAATTGATGTAATGTATAGTTTAGAAGGAAATTATTTTAAATTGAGGGCAAGAAGCCAGCTGAAGTCATAGCTACACTTAATGCACATGCTGTATACTGTAAACATTTTTGTCCTCATAAACATGCAGCAATTTAGTTTAATACAAACTTCTTGGGTAGGGTGATCTTACTCATCCTGCAGCATAAAGATTGCTTTGTTCTGTAGTCTCTGGAAAGCAGTATGTAAGAATGACCCAATGTGGATTTAAATTAACTGGAGCTGAATTCCATTGATGATAATCTGTGGTTTTAATTATTCTCATCTCTTCTCAAACAAACTCTGTAGGTTTTCCACCCTATTGTAATAATTTTCTTAAAGTTATAATTATAATTTAATAAGCCTAGTGGCATAGCAGCAGTGCATAAAGCTGCTACGCAAAATACTGTAGTTCCAAATACACCCTTGGGTTTTCATTAATGGCATTTACAACTTGAGATTTTACATTTCAATGGAGGGTAAGAAAATATATTCTCTCCACTTTTTTTTTTTTTTTTTTTAATTATCTTGAAAAAACACATTCCAGAACTCTGACTTTGCCACATATGTAATAGATAACTGCTCCTGAAGCTTCACTATTCTGGACTGCTGGCAGAAAATTCAGCTGCTTCTCCAAGTAAAGGGACAGGCAGCAATCACCCTGGCAAGACACTGTTAGAGTGGATCATTTAAAGAAAAGCATCTCAGTAAGGCATGCATGTGCACCAAAACTGACAACATGCTTAAGGACTATGTAAGCATACCCCAGCTAAATTTAACCAACCTACAACTGCTATCAGAAACAGCGGTGTAGATCATTTTTTGCTGTGGACTTGAGCAATATCTAGAAAGCTGCCTGCCAGCTGGTTTTCCTGACCTGTCCAAAGCAGGTTTTTACAGAGAGCTGAAGAGAGGAAATGAGAAGCCATCAACGCTATGCTGGACCATGCTGCAACCACAGCTCTAGCTGCCATGCAAAGATATTTCTTGGTTTGAGATAACCCAGTTTTATAAAGAGACCCTGAAAACACCACACATCTAAAGGGACTGGTAAAACTATGATTAAGTGTTTTGGTCATTCCTGCATATTGGCTTTGTTTGCTCCTGACTGCACTAGGAAATGCTCATGCTGAAACACAACTATGAAATGTCAGGCTGACAGCACACTGACTACCACGGGCATAGAAAAGGGACAATCACATTTTAAATCTTGCCTGGTATTTGAAACCTCTCACTGCAAAGGTAGTAAAGATCACCTGATACAGTAACAACCATGCACCAATTTCACAGAAAGTAATTAAAAAATAATAATTTGTAAAAAATGCCTCTCCTAAAACTCACCATAAAACTTGCCCATCCTATAAAGAATATGAGGACTCTCAAAATCCATAACCAGCCAGTCTTCACTCACACTTTTTTTTCCTCAATGTAAGTCTGTTGCTGTTCCTAAAGAACGGTTACATATTTTGGATATATTGTTGAAATTTTAAGGGGAGGTTTTAATCTCATTTACCTTGACTTAAATCCAGTTTAACTTCACTATGGCAATTCAAAAGGACCAATATCAGCCTGCAGTTTTGTTTTTACTTATAAGTTTTTGGAAGAAAAATGAATGCCACTTCAGTTTCTCTGATAGTTCCCACACTTAAGTTTGGAAGTAAAAATGTTACTATAGTCTCCCTAATCATGAAAATTTCACTCTCTAGAAAGCTTATTTTAAAAAAAAATAAATTCTTTTTTGCAGATATTGCACATGTTTATATATATATGCATATTATCTTTAAATTTTAAACCACATTTGCATTTTAAAAATGACACTAATTTGCTTTTCCCAGATGTATCACTCTTAATCCTAACAGCTAACTAGCTTTTTTATATTGCTGTTATCACTATTTAAAGTTGAGAAGAGGCTTCTAATTGATCCAAATTACATATTCAAATTAGCCTTTTATGATCTCAAATTAACATACCATAGACTTTTTTTTAATTTGGTCCCCAAAATGTCACCAAAGTAATTTGGTTTTAATATATTAATTAGTACAAATGCACAAATTATTAAACTATAATAAACTCCTCTATCTGAATATTCCTCCTCAAATAGCACCCCAAAGTAACTTAGAGCACACTACGGAGTCACACATTCACAAATTTGTCTTCCTCAGGTTCTTTAATATTTGCCAATGCACTTTTGTTTGCTATCTACACAAGAACTAAAACATCAGAAAAAGCCTTTGGGATTCTCCATCTGGGGGACTTAATGCCTCATATCTAGGTGTGTGAGGGTTTTTTGTTCTCTCTCAATATTGTATTCACATTCAAAAGGTTGAAAAGAGTAGAGAGATAGCTACTTTTTTTTTTTTTAAGTGTCTTATTTTAATTAAAACATCTAATTTTGGAATTTTGTTTTCTTATTTTATAAGCTCATCTGCAGTAGAAAGAACCAGGCGTTCCCTACCTTTGCAGAGCTCCTCTTTTGCCCTGATAAAAGAACTGAACAATCTCCAGTGCACAATGAGGACTCAAGTGGCTCCCCCCTTCCCCCTGCTGCTATCCACCCACCTTGGCAGCATATAAAATTAAAAAACATTACTTGCAAGACTAGAAATACATGTCTGTTTACCTTTTAAGGTTCCTTTTTTTCCCCATTCTTTACTACTGGGAATTTCCAGTCTTTTAGAACCAGGCTCTGACACTAGCCCAACACATCTTTACATTTTCCCAGGCTTATCAAAACCTATTTCATCAGTTCACTGATTCTTGTGCCTAACCTTTCATAAGCAGAAACTGTACTTTGGATAGTTGTTACCTAAACCTGTGGCGTGCTTCACTGCAGGAAAGCAGTTATTGTCGGGTACATCTATCCAGCCACTTATGTCTTTAAATGGCCGACAACAGAATCCAGTCCTGGAAAATCAGGAATCTAAAAAACAGGTCACAGATCCTAGCTACAGTCTGGCTCTCTTGATGAAATGCCATCAGTGACTGGTTTCATAAGGAATGCTTGTCATTACAGAATTATACGTCTCTAACTGTTAGATTCCTGCTTCTATCTGTATTCAATTTCAATTTGAACACTTGAGACAAAGTTCAGTTTTCACACATAGCACAAATCCATTATTATTTTACCCCGGAAACTGACAGCTTCCCCAAAGATATGAATGATTTATTTTGTTTAGCAGTTGGCTTGGCTGAGTGATAGCCTCATCTGCATGAGTTATCTATTCCCAGAGATGAATCAACCATGTTTCCCTCATTAAGTCATTCATCTGCAGAGCTTAAGTATACTTCTCTTCACTAGAAGTTCAACTGTTAGTAAAATAAGACCTATAACTTTCCACATTCCTTACTAGTACTTACACACCATATGTCATTGTTTAAACCCAGCTGGCAACCAAGTACTACACAGCCACTCGCTCACTCCCCTGCAGTAGGACAGGGGAGAGAACTGAAAGAATAAAAGTGAGAAAACTCATGAGTTGAGATAAAGACAGTTTAATACGTAGAGTGAAAGCTACACAGGCAAGCAAAGCAAAACAGGAATTCATTTACTACTTCCCATGGGCAGGGAGGTGTTCAGCCATCTCCAGGAAAGCAGGGCTCCATCTCACATAACTGTTACTTGGAGAGACAAACGCCACCACTCCAAATGTGTGCCCCCCCCTCCCCTATACTCAGCATGACATCGTAGGGTACGGAATTCCCCTTGGTCAGTTGGAGTCAGCTAACCCCCAGCTGTGTCCCCTCCTAACTTCTTGTGCAACCCCAGCCTACTCACTGGTGGGGTGGGGTGAGGAGCAGAAAAGGCCTTGATGCCGCATAAGCACTGCTCAGCATTAATAAAACCATCCCCATATTACCAACACCGTTTTCAACACAAATCCAGAATAGCCCCATATTAGCTACTACAAAGAAAATTAACTCTATCCCAGCCCAAACCAGCACACCTTACAATACTCATGAACTTTTTGCTACTGAATGTAATCCTCTGCTCTTGGAAGATTTAAAGGTTTGGGCTTCGTATTCATTAGCTGAAGCATCTGTGCATGTTAAGCACTCCAGACGGTAACAGCAGAGGTGTGCCACCTCAGCTGGGAATGAGTTTGCCTGACAGTGAAACTGGCCAGAATTCTTCATTCGTAGCAAATCTCAGATTTGAAATTTGGCTTCTGTCCAACCTAGAACTAAATATTTTTTTTTTATTTCTTAAAGGAATTTTTCTATGTTATATGCTATAAGGCCAAATGTTAGAGTTTTCAAAGCACAACGTTTCTTAGATTCCTCAGCTGATGAAAGTTGTTCATATGACACACAGCACTGGTTCTTAACCAAGATGTGTGTTCAATTCAGATATTTTCAGCACCAAATCCTGTGGCCTGTTAGCAGGTAAGTCACTGAGGAAAGCGAAGTTTGGATACTTTTATCGGGGACTTCTGGAATTTCAGTTTCAAAGGCCCTCAGGGCACAGATTTCATGAAGTTCAGTACGAAACAGTGTCTAGTTTGTAAAGTGCAGTTACTAATGAAACACCTGTTGGTCCCAAACCCCCTGGACAGTATTTTGAGGTATGGACTAATCACCACATTGAATTTATTATCAGGTGTATGCGCACAGACATTTTCCTGGGAAATGCTGGACAACAGTATGCTGGACAAGTATTTGGGTGGAATTGTTCTGCTGCATCACACTTCGCATGCTGTTGGCTGGACCTGGGCTTGTGGAGTTTCTGATGCGTTTTGTTTAAAACCAGAAATTATTATATGGATGTAATTGCAGTCCAGAAATGAAAAAAAAAAAAAAAAAAAGGTCTCTTCAGTCTTTCCTGGGCTACTGCTTTTTTCCTTACAATATTTAGACTCTGTAAAGTGAGTAAATATGTTCTTGATGAACATAATCCTGGAGAAAAATGCCTTCCTTCAATTTAAAAACAAAACAAAACATCAATTAACCCAGAAGAGGGTTTTCAATGGTTAAAAAAATAATAATCTATTAACACTGTGTTGCCCTCAATTTAATAATTCTTTAACAGCCCTTCCCAGATTTTCTGCTCACAACATGAAATTTCTCCAAGAGCTGCATTAACCTACACATAAATAACACACCAATTTCTAAGTTCCTCATTTATAGTATCAAAGAAAGTATGCACAACTGTAGCAACCTTATATACCTTTAAATACATCTTAGTTCAAGGAAAGTTTTTCAAGTTTTCATCAAACATCTGGAGTTTTACAGCAGAATAAGAAATACAAGCAAGCCGTAGCAAGTTTTCACATTTCTGCTATCAGTGGATCATAACAGAAAACAGTTCTGCTGAAGCAAAGTGTATATGCTCAATATGTGAGGTGAGGGAAAGTGTGGAATATAAAGCCTACAATGCCACAAGTCCAGAAAAATCAATAAAGAAACTGCAACACAGAATGATACATGTCAGCTGATGTTTTTGAAGTAAAGGTAGAAAGTTATCTTTTCTAAAAACAGTTCATGTGGAAAAATATACTTCTCTGCTCACTTCAGGATTATACTCAAGTTTTCTTGAGTCATTGCCTTTTTTTAGGGGTTGCTTTCTGAAAAGTTTTACTCTTGGGACCAACTCTCAGTCCAAGATAACCCATCTTCATTTCAGCAGAACTTCTGCTTTGTAGACAGCATTGAGGATAACTCTTACAAGACTGAATCATTCAAAACTTTTGAGGGAGGGGAAAAAATAAAATAAAAATCATTCAAAGCATAGATACTATCAGAGTGGAAAATTCAAACGCTACATTTGGTTATCTTGTTCACAGTTTAAAAAACATTTTTTGTCTCTCTCATTATCTCTACAGTCTAATTACAAAGTAGATGGAACTAAGGTTAAAAAATTCATCAGAAAACTATTCAAAAGAAAGACTATCGAATGTAAAGCCACTTGCTTCAAATCCATCTTTGGTTCGTACTTTGTTACAGCTCTTTGATAGGCTCACGCTGGAACAATTTGAACTGTCACAAAATTCTGTTAAGCCCCTTTGTAGACTCTTACTCTGCTCACTAGTGAGGATAGTCACTAAAATAGTCCAGAAAGATGGAAAGCGCATGATCCTAAAGAAGAAACCTTTTTCTCACATTGAAAAGTAACCCAGGACAGTAACTGAGTGGGCTGAGAAGATAAACGTGTGGCATAACAACACACACGGTACCATTTCCACTATAGATGCAGATCTTCATTCATCATTATTACCAGATTTCCATAAAATCCAAAGTGTCTTAGAGAGGAAAGCCTAGCTCAAAATGAACCTTTCCAAAAAACCTACCGTAAACTTTTCTTAGCCAGTTCACATTAAACATTTTTGTTAACTCATTATTCCCAAACTAAAAAACAATTAAGAAATGGAACTACTCTATATCAGGCATTTAGAATAAACTAGATTATTTCAGTTGGAAGGAACCTACAATGAAAGGTCTAGTCCCACTGCCTGACCAATTCAGGGCTGGCCAAGTTAAAGCACGTTAAGGGTGTTGCCCAAATGCGTTACGCCTTCAGGCACTTTATATATACACATAGATACACAGCAGCACTGAAAATATAGCATGTACGATACAAATATACTGTATATTCTTACTAGAACAATGATTTTTGGAAGTCAGCTGAGCAACAATAACCCTTTTCAGCAGATTGAATTTCAGCAGATAGGTAATAGCAGTTAATCTTCAGTAGCAAAGCTGACGCTGATTATAAAATAAAACATACCTGATGGCCATTTTATTTCTTATAATCTGTGTTTAAAATTAAATTTTCCCCCAGCAACTAAGTTACTTGAAGATCTTTCTCCTTGGACAACTTTTGGATCTAGTATTACTATGAAATATTACACAGTTCACATTTAAACACATTTATCAGAAGCCCCACTTGCCTGCTCCCTAGAACTGGGAAAGACTGGGGCAAGGAGCCTCGTTGCTCCTTATTCCTGATGCTAAGCCCAAGCCCTGCTCTGTTAATATTTTTCCTGGGCTCCTGAGCTGGGAAATTAGAATCCCTGCTTTATTCAAAAGGACATATACTCGCGGGCAATACTTGACTTTGAATCTGGATAAATAAAAATCCAGAGATCTCAAACTTAAGTGACTTTGTTGTGTTCATATCTTCACATATTTACTAAATGTATGATGTTCTGCACCAAAATAGCACAAGAACAAAGTGCTCAAGGCATAAATTCCTTTCATTTGCGATACATTTACTGAATGACAGAGATTGCGGCTCTTGCTTCTGTATCTTATATGGCTGCACAGAGGGGATCTGCAAGGCAAGAAAGTCAACATAGCCGTGGTAGTTCAAAATAAAAAAGGATTAGTCTTCCCCAAAATGCATGAAAGCTGCACCTGGGATTTTAATAATGATAAAAATATTTGCCAGGCACCACACAGCCCATCTGAAGTTCTCCAAGGGAAAATTTACCTTCAGTCAGACACCTAAGAAAAACAGCATTTTCACAGCACTGGATGTTACCAGAAGGTGTGTTTTGTTTTTCTCATTTCACAGGGCAATCCAGTATGTGTTGTCTATCAATCTAATTATGCCAAAAGCAGCATACAGTCAATCTGCCAGACAGGCTTTGAACAGTGAATAAGCTGGAAATCAGCAGATCTGAACATTTTTTTTTTTAAAGCCAAACCCTCAAAAGTGGAAATTAAATCAATTTCTTATTATTCAAATTGCCCCAAGATCCGACTCTCTTTCTATTTTAAAGGGTCTGGACAGAGAGACAGGTTAATTCAGCATTTTGACTGTATATGAGGGTTTATATATAAATATATATATATAAAATTCTAAGCCACCCCAGCTCATTTTATTAGTTTGCTGTTCCGATACTTAGATGCATATGAAGTGAACTTTGCTTGTTACTTACTATAACAGCATATAGTCAAATTGATTTACAACAAACTACTTTCAAACCTACTTACCAAAACTTGGCAAAACCCCAGAACTGGGTAAAACTCTCCTCCTCGCATTGGTTTCAAGACAGACTAATGAAGTTGTGCCTGATTTATACAGCAGACAGCTCTAAGCATACAGAAAAGTTGCATCAGTTTATCTAAAGACATTGTCAAATTAAGAAATGCAGCTTCAGCAAACTCTTACATGTCCTCTTATTCAAGCCAGGTTTACATGAGCCTAATCTACTGGAATTAGCAATTTATGTGTTATTTCTCCTATAAACAATATAGCATCATGTAACCAAATGCATAACTACTGCTACAAATAAACATAACTTTGTCACTTGAGCTAATTGAGATAGCTTTAACTGGGGAAAGTGCTGCAGTGCTTCCAGGTCTTGAGCCGGCGTCTCTGCTCAGTACTGCACCTATTTTGCACAGTCGCTGTGCACCATGCAAGAAGGCCGACATCAGGGTTGATCTGGGGTGGTTTTGTTCTTCCCCCATCTCTACACCTCCTGCGTTGCCTTGTCATTTGGTCTGATAATCATTTGGGAGGTTGCAAGCTGCATCAGGTAACCAGTTATGGCTAAAAATAACCTGAGCAAGAAAGGGTGTCTTTTGTACTGGGCAGTTGCTGAGGGAAGCAGAGTGGTTCAACTAGGACAGATGGAAAGAAAAATGACTAAGCTTTTTGGAAGCACAGTACATTTCTCAGCAAACCAGATGCAGTGCAGCTCTTACTGCACAAGAGGCCTCTGTACAAGCTGTAGAATCCATCTCTGTTTGCTTCAGGAGCTGAACAGCGAATCTGTCCCTTCAATTTATTAAACAAAAAGGGGGAGGGGAGGTGGTGTAAAGAAAAGGTCCTTAATAGCTTATATACAAAACACACTTTTATCCTGATCGGTTTGATTTCATATCACTGCTTTTGATTTATACAAGGTGATTTTTTCCATTCTCATCATGTGTCCTCTTCAGTCACAGATTTAATTAAGATTAGGAAAATGAAAAGGTACTGAGAATTAGCCAGATTTTTGAGACAACATCTATAACAATTATTCATTCAGGGCTAGCCAGAAAAGATTACACATGTAACACATTCTGAGGGGAGGGAATACATACCATATGGTAATTTCCAATTTATGGAATACAGTGTAATTTTGTGCTAGACAAGTGTCAAATGTGATTAATAATTAATTTCTGTGGAATCTCGTGGGTCCCTTTTCTGTGCTTTGTTTGTAGAAGATTTAGGTTTGCAGAACACTTTGAATCAGCTAAGACATACTAACACATAAAACATGTTTTACTTTCTTAATGGTGACTTATCATCACAGGTTAAGATCTCCATTTACTTCAACATTCTCTACAGTTTTCCTATCCAAACATTAGCATGATGGTGAAAAGAAAGCAACAGGACAAAACTGATCAAAGTTTGTGCAAGCAACAAGTGACACCACACCTCTTGCACTGACTGAGGATACAGCTGGATACAGGCTCGGCTGGGTAGAAGCAGGCTTGGCCAGAGCAAGTTTCTTATAATATAAGGATCCCTGTTACATAGACTCAGTGCGACCAGCCTCAGGAACAAGGAACACTGGTAAAGTATTAACCTTTGATAGGTAATGGCACTTATAGGCAGCATTTAGCTCACTTAAGTACTGTTCTAATCAGCAAGACTTCATGCAGTCACTTCTGCTCAGAAGGGTTACTTTTTTCCCCCACTAACATCATGAAATCATTGTTATTCACAGATTCAGTTTAGATTAGAAAGAACAAAAGACAGCAAATGTTTGCAAGTGTGCCTAATTAGGGCTGCAATAATTCTACATTATCATTTGTTTTCATGTGGTTTTAAGTAAAAGGCGGAAGACCATGAAACAATAATTGTTCAGTAAGATTGCCCTTTTTAAATTTTTCCTTCAGACACTTTGGTCTGTGGCACAGCTTTTCCCTCCCTTGCAGAGGCTGAAAGCATTGGTGCTGCTAGAACTGGTGCTCAGCATGGGGGAGCTCAGTCCATGAGGTAATGGGCAGAGGCTGCACCCAGTAGCAATGGGAATAGGGGAGGGAGGTTCAAAGCAGACACCTGTAGACTCACACCAACATATCCACACCATTGGGCATCCTAACTTCACAGGAGAGTGTGCTGATAAGCTTGGTAATAGCTTTGTTTCCTGTCTTGCAGCCTATGGGATACAGCTCCTCTCTGCTTTCTCCCTACTGGGAAGAGGATGGCTTTTCCCGTGAAGTGCTGAGTGCACTGAGGCCATTCCCACGAAGCCTCCAAAGTACTGATGTAACCTTCTTGGGGTAGTCTCTAAACCAGGAAAGTAAAGATAACTTATATTCCCCATCTTCTACTATCTTATCCAATGCATTCACAACAGTGGCAGGGCAGAGACAGGCCACTGAGACAGATCTGTTAACTCTTGCCATTTCTTATATTCTTCTGTTCTATAAAGGAGAGACAGAAACATCGCATCTAAAATGAGGAAATGAAAGCTACTTAACACAAGATCAAGCATAGCCATGAAAGAGAAACAGGAAAGCCACCACATATCGATGTTGAAAAGAGAAATTGCAGAAAAAACACTCAGAAAAGAAACCCAGAGCAGTGAAGAAATCATAATGCATTATATTCTTGTGTGAACGTAGCCCCTCCAGCACCACTGCTGTACACCTTTCTTCTGCTTTCAGGAACACTACACCCAGGCTCCCACCAAATTTTATACATGTGTAAGCCACGTGCTGGCAACAGATGTTTTTAGCCATTCCCCATCCTCACCTGTATAGGAGCCACATCCCAAGGTATTCCCTGGGGTATTGTGTTCACATGAAAACTTTTACATGCCATTTGCAAGGACTTGTACTACTAGAAAGTAGCAGTCCTTTACTTCAGTGAACATGGCTATGAGCAGACTTGCTTGAAAAGGTCACTTAACTTGTTAAAATCCAATGAGAAAGACTTTGGGGGTAAACTAACTGAAATACTGAAGATCAAAAGCTAAAATTCAATGATCTAGTAAGTTGAACAAGAGTATAGAAATTAATTGTAGTGATCATTCTGTTGAAGGCCTAAGATAACGACAAGTGATCAGTATGCATGAATGGGTACAGATACATACTAAGAACAAAGTAGTGAAATACAAACGTGAGAAATATAAATCTCTACAGCTTTTGAAAACTGATTCACAATGATTTATCTTGCAAAATCGCACCTATTTTACATCCAAAGCGCTCATAAGCATATTTCATACAATGATGCATCTTATTGCTATTTGCCTGCTCTGTTCCTCCTTCCACGCCCACAACAGAAAGAACATAAAACGGAATTAAAATTCACAGCACACATTTGAGATACTGTGTAATCTGAGTTGCAAACCTTAAAGAGAGTCATGAAAGATATCCCAAAACACTTGACAGCTGACTGAAAGCCTAACCTCCAACCAACACAGATTTATTAACATGGGTTTTTAAGCATGATGATACTACATGTGCATTACTAGCAGGTTAGAGACATTTAAATCCTCTTTAAAGCACCAAAGAGAAATACCCTCAGGAAAAATAATTATTTAATCAGAGCAGGCTGCTTAGCTGTACTTTTAAATCTGAAAAATCAAGGTCTTGTGGTAGAATTTTATAAGCAAATGGGTACTGTACCCAGCAAAGTGCTGTGGAGACAAACGTTCATGTTCACCATGAACTGAACAGAATAGGCCCTTTGCACTGTGCAGCATTGCTGTGTTGTTATGGGAAAGAGGTGTTCTCACAGGTAAGTTTAAGGTTTAATATTTTCTTCTTAATCTAGAATGTTCTGTCAAAACTTTCCAGACTTGAACTACAACAAGGCTTTCTAATCTACATACACAAAAAGAAATTCTCTCCTAACCTTGTATACCAAAAATATTCCTCACTGTGAGTGGTAGTGATATCAGCAGTATTTTCCCAGGGAGAAATTTCAAACTGAAAAATTACAAATCTTCTATGGAGGAATAATTTGATATGCAGGCCTTGCACTGTATTTTCCCTTGTAAAATTCCTGTCATGCTTGACAGAGTCACCTGTCCATTTCACAGATGGGAATGCAGATCCAAAAATACAGAAATAAAAACATTCAGACAGTCCTTTGGAGTAATGGATACTTTTGAGAATCTTACTATGTCCATCCATATTAAAAGATGCCTAAATATATTCTCTATTTGGAATGTAAGTATTTTTTCCCATGTTCCCCCAGGAAGTCTGGAGATGAGCAAGGAACCTGGGTCATTTCTCCAAACACACACAGTGCTTTGAGGCAAGAGCCTCCATCCTGACAAACAGCAAAAGGCAGGTCTACAGTTTAAAGTATCAAACCTAAACACGCAGCCTTAAGGACTGTAGCAAAGCCATATACTCTGTGACTAGAGCACAAAATTTAATTCATAGCACATGTTGAATAGCAAATTAACACAAATGTTTCTGCATTATGTTAAAAAACTGCCCAAATAAACTTTATAAACAAAAAAGTATAGTTGCACTTCAATTTAATCTCATAAGTAGACTGTCTGAAGACATACATTAATGGGTAAAAGCTGTTTATTCTGGGGTTCATTGATAGTTCAGTATGAAAGACAACACCCTATACAAGATCTCTGTATCTTCAAAAAGATTATTTCACTGTTTTGTAGTGCTAAGTAATGCTAAATCCCCCTCAGTGATGTTAATAAATGCACTGCTGTTAATACTGCAGAAAAATGTTACACCTTCACATATCACAGTGTGCAGTTTGTTATGATATCAGGGGCTCTGTACTCTCCAGAGGAGAGAGAAAAGTAAACATTAAAATTTAGATATGAAATGGAAACATCTAAAAAAATCTTGGTAGAGAACCGTAACTTCTATGAACAGGTGGAAGAACAAAAGAAAGGTATGAGCATAGTCTGTAGATACCTAAAACCGTCTGCTGAGTAACTTGCAGAACCTTTTATATTTCTGCTAGCACTAGGAAGACAATTAGAAAAAGTGTTTCACAATTACTTAGGCAAGTTAAGAATTAAGATTGATGAACATGGCCCTTTGAATTTGCTTTTCATACACATTTGCTTGATAATTTGTTTGCAGTCAACAGTTCGATCTGGTGTAGTATTTTGTACGCAGAAGGAAACAGATTACAAGAGTAAGTGACAGGACAGTTCAATAAACACACTAAGCAAGGGGAGACAGTCTCATCCGTGGGCATATTCACTTTGCAATATTTTTGAGGATGTAATTCATACATACTCTTGAAGCTCCCGAGCTTGTTAAAACTCCAATTATATAAGCAGACACAGAAGCAAAATTTGTCTATTCAGCATTGTGATCCATATTTTTTTCCAGGCCCTCATGCTGTTCAGTAATCTCTCAGAGCTAAGAAGTCCGACAGATTCCAGTTTTCTGCCTGACACCAATTTATCCGCACTGAACAAAACAAGCCAGTATATAGCTCAAGTGTTGGCTTACACCAGAGCCTCTGAAACTTATCACCTCCCTCCTTCATCTACCCTGAATAATATTACCCTATAACCAGCCAGGCTTCTCTGACAGGGTACTGGAAGTTTATTTTTGTAACGACAGAACTAGGTGACTGCAGATATTATGTTACATCCTCTTTTTGAGGGAAGGGAGGATGTAATATCTCTCAATATTTGGAGAATTAGTGCAGTGTTGAGTGTCACAGAGTCATTGAGAGAATGTCACAACAGAAAATTCCCAGGCGAAACTATATTTCTATTTTTAGACATTTAAGATTCCACTTCTTGGTTCTCCTGGACATAATCAGATTAAACTGATATGATTATTTCTAGGAAATATACAACACCATGCTCCTACTGTTTGTGGTGCTTTCCCTTGATACAGCCACATTCTCAGCAGGCTTCAATGACCACTTCAAAGCCTCTCCCGGGCTGGGGCAGGTACACCCTGCCCCATTCACACCACATCCCTGCAAGCTTCTAGCACCACCCAAGTTCAACAGCAGAGAATGCATGTGAGCAGCTGAAGCACTAAGTTTAACAGACCAACAGACCATTTGCCCATTTCATTTTGCTTTTAATTTCTCTTACACAAACTCCTTCGGGAGCTCAGTGCTCCAAGTTCAAATCAGTTGTCAGTCAAAATCTACAAAAAACATCTCTTGCTTGCACTTCTCAAGCTTTACTGTGAATGCCATAGGTTTTGGATTATTCACGATATAAACTCCACTTCCTCCTGCAATTGTCATGTTTTCTATTAATCAAGTTTTAATGGCTGAAGGTCTTTCTGCAGCATACTGCTGCCAAAATGCCCTTTTTTTAAGTTTGGCAACCACATGTATTTGTCCAAAACAAATACTTTTTCCCAGAATTTCCACATCTCTCCTTCTCTACACAATATTTTCCAAACCCAGCCTAGGAGTTCAGAAGGAATACTTTTCTCTATTCTATTTAAATGTAATATTTGGCAATCCTCTGAGCAAGTCCTTTGATGTGTCTTTGGCTTTTATTTTGGCTAAAGGCCCAGATTCAGAATGAAGCCTTGCAGGCAATCTACCATAGCAAAAGCAACAGGAAAATAGGAAAAGCATTTAGTGGAAGTGGCAGCCCAAGCAGTTGCACGCACAGGCTATTTAATACTTTCTCGGAAGTTTCAGATGCAGCTTTCTCAGGGCGGAACAGAAACTGGAGGCTGTTATCACACCTCAGGGAGGGAGACAACCAAGGTTACGGATTGAAGCAAGGGATATTTTTACTAGCCTTCTTAAAAAAGGATTTTGCTTTAAGATTACATTTATGTTAATATCAAACTTAATACATTAAAAATTCTTAATATATTTTATCATGTTTATAACAATTTTAGCAAACCTTTAAAGGATATGGTATCAAGAGGGGAAAAAGGTATCACTTGAATAGATACAGGAGAATGGACACATGGCATGTAAAACAATCAAGCATGTGACCCAAAGGATGAAGGTGTCAGGAAATGAAGATTCCAGTCATTGGCCAGTCACATAACCATGCATGGTAACAAATCCAGAAGTCCCTGAATTCTGAATGACACTGCCATCACACAAAAAAATCATGTGTTTTTTCAGCATCATGTGTGCTAGACAGCAGGGAGAAAAACAGAACAGACAGCTATTAAAAGCTTCCTTGGAACAATCATAAATACCCATTTTCACTTTTGGCTTAAATTTTCTATAGCTCTACTATCAAAAATGATTTATCTTCTTTCATTTTTCACATTATCTGTAAATAGGTTATTCCCACTGGCATTGCTGTAAGAAACATTTGTCACAGCTGTAAGAGGGGGGAGCCTGGCTAATTTCTGGATTCAGAAACGAAGACGAATAGCCTTTCTCACCACACAAACACCCCTTAATATCAGTCAAGCCCTTTCTTCTGAATTAAAATATTATTTTGAAATCTGACAGGTACCTCTCCACCTTGTTTTTCTTTTCATATCCTGATATTTAGGTTGATATGTGCCACTACATTTGCTACTAATAATGATGCAATTTTGTAGAAGAGCAACTTATTTTAACAAGTATTGAAGTATGTGGAAGACAGACTAAAACACAGCAGTACATAGTTAGAATATTAAATATATTAATATAGCCTAATAATAAATTTTTGGCACCTACCAATTTAACTCTGCCAATGCTCCCTTCTTTTATTATTCTTTTCTTATTCTTAGGCCTGTCTACTTAGACTACAAACTTACTCTAAAAAAGCATCTCTCCCAAATGTTACTGGGTCCCCTTTCAGCTGGAGTCACCTATATGTATTACTATGCATCACACTAAATTAAGGCATAAGAATAGACAATTTTTGAGACCTAACTACTGATAAGAACCCTGCTTAGCAGCATTTTTAAAAAGCTGAAAAAAGCTCAGTGATTTGATAATCTACCGAGTGTCAAACCTTCCTTCAGCACTGAAAAACTGAAAACTGGATAGTAAGAAGTGATTAAAATGAGCCTTTTTAAGGCTCAACCTATTACTAATTGGTCACAACCATCCTGCAGAACCTCATTTGTGACACCAGTAGAACAGAAATTATAATGCTAGTTTAATAACCTGAAAGAACTTTGCTACTAAAAGACTGAATCATTTCTTTAATATTAAACAGTACATTTACTTTGTAAATGATGAACCAGTATTTCAGCAGAATGCACAGTGTTAGCCAGCCAAGACTTTTCCTTATTAAAAAAAGGAACAGAAACCACTGTGAGCTGAATTCCACAGTCCTTTCCCCTACAAAGCTCTCTTTGAGGTCAATGAAAAATTTGGCTATTAAAGAATGCTGAACTCTGACCTCGGAATCACACAGCACAAACCATATTCGGTTTTGAAAATAACATCCCATCCTAGGTCTGGAAAGATTTCAAAACAGGAGAAACAGGACATCCTTTTTCTATTATTCTTTCCTTAAGTTCACAATACCTGAAAGATTACAACTTAGCCTGACAAACCATCTCAGCCTCCTCATTTGCTGGCCGATATTGTTTATTGCTTACTTATTTCTTCTTTTAGGATATACAAGTAGTAATAAAGACCATGAATCTATTTAATCTAGCGAGAGTGAAGCAGCATTTATCATTAGACACATTAAGCACAGTAAAAAGAAATACTGTCAATAAGCTTAATGAACTTTTCCAGACTGAAGCAACTGTAAGTCATGATGAACAGGGAAAGAATGCAAACCAAACACCTTTCTTTTTATTTTCTTTCTATCATTCAGGATACTTTAGATGAGTGATGTCTAAACCTAGAGTAACAGAAGATCACAAGGCAAAAAAAAATGATATGGCAATAATATTCTGACAGAGAAGATCTAGTGATCAGTATTTACAAAAAAAAAATAATATTTCTTTATAGTACATTTTAGTACAGGCTAAGACCCAACACCATAGAGATTGTCACCTGAATCTTAGAAAAGCAGAACCTGGCTGATTTAAACTTTCAAAAATTCCAGACAACTGACTCTTACTGGATCTGCAGTGCTGAATTCAGTCTCGTATACATAAATGATGCCAATGGGATAAACGTTGCATGGCCCTGTACCTGACAGCAAGACCAGTTCACTTCCAAGGCAGTCACACCTTCACACTACACACACTCTACTACTTCCACAGCTCTTCAGTCAGCATCCCCATGGATAGCCTCAAGGACACAATTACATATTGCTCAATGCACCCAGGGCAAGAGTAAACACTGGCATGATTCAGACAAGGTAAACATCTTTTGCATTGAGTAAATCCCACTACCTCAATAAAACCTATTTTACGAGGCCTAAGGGCAAATCATTTTTCTTAAACAGAAGGAAACAGCAGCTGAAGCTGAAAAGCTGGGCCAGGAAGTTTTGGCGGAGAGTTATTTGGCATGTTGTCTGAGAAGGAAGGTGATATCTACGTTCGATTCTGCCATGACATTGAACATGCATTGGAGTTGCTAAGCATACTTACCGAGCCTTTCATATGATTTGAAATTCACATTTCATTCTTATGAATACCATGTTCAAAAATATTACTTTCAAACTCCAGTTATACTTTCCTACCTGTTTTGCCTACTCATTTTCTATGTCTATTAAAACAGTAGACTCCGCAACACTCTTACATAGCTACAAATCTGTACTTGACTACAACAATGTTCAGATGACTGTAGATTCATTGTTCAGAAACTTTAAATTTAGCTTCAGATCAAACAGCCATTCTATTTTCACATTCAACTTTTGTCTTTGGTCTTTTTTTTTTTTTTTTCTAAAATATATTTTCATTGTAAGTCAGTCCTTTATGTCTAATTTTATAACGTCAAAAAACTTTCCCATGGTCTCAAACTACTTCCATTCTGCTCAAAATAATAGCTTTTACTTAACATGATATGATAGAGCAATTTAACAACTCATTGTCTTCTAACAGTTAGTTATAGGTGATTAATCTTAGTCCTATTAGGTCTGAAGAGTCCCTGAGCTCAATCAATTCTTTCTAGACACCTAAACTGGGGCTGGGATTACATTAAGTGCTTGAAACAAGATACAGGCTGGCCAGAATATTTTATGCTTCAATCAGGTCTGAATAGTTTACTTTCAGTTTAGAGAAAGATCAAGTACAAAGTCAGAGCAGTCTCCCGTCTTGCCTGGAGATCCCTTCTAAGCCATCAGATCAGGACTGAAAGTGCTGGAGTGAAATGCCAGTCATGTTACACTAGGATAAAGGGCATACCTCGTGCCCATATGCTTTGTTCCATCAGTCTCCTCTCATGGAGCTGGGTTTTCCTTGAGGGTCCCATTGCTCTCTCAGAGGGAGGGGGGATTTATTACTCTTTCGTACCTCAAGATATGGGTGGTGATTTTACATCAAAGATGTAAAAAGACTTCCATACTCTGTCTGATAGAATGATTCACCAAAGTTGAAATAGGCCTCCCTCTTTTCTTTCATAAATGTATTTTTTCTCATAAAAAAAAAAAAAAGAAAAAATAAGAAAAAAAATCACACCCCTCGTATTACAGAATTCCTTTAGAAAATACAGTAGACTCAACCTTGGTGCTGCTCCCTTGGTAGGTGTATCATACCCTCACAGACTTCAGATCCCTTCATTTGATCTTGACAGAGTCAGACCAGCACACCCGGCAGCAGTCCAGTCCCATTAAGGGCATTCCTTCATGCACGCAGCCCTGATGGGAACCACTATGACATCCAGGGAGCACAGGCGAATGGCTGGGCTGCAGAGCACTGCTGCCACCAACATACCCACAGGCAGAACTTCACAAAAAGAAGAAAAACTACCACAAGCATTGGCAAAGATTCAAAAGCAATTTTTTTTTTTTTTTAAGATATATTCATGACGTTTACTTCTTCCCTGTGATTATTTGAGACCTTGAGCAAGATACTCTGAAAACAAACTTCAGTTTAAAGTATACCCTTAAATACCAACCTCTAACAATTGCTTTGATTGCAACTCATTAGAGGTAAATTACCACGTGAGAAATAAAAGGAAGATACAAATATGGTATCATTTGACTTGTGCTCACTACACAGTGTGTTATAATGCTTTGAGAAATGACAATGAAATGAGAATAGTAAGAGCAATGTTATTTCTGGGATAAGAGGTAGACATATCTTAGATAAGTCTAAGTTCTATTTTTTCCTGCATCTGACAGCATTTTGATCTAACATCTTCCAGATGCCAAAAAAAAAAGTGCAATTTTTTTTGGTGAATCAAAAAATGTAGCCTCTTCTTTTCAATTGGAATAATCCGTGTAATATTGGTCTGTGTATATGAAATAAGGTCAGCTCATGACCCCAATTCCTTCCCAAAAGAGCAAGAAAACACTCTCAGAAAATGTTGTGTGCCCATTTTTCAATTAGGTGTAAGCCAGGATAGAATTTAGGATATTGTCCATTTTATTTCCTTAAACAAGACCATTATTAAGTCAAAATGTAGGTCCTGCTCTGTGTAGCTTGTATAGTTTTATATGATCATGAGCTGGCTGGTTTTGTCTTAAATACAGACCTAAATGCTTACCTATACAAGTGTGCCCCCTTGCATTGTCCAAGAATGAAATGCTTGATTTAACAATATGCAGAGCTGCAGCAGACTGCAGTATGGAATGGATGCTCCCAGTTTCATCATCAACAGGCAAAAGATTTTCTTTTTTTCCTTGGAAAAAACTTGTGTAACATTTTCTTTTTAAACTATATAGAATCATCCCGAGATTTGACATCAGCTGGAAGGCTTAAAGGTGAGATTGATGTTTAACAGCAGGTATGTAGTCCAGTTTTATCTTCTTAGCAATAAAATTTTGAAGTACTATGCTATACAGTCACTAAACTGCTTTCCTTATTGCCACCCAGTATGGACACATTGACAGCAGCAAGGAGAGAGCAAGATATTCAATATGAAATATACACATAACAAAATAAACAAATGGGCTCTTCCTTTCCCTGCTTTCCCCTCTTTCCTCTCCTCAGCACACACTCCAAGCTTTACTTTTCCATTAGGACATTTGCCAAACAAAACCTGGGAGATGCCAGCAGCATGCATGCGCTTCCCCCGTATACTTTGCAGGGCAGAGCAGAGCCAGAGGACGGTGCTAGCCCGGCTGCCTGAGCAGAGGACTCTTCCTATGGGGTGCCAAGCCCCCCAGTCCCGCCTGATGGAGCCTCCTGCACCCAGCACGACCTGGCATGCAAGATGATTTGTCTCAGGACAGAGGCGGCCCTGGGCTGCCTTCAGATTCACAGATAACCTTGGGGCTACCAGAACTGAACAGTATAACACACTACAGACTTCAAAAATCCTTAGCAGCAAGCAACCAGCTACCCTGCCTAATAAGCCTGTACACTTCCTTACGATACTCAGAATATATGCAACTAAAAGCTTATTGTTGAATATTAATTACAAATGGTTAAAAAATTATACTACTCATGTTATGCAAATACATCAACTCAGTCAACCTGAGAATAAACAAGTCTTTCAAATATTTATATGCTGCAGAAAGCACTGCAAGGGTAATTTATGCATTTGTTGACCCTTATTCTAAATGTTCAGCCATAACACTGCATCTTTGTACTTGCCATAAATTCCTACTACTCCTCCTGCCACTCCTATAAAGAATGTTATTGACTATATCAGCAAGAAATAATCTCCATTCTAACAACCACTTTCAAATTTAAGAATACTTATGTCTCAAACATGACTCATTTTGTTCTCTGTGCATATATATTAAACCCTTCTGTACTTAATCAAGTTAGGAAGGGTGCAGGAGAGTCACTTGGGTGGCTTTGCATAAAATTGCCACAGTACCAACATGGTTAGGGTAGTTTGCAGAGCAAAAGTAGCTGTATGCTTCTCTAAGCTAGTTTAAGACCAATACTGCTACTATGTTTGGAAGGTGCTGTAAGTGGTCTAATAAACTGCTGAAAGTTTGGGGAGGATGTCTGTGGTATAGGTAATCCACAGTTCACAAATATTCAGAGGTAACCAAGCAGCATATAAAATAATGGTCCTCCTCTTGTCCTTAAAAAGGATAGGGTTGGATTATCAAATCTCCTGTAATACTCAAAAGAAGCCAGCTCAGGAAACACTGTGTGCTTCAGAAATTATTATTACACTTATACTAACTACAATTAAATGTTACCTGTATGAAAATTCATAAGGTAACCTCACAGCCAAAGAAAGTATTTCTGTGCTGCACATGGCATGTTAGACTTTGCTTGTGATGTTTACTCACATTTCTAATTACAGAAGAAAATAAGTTCTGTTGAAGTCAATGAGATTTTATACAGATTAGTTTTTCAAATAACTAGACTCACTCTAGAAGCAAGAAGTGGAGGGGATTTAAATGAGCGCATTTAAAATGTAGAAGTTTTAAACTCTGTCAAGAATGATTTTAGGTGTTCAGGAACCTGATTTTAGAAACCTATTTGTCTGCAGCACCTAGCAAGATAAGCTGTTTTTGCAAATAGGACTATGTCAGCTTGACATTTTTGACAATACTACTCTCTGACTCCCTTCAGCATCCTTGTCCTTTCAGGAACTTCACAACATTAAAATCCAAGGAGAGAACAGACTTCAGCAACTGATAATATATTCACAAAATGGTACAACAACAAAGTATATAAAACCAACTAGCTATCCCAGGATTGTCAGGCAAGCAGCCTATAAATCATGCAGACATGTTGCCACATCTGTTCAACAGACATGAAAAGGAATATATTGCTCAAAGAATAGTTACCAGAGTATTACAGGACTGTGAGAGTAAAGGCATTATTTTCACTGCCAGATTCTCTCTCACATGATCTTTATTGTAAATGTTAAATTATTTCATTCTAAAATAATTAATCTCAGTCCTTACCAAAATATTCAGAACATGAAAAGGTTTGTCAGCAGGATCAAAGACATGTGTGCTGAATATTCCTGCCACCTTCAGCAACCAAACACACTCAGAACATGGAGAGTTCCTTGAAAAGAAGCTACTTGACTGCTACTCTAACTGCTGAATATTACTTGTAAGTCACTTCTGAAGTAAAGTCTTTACATACATTAGCACCACACAAAGTCTCTTACATATGGGATACTATTTGCTTCCTAAAGACAACAGGTCAAACTAAAATTCAGCTTTTCTCAGGGTCTGCTAAGCTAGCCAAGTTTCCAGGAATTCCAAACAAGTTGAGCTCAAATAAGAATCACTATCTTCATGGATGTGAGGATGGTATACAGGAAAGACTGGCAGTGTTTGACATCTTATCTTATTCTTCCGAGGAACAGAGCAGTGCACACATGAAATCCAGACAGGCAACAGGAAACATCCCTTTGCTCACAAGTCCATAAACAGGTTTTGGCTTCTCACATTTCATAGAAATATAATGATCTAAGAAAATATATTCCCAAAAACTGAATGAAAGGAAACATTTTTGTTGCTGTAAGCTGTAAAAGTTTTTTTTTCCCTCAAATGGTTCCTGCATTATCATCTACCATACAGAACCACTCAGTCAGCTATGGAAATACTGTAAATGCACTGCTGTCAGGATCCAGTTTTGGCGAAGAAAGCAAGGCAGGATAGGTATGTTTAAATAAGTCAACACATTACAGTAAAATGGACCACATTTGGTGACCTCTAGCTTCTATGTTTATTTATAACAAAACCCAATAATGTACTACATGATTAATTAAAAATACACTGTCCAGAATGAACAAAAGCCAACAACATGCTACAGTCCATTAAATGAAATGATGATTCTGAATTGTAATTGCTTTATAGACCACTGAATTAGAAACTAGGGAGAAAAGATTTATCACAGGAGATGTTTGAGATCATTAGCAAAAGTTTAATTATTAAAAGGTTTTATCTCTGAAGGCCAAATCTGTTTCTGTATTTATGTGTGCTTCTATTTTTTTTCCCTAAATTACTAAGAACAGTCATTACCAACCCCACCCCCCTTAAACCCCCTTGAAATATTTTATGCACTCTTAACCGCTTTAATGAGATGAATGTAATCCTCTGAGGTCTCAGTTCAGGAAAGCATATAACTGTATCTTAAGTCCCACTGGGGCAAATCCTCAGCTGATATATATCACATGTATGGAACTTCGGCATCCACCTCAGTGGGACTTAATTGCCTTCTCAGTAGGTGGCTGAACCAGGTTATTAAAAAAAAACAAAACAGTGTTCCTTAAACTGTCATGCAGTATTGACAACACAGAAATTAATATTCTTATGTGGAATTTCATTATAATTATTTTTATGCAATATGAACATTCAGTACTATGTAAATGTTACTGTGCACTAGATAGTACAGCAGCAACATTTTTCAGTCTAAGGTAACACAGCACTTCCTAAAAGATCATTACAGGTCCTTGTGGTCAGGCAATCATTTAGCTGGTGATCTCATTTTGTAGCCAAAGCCATTAAGACAACATAAAACTGATTTCAGGAAAGCACATTAGCTAATTAGAAAGCAATCTAAAACAAACCAAAAGGAAAATATTTGATTTATTCTAATTGTTTATAGATATATTGTAATACTGTGGTTGTCTAGTTTGGTATCTTGTCTGGGGGAAACAGATTTTATAGGAATAGCAATAATATGGGCTTTAGACTTCTTGCTTTTCTTTTAAATAACTTTCTAATAATTCACTTGCAGCTTCTACTGGCAAGAACTGGTCCCAGTTTTATGCCAAATTTTGCTCATGTTGATGTCAACAACCTTCGTTAGATGCAATATAAAGATCTCAACATTTTGTGAACAGGAAATTAGTTTCACACCATCTTTCACCAGCTGGTCTGTACAAACCACTCATGAATTTAGGGTGCAGAAAACAGTCCAAACCTTTCTTAAAAGCACAATGGCATGACATGCTTTTCAACTGGTAGCACTGTTTCTTTCTGCAGCCTACTCCATCTTGCTTTCTTTTCTTGGCTTCTTACTACACCTTTTAGACCATAAGCTCCTTGGGACAAAATTATCACTCATCCTGTGTTCTCCAACTGCATGGAAAAGTGGGGCTCAACTGTTTGCAATCACAGTGTAAGTGCTAAATAAATCATAAAAGCAGTCACACTGCATTACAAACTGTATTTGTCTACTATTCCACAATATGAACACAGTGATCTTTTTAGCAGAAAATGCCTTTAGATTTTGCATTTATATAGAACTTACCACAGCAGGGTCCTGGGATAAAATTGGGACTCCTATGATCAGGCTTAAAATGCATAATCATTTCCATTGACTTCTGCTACTGTTCTGGATTGCTCTAGGCTCCTGCTTTAATGTGTACAGATACCAGTTCAAATGACATAAGATGCAATCAGCAATTGTAAGCTGTTAAATCTCACCAGGCAGAAATAGCTATTTATTTCTTGTCACTGCATTTCCTGTGCAACGTGAAGCCTTTCCTTATTCACAGGCTTTCATTATACTCATCAAAAGGTTTATTCTTATCACAGACAAGACCAAGCATATCTAAAGAGATATTGTAGGCACTGCAGTACATTCACCACAAGTCAGGTTTGACATATTCATTTCTAGTGCATCATATATTGCCAGTGGATAGCTTATAGCTTCTTTCTCTAACGTTCAGCTTCTACAGGCAAACAAGTTTCTGCCTTAGACACTTCACTAGAGGAAGCGCCAGCACGCCCCCAATCTGCAACTACCATGAGATGATTCATAACATCTTTCTCCAAGTCTTTTCCACAGAAAGAATCAATTCTTGCTTGGGTTTCTCCATTGCTATCCCAAAATAACTACCCCAGATCCAGCACATATGCAGATTCTGCCAAAACCATCCAAGGTCAAGAGCTTTGCAGGTTTGGGGGGTGGTGGGTGGTGGTGGTGTTTTGTTTTGGGGGTGGGTGGTGCATTTTTTTGTTTGTTTTGGGTTTTTTTTTTCTAATGCTTTAAGTTTTATTATTAATTGAGTAACACGGGGAAACATTGAGCTCTGAATTAAACCAAACGATTGTGATTCTTGCTGCTGTGACACTGTAGCTGCTGCTATTGCTTAACTCTCCCAGTAGCACAGATCTTTATCCACTGATGTCTACTGCAGCAACCTCAGTGGTTTTAGTAGAAGGAAAACAATGTACAAGCCTATTTAGGCACATGCTTGATAATTTTTATAACAGGAAGGTAATTTTTCAAAATTAATTGTAGCAAAGAAGATTGATACAGCTTGTTACTACAGCAATGGATGCGGAATAGCTAATATTCTTCACAGAGGTAGTGCTGCTCCTCCAACGGCAGGGGTTAGCTCCCAGTTTACGTTCTTCATTTGGAGGCCAGGAAGAAACAGCAGAGGTGGCTCTCCACTCCAAGCAGCCCATCATTCCTGGGCACAGCAGGGTGTAGGCAGAGACATTTTCCTACACTTCCTTTCTGTGTCCCCCACTGAGCTGGAAAAGGGTCCTTTCACACTGAGGTCTGAGGCAAGGCAAACCTGCATCATCCTGCTCCATTCCACAAAACAGTACTTGGGAGCTTGCTATTAGCAGCTGCCTAAGGAGTTTTTTGGGGGTTGATTTTTTTTTTTCTTTTCTTTTTCCTTCTCCACAGATGGGCACACTTACTCTTATTTAGATAGAAATCATAGCAACTTTTTACAGGGAAGGTGGGCAATTGCAAACAGTCACGTGCTGAATGTGGGCTGATAAGTGTGTGCTAGAGCTATGAGAAAAAAAGAGGGAGACAGAAATTAAGGGCAAAATCTTCTCATCATATACATACACATGTATTTATTCTGATCAGATATCTGAACAGTATGTCTTTGCATGCAGACTACTTACAAATACGTATGGTCCTCTGTAAGCCAATATTCCCACATTTTGGCTGTATAATATTATGCTGTAGGTGAACATATGTATTTAATACAGCTAGATCTTTGAACAGGAAATAGAACTTTCTCTCAGATATTACAGCAGAAAAGGTGTAATATGTGAATCCAGTACTGCACAGCCCTAGAATAGCTTGTCCGCTAGACAGTATTTTTTTAAACCCATCATTTTTTGGTACGTAATGCCCTATAGACAGACATTTGTACAACTGCATGATGAAGATTCTGACTTTTTTCAAGACTTTGCATAGTTTTTACCACTTTTTCGGTCTTGCCTTTCTAATCAAGTTTCAGAAAACAGTGGCAAGTGATTCAAGTTTCATATACTCCCCATTCCTCTTAAGATCAAGAAAAGCTCCTGAATGGTTTTTGTAACTAACCAGTTTGGTGTCGGAAGTTATCTTTATTGGTGACTATACATTTGCATGAGCAACACATAATGGCATTTTCCTACCTTTAGTTGCGAATACTTTCCCCTTTTTATCTAACAGATAACACTCACTTTCTTCCTCAAAACATGTTTGAACTTGCTTCCCTTCCTCTAGAGTTTTTAAGAAATGCACATACATTATTATGTCTGGCCATTGCCAGTCATTGATCAGCACCAATTTAGCAGGTATGAAGCAAACTTGGCACGACTTACTATCTCTGCAGGAGACAAAGGTCATAATTTCAATTATAATCTTCATTATTTACTACAATTAAATGAATTTGTTAATAATGCCAAAGCTTGGGTTGTTTAACATAATTAATTAAGCCAGTCACAGACTATTCCATCCATTAGCAATGCATTTCTTCTCAGGCTTCTGGTGTTTTACATTTCAGTTAACTGTTTCTATAGCAGACAGCAAGTACAGGCAAAGCAGGGGAATTAGAGAGTCTAGCAGCATCTGAAACATCTGTCACTGGAGATGAGAAAACAGCACAGGATGTGGACATACAGCCTAAGCCAATGCAGTATTTTTCTTTTCCACAAGCAAACAACAAAACACAAGTTACTCATGGTATGATG
This sequence comes from Falco biarmicus, assembly GCF_023638135.1. Lineage (NCBI taxonomy): Eukaryota > Metazoa > Chordata > Aves > Falconiformes > Falconidae > Falco > Falco biarmicus. Next base: position 14,921,945 of record NC_079302.1, read on the forward strand.
ACAAAACAAAAGTAGTTTTGAAATGCTCACCTTGTTCTGCTAAGAGACAGAAAAGAGAGCAAAGTATTTTTTACAGAGGAGGTAAAATACAATACTTACTCTCTTATTGTTTTTGGCATGTGGATACTTTGGTTCATAGCAGCAAAGGATGTTTAATTCCCTATGACTTCAAATAGGTTTATAGTATTTATTACACAAAGGAGATAAGTCACTTAGTTGTTTTGATAGTATGGATTAGTTAGAATAGGAAAGCCTACATTCTCTCAAGTTGAATGACTTCGAGGACCACAGAAACCGATTCCCGCTGAAACCAGGCGCTGTGGCCAAACCCTGCCCTCCTCCCCACTCTGGCTTGAGGAACACAAGGGAGACAAGACATCCCCAGGTGCTTGGAGCACTGCTGTTGAGGGAAGCACAGCTGAGAGCACAGAGAAGAGCTAGGGGCAGCTGCTTCTCATGGCACAGCTCCAACTAGCCAGGCAGATTGGGCAGGCTGAGCAAGCCCACCACAGCTGCCTGCCCCCTGGATAGGGGGAACTGGCAGAACTGCTGGCAGGAGACACTGCTTGCTAAATAGCGTGACGAAGTATTTCATTTAAGTGCTTTGGAAATACTAGTCCAGGCTTAGAAAACAGACTATAAGCTCTTCAGGGCAGGGACCATCTGTCTGTTCTCTACTTAGGATGGAGGGGTCCTACTTTTTCACCAAGTTGTTAAGGAACTGCTGCAGTAAAGCAGGCTGTGTAAACATAAACATCATATATTCAGGACTTAAACTGCAGAACAAAATGGATGATGCTTAACTGCAGAGTGACAGGCAGGCAAGGACTAGTTCCCAGCAATGCAGAGCATTGCTCTATACAGCACACTACATTACAGTTTGTGGGTCCTTAAATTAAAACCTGAAGTTTCTTAGGATAAACACCTTTCCTACCCCTCTTACACCTTTTTTCTTTGGCTCAGAATTTCATTTGAGTTTTTATAGTCTCTAGTTTGGCAAGTGATTTGATGGTAAAGCTTCAGCTGACATACAAAGAACACTAACTGTATTCACAACAGCTCCTGTAGGTAGGCAGATACACATTTGTGCAGCAAAACCATCACCTCAGTCCTGCCTTAGAACTTGTTTATAATAAATGGTTGGATTAGTCAGGATATCAAGAAAGAAATTAATAATTCAAATTAGAAAAATCATTAAGTTCTAATTACACCAGGGTTTTGCAAAGTACACATTGAAGCTAGTAGTTTTTCATGGATATGACAATGAATGGCCCACATCCCATAGCTATGTCTTTCCCACTAATTAATTTTAATTCTAGGAACTGCCAAAAAACATTTCCCCAAAGTACCCTTTGGTTCTTCAAATGGAGCTGTAGTTCTGTTTTGCTGAACCTGAGAATCTTATGGGGTTCTAAGCATGCAAAGTGCTGAAGGATAAGCACCCAATACATTACACAAATGAGAAGATTACTACTGGTAGTTCTTACTCCTACCTTCCCCTGACATTCTACAAGTAAGTATTCCAAAACACCCTCTTGTCTTTCCCAGATTTGATGGCAACTCCTCCTCCCTCGAAGGTTACTGGCTTATTCTGTCCCAGGAATACCTTCACTTCTACCAGGTCATGGTTGAAAGTTTTAGACATTTCCTCCCCCTCTGTCACACTCTCCTGCAGAGAAGGGCAAAAAAACAAAAATAGCTGAAAGAGCACCAAAGCCTACAAGAGTGATTGCATGGCCCATTTTGCCCTTCTTAAATCACAATTAGTTTTCCAGACAGAAAGCAGTAATAAGGGGACATCTGTACATGGCATCCTGTCCTCAGTGTTCACCAATACACTCGTAAAGAGAGAACTGTGACAGAATAACAGCACTAATTTAACATGCTGCAAAACACATTGCCTCCAGTGCCTTGTCTGAGCAACACACCCTGACTCTATTCAACACAAGACAAGAATTAGATGCTACAGAATAGCCTATAAGCCGTCCAAGAAAGACCGTTAAACTGCCCAAGCTCTCTCTGCAGGTTTGTTACTCAACACCATTAGTGATTTACAACCTTAAATCCTCCCTTTAGTTAGGCACCTCTAGCTTAATTATACTGAAAACCACCAGCCTTTATTTCAGTAATGCCTAAATGCTTACTGCAGGAGGACTGAAACTCGTTTCCTGTCAAGTGAATGCCCACACTATGAAGCATAACACTATTCTTATACCTACTTGCTCTCCTTGACCCAACAAGGATCAGAGACCAGCAGACAGCCTGGTAGTTCCTTTGGGCTGAACAGGAATTGATCCTCCATCCTGGCTGGATTCTCCATCACTGGGCTGTTCATTAAGCAGTTGTTGTCCTGTTATGTCATGCAATGCCATAAAGCAATCGGAATGACAGCACAGCTTTGGAAAAGATTTTAGTAAAGTTCCAGCATAAAGAGGAAAATCACTAACATCCAGCTTTTATCACCTATTTATGTTTAATTTCACAAGCCCTTTGTAGGCTGAGGAGAACCATAAGCATACTGCTCAGTCGTAGATTCATTGTGCTTCCTCTCAAAAATGCAAGGTAACGCTAAACAAATTAAGAAATATTTTTTATATCTGTTCCAATACTGCCATGTTTACTAGTTGAGGAAAACACTGCCATATAATATGTATGTAACAACAGGCTGTAACAAATGAGAGTAATTAAATATGTAATTCCTATAGCAAAGCTGTGTAACTGCAAAAACCCTTACCACATTTTAACTTTACATTAATTTATTAGAATACTCTTGACCTACTATGAATTTTTTCTATATACAAAGGGAACTAAAGAAACCTTCAAAAGTATTTGCTTTAATTTGTCTGGTTATTGCATAAGACCATATTATTAGGTCATTTTCTATTATACATTTGTAACATGTTCAGGAACACTGAGGGGTGGTATTTTATTCTTTAAATTGCCTTGGCATTTTCCATCAGTAAAGAAAGATACTGAGAGTTGCACAGCAGTTTAAACTACCCCACGATAACAAATAATCAGTGTGCTCTGCATTTGTATGAGGTATCTACAGCTACGAAGCACATGGGAGGGATATATTTGTTGTACATTTCTAAATATCAGAAGAATGTCAACACAAAACCAGCTGTTATAGTTCCCATTTTAGCTATGATTCAAATGGTAGGGTACAAGATTGCAAAGCATTGGACAGCTTTTATTCAAGCAGGCTCCATTCCTCCCATCTGATGAATTCTGAAACTCTATCAGAGATTTGCAACTTAGTAGTGAACACGGCAACTGCAATCTAGACTTACACTTAGAGGATTGGCTTGAAACTGAGCCAGAAAAAAAATAAATATGTTTAAAGACTAAAGTAAGCTGATTACCTATAAACCAAAGGTTCAGCTGCACCTAGCAATACATGTAGTATAAGTTCAGAGTCCTACTCTTCTTGACGAACTGTGGGAGTTAGAACTGTCAGGCCCTGAGCACCTCAAGCAGCTCCAATGTGCAGCCGTGGATCAGGCTGCTGGGAAAATTGTTGCATATGAAGCAGCTGTGAAAAGCTTTGTTGGGACCTTAACCTGTTCATTTAGGAGGTGCTATTAAAACCCAGTGCCTGAGCTTTTAAGTATATTAAGTATTAAGTCATTTTATGATCAAATAAATACAATTTTAGCATGGTGTTTTTAGGTTTGTCAGCAACATCAATTCACATTAGCTTCATGTAGATGGTGCATAGATTTTCATCGATTCATGTTTTAGGATATACATCTGTGACCTCAACGTACACCTTGAGAAAAGAGCAAAAACTTGTTATAAATGTGTATTAGTATTCAAAATAAGGAATTTTATTTATACCGACATATTAAGCAGAAATGGGTGTGGGATATTTCCAATGAGGTGATTATTCTACAAAGCCTAAGCCACCTGTTTCAGTCTTGGCTGTTATGGCAGCCACATAACTCTGTGATACTGCTTGACTTTCAAACTTTCCTGAAAAATTACCTTTCCAAGTATTCTGTACCCTTCAAATGCAATATGCTGTACATTACTGTAATTTGTATCTGATCTATTTAGATCATGCATTCTAGGTTAGATTGTCAGATGCAAATTTTTTTAATTTTTTTAAAATTTTTTTTACAGAGCTGTCCTTCACCACTTGTGCAGGCTATACAAAGACAAAGTAAAACTCTCCTCTATAATATTTTCTAACTAGGTTAAAGATATACTCTGATTATTTATGTCCCTTGATGTTACAGAAGGAACTGTTTGAAGATGCTGGCTTCCAGCTGTAAGGGCAAAAGGATAAAATAAGACAGACAGAAGAACATTCCATTAATCCAAGTCATCTAGAACAGACTCCTACCTGGCTGGAGTCTCTCCTGCTTGCAGCATCACTCACAATGTTCCATAAATTGGTTCTAGGGAAGTTCTAAAAAAAGACCGGACTTTAAATATCAGTTAGCTGACAGCTAGCAAGTGGCTTGAATCTTGCTGCTCTTAGTATGACAACTGTCAAATTTGGCGAGGTAAGAGATCAACTTCTATTTATTGAAGGCAAGAAGCTAGAGAATTGGAGGTAGACACTGGAGAAAATTGATTAATTAATATTTGACTTCTGAGGGTATTTCTTTGACTTGTTCCAAATTATCAGCATAGGACGACAGGAAAAGTACCTGCATATTGTTCACAAAAAGTAGACAAAAAGGCTTAAATAAAAGGTCCATCTTCCACGTGCTAAAGTTTACTAGGAGTGATAGCAGAAGAAATAAACCCCAGATCTTATTTATTCAACAATCTTTCCTAGTCTTAGCTATTTTTAAAGCAAGCTTGGGAGGGTATAAGGCAGACAGATGAACAGGTTTTCCCCCCCAGGATATGACTGGTTAATAATGGCAGTATAACAGAAGGGAATTCAGCCAGATTCTGTTTCAAATGCATGAACATTTTTTTGGAGGATGCTTTAATCTTGTCAAAACAATCAAGCAGCTAATTCAAGTCAAGCAAGGCCTTTGATACACAGTGGATTACACATTCTCAGCTAGTGTGGATTTACATTGTTTCAGTGCAGTGGTGAATAATTTGTTTTGCTGCAGCCAAGGTCCAAATTCAGCATGTTTAATAGCAGAAGAGAGAAAATTCAAACACTGTTGCCAGCTAGATGTCTTGGAGGACTTGAAATGATAGAAAATCAATTAATCCCTGGGCAAAACCTGCTCTTGTAAACTGCCATCCTGTTTTGTACCAAGTGAAAAATAACATTGATGTTGATAACACCCATTAGGTTGACATAATCTTATAGTTTGCAGCCAGTTGGAAATGTCACCTTAGCAAATACAATGCCTTAAACCACCAACTGGCAAAACCATAACAAAACACCAGAGACCATTAAAGCGAATTTAAGGCTTCACATTATAGGTCAACAAAACCAAAAAGCTAACGAAAAGCACCACGAAACTCTCATACCAACAATTCAGCTTGTATATATAAAACCATGGCTGTGCAAAATTTGACAGTCTGGATCTGGGACCTTCTCCTTCTGCTTGCTCAGCAGCAACAATCATGCCAGCAAAACACCGGTTGATTTCCCATATTTCAGCATGAGAATTTCTACTTTTGATTCTTGCTCTGAATAATTCCAGCAGTCCCCAGTGGATTGGTATCTGACTACTCTTTTGCAGAACAGATGCTACACTTCCACATTCACTGCCTACAACATTTGAGGCTGGTTGTACCCATCCACAGAGATCATCTCTCTGATGCTGCTCACCTCCATGAACTTTAAAAATTATAAGAAATGTTGGAGTACTGTGGAATGAAATCAGAAAGCCATCCCCCCAGTAGGTACAGGTGTACTAGAACTGTGCCCCAAATTAAACTTGTTACCACACTATCCAAAATCTTTTAAGATACATACTCTCCTAGTTAGACAATCCTTGTTCTATGTTCATTTCTTCCACCTCAAAAAAAACCCCAAACAAACCAACAAAAAACAAAACGAATCACAGTCATCTGCAACTAGTAAACTGATTTATAGCAAAAAGTGAAGCAAATACAGAGAAAAAAAAATCTGCCATTTAAAGTACTGCCTTAATCCCATCTCTAGCAGACAGTATTAAAATTCTACTTTCTGGAAGAGCTGTGATAATTTCATTGACTGTATTGCACATATTTGGAAAACAAAGTTTACATGGTTGAGGCTCTCTGGGCTCCATAACAAACTGACTTAGATTGTCTCACTTAATATTTGTATCATTTGCAGGCAGTCTCGATTTGGCAAGATAGGCATCAGAAAAATAAAGACCATTATGTACCACAAAGTTTTAAAGTAGGACCAACAGCAAACATGAATACAGTTAAGTTTTTCAGGGGGTGGTTTAATTCTAATACTCATATTTGGTAGAAGTCTTGAACTGAAGGCAGCTAAGATATATTAAGAGGTCCCCTATTTCCTGAACACAGGAAATTTGATTAAGCACCTTTTTCCTGTTGCTGTTCTGCAGTGATCTGAAGGTTCTAGTTTTCCCTGTACTGCTCATTAGAGGTTGCTCACTGGCACACAAAGGCTAACTTTCAACACAGAAAGCAGAAATGCTGAAATTGATCTTAGTCCTTTTATATCATGTGCCAGGTGTACAGATGCTGGACAGGTGTGTCAGTAGGGAAGTAGCTCTGATGGACTGATGCCAATCTATTTACCTGTGAAGAACAAAGCTCCAGCTAAGAAAAGATTTGTGAACATGTAAAAGAGAGTGAAAAGATATTTGAACTTTTTAAAACGGGGGAGAGAGAGAGAGATATGAAATTGTTCTCCTATAGTTCAATTGTGTTTACTGACCTAGGTCTGAAGGATTCAGCCACATATTTCTTCACTTATTCTTACTTTAAGTGAGAAGGATGGTTTCCTCTCTTATTTTAACTCAAGCCAAAAATATCACATCTGGGGATAAACTGAAAGATGACAAATGATAGTGTTAGCAGAATTAATTGCTCTGTCCTCTCCACAAAAAATTTTTCCATAATTCTATGTGGCATTTCATTTTAGTTTATGGAGTTTGTTTGGGGTTTCTTGGGGGTGAGTATTTTCTTTTCTCCAAGGAAAATATTTTCTACTCTCTTCTTCAAACCTTCCATCGAGAGAAAGACTGTCGTTTTCTACAGTCCTCTCCCTAAAAAAAAAATTAATTAAAAAAAGAGAAAAAAAAATAAGAAAAGAGTGCAGAATTACCTCCTTATACCAGAAAAATATAAACCTGAATCTTGGCATCTACCATAAAAACATACTTTCATTTACAAAAAACCCCCAATCAAACAACAACCAAAAACCACCACAAACCAACCACAAAACCCAATGTATATCTTAAGATTAGATCTTACTGAGACATCTTCAGGAAAAGCAGGATTAAAAAAAACCCAAAAAACCCCCAAACAAACCCACAAACCAATTTTAAACCCTCTTAAATACTAAATCAGGTATTATTTTTTTATTCCTTTCTTTCCAATTCCTATTTAGCCTGCTGGAAAGGAACAGCCTGCTCTTTGGTTTATCTGAACTGTTAGATGTTTTTTTAACTTCCTTCAGCTTTTTAACATGTCCTTGCCTCAGAGATTGTAAGAGCAATAGGGAAAATACCAAGCATGTTTTCAGATAAAATCCTTGTGTTTTCCATCAAGAGGCAGTGAAGTTCAAAATTAATTCTTAATTAAATTTTAGGCTATGTTGAGAGAGGTCAAGTATACCATTATTGTTACGAACATCACTGGTTTTGTTCAGCTAGAACGCCACAAATCTTTTTTGAGCCATCTTTCATTGCATTTTGCAAGCTATTAATGAATCATTTTGTCATGTGTAGAATATTATCCATCTGAGGACCATCACATCATGAAAAGACATTAAAATGTGCTCTCATTATGGACATGGTGATTACTATAAATCCTTATTTTCAGGTCTTGGGATAAAACTCACTTTAGCAGATGCATTTTATTAAAACATGCAGCAGCTAAAGGTTTCTCTGGAACTAAGTAGTGTAATCACGTAATGACAGTACTGGTCTCAGAGTGAAACGAAAAATTCATTTTCAGATCCTTTTGATCATTTTGCATCACATGAGGATAAGTGTTGTAATATATTAAAGGCTCTCGCATATTAAAGACAGTTTGTACTTAAAGATCATGGTCTTTCATTAGGAATATCCATTTTTTTCATGAGCCAATGAAAGAACTCTTCTTTATTTGTCTCTCCATGGATTCATCTATTAGCATTTGAACAGACTAGCTATAACCAATACGTGTAATAGGAGGCTGCAAGTTGAGCCTTTCTTTGTCTTAGAGACACTTGTAGTGCCCATGGCATCTCTCTCAATCTTCACTGTATTTAATCCCACAACACATTCAGAGGTGAAAAAAAAAATATTATCCTGTTGATAGGGTAGCAAAGCACAGACCTTGTGCAGCATTGAGACACTTTCTTCACTCTGGTATCAGATCTGGCTATCTAAACACCTTTTGAGATATGAATCTAAGTGGCCCAAAGTGACATATGTTGTCTACCAGGAAGCAGTATGTTGAAGCCAGCTATTTAAAAAAAAAAAAAAAAAAAAAAAGCGCGCGCTATTTTTAACCAACATTTTTCTTTTCCCTGAACAGAAACTGCAAAGAAACATGTGAGTATCTCAAATCGGGGTGCTTGCAGCAAAGCCAGTCAGTTTGAACAAAGCAGACTGAGTTGATGCCTTTTGATGCAGTTCAACAGCATGTACTTCAAGGAATAAAGCCAGCTGAATCCTGTCATTTTCAGATCTATAAGGTGGTCTGCAAGTACAAAAGGTGCCCATGCAAATTTCCTTTTGATGCACAGATAAAAGTGGCAAATGATGTGTGGTTATTCTTATATATAAAACCACACAAAAGCCATGATTCCATCTGCTTACCACCAAGAGAGGCCTTACTTGTCTTGAGACCTAAAAATACCTTATTTGCACAACACAAAAGTATGCTTAGTCTCTGAAGTGAAACATTTTAAAAGGTGAGCTGTTTGTTGTTTTTTTTTAAATGCAGCTATTGATTTTCAACTGTTCCTGCCCTCTTCTCACCATACCCCCAGGTTTTGTTCTTATGGATTAAAAATATCAGGAAAAACCAAAACAGTTCACCCAAAACAAACCTTCACAGTACCAGTCACAAAAATTAAGTAAATAGGAGATGGATCATCCCTCATCCTTTTCATTTAATAGCCAAAAAAATCATACAAGTTCAGAACTAAAGACTTTTCTTGATTTCCTGTTCCCACATCCAGTCTCCGTAAGACAAGGATTTCATGGAAGGAGCAGCAGTTTCTAGGGCAGAGCAGAGCTGCCCAGCTCGAAATACTTCCCACCCTTGCACACTATTTGAACAGTTGCCTAGGCAGCATTGAAAAAAAAATTAAATTAAAAAATGGGCGGCAGTCCTTTTGGATTGATCCAGCTAGTTCTTACTCTGTAAGGGTTCTTTAGTAGTTTAAGGAAGAATTGGGGACTACATCTTTAATTCCTCTATCTTGAGAATCTAGCTTAAAAACGTTGCAGTCTAAAGCACTCAAATTCATTAATAGCTTGAGCCAACTGAAACCAAATTTTATAGCAAATAAACTAGTCTGGGGAAAAAAAAGAAAATCTCTTACAACCATAAGCCTGAGAATCTATTTAAAAATACACTTTTGCCTCTCTCTTTTCCTTTTGTGATTTCCCATCATTTATAAACCTTGGATAACTAAATTCAGTGCCAGTGGTGACAAACATTAGGACTGCTGGAAATTAGCTGTTAGATAGACCCCCTATTCTTATGGAAAGGTAGTCCTTTACAGAGAAGTTAAACTAACATTTCAAAGTATTAGGCTTTTCCATTCAAACATAGATCTGACTTTTCATACTTTAAGGAAAGAGGACTATCATAATTAATCTGATGATTTAATGTAATTCTCAAGGTGTATATCTCATTACATTTAAAAGGAGCCAAAACTTGATAAACAAATAAACTGTGGCTCCTACCTACCCTCGACATATCCCTATCTACTGGTACTTTTGACTCCCAAAACCCCAAAGTTCATTGAAATACTACTATTGGTAGCAGCCATTGGATCAAACTTTTTGATATGAAGTCAAGGCTATTTAGTATAAAGACTTATTACTAGGAGACTTTATTTCCACAGAAACAGCTATATAAAGAACTACATGTTTATCTTTTGATTCATATTTTCAGAGCCTGTGACCAGTCACAGTCAGAAACTTAATATTACCATCCTGAAAGGAATTGCTGCACTCAAGCCCTTTTCTCTATGCAGAGGAAGTCTCTAAACAATACATTTGGCTATAGGAAAATTCAACCAAGTGTAATGAATTTTATCACACAGCAGCTGTTCAAATAAAGTAAAGCAAATTTGGCTTAATAGCTACTTGATGAGAATACACTGGTCTAACAGAGAGGCCAAAGCAAAAGTGTACCTGTGTTGTATATTCTGTCACGTAGTAAAGCCTTGATGAAAGAATAACCCACCCCCCCCAAAATATAATTTTCAATTTTACTCAACTATTTAGGAAACTAACAGTATACAGAGTTTTGTATTAAAGATTTATCTCTATAAATATACAATAAATCAATTAAAGAGTTGATGTGATTACATATACGCACCATAGGCAGTGCCCACTATTGCTCTGGAAAAGGAAATCCTGTTCATTTATAACAGTAAAGTTAAAAGATTTGGGGGAACATTACCTTGTAGGCATCAATCTAGAAGTAAAATATTTAAAGTACTTTTCTGGTTGAGTTATGCAATTCTTTTGTACAACAGACAATACAGAAAAGCTCACATAGGATGAAGAGAACAAAGCTGATAAAGTAATTTCCTTGTAAGCTATCACTTTGATGAAAAAGCAGTAATGCTCTTTTAACTGCTGTCTCGCATGATGGATATGAAATTTCTGTAGCACATTCCCTGTTCAAGATCAAGTTTGAAATTGTCCTCTACTGTGGGCCAATTTAGCCCAAACAATTTAACCTTGAGGCACTGTGCAAGAGAACTCAAACATTTCTTCAAAGAGAGGGAAAAAAAAATAAAAAAGAAAGAAAAGCACTTGAACAGTTTTAGTTCATGCTACATAAGAAAAGAGAGCTTCTGGACTGAGTATGTTTTGAGAGGGTTTATATGGCTTCAAATCTAATATTTAATATAGTCACAATAAATATTTTTAAACACTTAAATCCTTTTAACCTCTTCTTATAGACGTGTTACACAATTTCACATTTCATTAGGTCAGAATTAGAAGGTGCTGTGAGGACAAAGCTTCATTATAATTAGCTGCAAATGGAGATCTGGTCTATTCTCTGCTAGACCATTACAGTTGGACACAATCAAATGCATCCTCATCTATTGAGCCACAGGTGAACTTTGAACACTGACCTGTAGATCCATAGGAAAGGCACTCAGCTTTAATTTCTCAATTTGCATGCCATGAAGGCTGACCTGCAACAGGTGATGGTAGCAGCTCCAGCTTGCACAGGTGGTCTCAGGCCAGCCATGCCTCAATCTGCCTTTCAGCTCCAAGAACCACTCACTCGGCCATATTCTAAGGAACTGTTCACTCACTCGGCGAGTCACATTTTTCCTAAGGTAGGAGGGACTTAATATAATGTCCCAAGGCTCCCCATCAATGCACACTTTCATTCTTCAACATTTAACAGGAAAACAAAGATTGATTAGAATAACTGCTCATTCTGCGTGGGCTATACTGCATGAAAGCCTTCTCCTCCTGTATCTCTAGTACCGAAAGAGAACACTTTTCCCATCACCCTCCACACTTCAGATTGCATTGCACAACCCTGTCAACCTCCTGGAGTTCTGCCCTGCCTTCAACTCTCCACCCTCTCTTTATTTTTAAATAGAAAACACCCCTCCTTTCCCCCAGATGATTCGATAACTGAATAGGGCTGATTGAACTCGATAATGTCTCTACTGTGTTGTACTAGTGACTTACAAAACGCAAGGAGACAGCAATTTATGCTATTAATACGGAGAACAACACTGGAACACCCTCCTCCTTTGAGAAGCAAATTGAAAGTTTTCAGCTGGAAGCTCTTACAGTTTCAATACTTTCCTTATCTGCCTTTGTCCGCAGTTGCTGATGAGAGCTAAACTCTTGCATGCATCCCAGCAAATTACATGAGTTTAATCAAGTGACTGTGTGATATATTTCGTGACAGCAGATTTAGTTACCCTGCTGTGATAAAGGGTTGATCAATGTACTATTATTCTTTCCTTTATTGGCTTTTCTTTCTTCCCAGCAAGCATAACACTACAGTATCACAGACCACATTTTCTACAGTTGAGAACTCACCACCCACTTCTAAATCCAGAGGCAATATTTCCCACTTCAAGCAATAAAGTCATTTATTGCATCTTAAAAATCATGGTTTTCTAGCAATCCTTTTATTTTCACAGAACTGAAGTTACTACACAGAACTTTGCATATGGGCCATCATTATCTATAAGGCTCCTTTTTTTTTTTTTTTTAAACCTCCTCTAAATAGTTCAAAGCAACTGTTTTTGTCCAAATAATAGTTAAAGAATTCCTGCTTTATAGTCTTCCAAAAAAGGAAAACAAAGTAGTAATTTAGTCTTTTGCCCTATTGCTTTCCAGCCTCATTAAATCTAGTCCTTAGTCCAAGACCAAGCTAATGACATGAACTTTAGTCACACAGCCATTGTACTGTCTTTCCCAGCAAAGCTGGGGTTAGGCAACATAATATGACTCCTCTTCAATGATCAGATGAGTAAAACACTATTTTTGGCGAGCTTCTGCAGATGTGTTTAAAAAAAATATTTCCTACATAGTCTCCCTTTTGAAAAATTGTTCCTAGAGGCTGAAGATTTTCATTTCAAAATGCCTCAAATGATGTTCATTGCTGCTACTAGTAAATCATACTGTTCTACAGCACACCTCGGAAACACCCTCTCTGGCTGTAAAATGCCATCTATTACCTAATAGGACATGATACAGGACCAGCCTAATAGGACACTATACAAGACAACATTGCCTGGGTTTGTTCTTTTTTTGTGTTTTGGGGCTTAGTTTTTTTGAAGGTCTTCTATCCCAGTTCACTTTGGGATATTATAAGAATGCAACCTTTTAGAATAAAAGGGCAGATTTCAAACTGAAGAAGAGTCTGTGCTGTCTGTAGAATTTACTCTGCTACTCAGTGTTCTGTTAATGTATTAAAATGTGTACTAAATTTAACTTTACACTTAACGAGTAATTGAAGGATCAGAAAAGCAAAGCTCCCCTTCAAGCTTTTTGCTTTTACTGCCATTTTCTGTCTTAGTAAGCAATGTCTTTATCATGATGTCATTTCTTCTAAGGTAGTAATTGCAAAAAATGCAGAAATCATTCATCTACAGTAGAAGTTTGGAATGGGCACTTAACATTGGAACTTACCTTTGCATTTTGATTATAAAAGAAAATGGCCCATATGGCATAAATATCTTCAAGTGAAATGGGAGTTCATGAATTTATAGCAAAAGTGATAAGGGTAAAAAGACCTCAAGAGGAAATGTTGTGATAATGGTCTTTTAATAGACCTAAGAGAAAAACTGGCTAACTCTTACCATAGCTAAGCAAATAAAGGCACAAATCAGTGAGAAAAGTTGCTAGTCAAACAGAAAAGAATCCAGAGCAAAGTTCATATAATAAAGTGATCTCTCTCCAAGTGAAAGTTAAAAGGCAAATCTTAGTGAGACAAACCTAAGAGCAATAAATTAGAATACAAATGAAGACATAGGTTTTACTGGATGTTGAGAGCATTGAACTGGCTTAGTAACTGGAAGGGCAGAAGACTGTTCACACAAGAGGCTTGGGAAAAAAAGAGGTGGGGTTTTGTTGTTGTTGGGTTTTGGTTTGTTGGTTTTTCTAAAAATCAATATAATTTTCTTTACCGACTTTGAAATTACTCCAGTGAATGCAAAATTCAAATCTGCATTCATTAAGGTATTAAAATCACAATTTCTTAAGGAAATAACCTGTGGTTTCAATTATTAAGTGATAAAAGTACTTCTGAACTCATGGTCTGTGTTATTGGTTCTGGAGTCACACATTCATTTCTATGGTGCAGACCTACTCTAGGAAATAAATGAATTTCTGATTGGATACTACCAAAAAGGACTAAAATTTCATTTTTAATTAGCTTGAAAATGTCCAAATCGTTATTCTAAATTTTTACTTATTTTCTCCAATAGCTCTAATATAGACCAACAGCTTCTATATTATCAGCAGTTCTGAATCCTTCTTATGCGTCTTTAGATGCATAAGTTTAAGTCAAAAGTGCTCCAGTGACAGACACAAAATCTTTATACATTGAATAAGATTCCTATAGTCAAGTATTCTTCAAACCACAGTCTAGGTGTAGGGTTACTATTTAATGAAATTGTATGTGAAATAGAGCTAACAATCTTTGTTTTCTGATATTAGTTTGTTTCCGTAACTATGCTACCTGTGAAGTCTAGTGTCATACAAACAAGTAGAGTGAAAACATAATAACACAAGACAAGACAACTTCGTCACTGGTTGATTTAAAGTTGCTAAAGCAAATGCTTCTTGATGGCATGAGTACTGCCATCAGTAGTACTCTGAAACAAGAGAAAGGCTTATAAACACATGGTACTACACACCAAAAATCCCAAAACAAATATCCAAACATTTAAATGTGAGCATTCAAAAATAGCGTAATATGTCTGACTTAATTCAGTCAACAAATAATTTGCATTTTTCTCTAGCATAACGAACCTATAGAAGACAACACATACACTAGCTGATCCATGCATATACCTACTGCAGACACCAAGTCCTCCACGCTACACTGACTGGTCACTTTCATGTCTATAAAAATACCCTCCTTTGAAAGCTGTAATTATCACAAATCAAATCCTCAGTTTCTAATAAATTGACACAGAAACTACAACCTTTTACTATGGAATTTAGACCCATTTTGCTGCATAATACACTAGGGCCTTTATTTTTATTCTCTTTTCTGTATTACCTATACAATAGTAAGAAATAGCTTTGGCATACATGAAAAATAGCAGGCAAGATGTCAAAAACCCAAACCAGAACTGTATCCACAACAAGACAGGTAAAAATCCCAATCAAGTTGGCTGCTTTAATTTCTTTTTCACTGTAGCATGATGTGGGTGGTAGAGCAGGAGGGAGACTATCTAGGACTACGCAGAGTCAGAGATCCTGCAGAAAGTAAATGCAGGAACTCCTTGCTCAAATCCTGCTTTGTTCTAGGCAGCATTACATTCAACAAGTCACATCATAAAAGAAAAAGTGAGACTTCTCCATGCTTTAAATTGCTATTGCTATAGTCAGGTTTATCACGTGGTACACTCTATCAATGAATGTCTTATGAAGCAAGATGCTATTACAGTTCCTTCTGATGTAAATTAAACTAGTGAATACAACTGAATTAACAGCTTCTCTCACACTTCTATATACAGAAAAGGTAGCTGATTTTGTTGACTAAGTGATTAATTTTTAATTATTCTCTCAGATTCAACTGTTAAGGGGCATGGTAATGCTTATAATTGTGACTTGACTTGTGTTGGGAAGTTCTTGTTTTGTTTTCAACCACTTACTCTTCCTCCCCCATTTCTCCTAACAGCCACACTATAAAACTCCAAAGCAGATTTGTAAACTTTTAGAAAGAAGGGAGAGGAAACATGAAGTTTTCTGTTATGTGAATCACCACAGACCACAGGTCCCGAAACAAAGCCAAACAGGAGAATCTGTGCAAAATGAAATGCAGCTGCAATATAATGACCAGGAAAAGGATTCAGGAGTTATTACAGAAAAATCCCTAAAAGCCCTCTTCAGAGCAAGCCACAGCAAAAGTGAGGAAGGTATTAAAGCCTTTGGATTACACTGACAGTTGCAGCTGAAACAGGTAAAAGCAAAAATTCTACTCTTAAAAAAAAAAACAACCAAAAAACAAAAAACCCCACACAATACAAAAAACAAGAACTAGACTTTCACCAAAATATTGCACTATAGATAATTAATTTTTCTTCTCAGTTATCTGTGAAGTAAAGGCATATGGCTCAAATTCATTATCAGGTTTGTAGGGCCCTCCACCAGCCTAAGTACTGGAGGCTTCCTTCAGTGCACAGGTCTGTCTAGCAGCACAACAGCACCCCAGTGACAGCGCTCACCAGCTTGCCAGACATGCAGTAGCCATCAGAGAGCCACTGCCCTGGCTTCATCAAATGTCCTTCTCCTGGGCAGAAAAGCTTACAGGAAATGCCACAGTGTTCTTGGCATGGTCTTGAGACCACCTGTCCCTGACAGAAGCTCACCAACCATGTCAACTTCTATGGTGTATCTTTAAACCACGTATTCCAGCTGTTGAAGAACTCTGGTTTTGCTCTTTTATTATCTTGCCAATGAAAAAACATGACATACACTACATACCACATCAGACCGCAGCCTTGGGCTAAGAAGAACCTCTATACTGTCTAGGCAAAGTTTTCAGCTGCATTACACCAACAGGGCCACAAAGACATCATCATTTTAGGGAATATGGCTAGAAATTACAGGTTAACTGAAACAAAATCAAAGCTTTTATCTGAACTACTGAAATTAAAAAAAATAATCAAGTGACAGATCTAATGACTCAGTGTTTCAGGACATTACTGCACACGTGTACCAGCTGGAAAGAAACAGAGCAGTTTAAAAGGCATTTCTGAAGTACCAACCAAGCTTTCTTTTTGCTCAAAGAAGTAGATTCATTGTTGGTTAACATTCTTTCTGTATATCGTGTATTTGGACAAAAATTGCACTTTGGATTTTCCTATTCTGCAGTACCATCTAGTGACATTGCAACGATGGGAACTGAGCTTCACTGCAGTGCTTCTCTTTGGTCATGCAATTATTAGACCAAATCTTGCAACTCCCACTTTAACCATTTCTTTCCTGGCTTGTTATGAGCCCCGTAAAAGAACACATATGATAGACAATACACCCTAGAAGAAATAAAAACATCCATGAGCGCAGACACAAAGCACTTTCTGCCTGCTTTCTGGCAGACTGGAGAAGAGAGGATTTCAATGAATCTACAGGTGTGAAATACATCCTGTGTGAAACCAGCTTTAAAATAAAATGCAGCGATTAGTAAGGTACTTACATCACACTGATGTCACTACCTATCCAGTAACTCTGTAACAGTATCTTAACTGGGAGACGGGGGAATCTAATAAACTGTGTCATTAATGAAGGCAGCTGCTTCCCTGGTTCCCAGAAGATCTTGGCTGAACCCACCCCTCAGAGGCATTCCTGAGAAATCTAGAGGGGGAAAAATTATTTCTAAGCACATTCCAGTATTCTCTTATGTATTGAATACAAATGTTCTTATAAACGTATTAAAATAGTGACTATTACTTAGAGTTAAAAGACTGTATCTGTTAAAAAACACTTAGATACTGCTCCTACAGAGCAAAATAAATACTTCATTTCTAGGTTGCCTTATCTCCGGTTTACTGGGGAGATTGAGAGAGACAAAGATAATGAGGTTTTACAATGTCACAAAAGGTAAATAAAACCTTAAACTATAAAATGAATTCCTTTGCTACAAGAAGTTTTAACACCATTTTACCCAACCCCCATCAATCTGGATTTAATAAATGCTTCCCCACCACCACCCCCCAAGCTATTGTTCCTAACTCAGCTCACAAAACAAAAACGTACATTGACAACCAGAACTCTCATACCTATTCCTAATTACAGTACCAAATGCAACAACTTAAAAACACACACATGTACCATCTTTGAACAGGTTTTTGATCCACTATATTTGTTCAGGATACAGGCTGTGTAGCTTAAAGACTATACTGATTCATACACTAAAAGCTGTAATTCATATCTATTGCAGAGAGAGAGAGTTTATGTGCAATACTTAGCTTAAAACACATATAAAATTATCTGGAAAGAATACTTGAAGGACAGCTGATCAGCAGCAAGCCAGAATTACCAGTAGTTGTGCTCTTTTTTCTTTTTTTTAATTTGCCCAAAAAATATTCAAATCATCTATTGTCTGGACAGGTGAAAGTAGTTTTTGAAATAAACAGATCATAGCCAATGCTGGACAACCATATATCTGGACTTGCATGAAAAAAATGACAGGCAAAACCATTACCTGTGCCAGCATAAGGCAACAAGAAAACACACCGCTTGTACAACTATTTACTTCACCTGATGTTTCAGGAGTTTCAGGGCAGCTGCTCTCTGCATAATGTGAGCAGATGACACCAAAGCATTGAAGCATGGGCAAGACTTGATGACTCAAAGTAATGATACATCAGTATTCTAGGATTTCATGTCCATGCTTTTTGAAAACACACCACTTTCTATAAGGATATGGTTATAAAACTTGCATCAGAATTATCTAATAAAGGATTGGGCTCTGAATAAGAAGTTTCAGTAAATGCATGTCCACAATTCTGATGTTAAATCGGGTACAAAACAATGGTACTGTCAGAAATTCTTGGCGCTACTTAGTTTCGCGGTCATTGCTTTCAATAGAAGGCCTGCCACTGTCTTCAACAGGATCAAAGAAATAAAGTCAAATTAAGAGCTTTCGAAAACTCTACAAGCTCAAACACAGTGGCCTGGTTGACTGTTGGGTTCCACGAATTTAAATGCCAGTAAACCAAAACAAACCTACTCTGCAGCACCATCTAGTGATGCTACGTGGGTTTCACAAGAAACCAGTATTGCAAAACAGTTTTTAACATTAATTGCACAATTTATGTGTACTAATGCATTGCATGCAGCTTACACTGATCACTTGAGAAGAATTTTAACCAAGTTTAGCTATATGTAAGACAGAGCCCAGTACCTCCAGACCACCATTAGAAAGAAATCTGGAGAAAGAAATTACTTCATAATCCTCCTATAGGTTAAGCCAAAAATAGTGGCAGCAACATTAACTGAAAATAGAAACTTTAAATTCATAGTTAAGATGTGGACTGGCAAAAGCAAGATAAATTTGAATTAAATATTGCAACCAAAAAAAATTACGTCAAGTATTTGAGAATAGTCTTAATCTAAAAAGTTTCAGGTTCTAAGCAACTTATTGTATTGGCAATTCTAGGAACACAGAAAAAGATGTTATTTTTAGGACTTCTGCAACTTTCTCCTTCAAGGAACTCTCAAACTGATGTTTTAAGTTTGGGTACTGGGAGGTGGGGGGGAACCTTTTTCCACAATAAGTTTCACTACATATAACAGCACCTGTTACTGCTGTATTAAAAAAATTAATAATAAAAAAATCATCACTGTCCTACCTCAGGATAGCCTTCTACTGACATGATTACACTACCCCAGTAACAGATTTCTAGCAATTAAGAAGAAAGAAAAGTGGCAGACTGCTTTAATGGAATTCTTGCTTTCTTTAGTGACTGCTGTTATTGCAGGAGACAAAAGTCATGCAATAAAAGTTAAAGTGACTCTTCTTCAAGAGGAGGGAGAGAAGACGGCAGTGCCTATTGCCTGAGTAAATGAGCTTCAGACCACAAAACCCAACAGCACTGCACGTTAACTTCTGAAGAACCATCATGAACCAGTGAGTTCTGGCAGCATTAAGCCACTCTTAGGAAGTTCTAATTCATTATCTGAAGTACTAAATTTTCTTCCTTATTAACTGTTTATCTACTACATATTTATAATAGATGTTTTCCTCCTGTGGAATGCTATACTGATTCTACTGATTTGAGGTCTCAAAAAGGATCAAGAAAGAATCTGATTAAAAGCAAGTTGGTTTAAGCTGAAGCACTTCAGTCCGCTAGAGAATTTCACAACCTGCTGCAGATGGTGGCTAGCACCTAGCAGAGTTCTCAGAGCTGTTCTTTGCACTGATACAAAGCGTTCTGCTGGATTTTAAGACAGACCCCAAAAGACACAAAAAACCAAAGCAAACCAAACTATTTACCAGCACTAAGTGGAAAAGTTTCTGTGAGAGCTACACTACCTAACAAAAATAGTTGTACTTTTCCCCTGCATACTCTTTCCTCCCACAATATTGAGAGAGAAAGCTAAGGAATACATGGAGCTGTAATGCACAATCCATGTTACATTAGAAGCCCGCAGAAACTATCAAACCATACAGTTCTGATGTCTTGACTTTCAGAAGAAATTATTATGACACACACACCCACAAGAAAAATATCTTTCAACGGACCAAGGTCTAGTAGCATTGCTGTCTCCGCTTACCTTATATCATTAATTAAACTTCAATAGCAGCAAGTGTAGTCACTTTTATCCCTGATCTTACATCTGCATCAAATGTTTCCTAACCATCGTTATCTTAGTGATGAAAGTGTTAATACAAATAAAGTTTTAATAAAGACCTATTTGAGTACAAAAGGACAGGCTAAAAATTAATCACACTTTCTGTGTTTTGAAGGAAACTGAGGCTTCAAACATACTTCCCTCACCTCTAAGTTGCTATACATTTTGAGATAAAAACAATTATCTGTAGATGTTATCACATCAAGGGGTGCTGTTTATTTTTGCCTGTGCAACTAAAAGAGATGCAAAAAACAGGTGGGATGTGGTACTATTTAGGCCCAGTACCAGAGATGCTTAGTAGAAAATTCCCCCACCATCTCTCATGGCTTTTTATGATATATCCAGAAAGTCAGTCACACACTACAGCTCTTCCAGATTTACAGGGTTACTGGTTACCTACACAGGTACAGCCTCTATACCTGCCTTTTTGCCTGCCTTTCCTAGCTCCTGTAGCCACCTGCCAGAAGTTGAAAAGATGTTATTTTGGGGATTCCTTCTCCCCACCCATCCTCAAATCCTTTTGAAGCCATGTTTAGAATACACTAGAGTGGAACTCACCATCAAGAAAATAATTTCCCTATTATAAAGACACAACTTTTGAGAGCTGTGCTAAGATAATATAGGAACAACTGGTGAAGTGACAACAACACAAGGTTTAAGAGAATTGAGTTTTGTGCAGATAAATAACCAGAATCAAATAGGGCACAGTGCGATGCTCCTGCTCACAAGACCTGCTGCACAAACTGAAGAAGCTAAGCATAAAGAGGACAGCTCAAAATAAACTCACCAGAAAACCCCACATTATACTTCTGTTGTTCTACTGTTATCTTTAGGAGTATCTTAGTACATCTTATAAACTCTGAGAAGAACAAACTCACGGCAGGCTTAAAACACTTTTCAGGGGGGATTAGATAAACTTAATTACATTTAAACTCCTAACATAAGGGCTAAAATTACTGGAAATGCTGACCACACACCAATGAGGCCACACTACTGGGCTCTGTTAATTTTCATCCCAAGTGAAAAATAACAAACATAGAATGATGTCTATTTAAAGTACTTTTTAATTATGTACTGCCATATTGTATCCTACTGCAGATTAGAGAAACAACATCCAAGTGCCTCTAAATGAGATGCTTTACTATAAGCAGACTGGGAGCAATAATCACTATTTAACCCTCAGAAATTACTCAAAAAAATAAATCAGAGCAAATGAGGGAATCTCATACAATCTGCCCCATCCCAGAAAAGGGCTGGCAAAATCAACATGGGACCAAAAGAGATACTTGGTTTCTGCTTTATGCCACTGAGTTTAAAGAACCATCTCTTTTTATGTTACCATCAGCTGAACCAACTGAGGAGAGAGGCAGGAAATCAAGGGAAAAACTTCAGTTAGTGTTGATTATATGACTGACTAGATCAAGTATTAATGAAATATAGCCCAACATCTCACCTACGCAATAAAATCCCTTATATGCCAATCATAAAAAACCCCATAATCAACTATGCATACCTGATTTCATTTCATGGTGCTAGTTATCTAACACAGCTTCTGTCAACACTAAACACAACTATGCAGATACACAAAGCTCAAAGATCCTGACCATAGTTCTTTTCCGAGGGATTTCTGCCTTCTGGCTCTCAAACTAACTTGAAGTAAATTGGCAGCACATTAAAATACTTCAGCATGTAGCCCTTTCAGAACAAGGTCAATTAAAACCAAATATAGTAGTTAAGTCCCTGTTGCAATTCGACCACAGGCAGCTTGGACTCTACAGCAGCAGAACCAGGTAACATGGACAACTCCACAGGCCCTCATGGACCCTTGGGCACCAGGACGTACAGTGCTGCCCACTCCAGCCCTACTGCCTGTCCCACCGGCAGCAACACAGGCAAGTGCTCATCATGGGACAAAGGTACATTGGGAAAAGCAAAGGAAGGAGCAGTAACAGCTCCAGAAATTGCAAGTCGCAGTGAAGGAAGAACGAAGCAAGCAGTAAAACTAAGGAAGCTCAATAAATACAGACAATACAAAAAGATACCCTAGCAGAAGAACGTCTCTTCCTCAGTCCATGGTTAAGAAGCCCCCTTCTCCTGTCCTCCCCAATCACAGTCAGTGCAGCAGGTTTTTGGGTAAACACCAAATAGTGCTAATATTCAACAAAAATATTGAAGAGGCAAAAATCAAACTAGGAGGAAAAACAAGACCACTGTGAAAAGAGAGTGATAAGGTCATTTAAAAACCACTGTTTTCCTTCTCAGCATTTGGGTTGGTGCAAAAGGAGCATATCGCCACAACACAAGATGTTTTTACAGCCAGAGTGGTTTTGTGCTATTTCTACTTCCTTCAGCCTCTAGAAGCTGGGATGGGGATACCCACCCTCATCCTAGCTTTTGCTGGGATGTGGCTAAGCTTCCTCAGTCCTTCTGAAGAACCAGATCCCACACCTGCCCAGAGCCCTTAGGACCAGTTCCCTCACTGTCCATCAGTGGAATCAGTGACAATGACCTCCAAGAGCATCAAAACAAGTCTTATAGCCCTTTCTGTCTAATACTGAGCTACAAGGAATATCAGCGTCTCTAGGGATAGAAGAAACAGGCAGAAATAACCATAATGGTCTGAGGAAAATAAATAAATAAATAAATAAAAAAGAGATCATTAGCAATGCTACAGCAAAAGTGTGATGAACACAAGACAACTGAATTTTTAGAATTTTTGACTGGTTTAGAACACAGGCTGAAAAAACTAGCTAAAAATATGATTTTTCACTTATGAATAATGTTTTATACTACAAAGGTTTTGCCTTTATTTGGACACAAGACAAAAGTATCTGCATATGATTTTTCTAACTCCTGGTATCATTTATTTTGTGGAGGTTTTATTCACTCTTCCTAGAAGCTGTCATCCAATTTATTCATCAGAATAACAGATCTGCATTTCAATAGTAATTTGTAGACAAGTTCCAACACCAAGTTAAAATAATATATTAATAAAACCAAACTGCAGGACAACTCGGAGAGAATATGAAAAGACAGAAAAGTACTCCCAGGAGCAGAAAGAGAAAATAAAAAAAATTCCAAGTTGCCTGCTGGCTCAAAGCCAGATTTCCACCTCCCTGTGAGCTCTTCAGTAAACTAGGATCCAGGAGCATTCTCTGTCTGTTGGAAACTGAAAACCATACTGAGAGCAGTTGTTTTGTAGGTAGTGGTTTCATAACTAAAACAAATTTTCCATCAGCGAATCTCTTTCCTACCCCACCTACAAATATCTCAGATATAAGCAACTGTGACATGTGACAAGCTTGAGTTTTTCTCACCCAATTCTCTCCCCACCACCACTAGCTCTCCCACAGCGATATAGCCACAGCAGCTACCCCCAGGCAAGGGGGCAGTGGCAGCACATCACCTGCACTGCACTGGCCTCCCACACCAGCTCTGGCTCCTCGTGCAGTGGCTATTTGTAATTACCAGACACAGCTGAATGTGAGCCAGTACAAGACACTAAGGAGCTCAAATCCGCTGCACTCTCCAGTGATTCTTCTCTCGCTGCCACTCAAAAGGACAGTATTATTCCCGAGTTCAACCATGGGCAGGGTGATTCAAAAGGGGCAGATAACAGCTTATTTAAGCTAAGACATTTTTCTTCTTCATTAGGTTTCCTGGAGTGACTGAATGGTGTAGAGGATGCTTTTTAAGCCTGGAAAGGAGATGGGAGTGGGTGAAAAGTATGAAGAATAGCCACAAAAGTTCCTTTTCTCCAGGGAAAAATCTGTTGAATAATGAATTTAACAGGGAGATGACACCACCCAACTGTTCAGTTGAGATCTGAACAACATCCTTAATGAATAAAATATTAGCACTAGAAAGCACATTTATAGTCTCCTATAAAAGAGCTTATAAGCAAACCATAAACAAACTATGGCAACAAAAAGGCAACGTACGTGTAAATATTCATGACATTTTCCATTCCACTTAATTTTCATCCTAAAACTGCTCAAGGCCCCAATATTTTTTTTTAACACAGTTACATTAAAATAAAAAGGAGTGAAGGTACAAAGGTCAATCTCACCATGCACAATCCTTCTTAATTACGAATTTATGATATGATGGTTCTTTTTATGAAAAAAGATAATGCCAGAATTAATTAGAATCCATACACTTTAATCCACTACAAGAAATTAATTCATTGTACAAGTGCCTTTGGGATTGACACCATCTCTAGATTGTGTAAAAAAAAAATAAATTAATGAGGCAGATATATTCATATCATTGCAAATGATGACTGGAAATGCAGGACACCATAGTGAATTAGTTTATCAGGGGAGAAGCAGGTAGCCTATGGATCACCACAGGTGCAAGCTTGTAGCGTAATCAGGTGCAAAGACCTGTTTAAATTTCTAACTGTTCCAGAACAAATGCTCAAAACCAGCATTTTGCTACGGCTAGCAACAGTCTCACCCTGCCACAGAGTGCCAACTGCACCAGCCACACAGCACCTTATATATACTTCCTAGATATTATTATAACCTCAGTAATTTTAACTGATTTATGTAAATAACTATCTTTTATAATTTGCATACAGTGCTTTTCCATTGAGCATTACAATTTCATTGTTTTAATCATACTGCTAATCTCATCTTAAAAATTACTCAATTTATCTTCTTCTCTTGCCATTAGATATTTGCAAGCAAGAATGCTAGCGATATTCAGTAAAGCTGCTGCTGCACTTTCATATTTAGGGTTTTATTTCACACTGAGGAATACAATATTATACCACATCAGACAACCACCTGGAAGGATGAGGAGAGTTTATGGAAAATTACCATTCCACAGGTCTGAACCACTGTTGCTTCAGAAATCTTTCTGCAAATCTCATTTTATGAGGCATAAAGAGGAAAAACACCAGGTATATAGGGCTCCTCTCTGAATTTCTAGCTAGATTTTTTGATCTGAAGAATCATCTATGGAACTAATATTGCCCAGATTTCCTAAAACTTTGTAAAATCCTATGTCTACACTGGATTAAAGATGCTGAACCAAGCCAAGGGGCCAGGCACCAGCACAAGTTGGTTGCACCTGTGTTGGTACAAAGTGGCTGTGTTGTGAGCTTCTACAAAGAGTGCTCCTCAAGTGCCCATACTCATCACAATCACATAGGGGTTTTTGTAAGCACCTTCCCATGCTTGCTTGGACTTCTTTTATGAGAATGAAGTGTTAGAATTTTAATACCTAATTGTCCTGGTTTCAGCTGGGATAGTTAATTTTCTTCTTAGCAGCTGGTGCAGTGCTGTGTTTTAGACTTGGTGTGAGAACAAAGTTGATAACACACTGATGTTTTCAGTTGTTGCCGGGTAATGTTTATACAACGTCAAGAACTTTTTAACTTCTCACACCCTGCCATCATAAAGGCTGGAGGGGCACAAGAAACCGGGAGGGGACACAGCCAGGACAGCTGACCCAAACTAGCCAAAGGGATATTCCACACCATATGATATCATGCTGAGTATGTATAAGCTCGGGGAAGAAGGAGGACAGGGGGAGATGGGACACACACGACATTTGGCATTATGGCATTTGTCTTCCCAAGTAACTGTTACACATGATGAAGCCCTGTTTTCCTGGAGATGGCTGAACACCTGCCTGCTGCTGGGAAGTGGTGAATGAATTCTTTGTTTTACTTTGCTTGCGTGCATGGCTTTTGCCTTACCTACTAAACTGTCTTTATCTCAATGCACAAGTTTTCTCACTTTTACTCTTCTGATTATCCCACTGTCAGCAAGCGGCTTCATGGTACTTGGTTACCAGCCAAGATTAAACCACAATACCATATATACTCTGAGAGATAGCAAAGTGCACGACTTTGACCTTTCTAGTGTTCTGTAGTTTGACTCATTGGTAAATCTTACTTATAGCCATAAAGCACCAAAAAGAGCTGCAGTGCTAACAATGCTCAGACGCAAAATACTTCCAAAGGGGACAGCTGATGAAAGGGCTTGATAGGAATTTTCTGGCACTTACAAACTTCCTCTTGGATATTCAGTAAGAAAAAAGGAAGAAAGAACTGCTCCAAGCACAGAAAACCAAATAGCCTGAAGATAACTACCAGAAAGAATTTTATCCAAACTGGAGTCGTATTCTCTAGGGTAGCTCCACTGATTAGAGCAACAGCAGAGCCTACAGTTTTAAATAGTTCTCAGATGTTAGATCCAAAGCTAAAGAGCTTTGCCATAATGGCATGACAACCATCATCACCCCAGAAACTTTCCACTCTCCAGACAGCTACCATATGATTCTTTAGCTCAGGTGTAGGCACAAGAAAGAAAGGTTGTTTCATGGAGGGGGTTTTTGGCTTATGGGTTGTTTGGATTGGGTTGGGGGGTATTTGTTTTTGGTTTTTATTTTTAATCTTTGACTCTGAAACCTATTTTTAAAAGACGACAGCATACTCTTGCACTTGAAGATTAGCAAGAAACAACTCTCTTCCCATCCTGGTGGTGTCAGACTGAACCATTTCAGGGTCACAGCTTAAGTATCAAAAAGCTGTGACGAGTGACGAAACACTAAGAGATACCTCACAGAATGGACTGTAGTCATGCCAGCAGTTTCTGGGAGTAAACACGCAGTTCAGAAGAGTTTATCCTTAGAAAGCAAACCAGAAACCAACAATCACATTATAACAGGAATTAGTTTAACTTTTTAAAAAAGTTATCAAAAACCAAAGCAGAATATTCCTCTGCTGCACGAGCATGCTGGAGTCCCAAATCACCTCAGTTTCTCAAGATTCCTGTCACATAGGCAACATTAAACTTTTTCCCTGTTTCCGTTAATAAAGTGAGAGAGACAGCAAGGGGATTATTTATTCCTACTTATTTTCAGTCTGATCTGTTTGTTTAAATTCATGGGAATAAAATAGTTCCAGACTTTTTTTTTTTTCTTACCTCTCTCAACCTCCTTAGCTTTCTTACTTTCTTTTAATGTTTACCTTTCCCCAGCACCCTGTTCTTAACCTTTCACACATTTGGACCCTCTCCTCCTTTTCTACGGCCTCTTACCCCTGCCCCACATCAACTGCAGTGCAGCATCTAAAAGGGGTCTAGAGTCCTAGGATGTTCTTAGGTCTCATCAATTGCATGTGGCTTAACTATCACCAACCTTAATTGATAGGATGACTTGAACTGCAGACTGTTCTTCCAACCTCCCATGCACCCACTCTGTAATAATTAAGAACATTCAAATGAAGAATTTAAAGCACAATAAACTGGTACATGGCTAGCACATCACTGGTCTAGCAGTTCATGCAAGCACAGCTACCTTTATCTCAGGCTTAAAACAACAAAAAAAAAAACCAACCACCTCAGTTCCCCCCCCCGACAAAAAAAAAAAAAAAAAAAACACCAAAAAAAAAACCCCACAACAACCAGACAGAACTGTTATCCTAACTGATTTTCCTTGAATCAAAGTCAGGGCTTGATCATGCAAGCTACTTCTCTGCAGATTGGAGACAATAGCAGTCTACAGCATTGACATGACTGAATCTGGACAACAGTCCACATCTGTGGTTAAGGTAGTAGCAGTTCTCTTACAATCAAGTGGTTGAACTAGAGCTTGAAAATATCCTACATGGTAGAAGAGTTGCACAAACACTACTATTTAAAGCATAGTAAGTCATCTAATAATAGCTTAGCTTGCAGGCACACATAGCTCTTACACAACACTCATACTGCAATAAGCCCATCTTATTACACAAGAAACATTTAATACAGTTGCCATTAAAACAAAGTAGGAATTGAAGAGGGTTTTCTTATTTTCTGTAATACAAACTGTATTTAGCAACTGGAACATATTTATTCTCCAATATTTTCCTTATTTACTTACTGTAATCTATAGTGGTCCATAAAGAGTCCATTTATCGCAGAACTTGTAACTGGTACTATTTGGACACTTTGGATATTGCTTTGGGATTTTTTTTAATATTTGGATATTGCTTAGGGAGTTTTTTTAAAAATCAAGAAAAAACTTACAGATAATATTACTTCCACTTAAAATCTGAATCTTTTTCTATAGTCCAAATAACTCTTCCAATATTCAGGCTAGTCTAAGCTATGAAGCTGGTGCTTTATAGCAAATGCCAGACTTGTCCTGGAATCATTCAGAGGGTCAGAGAGAATGTCTATAGGTCATTTTAGGCTATATTGTGCTGTTCCCAACAGCAACCTTTGCTGAAGGTCAGTCAAGTCACGGTCTGGCTCCCACTTAAATAATTCTTAAAATTGCAGAGGTTTTATTTTTGCTTTTTATTTAGTTGGGTTTTGGTTTATTTTTAAATCCAGTGGTTCTTCACTAGTATGTATATAAAGCTTGCAGGAAAAGTTTTTGTTAGAGGTTTGCAAACTTCACAAAAAAATGTGTAATAAAGAAGTGCATACTATTGCAGCAAACTTGACTTATTCATCTTCTGTTATAAACAGAAAAATAACCCGATTTGCTGGGCTGCACATTCCAAATCTCCCCACATTTCCAGTAATGCAAAGGGAAAGGGGGGTCGCAGGCAGAAAAGGTTGAAAACAAGTACTTGCTGAAAGGGAAACAAAGCATTTTATAAACATTGCATTTTTGCATACTGAGGCTTGGAGGCAAAGATCCACTATTAGGTTGAAAGATCATGCACTTGCCATACACCCATGCAGTGCCTTCCATTTTGGTGTAGCTACACGCTCCAAGAAAACTGTTTAACAGGCAGCTCAGCTGTTCTCTTCAGCAATGACAATACCAACGGCCATTAAATGCAGGAAAATATCTGATACTGTCATCCTATCTAAACAATGCAGCTTGGAAGCATTAAATTGCTTAGCCTGCAGTAATGAAAACAGAAGCATACCAAGGCACATCAGGACATTGTTTACACTTTTTTTTAGGCGTTAATACACTTTTTGATAATGCATGTTTCTGAATTATTCCATTAGAAACAAACAGAGATGAAAAGCTCTCACGGTCTCCAAGACATTTCAAAGCCATGTTTTTTGTTTTGTTGTGGTTTTTTTTATAAAACCCCAAAACTACTAAACAATTCAAGGCAATAATGCAAACTAAGTGATGATATCTCATTAATAACAACACAGTTCTAATAGAACCTTGATATTTTGTAAGGAAGAGCTTGTGTTTTTGGGGTTTTTTTTGAAACACCTTGTTCTTTTTAAGTGTTACTCTACACTCTCATCTGTACATAGGTGAATCTTATTCCAGATCAAGCAATAGCAGCTCTGATTTCACAATCCCTAACTAAATTATACTCCTAAAAACAACGATGGGTCAGCATTCACCCCTTCCCACCCACAACAAAGGAGGACAATGAGGAAATATATTTACATGAAGAAATATATGGGTTCAATCCTTTAATATTCCTTTTAAGCCACTAAAACTAGATTTATTCTACTACCTCAAAAGATTCAGTCCACAACATTGAAATCCCTGAGAGCGTACAACCTCACATTGTTATTTTAACTGAAGACACCATTGTTCTTTTATGCTGGACAGAAGGTGCAATTCAAGATTTCCAGTGTGTATGAGTTTAAATGATGAAGTTGAAGATTTTCTTTTTTTGTCAGGTTTGTGAATCCATAAAAGATCTCTGGAACTCCTGGTCATGTGAGTAGGCTGAATAGTTTTGATGAAGTTAATCACACAACTCAGTTTCTGGAAAGGAGACAAACTTCTACATTTACCTGTTATAGAGGTACATGGTACTAACAGCATTCCAGGAGTTTCTCCATCTAAGTCAGTGAAAGGATCTGAACTCGCACTTTTTTATATACCCATATATTTCACCGCCAGCTGGTGTCACCATGCACCTTAAATTTATGCCACATTATTTCATACTTATACGGCTCTCCAGCAAGCCATAGGAGAAAAGATTTTAAAGTTTAGGAATAAGAAGCACTAACACTGTATTTTATATACAACCATCCAACTGGCCTTCATTTTTTAAAGATCTGAATTAAAGAAGTTCCCTAAAGAAATGAATTAAAGGTTTTTTCATTGCCTTTGTACAATATTATTTTCACTTCCTTTTGTACATTTTTTTTGTAGCAACAGCAGTCCCCACAAAAATGGATTTATTCCTATGAGCAGAAGAATTCACTTCGGGCATAGCAGTAGCTACTGCTTGTACTTGGAATCACACTTTTCTACTTCAGGACAGGACAGGTTGACTATGTGCACTGAGGATTACTAACTTGCTTCTGTGCAAGAGAGGTACAAAGAAACCGTTAGTTAGGAAGAAAGATATAGGAAGAGAGAGGCTGGTTTGTTTTCTCAAACACTCAAATTGCATGGCCAGATGAATTTCCTCCTAGGATATTTAAAGAACTGGCTGATGAAATCCTTAGAGCCATCAGCAGTTTATTTTGGAGAACTCAGGAGATACAGCTACAGCACAAAAGATTAAATTTAAAGAACAGCAAGTGTGGTGTACCTATAGAAGGGGAAGAACTGAATAGTTACAGAGAAATAGTAGAACAAATGATTGGGTTTCACCGCACAAAAGACAACAAGGCAACAAGAACAGCAAGCAGGATTTATCACAAAAACCTATAAAGTTAACCTAATCTCCTCCTGTAGACAGGTAATGTGCTTTATAAAAATAAAATAGCAGTGATGTTTTACCTACATCTTGGCAAAAAAGCACTAAGGCATATTAGAATTATGGCATCAGAATGTCTTCCAAAGAAACGCAGTATACAGCGGTCTATGCACAGAACTTTTAATGAAGGTACCAGCAGTTTCCTGGCAGAGAAAGGTTGCAATGACAAGGCACCCACAGCATCAAATCCTTTAAGTCAGTCCTATCAAGTACCATAATGACAGGGTTGATGAACTAAGGATATTGCAAACTTTGCCAAAGCTGGAAGAGCCAGGAAATACAGCAGGAGCCTGGACAGAACTCAAGTAATCTTAAATTGGAGACGAGCTCTGGAAAGAGACAGAGGACCAAAAGGTACAAAACTTCAGCAGAAACAATCAGCTACTGCTGTAAAACTGACATTGTTCTGGATGTTGTATGGCAACACATCACAAGCAGTTTAGCATAAAGAAGCAAAGACAGGCAAGAGTCCACGACTGCACTGAGGTATATAAAAATCTGCTCCTAAACTGTGACAAAAGTATTCAGAATAAATAATGAACACTATAAAAAAAAACAGACATAGAAGCTTAATGGGGAGTACAGGAAATATATAAATATATATATATATAAATACAGCTGTCAAGAATAGCATAGGCCTGTGCTACTCGATCCTGCCTCAAAGACGACTGCAGTATCAGAGGGTCCTGAAGGTCCTTTACCAGCACTGCGATACCAGGGCACCATGTTTTGTTCCCCACAGTCCATCCAACCTCCTTCTTCATTTCCTTATGTCTTTTTTCCCTCCAGTAGCCTTATTTCATCAGTTACAGAACATTTGTGCATTAACATCTTTGTCATACTAGCATATCATTTTCTAGAAGATCACCAATATTTTAATCTACTGCCTTCATTTATACCTCATTATAGGATCCTTCAGCATAACAACCACTGAATTTCTAACCTCTTGAAATCTCAAGTATGGTACAACTGTAAAGTCCAGCCTGCTTTGATCAGTCTCCCACATGATTCGCCCATTATAAAGGTAGCAGAAATCCAAACTATCCTGGTTCTCCCCCCCCACCCCCACCCCACACAGCCTTCTGATAGTAGCAGCAATAGAAAACAATTTGTTGTAAGCGTCTGGAGATTGAGTACTGACCTGGCCACTCAGCAACCATCCCAAAATACTCATTTTGTCACACAAAGACTAAAATTGCAATGGGAAATCTTAGCAAAGCATTAACAGTAAAGAATACAGATATACACTGACAAGTAACAAGTAGAAAAATTTAGCTTTCAATTATAGCTCACTGAAAAAGTCATACATGCCAATTTCATATTTTCCTCCATGTCTTGTGCTCTACTAGTTTCTGTTTAAAGCCACATATTCATTTCTCTGTAAGACCACTTAAAGAATTGTGTGGAAAAAACCTACTAATCACCAATACAATTGGTTGCAGTAAAATGTGCAATAGCCATAAACAGCCACAATGCTATTATCTTTGGATAATATAAAGACGTTATTAGCATCAATTATCACTTCATAATGAAGAAATAAAAAGCATCCCAAAAATTAGAAGGTAAATAAAATGAAAGATTAAGGTCTTGGATATCTAAACTCCCATCAAATATAAGTGGACTTTTCACTGCGTCTCACTAATCACTAATTCCTTGAGAATACTTACTATTAAACTGTATAATGCAAAATTGCTGGAGTAGTTCAGCAAATACAAAGTATTTTTCTTTGGTTTAAAATAGGTCTTCAGCATTTCTAGCATCTCAGGAAGCCGATATCAGTTGCACTGCAGATCAGTCCCCTAAAATACCAAGCAAAATCCTTCTCAACAGTTTTCCTGAAGCCCAGAGAGCAGAGGAAAGATTATAGCAGATTAGTAACATGCAGGCATTTGTTTAATGCTAATAAAAGCCATCCGAATAGAGAGAAGGAAGATCAGGGAAAAGAAAAAAAACTCACCGAAAGGTACTCCTGATTGCCTAACAAGGGCAGGTTCTGCCCGACTTGGGCAGTCCCATCACACTCTATGACTTCCAAAGGCTTGTTGTTTGTTTTTTTTTAAAATCGGACCTCAGTCATACAGTTGTATTCTATTAGTGTCTCAAAAACTGATTGTAATGGTTCTCTACTCTCCTGTAGTGTGTCCCTACAGCATATAGGAAGAGGGGGCACAATGCTTTAGGACCCCTAGTCAAAATTAAAAGATAGCTGCAATCATGCAATTAAAACTGTATGAGAAATTCTACAGATATTTCATATCTATTCCCTAAAGTTTACAACAGCATAAACAGGAAAATGATGAAGGGGGGGGCGGGGGGAAACAAACATTCAAAAGATTAACAGGGACTGAAATAGATTGCTAAAGGACCGGACCAAGAGAAGTGGTCTGTTCCAAGGGAATTCAAGGATTTCCCCTTACAGATGCTGAAGTACACTGGAATTCCCCACCTCTCCACCCCTCACCCCATTTAAATCCATTCAGCCTCTAGGTCTCCTTGGTGACTTTCAGGATTTCTATAGAAAGCATCCTGCAATTTTACAAATGTTGCAGAGGCTCTATAAATTAAAAGTTCTCTTCCCAGTAATGAAATGAAGATTGTAATTGCATGTATCTGTAATAGTAATGGATATCTTGCCTTTATTTCAAACAGATACAGGAACAGACTCTGATGCAGTTGCTTGCACACACACACAAAAAAAAAGATCGATTTTTATCCTACTTGAGGGACAATATGATTTCACTAGGCAGTGGGAAGATTAAATTATGTAAAACAAAGGCAAAGTTAAATATACAGTGAAGATAAATGTCTGTTATTTGCTAGCACACAAGCATGTTATGTTTAAATGCAACAATTTCCTAGTGAATAAAATTAAGGGGTATTTCTGGACAAAACAGCTCAAACCTAGGACAACTGTGCTCTCCCGTCTTCCTCTTTAGAAGTTTATACTGAGAACCAATGATTATGATACCTTTTATCTTTAAAGAAATTACTTGCTTACATTATAGATATAGTTAAAGCAATTTTTTGTTTCCATCCTTACATCAAAATAGCATTAAAAGATGTTACTAGAGATTACATCTGCCAAAGCTCCCTTCATTTCACAATAGGATTGTTTCTAATAATTTTTCAGAAAAATACCACCTCAACACTTATTTTAAAGAAAGTGTATTTGCTTAACAAATGAAAATTATTGTGACCTTTTAATAAAAATAGTGAAGCAAGGTGAGAAATACAATACATTTTTAGGCAATATCCTATTCTTTTAATATTATCTTAAGGATCAGCTAAAATTCAAGATACAGGACATCCCTTCCTAACTCCAGACTCAGCTTCATTTTGCCTATACTATCCAGAGCCCAAGTAGACAAAGACAGTAAATAAAACCAGAATTACCTAAATACTAGAGGTGCAAGGAGAAGCCAATCATATGGTGACATCCACACTCTTTTTAAATACTCAAGATATTAACAAAAGCATAAGAACAAGT
This sequence comes from Falco biarmicus, assembly GCF_023638135.1. Taxonomy (NCBI): domain Eukaryota; kingdom Metazoa; phylum Chordata; class Aves; order Falconiformes; family Falconidae; genus Falco; species Falco biarmicus. The sequence continues at coordinate 14,956,422 of NC_079302.1, forward strand.
TAGGAGAGTTCCTGTTTTTCAGGATCTGTGACTTCATTCACCTGCAAGTTCATTTAAAACCTAACGACATTAGAATGAGTCTTTGTAAACTGAAACTACACAGCCAGCCATAGATGAGACAAACGAACATTCATAACAGATTAGGTATACCATTTTTCAAAAGGTTTTTTTTTTTCAGAATCCAACAAGTTGGAGCTGGTTAGAAGCTCAGAAGGCCCTACCTTCTCATCTACCTAACCACTCACCCTCATATAGTCCTAATCAGAATCCATCTTCAATGCAAAAACAAACAACTATGTCAAATTGACACAATTAAATTATCCTCTACCCTAGTTAGAAACCTCATTTAAACAGTAATGAGGGCAGGAACACGTCTACTCCCAATTATGTATCAGCAATAGCTTTGCCAGAGCTAATAGAAGACACTGTCAGCTCCCAGTAAAGTCAACCTTTAAGTCCAGTTGTATCTTTAATGTAGCCAGTCATGCTATTTTTCTGCCCAATTATAATCTCCCCTGTATCGTTAGCTGTTAAACTGGGTAAGTAGTAAGCATGCAAGAAACTGAATGAGTTAAATGCTACCTCACCACTGTTGAATACCAAGTTCTCTGTAGCTGTAACTCTAGTGTTCAAAGTGATGGTGCAAAAAGAAAAGATAGTCCTACCTGGGGATAAAAAAAATAAAAGTTATATGAGAAGGGAAAGGAGAAACAGAGGAGATAGCAGAGGTCTGAAATTCAACAGTCAACTAATATTTCACTTCATATATGTAACCTTGTACAGGTCAAGCTTATGTTTTAATTCTTTTTCCTTTCAAATATTTCAGTGCATGCCTCTCCCCAATAATGCATGTGGCATAGCTGTCATTACAATCTAACTGCTATTGGTATTGGAGAGCAAGAGTTTCTAGATAGCTAACAAAGCAATTTTAACTTTGCTTTTACCATGCTTGTTACACCAGAAGTTACCTTCGCTTTCATGTATTAGCAGTAATGCTATAGCTGTTTCAGGAAACCCACCGCATGTTTGTACCTCAGAACAGTTTCTTTGAAATTTGTAATTCTACTCATAAATTAGTAAGCATATGCAGCAAAGTTTGCAGGCAGGTGGACTGTTGCTGTATTACCACTTAAACATACCAGACACACCAAACTCATTTGGCAGTTATAAATGAAAAATATCTTAAAATTAAGTCATCCAGGCAATTCACTGGCTAATTCTTCAATTTTACAGAGCGATTGCCACTCCAAAGCATGTGTATAGCCATTAGCAATGTTTTTTTTAGCCCAGGAGATACCCATAATATTTGCACAAAAAGGATGCACCTACATGCTGCCAAGACAAGGATTATAGCTTAGGAATTCTCCAAACATAGCCCTGGCTCAATGGACTACAGCATTTCAGACAACTATTTCACAATGAGTCACATACCCTTATGTCCAAAAGGCTAATAATTCAGCACATTTTGTTGGCTACATAAAAACACGCATGTTGCTTTTAGCAAGTTCTCAAGATTGAGGTTGGAGGGCCTATGCAGAACTTTGTGGCTTTACAAACTACAAATCATACCACACAAAAGGGAAGTCCCTCAAATATATCAGGAAATTATCTGTACCTCCAAGTATAGAGTTGACAGATGACTATTCTGACACAAAAAAAAATGCACATAAATGTAAGCAATTCAAATTACCTCTGGAAAGTAAACCAAAATACTTAGGACTGGTATTTTACCATCACACTAAGTTTAGGTAATATGAAGTCTGGATGACATAAGACAGAGTGTTCCCAGAAATAAAGTTGTTTCTATTACTGTCTGACAAATATCAGAACAGCAGCCAGTTGAGCATCATGCATTTAAACTGAAAAATCAGCTGGCATTGGAAGATCATTTTCCTCTTAAAAGAGAAGCTAACATTATGTCGGGCAGTGTGAAAATAATGTTATAAGAAAGAGTTACTGGAGAAAATTAGGTTGTTCCCAATAATAAAAACTTTCCTTCTCTTACAGGAACACTTGACAACCAACTGACAAGTCACCTTTTTAACTAAGCAATCGACTGACAAGTATTTGACAAATGGGTTTTGGATATTGTTGTAATTATATTTACGAAAGTCAATTACTTTATTTCAGTAGCAAACAGGACATGTTTCAGAGAATTTTCAACAAAGTCTTTGTTCCCTAATCTATTGCGAACGGCCAACAGACAGCTGGTGGGCTTTTGAGCATTTAAAATTAGAATATCAGCTGCCAAGTCTCACTTCAAAACTCTAAGCAGTAAAACTGCTCAAGTATCACAGCTGAAGCAGAATTGACATATTTAGATATATATAACACAGCATAAAGATAGAAACATATCCAGGACAATCTGGGGAACTGGAAGTTTATTGTGAGTTTTGAACCTAGCTTTGTCCAACATAACTAGCAAATGCCACATGCTAGTTTCATCAGTTAAGAGATACCTTTCCATCAGGTCCAGCACTCATTTATCCTAAGCTCAGCATCTTCCCCTCCTTGAAATATTGCACAACACAACTGAGAACTGGAAAGTACAGTAGCGCAGATTTTTTGCCTTGGTGGAATTTGGTATGGTTTCAAAGCTGTAGCTGGTAGAGATCATTAGACATGTACAACTCTGCTCTGATCCTGTACGTTCAAAGTGTGACACAACCACAAGCTAGCTCCTGGTGGTGATTCAGTGGCAGTAAGAGACATACTACTGCACCAGGACCCAGGAGACAAACTCGATTTTCAGTCTCTGCAGGGAGATAGGAACCCAGAGAAAATGCTCATCAAGGAAGTGATACGGACCCTCACTTGCCATGCAACCTTTGGCTCCTCATCATGCTTTTCATAATCTTCAAAACCCTTTCCAGCAGCCAGGCAATACATTTAGGGGTTGTGTTAGCTTGAGATAAATTCAAGTACGGCTGGATGTGACCAAGCAGTGGCCTGAATTAGAACAGCAGCGCTTACTTTCAAAGTGTCAGTAGTCTCTGCAGTGCATGCCACCTATTTTTCCTCTCAGTAACCTGTATTTATTTCCTATCCTCACAGATTTACAGCAGAGATTAATAGGAAGATGGCCATATTAAACCTGAAAAGGATGGGCTAGAATAATTTATGGTTTTAAGACAGTTGCATTGTCTTTTTAAGCTACAGATAAATTTAATCTATATAAATACAAGTGTCATGATAAAGTCACAGTCTAGTGCATTAGAAAGCACTTACTATCCTGTTAAGGACAAAGACGATTAAAATCAGGTTAGTAAGATGAATAATGACAGTGTCATTTTAGCTAATGCACTAGACAAAACCTATCTGTAAATATAGATATAGCCTCAAGGAACCCCCATCAGCACCAGTGTGGTTTGCTCTGTAATCACTGATGACTAACAGGAACTCCGAAATCAGATCTATGATTTTATCCTTGTCAAAATAAAATGGTGTCAGTTATCTGAAGTACACATCAGGAACATTAGACCTTTACAGCCATGATTCATAGTTTGCAGTGCTTAGGAAAATCACTATGGTTACATACACCCCCAAATAAACAAACTTTATTTCTGATTTTCTTCAGAATTTCTTCAGCCTTTACTCCAGTATTCTCCTTGGTGGGAACAAGTTGGTTAGAACCAAAGCAGACAAACTCTACAGGCAAAAGCAGCAGCAAGTGTTGCCATTTTTATTTATTCACACGTGGCCCCTTGCTGTTGACACATCCAGCCTACAAACACTACCAGCACTCAGTCGGAAAAGCACTCCTGCCTCCTCCTCCATCTCCCAGCTAACACACTCTGGGATGCAGCAGTACATACGGGCTGCGCCAGCAGGGTGAAGCTGCTTACCACCTCACCATCTAGCAGCTGCCTCCACACCTCCTATGCTGTCAGTCTCCAAGGAAGCCATATCAAACCTAACTTACCATGCAATCCTTGTTCTTCACAACCAGTTCTCTGGGGCAGCCTCCATCTATTACCACTGCCACTGCTTTATCCCACTTTTTATCCATTTTCTCAATTGCTGCTAAAGTTATTTACTGTCCTGCCTACACAGCCAGGAAACTGCTACCCATCTATCATACTCCTTTACACCTTCCCAAATTGGCTAATGGTTAAATGACACCACAAGTATGCGTGTTTCAGAGCATTAAGTGGACTTCAACAATCTTATTTGTCCCAATTCAAAGTATTGCTTTTCCACATCTAGCTTTCAATATGACATTGAATTTCACCTCTCATTCCACAAATATAAATTTTGGAGAATTCCCTGCCACGTCTACTTCAAATATGGGAGAGAGGAGGAGAGAGATAAAGTGAAAAGCTAAGTGATGGCAACCAAAAAATACAAAAAGACACACTGGAGAACAGAATCCAGCTTAATTTTCAAACTAAGGCTTAGTCTCTGTTGGATAACCTCACTCCTTTGTTGTTTTTCTTTTATGCTTTCAAATTGTGTACCTTTAAAAGTAAGGTCCTATGTGGTCTGCTTCAGTTCTCTTGTGTGCAGGTAGAAGAATCTTATCTTGCTTTCAATGAAACACGTGAATACTGTTCAGAAACTGATATAAAACAGGAATGATATTCTAGTTCAAATCACTCAGTCCCAAACCTGCAAAACAGCTCTAATGCAGTCACAAGGCAGTCTTTCAGCAAAAAATAAGAAGCAGTGTTCTCAAATATAAATCTGTTTGGTTATACTGTATGTAATAGATCTTCCGAAGAAGCCACCTGGAGAAGGAAGTATCAAAAAATGAAGGCCAACTGCAATAAAAAGCACAAGCCTGTTAACCTGCAACATGCTAGCACATGCTTCCTCAAGCTAATTAATCAAAATCCACTGAAGACTGAGAATCATTAGCCTGGAGTTTCTCTGGCCAGATAAAATAGTCTAGTCTAGAAAGTTAGGCTTTTTTCTATCCTCTGCATATTAGTTTCACACAAATTCCACCTGCAAATGGGTTAAAATAGACTCCTGTATTTTTTCCATATCTATTACTGCTGAAATTTCTAGTTTGCTGCTAGTTCGGTAGAATAGGTTCCCCATATAAAATTTAATTATGTTTTCCAGGTTATTAAAACCAAAACATCACAAACTTCTTTTTGACATGCAAGCTTATAGAGGATCAGATCGCAGAAGATACTTTTATTTTGCTCCAACTTCACCCTCTCTCTCCAACCCTTGTCATCAAAACTTTTCTTTAAGCCATATCCCTCAGCACCTGAAGTAATCAAAACATTGTAAGATTGATACCGTATCCTCTTTCATTGCTATCCTAGCTATTTTGGCAACAAAATTACTATGTAATTTTACAAATGTAAAAATACATTTGACTCACAGCTTTTTGCTTTATCATTCATTTCCTAAGGTAGCCTCACCAGTACCTTCCCAAGATGCTCTAATTGGATAAAACAGGCTAAGATCACAACTGCTGAAGTACAGATTAGGTCAGATAAAAGAAAAACAATTTATAAAAAACAGTTTTGTAAACTCTTTCAGCTTTCAAATATCCATACTCTGAAGCCCTAAAACAATCTGGATATTCCAGCTTTTCCCTGTACAAGCTTGCCTTTCAAGCAACATTTAAAAAAAAAAAAAAAGCAGAACTACTTTACTTGTTAGTATAAATGAAACTATTTCTTCCAGATCAGCCCTAATTGTCCTTCTACAAGACAGCAATTATTGAACTGCAAAATACCTTAAGGAAATGTAATAGCTGTTAAAGTTTCTTATACCAGCCCTCCCTTTACTTTAAGGTAATAAGCTTCCTTTGTGATTGTTTCTTACTACACTCCATACTTTTTTTCCTTTGTGATGCAAAAGTAGTGCAAAGTCACAGAAATATGCATAACAAGTGTCCTTTATTGAGCCTACAGGGTGATTATTTATTTTAGGGGGTTTTGACAGTGTACCAAACTCTGCTGCACTCAACATGTTTAGAAATACTCTCCCCAAGCTTTTGTCACTCTAAACAAGTACTTCCAACCCTCATCCCTTCACAAAATCTTTGGACAGCAAACCATAAGCTTCAGAAAGACTTGCATCTTTGGATGGTCCTCCCTCACTGTGAGCAGGTAAAGAGCTTTTGAGAAAAGTGACAGAAACTGGACCTTGAAAGTTATTTAAAATAAGAAGCCCTATTGTAAGCAGCACTAACTCAAGCCTAACGTTTGCTGCTTGCACCCTTCAACATGGACAGGCATGGCCCATGCACTCAAAAGAAACTGAGTTTTGGCACTCTAAATATGTGGCAGAGAACAGATTTCTGACAAACTGAAAGAAAAAACCCCAACAAACTAACACGCAGTTACCACTTTGATGTGACTAACATTTCCCTTTTAGTCATTCAGCGTACCAGTCCTTATCAAAGGACAGTATTGAACGTATTTCAAGTACAATCTTTTTTCTACATACCCCAGCTCACAAGCAAAGACTGCATTTCTTCCATTGAGACCTACATTACCTTCCAAGAACAATTTTTTTTACAATGGACTTCATGCTGTGCACTTCTGTGTCATCTGGACAATGCAGCACACACTACTGATAAGGGATTTGAATATTTTCTGCATAGTTTCAAGTAGCTTCCATCTACATTATCTTCTGTGATGCTGTTTTCAGTATGCTCATGGAGGATGTCCAATTTACATTGTCCCTTAAGTATTTCCAGAAATGAAGTATTGAACTAACCTATGTAAAAGTTGTCTTTGCGTTGTAAATTATAATTTACACTTTCAAAGACTACAACATCCATCAGTACTTAAAGTGTCTTTAACAGTAAAGCTATAGTCAGAAAAATCAAATTCTCTCTGTTCTCAATGTATCAAATTGCATATATATTTCAACAGTAAAGTTTCCTCAAGCCTGAGCAACAGGTACAACTACAGTGTTTCAGGAAATCCCTTGTATTAATAAAAAGAATTAATCATTTTAAAGAGCCTCTTTTGGCATTATTGCAATTATTTTCCTTTGACTAGTTGCTGTAATATTTTCCTCAGACTAATTCTGATATTTATGAGCAAGTGTCATGATTATAGTAGGCCTCTTCCCATTTTCAGTTTCAGAGGGCAAAAAAGAAGCATCACCCAAGTTCCAATTTACGCGATAAATATGAAGTGTTCCACATCAGAGTATACAGGAATAAAAAGTGCCCCTTAGAGAATCATTTAGGTTAGAAAAGACTTTTGAGATTATCAAGTCCAACCATTAACCCAGCACTGCCAAGTCCATCACTAAACCATGCCCCTAAGCCCCACATACACATGGTTTTTAAACACCTTCAGGGATGGCAATTCCACATGTTGCTGCCTGTTCCAATGCTTGACCACCCTTTCAGTGAAGAATCTTTTCCTAATATGCAACCTAAACTTCCCCTGGCACAACCTGAGGCCATTTTCTCTTTGTCCTGTCCCTTGTTATCTGGGAGAAGAGACCTGCCCCCACCTGCCTACAACCTCGTTTCAGGTAGTTGTAAAGAGCAATAATTATCTCCCAGTTCTCAGCCACAGTGACTCATCCACTTCATGTGCATCAGTATTTGACTACAGTTAGTACCCGTAGCTATGTCAAGGCAAAAATTATGTCAAGAGCTTCCTCTCAAACAACTCTAGGCATTGATCCTGAAGACTAAACCCTCAGGCAAGAACACTGTCAAGATGAACACACTATGCTAGATTCCTTGCCACCCACAGGTCCTGCCTTAGACTAACTGCAGCTCTGAAGACTTGAGTCTTTGGAAATTATTCTCAGACTTTCTTCCACTTTGTTTTTACAAGCACAAAATTGTCTTTGGTAGTGTCCTACATGCGGGGAAAGGCACAACAATGTCCACTGCTTGCTCACCTCTGAAACGTTAGCTACTTTAGTTCCCTTTCTTGCCAGTAGGGGAGGGAAAAGGAAGAGCCAATTACTAACTTTAACTTCGAAACGAAAGCAGCAGCAAAGATGTCTGACGGTTTTCAAAAAATAAGATTTATCACCTTTCATCCTACTGGGATCATATCTTTCTCTGATGCCATTTCAAAGTTGCCCAAGTTTTTCCCTAATCTGCAAAATGATTAGAAATACCTACTGTCTCATGGAAAGACGTACTTTCCCTAACCAAACGCAAGTATTCTTTAGTTATGCCATGGCCCAAATAGAGCAGTGCATGTTTCATAGGGAGCGAGGGAAGGGTATCCTCCCTTGGCATGCATATTAAGAATGGTTAGAAGTTTTCAACTGAAAGTTTTTAGCACCAATTAGAGATACGTAAGCTGACATGATGCTGCTAGTTAAACCTTTGTAAGCCTTGCAGAATTTAGACTTATTCGACCAGTTAATCTTATAACAGGATACTACAGGTCATAAGGTGTTTCTTAAAATACAAAGGCCTTTTACCCTCACATTTGCCAGACTACTAACTACATTACAACCAGTAAAACCTCAGAAATGTAAGAACACCAACTTGCAGCACTGTAAAGCTTGGCTCATTGATCTTGGCAGTTGTACTGTTAGAAGAAAGCCCCTCTTTGCCTACATACTTCTCCCTCTCCCATATTTAAACAAAAAAAATCTGGCTTTTGTCTTTGACAAACCCAGAATTACCAGTTTCCGCTAAACCACTGATCCATCTAGAAGAGCTAGGACTCTTTCAGAACATTTCTGAGTTGAGAACATTTAGCAAGTGAAATGGATAGGTGAAAATAGGGAAAGGAGAATGACACATTGCTGAAAACCACAGTTGCGTTACTGGAACTCTAGCAATGGCAACAGTGGAATTATTAACAAGTTACCATTATTGACTGCTTAATGCTATCTTGTAATCTCATGGGAATGCAAAATACTAGCCAGATTCTCCACTACTTTGTACTTAGTTATTTAATACCATTAAAACACTACTAATCTAAGTTCAGAGACACACACTATATTCAATTCCGCCAGGTTCAAACAGCTATGCAAAGACTGCAACAATAGAGCGCAAAGACCATAGCATGCATCTTCACAATCCCTATTACTGCACCCTCAACTACCTGCTGTTAAGATCAAATCAATTCACCACTTTTTAAAGTCAAGACTTGTGAAGTATTGATCACTTCCACTGCCTACTGTATATTTAAATAATGCATCCTATACTCAGGCCTTAGTAGAGGGCAGATCCCCTTGATACTTTATCATCTCTACAGCTATAGATTTTACCATTATTGTATTTGCCTTGCGTTACACTGGACTAAGATTGTATTTTTGATTTATAGCAGCAGACAGGCAATTTATTTTGCTGTTTACTTTTTATAGTTGTTTAGGTGGGAGTAATATATAGAAGGAGATACTTGCTTAAGTCACTAATATCTTCTACTGAGTGGTATATATTTTTCTTGAGAGAACAAAGACATTTGTTGATTTGAACAAACTAAATAGTGCAAACTGCAGAAAACAACAGTATCGCCACCATCTGCTAAAGGTGATTAGTTACAGTATTATACACCCAGAAAAGTCTTGATGGTACTGACTTTCCTTAGGGCAACTGTCCAGCCTCCCAGAGTTTAGTCCTGTGAAAGTAAAGAGCAAGTAGTTAACCACGTACATAAAGCCAGACATTCTGGCAGCAAATTTAAAACCAAGCCTGGTGCTTAGTTTGGTTATGTCATGTGTCCCTGCTTCCCTTCGTGCTTCTCTTTGTTTCCATTTCCATACTAGCAGAACGAGAGCCCAAGCAAGTACACGGTTTAGCCAGGAAAACACTAGAGGAATTGGCCATACAGTAACGGCAGAATCACACAAAATGCCTAGAGGTTGCAGTCCTGCTTGAACTATAGCAAAGAAGCGCCACATGCTTCTAAACCAGGTGAGAATGGAGTGGTTTCAGCTCATTTGCTGATTATGCAGGTTATCACAAGGTATTTGTACTGAGGTGAGTTCTTCCATCCGGAATCCCCTTTCCTCCACCCCAGACCACCAGCACCCATCCAGTGCCCTCAGAAGGGCCAGAAAGACAGAGACAAAAAAAAAAAAAAAAAAAAGAGACACACCATACATAAAAAAAAAAAAAAAAAAAACCACACAAAAAATCCCTACCATACACACACGTCTGAGGTCTTGCTGAACAGGAAGGGAAGTTTAGTCCCAAATTATATTAGGAGAGAAGAAGAATCAATTATCACCTTAATCCTGAGGCAGGAAAGCCAAAGATACCCATCATAAGCCAAGTGTATTCAACACAGCCTACCCTGACATGTAGGGTGAGCAATTTGTTAGCTCAGCTGAGTGCACTGTTACTCAGTTTACAGGGAAGTTACCTATTGGATTTGGCATTTAGAGATGCAAATCCAAGCTAAGCATAGTCATAACAAAAAGTAGCACTGCTCACTTACACTAACCTAATCATGCACTAGCGTTTACAGATTAACATTATCACCACCACCTAACTTCATTCAACATAAGCCTATGTAATTGTTACTATAACATTTGGCAACACTGACTAGTGCCACCAGGCAGTTTTAGGTTAGGTAACACAGCCAGCTTCATATTTCACAGCACAGTTTTCTTAGCTCTTACTACTCCCTGCTTAACACTCCGGTTTCAGCATTCGGAGTGCCCAGCCAGCGGGCCTTACACTGTAACTCTTTTTTACCAGTGGTACCCAATTAATTCAAGGAAGATAGAGGCAGATTAAGTTTTAAAATTGCAGACAGGATGTCACACTCCACAGTATCTTTCCTCAAGACAACTGTGGCTGTGCTTTGAAGGTCTGCCTCTATGACAAATGTTTATTTCTCCATGGTTCTTTTAACAAATGGGAACACTGACTGCGTGTCTCTCTGTACTACCCATTCTGCTTTCCAACAGGCCTGCTTGCCTTGTGGCTTACCTGCACACAAGTTGTAAAAACATCTTTTACAACAGAAATATCTCTGTCCATATGAAGTTCACCTTTCAGTTACTTCCTCAAGAGGACACTACAGTTCTAAAAAACCAAAATCATCACTTCCCCATGTGGGTGCGCAGCACTGCACCAACAGCAAGAGCTTCATTCCTCTGACTGTTCACACTAGTTTGGGAGATTAAGCACACATTGTAAAATAACAACAGAAGGGACCCAGTGAGTCTCCTGCCAGGAGCAGGCAAATCAATAGTCCCTAGCAGGTTCAGATTGAACTCCTCTTTAAGAAAGAGGACTATCCCACACCCCTCAGACTTCACCCTTCCAAGTGTAGAGCTTTAGCACGTGCTCCACTAACAACTCTTAAAAATACTTACAGCTTCTCCTGAACACTTCCCAGCACAGCCTGCTCACCCAACACATGCTCCCAATCCTGCTGACTTGTTTACCCCCTTCTCTATAACCCTCCAGTCCCACAGGTGCTGCCAGTCTCTGGTGATTGGCGAATTGGGTCCAGCTGCTCCTCCAGACAGGCCAAGCTGCTGCTTCCAGCCCCCTGTGACAGGGACCTGCTTGATCCCCACCTTAGGGGGTGCACAGTAGGGTATGGCAGCAGTCACTCACAACTTTACCAGAACTTTCAAAAGTTGTGGCCAGAGCCTACAGCAGCTCTCACAGGAGCACAATGTATTTAGGCACAGACAGAGCACAAATTTGACTTCAACGTTTCTCACTCCCAAATTCCCACTGATGGTATGGGTGCTTCCTCCTGTGGGGACTGGCAGGCCCCATGAGCCTGCTGCATGTCCTGGTCACTTGGTACTGCTGTGCCGACTTCAGATCAAGCACACGTCACTCTGATCTGGTCTCAGCCACTCTGAAAAGTCTATTAGCTTCTTTCAACCTTCCAAATCACTGCCTTGGCCGCAGTTCTCATAACTGATATAGTGACTCTAAAAGAGTTCTGAGAGGTAACCCCTACCTTTTTCCCATTTCTATTGTGACATGACTGGAGAGTTACCCCTCCTCTTTAAACTTTTTCTGTATTTCTTGAGCAGAAATGTAGAAACAGAAATACCGAGCTTCACCACTGACGGAGATCACCAGAGTTACAAGGAAACTGGAGGGGAAAAAAATGTTAATTGTATTTTTACAGATTTCTTCACTATAATTTCTGTGTTGAAATACTGCATTTAATATATATGTATAAGATGTTTTTAGTCAAAAAGATCAAATAACTAGCTGCATTTAATAAGGAAACATACCCTTCAGTGCCTCATATATTTTTTGTCCTATTGCTTTCATTCCCAAGTCTCACTCTCAGATTCGGATCTGCAAAGACTCAAATACAGAAAATTAACCATACTCAGGCCTGATCAGGACTGAAGTCCAAAAGTACATCACCTTCATTCACTGCTTCATGAATCCTCAAGTGGAATTTCTCAGGGATTGGGGGACAAACTTTGCCCAGTTTCTTTTGAGAAGACCTGTTTAGAGCATTCTAGTTCCCACAGTTCACTAGAAACATTTTTTAATTTTTTTGTATTGGGAAACAGATATTTTTTTTACATTTCAGGGGGAAGCTTGTGGAGGACTGTCATAGTTTTTTAAACTCTGGATAAATATTAACAATAATTCCATGTCTGTATTGAGGTCAATGTTAATTATTACTTTATTAACAATATGGCCTTGATGTAATGCTGCTGAAATCTTTAATTTAAACCTGAAAATAATATGTAGTAGGTAGAAAAAAGATCTAAAAACATATTATGTATCAAATGGTAAATACTACAGAAAAACAAGAATGGAGACCATGGAACTACACCTCATAAAACCAAGCTCATAATTCTTTTAGAACTACACTGACACAATCTCTCTAGCTATCACAGAATTACTCACAGAGACGCCCTGATTCATGGTGGGGGTTTTATGTTTGAATTTCTTTTCAAGAGTCACTCAGCTGTGCTGTATTGGATATCAGAAAGAAAGTATTTTTCAGAAGTAAAGAAAAATCTTTGTCTGCTGGAAAGCTGATGATCTTGATTGTAAAAATCCCAACAAAACATTCAGGCATAAAAATTAATACAAGAGTTTACCAGCTTCAGGAGTCCAAGCTTTGAAGAATCAATTATTCTTCCTCTGGAATACAAGGGAACTTTCTTATATTGACAAATCTGCAAAATTGATCTTTTTCATTCCTAGCCATAATTCATCATCTTCAAAAACGTGAAGCTACAGCACAATAGAAACAAGTCCTTTTTAAAAATGGTAATACATTTCAAAAAAGTATTTTAAAATATGTGTTCTTCCTATTGTAGCAAAGCACAAGATGGCAGGAGAACCATCCTGAAAAATCAGTTGTAAAAGCAATTAAATCATTATGCGGATGTAGGGCCAAAGTTGCCACACAAAGCCCAGAATATGGTCTGAGGCTTATACACATGCAAAGGCCAGGAGAGAAAAATCACTGTCCTGCTTTTCTGTGATGCAAGAACACTGCTGTTCCTGGACCCAAAGGGCATACGCTGCTACTCCCAACCCCACTTGTAAGCCCAAAGGTGACCTGGATTTTGGCATTCTGCAGCACTGTGCTTGTTTTGGCACCTCCAAAATGGGAGGTACACAGGCCAGGGCTTTGACTGCAAGGACTAGGCTGTCCCCAAGGTATTCCTGAACTTAAGTAGATTTGTCCAACACCTACAGCCATCAAAAGCCTGAAGTTTTCAGTTAACCTTCTCAGGCACGTGTGGTAACAAAAATTCACAATACACCCTCAGAGTTTCCAAATACTAGCTTTCTTTACCTAAAAGAAGTGACAGCACATAAGCAGTAAATGCACCTGAACCACGCACTTCCCATTGGAGGGTATCAGATGATCTTTCCTCAACAAGTTGGTTCACCTAGGCAGCAGCCAGTTCTGTAAGTGCTTTTCTTTGATTAGAAAATCACTCGGCTTTAATGACCTCCCTGTTCTTAGCCCTGTATCATACCTTGCATGAATTTCTAGCTTTTTTTGTATGACAGAAAGAGATGAAAGACGGCTAAAAAGTTACAAGTGCAGCAAAAGTACATTGGGTTCATAATCTTAGAACTAACAGGTTACCTAAAGCCACATTACCCTGAATACCACTCCTCCATAATAGACAGGTATTGCTTCTAACCCTATAGACAAATCATCGAGAAAAAGGGAATAACGCTACCAGCCAAAATACTGACATGTAATTACACTCCCTTGAAGTATTTCCAGCATGTTTCCGCTTAAGTCACCTCAAATCCTTAGGCATCAGAATGTAAATACCTAAAACTAAGCTTTACATATTTCAATTGAATGAAAACCTTATCTTTATCTGTTGACATCTAATTATAGCTTTCAAACTGTGTCAATTAAACTGGAAATGGATAACATTTCTTCTCTCTTCAGAAATACTGTTAAATAATTGTAAACTTTTTTCTTGTTTCAATAATTGATCTAAGAAAAATCTAAGACAACCTATCATACAGTTTTGAAATTGAAATCTGGTGAGTTATAGACAGCTTTCTGTTATGCAGTGAACTGTCATTGGCAGAAAAACTATACAAAAATACAACTGAGGCATTGGTATGTACAGCATTCACTCAACACAGCTTTCAGAATAAATAATCCTTTTTGTCCCCCGTGTATTTTGTTATTATACAGTATGATGCAGTACTAGTTAGGACAGTGTACAATGACATTAGTGGTCCACTAATCATTTGTAGTATTTAGGTTGAACATAATTATTATCTTTACTTTTGAACAGAAATGAGATTTCCAATTCAATGTATGTTTGGCCACTAGGAAAAGGAAAGCCAAAAAACCCCTGAGTTTTTGTGAGTATTCTGATGAGTAGTAATAAGCACATTGCATGCAGCTCAAACAATTCCTAATGTTCCTAATGAGGTTCATACATACCTTATACATATAATGAAGAAATGCAGAACATTTTAAAGAAAGTGTATATATTTTGATACTCCCAGCTTTGAAAAAAAAATTAAATCAGTGCAGTTGATGGGTTAAGAATCACAGCAGCTAAAAATATCTTTCTGTCATGATGTGTTGGTTCTGACATTAGGAAACCATAACTATAAAATTTGTATTTATATGCAGCCAGAACGAACTGATTTAGAGCTTCCTTTTCTCCAAGACAACCTAATTTATATTTTAATTTGCTGGAGGTAATTGATTATCATGGAGTAAATGCATTGTACTGAAAACTCTATTAAATCACTGACTTAATGGGAGCAGAATGATTTTTTTCTCTTATTGGATAAAGTTTAACCTTTGTAAGCATTTTAAAACTAATGTATCAGGCTTTAAATATTTTATGGTCTGTATTAAGCACTGTTTGGGGTTCGTGTCCCTTTAGACTCCAACACAGTACATTATACTATACAAAGCAATTTGCCCAGAGTAATGAGTTCTGTAGTAGCTTCATGAAGACCAATATCGAATTGCTGCTGCTGCAGGCAAACATTTGGTCTGATATAAAGTACAGTGGGGAAGAGGCTGGCAGATTGCTGCTCGTCCTATTTGTATTGTAACTAGCAAAAACATGAATATTCTTTAACTAATGGGTGGTGGTTGGTACAGGGCTCATAGAAACCAATCCAAATTTACAGACCAGAGTAGATAAACTCATCTTTTTAAATACTCAATATCAATAAGGCTATAAAGTGTAATCTAGTAGATAATTAGACCAAAAAATCAAGGCAAATTGATGAAGTATAAAGGAAATAGAAAAATCTATGCATTTCCAGCAACCAATACCCTCAAACTGAAGACCAGAACTAAATTAATAAAACCTGGAAAATTAATTCAGATAATATCTATGTTTTATTAACCTCATGTCTCTATGTTTCTGAAGTGTTTGCTTATACTGATCACATTTACCAAAGTAGGTTTTATTTTATGAGTTTATTTTTTTCCTTGGGAGTAGTTGTCTAGCCTTTTTAGCTGATTTGGTTTAGATAATACATAAGATACACTCAAATTGAAAAGGTTCAGATTTTACCGAGCATTGAGATTCTTTTAGAATCCAGGATTATTATTTTTCTAGCAGATAGCTTATTCTCTTGTGAAAAAATAGCTGCTCAGGAAACGGAAGATTAAAAAAAAATGGGGTTCTTCTCCATTTTTTTTTATTTACAACTGTAGTATATTCATACAAACATTTTGAGGGTTCTTCCATTTACAGAAGAAATTAAAATCAGCTCTGAGTATAATATTACTGAGAGTGGGGTTACCCAATAATTCATGCTGCTTAGGAGGAAGTGCATAAACTCACTTATGAAACTCCATGCAGATGAGACTGGAACTAAAAACCTCAACCTTCATCTCTGCTGGCCATGACAAATGGCTCATTGACTGTTTTTGTGGCTCTGTTCTAACGGAATGGGCAGGAACCCTTCATAGGAGGAGAAGCGCAACTCTTAAGACAGTCATATAAAGGTTTCTAGTTAATATTAGTGGAGATAATGCTATCATTTTACAGCCCTGGTGTAGTGCCAGCTATAGCATGAACTAGATGGATAAAAGCTGTATCTTGCCTTTGGTCTAACTGTGCAGCTACATGGGCCGCTTTCTTTCTCATCCTGCCTGTGATCAAAAATGCTTCAAAGCACACTCCTCGGACACATGCCTTACCACGTCTTCTGCTGTGTCCTTTTCTCTAATCTGAAATATGGTAGTCCTGGGTTTCCTGACCAGCTGTAGTCTAACATACATCTGGATCAATTTGTTATTGTTTAAAGCAAGTGACTATAATGCAAAAAATGCTAACACCAGCTAACACCAAATTTATGGGTAGGTTTTAAGATACAAGCTTCTCTGATTCTCACTTCCCCACACCTGCTAAAGAGCTTGGCTTTAAATTACTTTCAGTTTCAAAAACTGAACTCTTTTAAAGCAGATGGTAAACTTCCACTGCAAATTAATCATGCTGCTCCTATAATTTTTTAATAGAAGTCAGATGCCTAATTTCCTGCACAGCATCTTGACAATTTAACCCATCTAGTACAAGCAGAGGATTGTTTAGAAAAGGAACCTTCTTTAAAAACGAACAGATATCTGCAGGCCTAATGCAAACTGTAAAGCAGAAAGACCATGAAACACAATACAGAAAGAGCAATACATAAACCCATGATTTGGGTTCTTACATCAAACATTTGCATTTCAAATCCTGGAAAGTGCTGTGCGTGTTGATAGCAAAACATTAAGTTTCCTATTCCTTACAGGTTTTTTTCAATTAATCTCCATCATCTCAGGCCTAAAGTCTCATACACAACATTATGTGCTATCAGACCACAGACCTGATTTTCACTTTGTGAAATCTGGGGTCAAAATGTTGCTTAATTCTCTCATTCTGCCTTATAGAAGTGAATTCAGTTCCTGCAGCTGAGCTCAGAGCAACATGAAGGACCAACCCTGAACACTTTCACCTACGCTTAGATCAGCAACAAAGGGATGATGGGATAGAAGAAGCTATAAAATAAAGGCAAATTCTGCTCCTCCTCATCCCTATCTTCCAGCTCAGGAGGCTGAGTACCCAGAGGATAACTGGTCTTACTATAAAAGACTGAGGCAAAGAAAGCATCTCATGCTTTTCCTTATCCTTTGTGGCAATGTTCCTCACCACTTCCAATAAAGGATGCAGATTATCCTTGGCTTTCCTTTTGTTTCTAACATTATTTGTAAAAACATTTTTTGTTATCTTTTACAGAAGTGGCCAGGTTGAGCTCCAGCTGGGCTTTTGCCTTTCTAATGTTCTCCCTGCACAACCTCACAAAATTCTTATAGTCCTCCAGAGCTGCCTGCCCCTTCTTCCAAAGGTGATAAACCCTCATTTTTCCCTGTGTTCAGCCACATTTCTCTGTTCAGCGAGGCCAGGCTTCTCCCCTGCCAGTTCATCTTTTGGCACATGGGGACAGCCTGCTCCTGCACCTTTAAGGTTTCATTTTTGAAGGATGCCCAGCCTGCCTGGAGCCCTTGGCCCTTCAGGGCTGCCTCCCGAGGGACTCTGTCAGCCGGGCTCCTAAACAGGCCAAAGTCAGCCCTTCAGAAGTCAAGTCCTTTCTCTGACTAGAGACATTAAAGTCCAGGTATCATATCTGGAGAGACAGGCACAGTGCATTTTCCTTTCCATGTGAGCAGAACCATAGACTCTTTGAGGATATCTGGAAATATTTTCACCGAAGTATGAAAAATGAGTACCTTATACATTGATATTTTTTTAAGAATCAAATAGATCCAAATGTATCAGACTGTCTGAAATAAAACAAGAATGGATTTAAGAGAAAACAAAACCACAGCAAAGATAAGGCTCCTTCATATGCAATATAAACGTTTCTGAGAAAAACAATGGGGAATTTACTAAGTGGAAGATGCTTCCCCATGCCCGTTCAGGCAAATTTTTAGGACAGTCTGAAATTTTATTTTTTATTTTATCATCCTGCAAAAATACGTTGTCTATCCTACCAAAGACGGAGTTCATTGGATTAAACAGAATTCAAAAACTGGTCTGTGAAAGACGAAACTTGGGTAAGAATATGGACCCTTTGGGCTTCAAGCTTCTCTCTGTATGCTCATTGTGCTGAGTAAAAGAGTAAAAGATACCTGTTTGTGAAGGAGCTATTACTGTATCACTTTAATAAGTTTATAAGTCACATCTTAGGGGCAAAACGACTTGCTTGAACAAACATTAGTTGAGCTAAGAGGCTGAGGGCTACAGCAAAAAATCCTACAACTTAGAAATCCAGAGTTTCTCACTGTACAAGCATGTAAACCTGCTTTTGCAAAACCAAGTCAGTTGTCATAAGGATGCATTAAGGAAAGACTGACAGAGACCTAAATTATGGTTTACCCTGAAACTGAGAAGACAGATACTTTGTAACACACTATTAGGCAGGAGCATCTTGGCTAACTATAAGTGCCATAAGCAACCTCACCATGGCAGTAGAGTTCTGCACAGGCTGATTCATAGTTCTACAGTTCATGGACTTCTTCACTCCATGCTGTCTTAAGTATCTCTGCAGGGCAGGTGTGATCTAACCTGTTATATCAGGCATCTGCAAAATGCTGCAGCGTGATATCAGTGCTCTGGATGTCAGCAGTGACATATGAAGGTTGTAATAAATATTTTTTTCTGATTCACCTTAACCTGGGTTATAGACAATTTTACACAGATGACTGCAGCCTCCACACTCTGCAGGCGGTTATGAAAGACGCTTCTCCAAGTTCACCCTGACTCATTTCAGAGAGAGAGTTGTTTAGGTGAGTGAAGGTATGGTTCAAACCAACCTGTCCTAAAAAAGCACCTCTGACAGAGAAAGCACTGGACTGACTGAATCCAGAAGACTACAAAAACTGTAAACTGTTATTATTTTAAACATCCTGTGATTATTTTAAGTCAACTTTATTTTAAGGCCCAATTCTGTCAGGTGTAGCTGATAATGGCAATTAAATGTGAATACAAACCGGGCAGAATTTAGTTTACCCTGATAAATGCAGAACATTAGAGCTTTCTGGAGCTCAGAAGTCATTAAGCCTGGAAATTAATCATGTTCGCATGCACAGAAAAATCTAGTCCCCAGAGAGTTTTGCTAAAATTCAGAAACAGATTCTTTCTGGGTTGAAAGCTATTTGTTCACTAACATTAAAAAACAAACACAGTAAATCTCAGTGCCAATGCCAGATTTCAAGTCTGCAGTTACCAGCATTTGTCCTGCATTAACATCTGTCTTGATGGTTGTGTTCCTAGATCCATCTAGATCCCAGACAGCATTTCATACATTGAAACAATGAGTGGCCTATTGTTGCTAAATTTATGTAGTGTAATTAAATGTTATCCCATCCACAAATCTTGCTTTGCTGTCATATATTTCAGGCCTATCCAAGTGCTGGAACACCAAGCACTACAAGAAAAAATGTCCAAGATGTGCTAGACCAAAAGTACTGCTTGCTAAGTCTGAAGACATACTGCTACTTGTTTATCTGTTTTATGTAATAACTCTCTTCTATCTTGACTGGCTATTTATTTGCATAGTCTCCCCCAGTGATCCAGTTATCAGGTGGACCAAAATAATTAATACAATAAGAATATATGGCCATGATGCCTCCCTGAAAGGGAAGAGGGAGAAATTCATTGTGGATATTAATTGTCTGAAAGGGGGAAAAAAGACAGATGCATTAATTTTTATGCACATTTGCCATATATTGCTGCTGGTCACATCAGATATATAAGTGTTCTTTGATACAAGTATGCCTCTAAAGAGAGTGCTGGGAATCTTGTGCTGGCAGTTGTGTTATGTAAGTGTACTGTCAGACAGAGTGACTCGGGAAGTAGCTCTTATTTTGAAAAATTAAAAACCCACCAGAAAACAAAAAGAAAGGAATAAATTTATGGTTTTGGTTCAGGAAATCTCCTCTGGAGGCATAACATAGTGCTTAAAATAATGAGAAACCCTCTTTGGAGGTATCTCTTACCAAGAAAAAGCTATAGTCTAAAATTGCAATGCTAGAAATGCTGCCCTAGAGAAAGTTATAATACAATGATGAAAGACTTGAGATTCATTTCTGCAACATAAGAAAAATTCTGCCATGGCTCTAAACCAATGCCATTATAAATCTAGGAACATTGGTGCCCTAAAGACAGATCTTACTACAGCACCACATATGAACACTACGACTATGGAAATCTGGATGTGACAGTAGAAATATAATACCCTGAAAAGGAAGATTTCCTCCACTGAAAGCTAATGAAGATCTGTGCTATCTAACAACAACTGTAACAACCCTCATCATCAATGTTTTGAAGGTTTCTCTGTTTCACAGTTTGCTTAGCAACTGAGGCCTTTCAACACCTACCACTTCATTCTGAAGTGAAGGGTGGACTTTGAGACAGTTTAATAAGACATGTTATCCCTTTATGGCAACTTCAGAAAACCATTCATCCTGAAGGACAGTATGAAAGGCTGACTTGCTATTAGTTGCATTTGAGACTCTTCTACTAGGAGAAGGCCCTCTAGAAATGATGAATGCACAGGTCATGATGATTTACAGTAGAAGTCAGTCGAGGAAGCTACCTTGACATCAGAAATAATGGCATTATTCCTTCTTTAAATTGAGATAGTATCTGCAGAATGGTTTGACTGTAAGCAAGAACTTCATCATTTTACCACATCACATCAATAAGTCATACTCCTTTATCAACCATCAATGGGTTCACAGAATTGAAAATATTATTGTAGGAAAAAATTTAGCCTTTTAACAGACTCCAGTTAAGTAGCTCTATATTAAAAAAATGTACTGGAAAATTATAGTAGCCAGTAATAGGAAAAAAATTGATAGCATCTTTATGTACCTTGATGGTATGTCTAAAAACTTGTCTGTTCTACCAGTATCAGCTGGTCAAGAAAAAATAAATGTTATCTCTTTTCCCAACCTTATCCTGTCACATAATTTCTATGAATAAATTTGAATTATATTTTAATTTTAAATTAACCCTATGGTCATATACGACCCAAGGTTCACAGACTTGTGAAGTGTAGTTCTCCTGACACTGGAAGATTGCTTGGGGTGACTCTTACATGTTATTATGGATGATTAATGAAAAGATGCAAGAAATTACACTGAAAGAACTACCAGAATAAAGAAGCTGCTAGTGGTATCCCCCAGAGACTGATCATGGGATCTGACACAAGATTAGAAGACACTACCAATATCGAGAATTGTGAGATGAAATTTAACGCCATCTACAGGACAACCAGGGGATCCGGCCCAGTCAGCACGGGGCTATGAAAGGCAGGTCCTGCTTGACAGACCTGGCCTCCCTCTGTGACAAGGTGACCCACCTAGGGGATGAGGGAAAGGCTGTGCATGTTGCCTACCTGGACCTTGGTAAAGCCCTTGACACAGTTCCCCACAGCATCTCCTGGAGAAACCAGCTGCTCATGGCTTGGAGCATGTGTGGGTACAAACTGGCTGGATGGCCGAGCCCAACAAGCGGTGGTTAATGGAGTCACATCCCGCTGGTGACCAGTCACACGTGGTGTTCCCAGGGCTCAGTACTGGGGCCAGTTGTGTTTAATGCCTTTATCAACGATCTGAACAAAGGGATCGAGTGCACCCTCAGTAAGTTTGCCGACAACACCAAGCTGGGCAGGAGTGTTGATCTGCTTGAGGGTTGGCAGGGTCTGCAGAGGGGTCTGGGCAGGCTGGATTGATGGTCTGAGGCCAATTGTATGAAGTTCAAGAAGGAGAAGTGCCAGGTCCTGCACTTGGGTCACAACAACCCGATGCAAAGCTACAGGCTTGGGGAAGAGCGGCTGGAAAGCTGTCTGGCGAAAAAGGACCTGGAGGTCTTGGTCAACAGCCAGGTGAATGTGGGCCAGCAGCATGCCCAGGTGGCCAAGAAGGCCAAGAAAATCCTAGCCCTTATCAGAAATAGCATGGCCAGCAGTACCAGGGCAGTGATTGTCCCCCTGTACTCGGCACTGATGAGGCCACACCTTGAATACTGCATTCCGTTTTGGGTGCCTCATTTCAAGAGGGATGTAGAGGTACTGGAGTGTGTCCCTCTGGACACAATAAAGGCAATAAGGCTGGGGAAGGCTCTGAAGCACAAGTGTTATGAGGAGCAGCTGAAGGAAGTGGATTTGTTTAGTCTGGAGAAGAGGAGACTCAGGGGGGATCCTATTGTTCTTGACAGCTATGTAAAAGGAGGTTGTAAGCAGGCAGGGGTCAGTCTCTTCTCCCAGACAAGCAACAGGAAAAGAGGAAACAGCCTGTGGTTGCACCAGGGGAGGTTTAGGTTGGGTATTAGGAAAAGCGTTTACTGAAAGGGTGGTGAAGCATTGGCACAGGCTGCCCAGGAAAGCGGTGGAGTCACCATCCCTGGAGGTAGTTAAAAGATGTGTAGATGTGTCACTCAGGGATATGGTTTACTGGTGAACTTGCCAGTGCTGGGTTAACGGTTGAACTTGATGATCTTAAAGGTCTTTTTCAACCTAAATGATTCTATGATTCTGTGACTATAAGGTGCAGGTTTTTTAAAAATAGCAAAAAAGCTTCTTTTGCTATTAACGTACATTCATAAATTGGAAATTATGAAGACAGAAAGAAATCTAGATTATTGCTCAAAGGATGTTTATGTATTACCACCTTGATGCAGCTGTGAAGAAGGTGAATGCAATTCTAAATTGGATGAAAAGAAGCATTTTTATTAGGCACAAGGAAATATTCATGTTAGGAAATAAGAACACAGGAAAGACCTAATTTGGCACATTGCTATCTGGTATAGTTCTGATTATTCTTGATCCATATCCATTAACATAAATGGAAAAAAAATATGAAGAGGGGTTACTTTTTAAAGTATGTCTTCTGAAGAGAGTCTGGGAGAACCTGGATTAGTTTAAACTACCTAAAGAGAAACTCAGGGCTGAACGTGAGCACTGTGATGATCTTCTACAGTGAATGCTGAATGACGAATGACAGAAGTACAGTAGAGGGAAAAGATTGGGACATAGGATGGGGGCACTGGTGTTCTTTGGAGTGTTGCAATACAGAGACCTGACTGGTGTGTCCCCTGGAGAGACGCAGGCCACTGACAGTGCTAATGAACTCTCTTGTTTCTCTTTTGGTTCTGTTTTTGTGGAGGTTTTTTACACCACCTTAACATTTATTGATTTAGTGTTTAAGTTAATTATAGAGCATAGAGAAGTACTTTCTGTAGATTCCTGCATGACAGGTAATTATGATGTGGTTGCCACTGATCAATAAGGAAATAACTCAGTGTTCCAGATGTTTTCAGCATTTCCTTCTAGTCTTCTGCTCAAAAGTTTAATAGTAATATATTTTCCATCTTTCTGGTGTGTGTTTTAAACAGCAGACATCCACAGAGTCACAGAATAGTTGAGACTGGAAAGTCAATTCAATCAGTTTTCAATCCATCTGGCTGTCCCAAGTCTCAGTAGATATCCCCATTCTGATATTTTAAGAAATATAGTTACCATTTGATAAGAAAAAAAATACAATTTTATCTTACATGCAATAATAGATCATTCTTGCTCAGATATGTATTTGCAAGTGTGCCTTCAAGGACAATAATTGGACCTCTAGGTGTCCAAATCTTCATCAGTTTGTATGCAGTTACTTGAACTGCATCCACATGATCCCACAAAAATGAGAAAGTCTGTATATACATGAAATGTGGAACTATATTACTAATCACTACTTTGATTCCTCCTCCTCCAGTCCTTTGCTAAATATCCATGGCTAATTTATGCATCACAGACATAGTGCCAATTCATTCACTGTCTGAGACAGCAGAAATATTTCTCAGATATGCCATTACCTTAGCCCATCCTCATGTAGGCAAACCCATCCAGGCCAGTATGGAGCTACACTTCCATTTTGACCTTAGTGAGTATTTGACCCAAATAACTTCCTAGTGTAAATCTTATTTAAATATTTATATTCTTTACTTTTAGTTCATTCAGATAACTTCAAGAAAACAAGAAAATGCATAGGCTACTAAGGATTAGTGGTGGCGTAATTAATGAGAAACTATCAAATAGGTGTGGTAATTACAACATTCTCTGCGACAAGGTGTTCAATGGGAGAATTCAAAGTACATCCAGGGTATTTAATCCCTTGGAACTCATTTTATATCTGCTTTATTAGGAATGAAATGTGAAGACTTAAACATTGGTCTTGCTTTCGTTGGTCAGAAAATAGAGCTTATAATTATCTTCATAGAGCAGGAAAGTATTTAAGTACTTTGCATTGTATGTATAGCAACACGTTATGGTTCACAATGCAAATTCTGCAGGAGCCTAAAATACAGGCAGATCAAAAAGAAAACTGTAAAGTAATACAACAGAGATGTGGTAAAGCATTATATATAGAAAGCTGTGCACTTAAAAATAAACATCACTTTCCTGTCTAGGGAAAAAAAATAAATGAAGAACTAACTGCCTCTTCAGTTTCAGGGAAACCAGCAGTCCTTGCCAGAAGAATAAATCAGACAGTAGGAGACAAAAACTATTACAGAGTCGCTGTGTGAAAAAGTGGCCTCATTGAAATTGGCTTTAGCATTGTGGATGAATGCCCGATGGCTCGAAACAGATCTAGTTTAGTAAACCTTATCTTCTTCGGTGGTAGATACTATGAAACATACTAGTTACAAGGTCAGCACTGCAAGGTCAAAAGCGTGTGTGGTCATGTCCTACGTACTGCATTTTTAAATGTAAACTAAATAAGGGAAAAATAAGGTAACGTGTCATCTACTGAGCAGCTGGAATCGGTTATATAAGAGAATGTAGAGAAAAAAGCAAGGGAAAGTAAAATGATTGATTCAGCTAATAACTGAAATCAAGAGAGCATAGATTCGTGCCACAAATGCTTCACATAGGTTTTTTTAACTCCTGAAGCTGTGTTTTAGCCTGGTCTGCCTCTTAGAGCCTTTTCAAACAGCAGGTCATCACAAATGATTGTGTTCAGTACAGTAAAATCACCCATATTGCTTCAGTTCCTTTCCACTGTTATTTGCTGGACTGGCACTGTAAATCAGGCATGACCAAATCAGCTAAAGACTAATGGACCAGTTGCCAAGATACAGCTGTGTGCCTTTAGATGCTGAAGTCTGCAGAGGAAATTCTCGTTCTGTTTGCTGGTAACATCAGCGTCCTTATGCTAAAAGCAGTACAATCACCCATGTAAATGAATGTCTTTCTCAGTTTCTAGCGCTCTCCCTTACCAGTACACCATTTGGAGTATAACCAATTGTATTAAGAGGAAAGGAAAAAAGAAAAGGTAAAGTGAAAGGAAAGTCATGAATGGTATATATATATGCTCTAATAAAGAGCTGGAAAACAAAAAATCCAACATGCTGAGGAAAGGAGGGGAAAGAAAGCAAGTTACTTCAATCACGTAATGCAAAGCTTAATGAAGATGGCAAAACATGGTATAACAGAAAGCTCTGTCCTTTTTGACAGAAATCTGCACCCACTTTGGCATCACAGAATTGTCTTTGATAGCTACAGTGTCCTCACACTAAAACCTCCCACCATTTGGAGAAGCTTGGTGCATCTAACAGATGCATATCTGTTAAAAGTATTCATTAGAGGAGTTTCATCTGGCAGAATAAGGCTTTGACAATGCCATAGGAAGCATGGTTGGAACAATAATTTCCTTTTCCCAGCTTTCCTCTAACTTGTTAGGTGTGTGCTGAAGACTACAAAGAAGTGCCAATTGAAGTTTCTGGGCCTGGCGGCTGGACAATAAATACAATTTGTGAAGGAGGCTGAGTATCATTGCCCAGTGCTGGTCTTCAGAGACATACTGCATAAAGAAGAAGTTCTTGTATAAAAACACAATTCCATACCTTAAACAACATGCATACAGACATGGCTTTTCCCAAGTTCTTGCTTCTTTTCCAGGCACTGAGCAGCCCATGCTACCTTACATCTGGTAAAAGAACTGCTGCACAACTGCAGTTAAAGTGTGCACCTTCTTGTTCTGCAATGCCCAGTTCTGTACTGCTTGTGCTATGAGTCTACTCAGATCCATACAGTGCGCCAGAATCACTTGGACAACATATTTACCTGCATAGAGGCACAAGGGCCCCTTTTTTCAGAATCTTCAAAATCCTAAAGCATTCTCTGCTGCAAATAATGTACATGATCTCAGACTTCCCAGGTATGAAGCTTGTGCACTGAATTTGCTCAGAGCAGGTTACTCGGCTTTCCCTTGTCTTCTTGAAGGTTTACAAGGAGAAAGGCATATTTGAAATTTAAGAACAGCATATGTGGGCGCATGAACAGTAGAAAAAAGCTGAACATGCTTCAGTGAATTTTTATGCACCGTGTTACCTACATGACTTTCCTGGAATTCTAAGCTAAGGCCACCCCAAGGACTTGTCACTGCCTGTTATGAAGGAAAAGACAAACTGAGTAACAACACAGGAGAACAGAAAAAAATCTAAAAAGAAACCAGTCTAGCAGGAATTCAGTCAGCCATCCCCCTCTAAAAATTACCATGGTTGAATTCAGTGAGGCCAGACATGTGCGCTAGCCTCAGGCTTGACAATCTGTCAGAAAACAATGCTAGCCTCCCATGCCATTTTGCATTTGGATATGAAATAAACCATGAAATGTTTTTTCAGGCCTGAAAAAGCTATCTGTGTTCTAAAGCTTCTAAAAGGACAGGCAGAGTCCATTAATGGTAACATCTGACTGGGGAAAAAGCAAATGGATAGGTACTGGGCTTCAGGAAAGAATTGCATTCAGAAACACTCAAGCACATTGGAAACTCTTCTGCACTAAGCTCTTGGTGTAGAGTCCTCAGCTTTTGTGGTACTTTCCATCTGCGGAATAGCTAACAAGAACTACCTAACCCTTACAGCACCACAGTGAAGTACTGTTATCTCCATGTCCCAATGAAATTGAGTTGCCTCCCTCAGAGGTCTGACTCAGATTCAATCATGAAACTGTAATCCCTGGCTCTCAGTGCCTCCTTCCCGCTGGCAAGAACATACTTCTCTCCTGGTTGAACTTGGCTGTTTAAGAAGTCTTAGATCTTTGGAAAATACTGCTTGGTGATGACATGAACAGGTTACTTTAAAGAGTAAGTAAGAAGAATAAAAGGAGAAAGACATTTTTTATGCAGCAGAATCATAAAAAAATTATTTAGTAAGTAATCCTACCTCCTTTTTGATAGAGTGGCTGAAAGATTCCTCAAAATAAAACATCCTGATGCTAAAACCTTGCTTTCTTGTTTGAAGGCTTTGTTTCCCTGGGCTCTTTCCAGAAGACCAAGCCAGCAGGCAGAATTCCAGTACTGCACAGGAACAACAGTGAACACAGCCTGGAAAGCAAATTGCAAAGTGAAATGTGACTTCATATTTAATACTGGGTCATTTTCTCAAACACCACTGACAACATATATGCATACTGTCTACCATCGCCCTCAGACCTGAAGAAAATAAATTCATTAATGTAAACAGAGTTTTGAGTATGGCAAGAGCAGAGCTGTGAAAATGTTTTGCATTCATTCTGAATGACCAAAAAAGTTCTGGAAACACTACACCTATAGACCAGCACCAAAGACAGCAGC
The DNA here is from genome assembly GCF_023638135.1 of Falco biarmicus. Classification (NCBI taxonomy): domain Eukaryota; kingdom Metazoa; phylum Chordata; class Aves; order Falconiformes; family Falconidae; genus Falco; species Falco biarmicus. The sequence continues at coordinate 14,984,402 of NC_079302.1, forward strand.
TGCTTCTAAGCAGAATGCAGAAAGCTCTGCACAAACTGTGAAATGAAATGTTTGGAGGTAAGTGCAATGCTATTTCCCCAGAATTTCTATAAATTTCTGTATAGACAAGACAGAAATTCTTCATCTGAAATGCATACGCAATCCCTTTAAATGGACACTATTTACCTACAAGAGGTCAAAACACTTACTTAAACCAAAATCTACTTTTTTATGTTCCTTCTGTTGTTACAAAGCAACTACCTCTTTTAGAAATATCTATAAATGAACAGAAAATAATCTACCAAAATTATCTTAATAATTATTTGGTTTCTAGGCAGTATTGCTGTAACTTCTCTCAAGGTGTTAACAAAGATGTTCAAAAAACTCATGTTGTCAATCATAAATGACGGTTTCTTGATTGCTTGGTTCAAATTAACAAGTATTTTTAAAAACTTATAAATATAATTAAATTAAATTTTTGATACTTTATGAATTTACTAGATGCCTTTTTCAGTCTGTATTTTTTGCACTAACTTTTCTGAAGTTGTTTCTTAGTTCCTTAGTTACTAAAAAGTTAAATATTGAAAGGGAAGCCAGAAGAGATTTGGACATCAAATTCAAAAGGACCCATGCTGTATCAGAAGAATATTGTAATTTAAAATCCCATAGCTGCAACTAAGGAAATGCTAGGAATGGCATAACCTACTACTTAGTGTCCTGTTCTTCTCTTTCCTATGGCCTGGCTCCTCTCTGTACCCTCCAATGCTTCTGTAATCCCTGAAGTTCAGTCCAATGCCCTCTCTTTTTTCACCACTATTTCTGTTCTTGCTTTCTTCATGTCCTGCTAATAATTCCTTCCACAAGATACTTGGGTTTCTCATTCAGTGCTGTTATGTCTTTGGTTGTTCATCAAATACTTCAGTTTTCTGTTCTTACTGTCCTCTCCTTCACCAGCAGGTTACTGTCTGTCCCTCTTGTCTTGCCAGTCCTTCACATTCAGCTCAGGCAGTTCTCTCCTGTCTCCTCCAGACCGTCAGCACAGGAGAGACTCTTTCAGGTGCTGCGCCAGGCAATAAATTTGGGTACAGCAACAGAGCTGCTTTTCTACTAACTTCCTCCTGCATGCTGGAGAATGTTTAGATGCTGTTGTAAACCCCCCAGCAGGACTGGTGCTAATCATGTTCAGCTCAGACAAAACTTTGAGAGAATCTAAGTAACAGTTGTTAACACGTTTGTCTGGAATAAGTCATAGAATCATTTAGGTTGGAAAAGACCTTTGAGATCATCAAATCCAACCGTTAACCCAGGACAGTCAGAAGCTTACAACTTGTTTAAATTCTTCAGAGACACCTCAAAGGACATATCCCTCCTTGAAGACTTCACTTTCCTCAGACCCAAAATTGCTTTTCAGGAAAAATGGTTTGCTGCCTTTGGGAGTTCTTTTTTGGTTTTGGTTTGTTTGTTGGGGTTTTTTTGAATATATGGATAAAAGTCAGTTCTCTTTCAGACCAATACTTAAATTTTTGGTAAACTGTATACAAACATTTCTATGTATCATGGAGAATGCCGGGTTAGCTTCACTCTGTCCATTCCTGTTGCTTTCAACGGGATGTATCTTTGCCCGTCCACCACATGCTTCGTTTCCCATGACTTGACAGTTTTGTGGTTTTTCAAAAGGGATCAGGTCAGACAGGCTCTTATAAATGTTGCAATACATTATTAGCCCTGGGAATATGAATATCTTATTCACCCAGAGTTAAACCTCAACAGAAGAGTCTGAAAGCACCAAAATCTCACTTAGAGAAAGACAAAAACTAGAAAAAGGAGTAAGTGTGATCTCCTGCATCCACCAATTCCAGCACATCATTTCTAATCGTTCAAATGCAAGCCATAAAATACCACATTAGAAGTCAGAAGAGTATCAGCAAGCCCCCCTGTATGCCTGACACCATGCAAATACATAGGCAATGCAGACATGCCTATCATTTGTATACAGTCTCTAGAGGCTCCAGGAGTCTGGATCTGCACATCAGAAGCAGATTTATTGGACCGTGACTGTGTGCTCTGCGCAGTAAGAACCAATGAATCTTGTGTTGGATTGATTAAAATTGTAATTGTACAATCTCTGTGATCCAAAGAACGAGGAGTCATTTTTCACAGTGAAACACTTAGCAATTGGATAGACTCAAACTGTCTGCCTCATGGCATTTGTAGCTGTTCTTTACATTGCCACATAAATCAAAGGCATGTATTTTGACCCTCCTACACAAAATGCAGCCAAATAAGAAGTGATACCACAAAAAGAACATTGCTGGTTGAATTTAGAACAGCTTTTCAGACAGAAAAACAATAGTGAATATAAATCCCTTACCTCTTCACAAAATTTTATATAAACTTCATAATAAAAAACACAAAAAATATAAAATTAACAACTAAGTTGCTTAAACTGTACCAATATTCTATTTTTACCACTACATATAAAGGGGAAGAAAGAGGGGAAATGCCAACATAGAAATAGGTAGCAAAATGATCAGGTTCATTTCAAAATTAGAATGGGTGAGCGGGGGAAGAGTTACCCTCACTTCTTTGTTTATATTTCCATAAAAGCTGTTCATAAGACCAAGAATTGAAAACCCTTGCTCTCCATGCTTAATAAGGTTTTCAGGCAATAAAAATCATAGCAGTTTTAAAAAAAAAGTTTAGATTCTGGTTTGCCATCCATTATGGTTATGGAGAAACGTAAACCACATATACAAATAACCTATGAAATACTAAAACAACTGCCAAACCTCTTCAAGAATTCTGCTATAGCTCATGGGCTAAGAATCAGGTGTCAATTTATATTACTAGTGCTCATAAAACTTCTCCACTATAGTAGAAAAACTGCAGGTATTTCTCTCTGAGTGACACATCCACCCCACCTCCCAAAGTAAAAGGGAAAGAGGTAAAAAACCACAGATGCTCAGAAGAAATAACCATATTTCCAGCAGTCAGAAAGTTTTCTTAGGAGACTGCTCAGACAGCTATTGTGACATCTAGTATGTCTACATTTATATGGAACTGAAGACAGAGTTCAGAGACAGTCTAGGACAGAACAACTCATCAAGGGGACTGCTATTGTCCAAGGGTCTTAAATCTGATTGTTCAGACTCATTGGGTTATGCAGTTAATGAGCTACCTTTGTATCACGTTATTGATTCTGTGCTCTAAACTATCTATTCTGTAATTCAAAGGAGCAAAGAACAGACTAGAGACGCATTAGTGGCACCTGTGGAACACAGTTTAGCTGCCCACCAGCACACCCTTGCAATATATATGACACAGACTCCAAATGTCAGTTTGTGCCATGAACTATGTTAAAATTATGAAATCATCATATAAGCAAACAAAAATAAGAAGCTTAAGATGGAAAGCATCTATGCATTTCAAGTTCATACACATTGTCAGTAATTGTAACTTCCGTTGCAGCCTTCAGCAGCTACATCTGCTGCTCAGGTGACACTGACAAACTCAGCCACTACCCAGTTCATTCACATTCTGAGGAATCACTTGCAGTAGCCATAACAGTTCTTGATTTTGGGTTATTCTTAGCAAAGTCACTCACACAGCTCCCCACAGCTCTTATCTGAAGTGATAAGAGAACAAATAAAAATTGTATCCTGCTTACCACAATTAATATATTTCCAGCAGGTGATGCCACAGTTCTACCCAATCAGTGACAGTACAAACATATTTTCCAATGAAAACCAGAATGACCGTATTGAATCACTTCTTCTACTTCACATTATTTCTTTAGATTTAGAAATTAATGGAAACCAGTCGTATTTTTCACAGCCTGATAAATTAAAAGTGTGTTCACAGAGATCTGACCATTCAGAAGCACAAAACTCAGACCCAACAAAGCAAATTATTTTAGCTAATCTGTAATCTAAGATCACAAAATATACCTTTTATACACCCATAATAATTTCAGGGGCCACATAATCAGTGTAACTACTTGCCTGCAGCTAAGGTAGGGAGTCAGCCAAGATATCCAGTATGTTAGTGAGAAAAACCCATGCACAGCTTCTGCTCAAGAGCCTGTAGGAGTATCTATTACTATGTCAGACCTCAGTCTCTAATACTTCAGCTGTCAAGTTCAACATATTTTAAACTTTGTAGAAATGGTAAAGGAAGAGATCATGGCCCACAGCATCCCAACACATTCTTTTTCCTTTGGAAGGCTGCAGAACCACTGCTTTTACTTAGAAAAGTTGTAGCAGGGTGACAAGTCAGGCCTCAGAGCAAAGCCAAGACTTAAAACTTGACCTTGACACAAACAGATTCTGAAGTATAAAAACTCTGTGTTCAAAAGCTTCTCCTGTGGGGTTTACTGTTTTCTGCATCTGAACCCAAGTGGTTTGAAGATACAGTTCAATTTTTCATTTCTCTTGAGAGCCTTTCCATGTAGTGGAAGAACAAAGCTACCGCATTGCTAAACCACTGAATCAATGTCAAGATGTGTTTATTTGAAAATCTCCGATAGACTGTAAAAAACATTTTCTTCAGATAAATGTATCACCATGATTGTGGTTCTATACCTTTTTATCACAAATGATAGCTACTTCAGAAGAAACAGAAACAAAGGCATACTTAGCTTTTTAAAAATTTGTATTAACTATCTCTTTTCTTCATTTGAAGCCTCCTCCTCTGAAGTTACTATCAGTATCAGAACTGTCCTACCTGGGGGGAGGTTGAACAAAGTTCATTCTGGAACACGTTGGTCCAGCTCCTGGCATTTGCTGGCAACTTTCTTTGCTAAAGTGACAGAAAGAAACCCTTGTTCTAGGAGTACATTCCTAGCACAGTCAGGAGGGATGGACTGAGGTGGGGGCCTGCCAAGGGCTGGCTGTCCTATAGGTTACCATAAAACAAGGACACGCTGTAATTACAACATAAAGCAACTGGCTGTGAAAGATTATAGCCATCCAAACAGGTGTTTGTTTTTTCTTATAAATATGTAGGAGCTGTTCTGCTTCCATTTACTGTTTCAGCTAACGGCCGTAGGAATTTTGCCAATTTGCTGTGTCAGGTATGTCACTGCTCATTTGACTTTTCTAACCAGGCTTTTCCTAGTAATGTTCACCAGAAATTACTAAAAAATAATTAAACAAACCCCAGATCATTTATCATCTCTTGCAATTAGAAGAGTTTTCTGTGATCAGACTATTATGACAAAATGTTTATTTATATATTAACTGTTTTATAGGTGAACGATCAGTAATTCAACATACACAAATGGACCACTAGAAAAAGCTGTGATGAGTTTGCACCAGCCTTCAGCTCTGACATTCACTGCTGCCCTTTCAGGTGCTCGCTACAGGCAACTTCTGGCTATACCTTTACCTTCTCTTTCTGAGAGCAACTTGAGAACAGGAAGGTCATTGCTGACTTTCTTTCACATCAATAAAAAATAAACCTAGTTAAAAGCAGAGGAAAATATGATAATAACAAATGCCATCTAGCACTCCCCTCTTCTATGCAGCACTGAGAGGCTGCAGTAGGAACAAAGTTCCAGGGAACAGATGCCTTCAGTCTTGCAGAACACTGGTTTTGTTAACAAATCACCACCAGTGGCCCCTTCTACTGAAAAGCTTTGGATGCAACAGCAGAAAGTAAAAGTCTCTAGCATTTAGGAGAGTCAATTGCATACAGAGCATTGTGGAGTTCCAGAGGCTTATACCAGAATGACTCTCAAACAGTTATCTGCACGTGGCCAGCCCTCTCGGTCCTATTCTCTGGAACTGCATGGTGCAGATAAGAAGTGTGACTGCAGCTGGTCTTTCCAAGTCTTCTTTTTCTCCTTTTTCTTTTTTTTTTTCTTCCCCTCACTGCAGGGAAAAGTGAGTCCTAAACTACTGGCAAGAATCTGTGAGAGGAAACAAACTGCAAAGCAATTTATAGCGAGTATCGATCATTTGGCTGAATGTCCAGGAAGTCAATCTGCGCTCAATCTTCCCCAATGTACGCTTAAATACTATACACTAACTAAAACGGACAGCAGAGCTCTGATGGCCCATCTATACTGAGTGTCATTTAATTGTGCACATACCTGAGTGATCTTTAAATAAGCTGCAGCCACAGTAGCCAAGCCCTTAGCAGCAACCAGCTGTCTGAACAGTTGTTTCTTTGTTGAATTTTGCAGCCCATCCTGAACTCTGTGTTGTTTTTCCATAGTGAGCTTAAGGTGTACGTATAGCTAGGCAAACTTGCACAGATGTACACAGTGTATGTGGCTGCCTACTCTGAAGCAACTTGTATTGAGTGCATGTGCCCAGGCGCTGGCCACAGCGGGTCTCTGTGAGGAGAGGCCAGGGCTGCCCCGCGCTGACAGGACCGGTTCCAGCCGGTTCCAGCTGGTTCTGTGGCCGCCCCCGAGCAGGGCCCAGCTGAGCCCCTCAGCGACACCTCTGGGGAAACCGGTCTGGGAAAGGGCAAAGCGCTGCCCCACAGCCAGGGGACAGCCTGAGGGACAGGCGTGAGGGACAGCCTGAGGGACAGCCTGAGGGACAGGCCTAAGGAATAGTCTGAGGGACAGGCCTAAGGGACAGCCTGAGGGACAGCCTGAGGGACAGCCCTGCAAGTACCGAGGCCAGAGGAGAAGGGTGTGGAGGAGGTTCTGGGGCTGGAGCAGGGGTTCCCCAGCAGCCTGTGAGGAGACCATGGGGGAGCAGAAACCCACACCGCAGCCCATGGCAGGCCACACGCCAGAGGAGATGAATATTTCCCAAAGAAACTGTGGCCTAAAGAGTGGACCTGCACTGAAGTGGGGAAAAAGTGAGAGGAGGGGGAGCACAGAGAGGAATGGCTGTGGACTGACCACAACCCGCCATTCCCAATCCCCTGCCCTGGCTGGGGCCAGCAGGTAGAGAATCACCCTGGGTATAGTCTGTATGTGCTGTTGTCATTTCCCATACCTGTTGCCTTCAGAGAAAGAAGTGTTGTCTACTACACTCACAATAAAAAACTGATCCTCAAAGTCTAGATAACAGGTAATACAAATCATCAATCCTTGTAAAACAAAATCTTCCTTTACAGGCAAATGCAGTCAATGAAATTATGATAACTATCATCTCCTATCTAACTGACATTTAATTACTTCAAAAAGGCTGAATAAATTTGAAGGAGCATTAGATCTCTAAAATACACTCATTTATGGCAGTTTCTTCACCACTAAAAAAATTTATTAGTTTTCCTGTGCAATATAGGCATGCACATATACTCCAAGCTACAATAAATTGAAACATAAATTATACTCTAAAGTTGTACATAATATGCAAAAGATACATTCTATCTCTAGCTGGTCATTAAATTTTATTGCCAAAATTATTTTTGCAATAGCCTTCAAGTTTTAACACAGGAAACTAATCTTAGATTTTTCCAAATCTTCTGATTCACATACTAGTTAAAGTGATTGCCCTTGCTAAAACTGTACTAGCTAAAACATACGTGATCACGCTGAAATCTCCCACTCATAGTGCAGCCCCTTCAGGCCACTGTATTTTAAGAATCAGTTTTGGCTATTCTGGATCAATGCTGGCAGCATTTCTTTGAAATCCACATTTGCCACTTCCCACTTAGGGCAAAAGCAACAGCTTTATTCTGGACTGCATTCCAGTACGTGATATCTTGCTTGGAATTACTGGGTAAGACAAGACAACAACTGCTCTGCTTTTTTCACAATTCTGTCTTGTGAATCAGAGATGCTATGGCCGTATTTCCGAAAACCTTCCCAATGGACCATATAAGTTATGACATTGTGCATACTCTAAACTGTTTTGGCATAGGAACATACATTTAAATCCGTTATGCAGAAGGGTGGATATATTTACTAAATTTCAATAAGAGCATTTGTTCAAATAATTTTTAACACCTGACGGAAATATCTAATGGCCATAGAACAGGCACACCAAAATCTTTCTCAAAAATTAAAGCATTTTGGAAAGGTACTGGAGAAAGAGCACTGGGAGGGGGAGAGCGGGACAGTGTGATGTATGAGGTCATTCAGTGCTGGATATTCTGCCCTTGATTCAGCATCAATACCCACCTAGGGCCAGTGGCACCGCCGTAGTGGACAAAATGTAAACATCAGGTCACAACCACCAATGCGTAATTATCATATACCTCACAGGCATGGCTAACTGTACCTTTTGGAGTAATTACATCTTTTCCACTGAAAACACCTACTAGTAGTTTACATTGGGTAGAATATGCCCCTCATTCCACCCATTAGTGTGTAATGTGGCCTTGCCTGATTAGCAGATGTTTTATTCTGGCCAGAGGTAGCTTATTATTGAATAAAAGCTATTTTGTAGCTTAAGTCACGTGTGTATTTCTATCCTAAAACAATAAACTACAAGAGCTGAGGAGAAAGGAGAGTGGGATCATGAAATATTTCACACATAACAAAACCACATATGCAGAAAAGTATTTCTGATGTGCAAAACCAGGAAAGGTTTTATATACATAGAACATCATTATTATTGCACGTAAGTACTAGGATTTGACTGTTTCACCTCTAGGTGTCAAGGACAATAGTTAATTCATACAAAGTAGATAAATGAGGTGGAAACTAATCAGAAGAGGTTTGTTTATCTGTTCTTTCATGATATATGACACTGCAATAATAAGACAGTAACTGTGTGTTCTATCTGGCTGAGAATAACTTCCAACATCATTTCTCATTTTTACATATCAGATCTGAAAGCACCTCCCAGTCTTTGAAGTTCATCACAATTCAGAAATAGTAATTAAGCCCAGCCAACTGGTAACAGGGGATTTAAACAAGAGAAGTAATAACATTAAATTCCACAAGTCTGTATTGTTTTACTTGCCTCAACTGACTTGTGTGCGTGTCATCTCCTGTTTCCTCTGAATGTAATGGTCACAAGTTCCAGAGACTGCATTAAAATGGTAATTTTTCTTCGTCCTGGGAAACTCCAAATATGCATGTGGTTTTAATTGCATTTTGATATTTTTTTTAAATGTGAAAATACTCATTGTCTTTTGTTAGTACACTGTATTACAATGCAAGAAAACAATTATTTTGGAACACATGTAATATCATGCTTTGATTTAAAAGTCTGTATTGCTAAATATGCTCTCAACAATCCAACTACAACCTGCTTGCTTGCTGGGAGATGGGAGGATGGGGAAGGTTTGTAAAAGAAATTCTTCTGTCTTATGCCAAAAATCCAGAGATTTACCAAACAGCTGATGTGGTTCAGCAGAAAACAACTTCCTGAACAGCTAAGAAAATTGAGTTCATTTCACAATTTCAATTTACTTGTCCAATGGCAAGGGCCTCTCCTTCTCTGTGTTGATAAATACTGACACAGAAGTGTGTTATGTTTGCTATTTCTAGAATTTGCAACAGTAGAACTGCCTTTGCCCTCCAAAGGCCAAGACCTCCAGAACTGGAGCAATCTGACAGAATACACAGTGTTCGCTTCATATTTTTTCCCAATTACAAAACACTGTTATTCTGTTTCCCTTAAAGATGCCAATTACAAGCTGCTTACTAAAAAAATAATTTACAGGCTGAAGGAAGTTGATGAGAAGCTACTATTTCTGACAGCAGATTTAACAGTAGAGAAAATCATAAAATAAATGAAGAAGGGGGAGATGTCTATTTAAGCAAGTCAATGAGAACAGATAGAAAAAAATTTATGTTCTGATAAGTGGTAGGAATTTGATTTAACAGAATTTATTAACCATACATATAGTCCTTCACAAGCGCATAAATGCAAGCAGAGGTCTAATATAATCCTATACCCTCCCCTGCCGTCTCACTTTTATAAATGTAAAAGGCACTGACAGCCAAATAAAAATAATGCATTACTTCAAGAGTCTTTAGAAGTAACTGAATTGTTGTTATGCAGTAATATTTATATTGTCTGCCAATGTGCTATATCTACTTTTTATAAAACATAAATACATTTTCAAAGAAGCATATTAGAGCCTTGCCTGCAACAGTGAACAGGAGTTTCTGGAGTAAGTCACATAAGCAGATATAAGCAGGCATGGATTCACCTTGAGCTTTTAGGAAGGCACAGAAAGCCACAAAAATGTCTCATTACTCTAAGAAAGAATTTCATTCTCATAGGTCACAGTCCAATTTTGCAGATTCTTGCAAAATCAGAATTGCTGATTATTTTAGATAACCTGTAAATGTTTTGCTTTAGAATATGATGTGGTAAATGCATGGGAATTGAATGATGTGAAGAATCACCTACCCTGTGTGAACCGAGTTCTTCCACGTATAGTCAGATACAAAACAAAACTGAATGCAGATTAACTGCACTTGCATCTTAGGCTGAGCAAAGGACATATGCGTATTTTGAAAATCAGATTTTTAAAAGCAGATACGTAACATACTGTTAGCAGACCACGTGCAAAAATGAGGAACACAGAGTCTGGCTCCTGACAAAACTATCAGGGTATGAACATTCTTTTCAAGGAGACAATAAATTATTTCTATATGTTTAAGAAGAAGTTACATAAAGCTGAACTTCTAAAAACGGTAAATCTATTTCTTATTTTGTTGGGGTTTTAAATGTATTTATCTGCAGCAGACCTTAGCTTCCCACAAAAATACACCTGGGGAGTTGGCTCCTAATGTTCCAATATATTCCTAAGAGAAGAGAGTGACAGGCTGTGCTTACCTCATAGCACTGATGGCTGGAGTGGTTCACGGGAACGCTGTTTCCAGTCAATTTTAACCTAAGTGGCAAGTCCTTCAGAGTCCCTTATCATTCACAAATAATCCAAAGTGTCAGATGGGGAGGGATTCTCTCCTTCAAGACTAGAGCTATATAATGAAAGTGCTGACAGTCTTTTAATTATCAGTGGCAAAAATGGGTGCTACTATAATAAATCTCCTTTCCTAAACACAGACAAATCAAAAAACTAATTAGTAGCTTCATCAAAGCTCTCTAGGATCAAAGCTGGTCAAAAAGATTATATAGGAAATGCTACTCCAACTGAGTTTAAAATTAAGATGGTCATTTGGGTATACTTAAACACCCCACACTGGTAGTCAAATAAGAATGCAGTACAATATTCTGCTGACATAAAAAAAGATGCCACATAACATTACATTATGGAAATATATATACACATTCTAGTTTTACTTTTTTTCATTTCCTTATTTTTTAAGGAAAACATGAACAGCATTGAAAAGGATAAATGAATGCCATGGAACCCTGTAACATTTATGATTATGATTATGCAACATTAAAAGATCTTTTCTGTAGTCTACACCTTATAGTAAAATCAAGAAAATGGACAGTGAATAATGGTTATCTGGCAAAACAATAGCTCTGGATATCTATTTCTATCTCTCTCTTACACAAGTGGCAATGATGCACTGTAAGATCATAAACCAAGGCAGTTGATTCAGACAAGCTCTAATAAGAAACAGTGAATCTGTGGTTCAGCAAAAGCCCAAAGATACAAATATATCAGTGTAAAATGTTGGAATGATTCTGAGCACGTTAACTATAAAATATCATAGCATATTTGTTGGCATGCTAGAAATACAAAAAAAACCCATTAATCTTAGAAATTCACCTTTATGTCTGCCACTGAGAAAGGATGCTTTTCTGACAGAAATGCACTGTTATCAGTGGCATTCTCTAATACACATACTACGTAGAGCTGTAAAGCTCTGATACTTATCCTAATACTTTCCTGGCAACACACATTTCTAGAGTTCAGCAAACCAGTCTTAGATACTGCCAAAAAATTATTTCACATTTATTTAAAAGACTTTTCTTCACTTCAAATGACTCAAAACAATTACAGGTATCTTCCAGTTTCTCACTACTATTATGACAACAAACAAATGCATAAACCTTGCACATGTGAAACAGAAGAAATCACACTTCTGAAAGAAAAATTAACAGAAAGAGTCACAAACCCCATACAGTCAGATAAATATTAGAACAGGGTTTCTATGACACGGAGATAAAACAATGAGGAGATTTCAAAAACACAAACATTATGTGGTCAATGGGAGCTAAGTGCCAGCCTGCCCTGTGACTTTGAAAGCTTTGCCATAAAGCACTGAGTAATCACTGCAATAAGGAAATCTTTAGTATTGTCTAAGTAGCTGTAGGGAAGTATGTGGAAAATACACTGAAAACAATGCTGATCTGACACAGAAAACAAAAAAAACAATTCCCTTTGAATATAAAATCCACTAGACCAAGAACAGAAACATTTTGCAAGTCCTATTAAACCACAAATTGCAAAATCATTGTGTACTGTGATTTACACAAGAAACTGCTGAAGATGTCACAGTATGAAATTCAGTTCCTAGGTAAATTATTCTTCTAACTGCAAATAGGTAAAATTTATCTCAGTTCTGATTGAGTTATCAAGTTTGATAGCAGTTCAAGCTATCAAATAATACAAATACAAAAAAAAAAGCCAGGGAAGAGCAACCCCAACCTGTTGTTTGGATCAACAAGTCTGGTGAAATGTCTCAGTTTCTTTTTCTGGAGATTCACTCTTCTCTCTTTTCTTTCGTAAGAACTGCCATACTTCTAAACTTTCATTCTTGAATATTGTTTCTAAGTGCATGTATTGCAAAAAGTTACTCTTCACTTTTCGAGTAAGATATTGAATTCTCACTCATCATATAACAAGCAAACAATAGAAAAAGTGAACCCTGGACACCTATGGATTTTCATCAGGTGAATTGTTTTTTTTGGAGGCTGAAAAGGTACAATATCATCTGAAACCAGAACATCTGTTACACTCTCCAAAGAAACTAGATAAGAAGAATGATGAAGTGGCATATGGACTATCCATGAAAGTTACTTTTTGTTCAGCATTTACACACAATGTTTACACAAAAGCAGAATGTCACCAGAGATTCTTTCAGTTTTGTGAAATGAAACCACAAAGCAGGACATTCTTGGTCCTCATTATGAGTCCAGATACAACATCTGGGCATTGGTCAAGCAAAAAAACCTCACCTTCAATAATAAATTCCTTTTGTATCTTTTTCCCAGGGTATGTTTCATGGGATTGACATCTAAGAACAGCAGAAGTAATTGAGGTCCTAAAGGATGCTGTAACACCTGTCACTGATACATTTAGAACTTTTGTTATATTGCAAGGTAAACTGATTGTCTCCATTTCTTCTTGGATGATGTGTAGAGGAAGATATTAATTCCTTATAACGATAAATGAAAAACTACTGAAAGTGTTTTAATATCACAAGAGTAATTAATGTCAATACACATACCATCAAAAGCCAGTCTCCTAAGGGAACAGTAATGTTCCGAGTAAATGCAACCTACTACAAAATTCTTTTCCAGAGCAGATGCTTTTTTTTTTTCCTGATCCTCTGTAGTAAACATTTCACTTACTTAAACTTTAAAATACAATTATATTTCTAGGGACAAAACCATTTGTCCATACTGTAATGACAAAGCTTTTAGATTTATGTTAAACAAATAATTGCATTGCCTTTTTTAAAAAAGACATTTATTTTGCATTCCACAAACATTCCCTGTATGTTTCATCCCTGCCAAAGATTTAGAGTAAAGATATGCAAGCCTACCTATCCAAGAACTCCTTCAATTCTTTCAGCATGCTCTAAGCACTAAGAATGGTCAGGCATGATTTAGTCACCGTTATTGATGATCAAATCGGATTTTCTCTGTGTGAGGTTTATGCCTGGCCTGTTTTGCCACACACATATTAATCATCTATGGTCATTGCCTAAGCCTAAAATATAGATAAGATGAAAATTGCTGTAATATGGGCTTGCACAGCTTTCTGTGATTCTAGGGCTGATGTAAATGCAGCACACAGGACAAAAGGCTGAGATGGAAACAAGCCTGACATTTATTTCTTTTTACTTCCTGTTTTTCCATTTGTTGGACTCAGGGTATTTTGAAAAGGAGAACATAAGAGAAATGGGACACAGAAAAATAAGATTAGACTGCCATTCCAAAACAAAACATGGAGTGTAGTGGGGCTGACAGCATATTTAACTGGGTTATGGTGAAGTCACATCCTGAAGTCATGTTTTCTCAGTTTCTGTAGAATCCAGACCTAGACTGGGGTGCAGCTTCTCCGGTTATGCATGAACGCCAGCTGAAGCTTATCTCCATGGATGGGAAATTCGACATATCTTTTACCAATGTGCATTTTCTGAAGTCTGTACAGGAATCAGCTGCTGCTAATCGTATTTCTAAGCTACCAGACTAGCCAAAATTCACATCAATCACCAGCTGTCTTTTGGTTGTTGCCATACCGAGTAAATACCTTCTAGCACCCCATGGGACATAACTGTGCTGCTTAATATTTTTGGCACTTCCATATTTTGTCAAACATAGTTGAAACTGGTCTGCAGACCTATCCATGGAGGTAAAAAAGGAATGTCACAGACGGTATTGTTTAATTATGTTTAGGCAGAAATATTTCTAGATTTACTGTAAAAATAATAAAGATTACACTTCCACACAAATCTTGAAGTGCACGGTTTATGTTTTTTAATAGCATATATATGCACAGTGTGAAAAAGATGTAGCCATCTGATCATGTACATGTTTTTAAAACTAATTGAAATGTATACATTAATAACACTTTCAGTGGGGTATTTCTAGCTTAAAATCCACCTGTGTGATTCAAAGCACTATCAGGTTCTCTGGACCTCTTTATCAACCATCTCATTAGCAGTACTGAAATGGTGTGGAATCAGTCTGGGGTACATCTCCCTTTGTGTGGAGACTGAAACTGGACCATTGCAGAATTCCATAGGCAACACAATCATTAAGGACAAGCCATTTTTAGATCATTAAGAGACAGAAATTACCACTACACGATTTAGAGAGGGGGAAAAAATCCCAAACACCACTACAATTGCATTAAGCCTTTTCATCAAAAAATGCATTAGGGGTGCATAGGCCTTTTACTAATTTGCTTTGGGTTTCCTAGAGTTCACCCCTGTCTTTTCAGGGTAAGTCAGCTTGTATTGCAAGCCTAAATGCTAGATGGAAAGTCCTGAGATTCATTGCTTTTTCTAAAATAACCTTTCTGATGTTCCCTTGGCTGCATACAGTGCTGTATTGGCTGCTAGTGTGTTTGCATAATGCATGCTCTGCAGTAAGCTGATTCCTTACTGAAAAATATAGCACTTTAATGTTTGTGGAATTTGTTGCAAAGAAAGCAAGCTGTGTCTGGGACAAGCTTCAGTTTAATAGGCAAGTAAATTGACCAGACATTTTAAAGGACAACTGTAAATATCTCTTCAAAATCATCAGTACAGCTAAAACTAAGTGTACCCAGTGACAGTAGTGAGTTAAGGGGAAAAATATCCCCCCAACCTGAGCCAATTCTCTCCCTTTGTTTATTCATATATATGAAGAAAGCAAATCAAAGCTGGATTTGGGGAAAAATGTGAGGAGAGAGAAGTGCAGTGACCTGCTTATCTCTCACCATCACTCTCTCCCTAGCTCTGACATGGCTGAGAACAGTTAAGAGCAGGTTGCACAGGTAGAATGAATTAGCCAGTCTGAAGAAAACATTTCCCCAGAAAACTGACTCAGTCCTTGGTTCCAGAGTCAGCTAAAAGAGGCTGCTAGCCTGTGGCATTCTAGTGTTGATGGCCAGAGCTCATTAAATATGATGATCTTTGTTCTTGTGAAAAAGGTAACTACTGGCATGAATGGGCATTTCCCCATTAAACATCACTTTGTCCCTGGTAGGGCCCCAATATTTTAAACTTAAAACTCTACGTCTCCTCCCAACATCTGAGCAAACAGTTTTTAAAAATTATTTCTGTAAAATGAAAAATGAAATTTTTTTCTTACCATGATGCAGGGAAGTTCTCGGCACAGGAAACTCTTTGATGTCTTTAATGAGGTAAGAGCACCCCCCGGCCCCATGATGTCAAAGCACTATCATATAGATTGCTGCAATAAAAATGGATCCTCTGGACTCCACCTAAGATATTCCTTTATTGTCTGGGAAATCAAAAAATATTAACGTATCTTAACAACCTACTTCTTTTAAAAGAACATGGTAACATGGGCCATATAACCACAGAGATTTCCAAGTTTTGGGAAAGAGAGAATACCCATTGCACTACTCTCACACTGTCAGAAGACTTTAAGTTTGCTCTAAGTGTAAATTGTGATTGTTTTCCCCACATAGCTCCTATGGCTCAGTTGTGGGAGAAGATTTCAAAATAAAAATCTTGCAGAAAATCCTGATTCTGAGGACTTCAGACCCACGTCCTATTATGTATCCTTGTCTGACTGCTAGATAAGGAACACGACACGATCCAGAGCTTTTACAAATTTTTCAAGCTTATATCCTAAGTGGTGTCCTATAAAAAGGAAAGGGGAAAAAAGAGCTATTATTCTTTTTGTGGCTAAATCTTTAACAAATATGATTAACTGAATAAAATATTAAAAATAGACACCTGGATTATCTAACCTAAGCTCATGCAAGAGATTAAATAATGATGTATTACATGTAAAGTTTCCTATGGGAAGGCCAGAGCATTGAATATTTGCATGTTGTTGGCAGTGGAATTTTAAGCAGTGTTTTTCATAAGATAGTCAAACTTACAAGGTAAAGAAATTTAAAGAGGATGTGAAGGGCGAGTGCATAAGCATGTCTAAAGGAAAGTCATTAATAGCATAAAATACTCATCATAATAGCCTGATAAATGAGCTTTCATACATCCTACTCGGGACTTACTGCATTTCAATATGCCTTTTTTTTAATTTCCAAATGTAAATGAATTGACCTTGAACATAACTTGAATGCTGGCTCATGATTCTTTACACAAAGACTCAGTTCATTCAACAATGTCAATGAAGTAAATTTACAGTCATTTTGCTTCTAACGCACAAGTCAGCAGGGGAAGTTAAAGCATTTTTACACAGCACTATACTTGCCAGTAAGCTGAGGTTACTTGCCTTGATTTTCTATTTGTAGTCTGCGCATGATTATTCTAGATACATATGGTCATCAGATGTGCAAATTAAAATGAATTTTATAGAGAATATAAAAAGGAAAATTCAGAAAGAACCTACAAAAATAGTTGCATTTCATTTTGCTACAGAACACCTTCCTCTTTTGCCACAGTAAATTTTTAATCAGGTGGAATTTATTTATCTTGCTGTCTGCTGTATGTTCCTCTGTAACTGGCGTAGCCCAGAGGCAGAAACTCATTTGATGTCTTTGAGGCTCACACCATCAGAAGTTGCAACATTACACTTACACCAATAGTTTAGAATTCAATTCTCAATCAACTTGAAAAGGCAACTTCTGTCTTCACTGTCCTTTTTATATTTCCACTTGAGATATGTTACAGTCATTGTATTACTGATGCCTGGACTTACAATTATTTGCAATGTGTCCTTGTTTTCCCTCACTTCAGACTAATTCTATCAAGTAAACTCACCGTGCCTGGTAAATTAATTTCTTCAGATACAGGCTGGGTTCATCTTTGTACCAGCCACACAATGCTTCAGAGACAGAAAAACAAACAGCTTAAAAAATTATCTCTACCATGTCAGAATTTGCTTGCCTTGAAGAAAGATCCATCTCTGGCAGCCTTTATGACAGCATACTGTGTTTCCACAAACAACTTTTCACAATGTAAGTAATCAAAATTCTCCAACTTGGAGAGAGAAAACTGTAAACATTTAGAAAAAAAACCCCAGAAAACTCTAGATTTTTTTTAATTATAGATATTTACAGACAAGTATGTATAATATCAAATTAAGATAAACAGCAAACTAATAAGTTCAGATGTGTCACTTTACATTCAGTAACTGTGGCCTGTTGCAAGTGTTCTTGAAATACCCTCTTCTAATTTGCTGGTGGTATGAATTTGGGTTTGGAACAAGACCATATATCTTTTCTTTATGAAGCAATTTTCTGATCCTCTGCATTTATTACAGCTGTAGTCCTGACAGTTTGTACCTGACCTTGATTATCATTTGATATTTATACAATACTAAACAGAATCTTCTGCATGAAGCTGCCACAACAATCATGCCTAACACTGCTTAATTCTGCAAGAGGTTTCTTGCTTATTGTTTCCATTTACCTAGAAATTTGAAACTTACTGGAAAAAGACAGGCAGATAGGAGACACAGAGGAGAATCATCTGGGAAGTAAATGAGAAAAGGGACTTGTCAACTGTAATTACTGAATAAATGAAATACAAAGCCTGTCTGGGTAATTCACACCCACCCACCCCCTTTTTTTTGCTTTTCTCTTTTTTTTTTCTTTAAGAAAACTGCAAGCTTATGTTTACATTTTTTATGACAAATTAATTTCTTATTTAACAGTCATCTCTTTCAATGAATGAAGAGGCAGAAAACTTAACTGACAGATAAGATTTGTCTGTCTAGAGCTTCATCTCAAAATTATAGCTTTTAATGAAAGTTGTAAACACAAGACCTCGTTTTTCAGCAGTTTTATGATACGCATGACATTTGAGCATCACTGTATTACCTCTCAGGATTCAACACCTTTTCTTTTTAGAATTCATTATGTAGTCTGTTACAGTTCCCAGTCATCACTTGCTTAACAATTTCAAAATCTTGTGCAAAGATGTACTGTTAACTCCATTCACTTGTTTGTAATTTCTCCAGGTTTATCAAGACTGGAATAGCCCCTGATGTGTATGGTTAGAAATCAATACCATCTTTGACCTTGGAAAAATCATGTGTAGAAATCAAAAGAAACACAAAACTGCTTGCCTGAAAAAATTTAGTTATTCCATATCCCTCAAATTATTACAATTATTGCAAAGTGTTAATGCACTTAAAAGGTAGAGGAGTGCATCACACCAGGACAACATATTTGTGATTTTCACAGATCAACCTTTCAGAATTTTCAATTATTTTCTACATATTCTATTGAAAAACATTTTAAAAGTTTTATTGAGAGCCCAATGATAAAAACGTACAAGTTTCTAAGACAGTATATTCCACGCAAATAACATCAGGCAACCTTGGTTCTCTGAGTATTCTTTCCTTCTTTATGAGCTTAACTTTCAAACTTTACTTTCTTTTAACATAATGAAAACATCTGCACAGTTACATGCATGTAACTACTTATTTGCACACATACGCCCATCTAATATATTATTAAACATTTTAAGGCATATGTGGAAAAAAACATTGTTAAAAATCTACATTCTAAACATGGAAAATGAAGAATCAGCAAGAAGTTCAGTCGAAAGCAGTTACAAAGACTGCCCCTGAGAAGTTCTTCCCACTTTTATGCAGTGTTTTAAAAACATTAGTAATTTGCCCAGTAGATGCACATTCTCAGAATCTGTACTTCTATAAATCCCATTATCTGCCTTCCCTTCAATTACATTCTTGTGGAAACTGCTGAAGTATAGCAGACACTGAGGGGCAGGGAACAGAGGTTGCTAGCCAGACTTTATTCTAAACTTGCCATTTTGCTCTGTAGCAAGGATCTTAATCCAGGATCTGTATGCATATAAGAATCCCTAACAGTATGGTGAGTAATAGCTGCTGTTCTTGAAAACAGCTGCAAAGCAGGGATTATTTTGCTCTATTATATATATTGTAGTAGAAGGAGCCTTTATTTTTATTAATAGGAAGTGTGGACAAAGTAAAATTTCATTATTATCTCTCTCCACCACAACCAAACACATCAACAGATGATGTATATGGAATATATATATTCCATAATTGCACACTTGCAACATACATCTAATATTATAAACACTACTACTCTAAGTTACCAGTTGTAAAAAAGTTGCAAGGTATATTTCATAATATAAACACCAATACTCCAAATACGTGGATCTGTTAAGTTTAAAGTTTTCCAGAATCAAGAGTATGGCCAAAGGCACATACCAACCTCATACTCATCCTGTTCTTAATGAGAAAAGAGAAGGAAGTGATTATGTACTATTAATATTCGCTTGATCTTTTGTACAATTTTTTTTTATTTAACTTGGCCTCACCTCAAGAGCTGGACATTTTCTCATATAACATTTGCCCTATTTCTTCAACCCAAAGAAATATGTTCAGGAACATGTTTTTATTATATTGTCATTCATTCCTGTTCAGACCTTCAATTTTAACTAACGATATTAAGATTTTATAGTGGCTAAGACAAAAATGGCTTAAATATAAGCACTGCCCACGGTGAACGAACAGAAGAAGAAACCAACAAAGTCACCACAATTCTCTATAATGCAGTAGTGCAATTCCAAGACCTATAAAACCATAGGAAGATGATACTACTACCTTTACTATGCAAGTGTTGAGCTCTAAAAGACATTTACAGAAGAAGAAATGCACCAGAAAGATCTTAAGGTCTAGTAACTGGGGTTTTAGGTTGAAGAAAATCAGCAAGCAGCCCAGAAATATTTTTATACCATAAAATCAAAATAAAGATATTCTAATAGAAGATGATGGAACATCAGGAACGTTCCTAATGCATTAAAATCATGTGAAATAATCCCCACAAACCCTAAATCAGACTATATGCCTGGCTGTTAGTCCTCTTCTATGCTGCATACTCTAAAGGCACAGTGAATGGATTAAAGTAAGCTTTGCTAAGTGCTTAGAGGCTGCTTCATCATTGAGCCTTAGGGGATCAATTTTTCTAATGTGGAAATGCAATTTGGATTTCACGTCTCAAAACGGCACCCTTCTCAAATGAAAATTCATGTTTAATAGAAAATTACAACATTAGTCTTTAAAAGCCCTATGTCTTTGGCTTCAGCTCTTTAACAGAAAGATTTTAGGAAGAAGATCTGTGCTAAATTTTTTGAAGTCTGAAGAACATTAGAGATGCTGAACTGGTTGTCCAACAAGTCAATCAGGGATTATGATTTTATAAAGCTATAACATTTTTTAAGCACAAACTCTCTCTCCAAGGCTTTGTTACATAGACGGAAGAAATTAAGTAACTGCTGACTGGTTAGATTTCAGATGATTTAATTTTCTCTGAAAACCAAGCAACACATTAAAGCCAATAAAAAATGACTTTGCCAAACCTGCAAAATCAAAACAGCTGAAGAAAATAACCCTGGAATAGAACACACTTCAGACAAATCAACCAGGAAGCTTGTAAATCCAGAGCAAGAATGTAAATTTCCGAACAGTGATAGTCAAACTTCATCTTGAAAACAAAAGCATAGTAAGATTATCTGTTAAGCGCCCACATTTCCCTTGTTATAGACAATATCCAGAAATACATTAACAATTTACAGCGGTTTTATCATAACTACTGACTGGATCCATTTTTATATTACTGCATGTACCAATAAATGATAATCTCCTACGCTGCTAATAACATTTGTCAAAAACTGGAATCCAATTCTTCAAGACACTGACAAAGCAGTTGTATTCCAAAATGGAACCAAACATGACATTTCCTTTAAAAAAAAAAAAAAAAAAGGAAAAGGCATTCTCTTCCTTTCAACAGCCCTTTATGCCACACTACATCATAGCCAGACCTATGGAGGTTAACCATTCAGTTAATGAGCCTGATTATTGAAGCTGCTGAAGAAGAACCTGAGGTTTTTAGTGGATCCTTAATCAACTGCAACATTCACCACATGACCATATCCATTTTGAGAATCTGTGCTTTTTCAAAGAAAAGGATTTAATCCAAAATAGTCCAAATTAACTAAATAGTCTAAATTACTCTCTGTATTGTTAGAAGAATGTTAAAGTTAGCAGACAATACCTGAGAATGTAGAACTGGCAGGAATATTCTGATGTTATTTTCAGCTCCTGTAAGTATGCAAGGAGCACAAAAAATGTATGTAACAAAACACTATTTTTATCATTAAGAAGTTAAAAACACCACATCTATTATATACATATGTATACATACAAACACCCCAACATATAGATGCAGGTTCAGTGCCTTATTATGTGCCTTATCATAACCAGATTCTACTTTTACATGCCTTGGGGGGCTTATAAGAGTAGAACAAATACCTTCCACAGTGACAAGAGTGCTACACATAAATTCTGAATGTGAAAGATGTTTGTTCAAGAAAATATGTATTTCAATCAGAGATCCCTGTGGGGACTGAAACCTAAACAAAGTAAACAGAGCATATACGTATTTTTATTTCCTCAAGAAACCTGTGAAGGCAGCACACAGGAAAAGAACTGCATTAAGGAGAAATTCCCGGCTGGCAGCTCTTGTTTTTGAGAACACACTAGCCAGTTCATTTATAACGCAGCTTCTCTTCTGACTGACACATGTTCATCTGCATACTCAAAGCTTTATAAACACCAAGATAAAACTAGCAAGCGTAGTTGTTTACTTGAGGTTTAGCTAGCACAATATTTTAAATCTCTTTATCAAAGTGGAGAATTCAGGTGCTAATTTATACTCTGCTCATTTGATTCTCGTCTACACCTTGAAAGCAGCTACTGCGCTTTTCATTCTATGCCCTGGGATACTATTAAACCTGACAAATTCCCCAGCCATGCTTTAGGTAAGTACTAATAGCTGATTGTTACACAGTAGCTTTTTCCAAATTATAAACAAGTAAATCAGCTTCACCCATAAGCCAACCACCTCTGACGCCACATAACAATTTCTGTGGAGTAGTTCAAAACATTTCCACTGTGTTTTAATTTGGTTCTTGCTTGTTTCAGTTAATGCTACCCAAACACTTATTGCCAATATGGCCAGATGGAAGTTTCCTGTGAACTGAATTTGAACCACAAGTTGCCCATTAGGTAACAGCTATACATTAATATATGATACACAACTGAAACTCTTTTAGTACACCCTTGTCAATTCTTTACCTTTTTCTTCTCAAACAACTGTCAAGTATTTACATATATTGATACTTGTCAAATATTTAAGTATATTGCCAAATATTTACATATATGACCTGTATATTCCCTGTCTGGGTGCCTTATGGCCCAGAGACAGTGAAAAGTCCACAGTCAACTTCATATAAATGTCCCTAGAAACCTCATTCAGAAGTTTACCCTATAAATTAAGATGTATTACAGGGAATCTCAGAGGACTGAAATTTTTCCTCTTTATCCACAGAACTGATGACAAAAAGCGGATGACATGAATACACATTTTGCTATACTCAGTTATGACTGTCCAGCTACCTGGACACTGGAGATCCAGTTAACAGCTTTACTGCATTCGTATTTACAGAAAGCCACCTTCCATGGACAGATGTAACTTCAAAGCGAGAAGAGCCACAGTGAGCCTTTCATCACATTTGTGCCTTTTCATGTTGTCTTTATTCCTACCTAACTTAAAAGAAAAAAATACAGTTTTGCATATTCTCCAAATTGTGTAGCATTTATAACCATGAATTTTTACCACCTTGCATGAATACAGCACTTGCTGACAGGCTACAGAAACTTTGTGACAGAGATAATCCTTCCTATGATTTGCTCTCAGGTGCTAAAGGCACACTTGATGGGGGTAGCATTCACAGACTGCACTCAGCAAAGAAGTGTGATTCAAATAGAAAACATTTTAAGCATGTCAGCGTTGATAATTTTCTATTTAGTTGTTATATTTTCCAGCTCGATGAACAGAGACAACATGCCTTCTGCTAGAAGGCTCACCTTAACACAGAAGGTGGATGTCTCTGTAGCTGTAAATTGAATTACTTTTTTCCTGTTTCTCAATTAACAGAAAATTAACACGGTCTCTTTTGAGCTTCCATGTTGGCCGAGTTGCCTGGTCAGACTTCCCTGAAATATCAAAGCACCATTTGGGAGCTTCATTTAATTGAAGTAAAAAGTTGTAGTATGAGCATAGTCTGGATGATTAGGCAGGTAGGTGGGTGACTATAGCAAGGCGTTCTAAACTCAGCCACGTGCCTTTCAATCATCTCTTTCAAGAAAGAGCAGAGCACGTAAAGGTCCGAGTGATCAGACAGGCTTCAGGTGAACTGGCAGAACCCCAGTGTAGGTGCATATTAGTGCAACCCTTTTCACTAGACAAACCAGAAGCTCAGTTTTCTAGTGACTGCATGGTGTGCACATTTCCTGTTATGCTGTTATATTCCAAGGTTTTAAACAACTGTGCATAATCTTTGAACTGAAATACTTTTCCAGACAGTTCCAAAACTTCCAGGCAAGTAAAAACAGGCATCTCATTCACTGGAATTATGATTTGTACTACACTACAATGCACGTAACGTTTCATTAAATCTTCAACTATGTTCTGAATGTGCCTGAATATTTTTGATATACTTGTTGATCTATTCCGAATGAATTCTGTTCTTTCACTGTTCTGACAGGTGATAGAGCAGTGTTTGTATACATGGACATCTTCACTGTTCTGATGCAAACTTATTTTGGTTTTCATGCTTCTTGTAATGGGCAAAGCCCAACAGATTTACTTATATTTTTTGGTCTCCTGCTACCTTCCCTCCCATTCCAAAATGCTTTCAGTCCTATAGGCAACTTTCATTTCCAAATTTGTTGTTACACATCTGGATGCATCAGTTTAAAATGTTCAGATCTGTAGTTTTCCTGCCACTGATTTGCAACATCGTTATTCAGCCTTGGTGAACATTGTCTGCGGTGGATATGATTGCATTTCAAAGCTCAGTATGATTGAAGTGGAATTATTATCATTTCCTAGCTGTTTTAAAGTGCCTACTCAATATTTATCCTTACAGTTTTGGATAAATGGAACATGTAACCATGTTCAGATTCCAGGATATAAATTCTGCTCTGTCATTTGAGCCTGTCATATTTACAACAGCTAATAATTACTCAGAATGACTAATGTCAGCTATCCAATTCAGAAACTGTTTAATAGTCTCTCTATTCAGCTACTAATTTTGCTGCAGTTTTTGTGCAAGAAAGATGTGGCCTATGCAAGGACTCCAGCTTATCAAATGTGTTATGCATTCCGCAACAAAGTTACAAACAAATTTACTGTGCAATTTCAGATACTCATTCATGAGTTCCAGACCATCTCAGGCACTCTCTGGCATACTCACAGTATGACTTCTAGGAGCCAGACTGGAAGTCCAAAGGTTTAATATTCTCTGGTGCTTTATTTTAAGGTGTTGTTAGCCACCATGATTTCTTGACATGCTAAGTTTAGATATTCCAATAAAATTGCTAGGAAATCACTTGCATTAGGTAGTCTGCTTGGTTCTTATCTTTACAACTAGAATTTTTTCTTCAAAATTGACAGATAAGATTGCTGCTACATGAATGAAAGAAAATGCCTGTATTCTGTAAAAATAAAAAGGGAAAAACATATAGAGAAAAGCAGATACAATAAGGTGGGGAAGATGGAAGAAAAGGCAAGTTCTCTAATGCCACCAGACACCAAGAAAATGAAACCGTTGATGCTCCTTACCCAGGGGTGTTGCTGATTCATATAACCTCTGCAGCTTACAGATAGACCTGGCTTGCAAAGACCACTTGCCTTAGATTCAAGCAACATTTTTGGATGTCATTTGATTTCTCTGAAAAGAACATTTTCAAAGAACCTTTCCACTAAGGGTCCACACTAGTAACTTCCTTTCCAACAGATCACTATTTTCTGCTGAGTACTGCCAGGATTGTCTGTTCTAGTTCTGTTCTCCATTCCTCATTCATCTCTTGCCTCACAGATACAATATGCTCCCTCATCCATGAAGAATGAAATAACATCTGTCCTGGTGGTTTATTAACAGAGCGGACAGGCTAGAAATGAATTGACCATATTTTGAGTAAGGAAAAAAAACCAAACAAACAAACCCCAAACCTAAATGTTTTACCACACTTAGGTCCAGATGCCTAGGTAGAAAAAGTTTTAGTTGACAATCAAATGATAAAAAGCTCTTTGGAAAGTCAAGTAAGAGCTTGCAATTAGTGTCTAGTCTAGTCTATAATGTGTTATGTGACTGAAAAATGCTGAAAATTGTAAAAATACAAAAGCTTTTGGCTGTTATTTGAAATTTGATTTATAATTGCATGAATAGCATTGTCATTAATATACAAAAGGGAATAGCATTAGTCTTTAAACATATATTTCCAGGCTAAAGTGATGCAATCCTTGAAGACATACTCTACTGTGATATCTACTCACTGTTACAAATCCATGTTCACATCCTCAGGGAATTCAGAGGACCAAGTATTAGGTAAATACTCCAGTCTCAGTTTTGAGACTAAAATAGCAGCACGTGCATTTTTGCATGGACAGTCACATCTGTGTTTCTTTGTCTTATTGCATATTTAATGAAAAACTACAAATATGTGTATATATACTTATGAACATGCTTATGTTAAAATAACCACATTTTCTTAATACACAAGTGTGCTGAATACTAAGAGCCTGATAAACTGGCTCTTTCAAAGCAGTGATCATTATTTGCATTTAATTAATTAATCTATAAATACTAGCAGAAATCCTACTGCTTCTTTTCCCCAGTGGTAACATGATCTGTTTCCTAGCATGTTGAACAACCTGAACAATGAGTGTATAAGAATTTTTTTGCTACTTTGGGAGGTAGTGGATGCAATATGAATTTAAAGTTGTTTTTACATAACAGGGTACTCAAAAATAGTTCTTAACATGAAATAATTTCCCAGTTCGTTAGATTTTCAAACTTCTCAAAATTGCCAGTATTAAGCAAATGTTCCCTTTGAATGTGACCAATGTTCAGTATTTCAATACATTGCATAATAAAACAAAATTTTCAAATGAAGATTTGCTTTGAAATGTGAAAGCTAAGCAATTCATACTTGAAAAAAAACTTGAAGGGTTTGGTGGAGACTTCTAAAATCTTTATTTTTATATTTTTAAGGACGGTTAGTCAAAATCTACAAAAATAGAGATCAGTAAATCTGCCTACTTCACCGGCAATATTTGGCTATTTGCAGATATTTCACTGAGCGCAATTCACGAGAAACTCAGAGGAGTCATCCCCAAAATTACTAGAAAATATTAATAAATTCATTTTATCCTGCTTTATTACAGGGCATCACCCTTTTGTTTCATCTATTTATGGCAAACCAGAGCAAAAAAATATTTCCTTCAATAAATGTCCATAAAGATACATTGCAGCTAACAAGTCATGGTATAATTCTGTGGGTTTCATGCGAGTCTTTAAAAGATTGTTTTAGGTGAACATGGCTAGTTTTTGTTCTCAAATCAAAGCACAAAGAAAGTCAAAGCAGAGTGGCATATTCTTAATGGTTCTTTGGCCTCTTGCAATGGCTCCCCAGAATGACAGGATGACAGACCTATTACTTCTTCCTTGATCTAACATCCAGCATGCAGCTGAAAATCTCCCAGGCCATAAGTGACAAGTGTTGTAAGTACCATCACTGCTGAACTAGGCGATTTTAATTTCTGCTTTTGTCAGTCTGCAGTAATGAGCCTGTCTGCTGCATCACCGAAGGGAAACACACTAATCTTTCTAAAGATATCTGTTTGAAATTCCAGACTTTATGCAGAGGACTCACAAATATGAATGGCTACCCTGCTCGTGGCCTTTTTGAGATATCACTGAAGCTCAGATGCCAAAAATTTAGAACCATACTACACTACATGACCTATAAATGTGAACCAAACTCCAAAGAAGGGAACCAAACTCATACAGAAAGGAATTTACATCATCTTACTAGACTGAAAATAAACCAAGCAGCATGAGAACTGAGTGCACAGTACGCAAGGAATGAAACCCTGGCTGCTACAGCCATTAAAACTGCTAAAATTCATCACAGCTACCATAACTGAAGTCATGAATATGAAACTCCAATGGTAACTAAATCCATAGTACCTTAACAGAAATATTGGAACTTCATGTAATCACCTAAATAAAGCTGTTTATTTTTGTACTTCTTTTTTTTGTATGAGTACTGAAGGTTTTTTGCTGAATCATCAGATTTTACCTCAGCCACCTCAGTGATGCCTAACGTTTTGGTTTTTTTTTTAATGAATGGGGTTGAGCTTTACCCAGCTGTTCACTGCCTTCCTTGGTGCTTACCTATACAAACTCATTAAAATGAACAGAACTATTAATGACAGTCAGTACCAAATCAGCACCACCAACACCCACCCTGACTGCATTCATACTTTACCAAAAAATTTTTGGAATTCTTCTGGATGAAAGTGCAATAACAAATTCATTTATTAATGGATAGATACCAAGAACTATTAATTTTGAAGTTAATATAACAAGCTCTATTTATGTGTGAAATACCAAAGAACCATTAGATTTGGCATTCAAATTTTCTTGGTTTGTGCTGTAGTTAAATACTAAATTATGCGACCTGTTCAGGTAGCTATGATTACGGGTGAAATACCATCTGTATTTCATGATCATTCAGTAAATAACTTCTGGCAGTGCAGTAAAAACACTCCTAAACTGTGTGATTTATCTGATAATGGAATAATGTTCTTCTTTGCAGACCCAGACTTTAAATTTGATTTACCTGCACAGAATTTTTTATAACCATATACGCACAAGATTGATCATATTTCAAACATATTCTGAAGGAAAACTGGGGTAGTGCACTTAAGAAGAAACTTAAATTAGAAGCTCAAATTTTAAAGGAAAAAATTTAGTCCAACGTATAATAAATTAAACAGCAGAAACAGAATTTAAACTCTTCACAGAAAAAAAAATATTCAACTCTCCCATATTTGGAAGGACTTACTGGTTAATACAGCCTCTTCCTTCCTTGGAAGTGATTTAAATTTTGCACACATTTTTAGACATGGTTGGTCTTACAACTGCATGAGAAAGACACGAGGATTAAAGTTAGATCTTTTTTTTCCACAGAACATTTCATTCTTCTGGCCCTTTCAGTATTGCTCTCATACATATTCATTGAGTGAAAATGCTTTAAATTTTATACTAATCCATGGCCAGTTTTCATTCAACAGAAGGTAAGAGATTTCAGAAGGTGCATTGCAAAGAAATGTTGTTCTCAAGGAGCTCCGAGGATAGGTAAACATAGTAAAGCACTTGCATTCACTGATGTCACTACTGAGGAGATTACAGACAGCAAATCTGGGTTTTCTCCACTCCAAAGCATATTAGGGGTCATAAATTCCCACATACATTCTATCATAACTCTCACAGGAATATGTACAAGTATTGATGATGAAAATAAGTCTCCAAAGTAAAATCCCTCTTTTCAAGTAATCATGCCAGTCTGTTGAGATCTATGGTATTTTCAATCCAATAAAAACGACTTTTTTGCAAGTACTTAAAAGAATTTTTACCGTATTATCTGATGCAGCAATATGTCCTTGCAAACACCCCTTCTCTCCCCTTCTCTCAGTCCATATTTCAACATCATAACTTACACTGACTTTAGTAGGATATCATGCAGATCAATATATTATTAAGCAAAACAATGTATTTATAAGTCCATACAAGGCTGTTGGTATCCACCTACCCACTAATTCAGTAGAGGTTTCATCAGCTTTTAGAAGCAATATCCCTAACAGAAAAGCGGTTCTTACTTTTTTTTGTCACATCATAATGGATTACATGGACAGAAATTAGTTCAGTTACAAACATTTATGAATTTAGTGGTGGAGCTAAGCACAACTATGAGGACAGACATATGATAAACAATTTTACAGTCAAACAGTTGAGCAATTTGGCAGTTGAGTATTCTTACATGTCCTAGCTCAGTGCACCTCTCTTTGGGTCTGAAGTGTTAAAGAAAAGCAGGAGAGCTATACCCAGGTAAGTCCAACGCCATCCCATCTCACTGGATTAAAAAAAATTAAGCTTAGTCACAAAGTGCTACACCTCCTCCATCTCCAGTTAGAGTTTAACTGACAGCTCATGAGACCCTGACATTTCATGAGTAGGCCCCCTAGAAATATTAGGCCATGTATAGAAATGTATTCACACACAACACACAGGCATATTATGTAACTATTCTATTAAATAGAAAATGGAAAATAAAGATTTCAAGTTTTTTCCACACTTACGCCATGTCTAGAAGGCAGGAAACTCCCTGTAGCAGAGCACAAGGCAAAACCTTTTATACAGAGTTTTCTTGGAAAGTTTGCTTAAGATTATATCACAGCTCCAAAGTGTGTGGTGTCCTGGTTCTGGCTGGGATAGAATTAACTTTCTTCCTAGTAGCTGGCACAGTGCTGTGTTTTGGATTTAGTAGGAGAATAATGTTGATAACACACTGATGGTTTAGTTGTTGCTAAGCAATATTTATACTAAGTCAAGTTCAGTCTTTGCTTAGCAGCTCATAATGCACCTTCCCATGATGAGAAGAATAGGATAGAAATGACAATTTTATTGAGCATTGAAATGGTTCTATATGCTAAGAATTGTCTTTCATAACTTGCACAACATTCCAGATAATTAAAAATCTGATAACCCATCCTGTGGCAGAGATAATAGTGAGCATCAAAAATGGTACAAATGAATCAACCCTATGTTACAGATCAGAATATGGAATGCAATTGAGTAGGTCTTATTACTACATGAAGATAGATAACTTTGCAAGCCTTATTTAAATACACATAGATTGACATGCATATACGTATACTGCAATTTACAAGCAGTTTATGAAAAAGGAAGTTCCTCAGAAATTAATACATGAATACCAAATATCTAAAACTAAAGATACCTTAATATGCAAACTCTAAATAATTAAAGGTATGAGGGATGAAACAGAACATTTAATTGGCATAAAAGTGCAGAAAGTTCCCCACTTCTAAAGCCCACCTCTCGAAGTTATTTTCACACAGAGAGAGTCATTCTGACAACACAGAAATTCTTGGCAATAAAAAGAATTAAAGTATTTACTAATTAAAGATAAATGGAGACTATTAAGTACACTGTTTGAGGTGTGGTCTACTTCTGCTCTCCATTTATGAGAAAAATTCAGCATAATTAAATTTCTATTATTGAACTGTTTCTCTCTCATTTCCTCTCCCTGCATCCCAACTGGTTTCCATTTCAGAACTGTACATTTCTTCTAGACCTTAACAAACTAGTTAAGGTGATGTACTTTGGCATGATTTCATTTCACATGATTTTATCATGTTAGATTCTCAAAAGCATCTAGCATGCAGACTCCCATTTCTCCTTTAACCACTCTGCTAGGCACTAGAGCAAAAAGGTCAATTCCACCGTAGCAAAATTCATCAAATCTTTTCTTACTCTCTTAGCTACATTTTAAGAGACTCCCAGAAATGCTTCCTGAATTTGCCACCTTTCTCTCAGTTCACATTAAAATTCCCCAACAAAACTGAAACTCTCTAAGGATAAATACCTTACCACAGCATGGGAATAACTGTGCTGATATAGCTCACTATTTCCAGTAGAAAGTGGCTATCTTAATCATGACACTAAGTTTCTGAGTACGTGTCCTGTGAGTTCAAATCAAGAAAGAGATTCAAACTAAACTAAGTATTTGTGTAGTTATTAAAAAAAACCACCCACAGGGGCCACCTTCTTTCCAGCTCACATCTTGCAGGCTTACATACCACCATTCAGTGGTGTTACCTCGAAATTCATGCCAGGTTTGTACCTCTGTGGGGCACAGCTACACGCTCTGTGTGAACATAAAACTATATCATGCAGTTAGCACACTTCACCATCATTCAACATGGAAACAATTTCAGCTGATCATTCCTCTTATATTAGATTCAGCTCAAATTTCTGCTTATGCTATAAATTTTACAAAATTCTTTATAATATCTGATCCATCCAGAAAAGATGCACTTACTGGTTTGTGCCTTTATTGAGGTAGATGGACACTTTCAGTTTTGTCATTATGCTAAACCTTCTCTGCCTTCAGCCTCCTTCTATCTCCAATTATTTTGGCTACAGATAACCTGGAGTTCTGTTGTTTCTTTTCAGAATGTTTCTACTTTTAATGCTATTTGGAGCAATACCCTCCTGGTCAGAACATGAATGAATGATTCTAAAAACCTTTACTTTCCAAAAGTAAATTATAACCATGTATCATGGTTGCATTATTAGTCTGAGAAACAGGAACATTTCCTAGAAGAAAACACCCTGATATATTTCACTATGATTTGAACATAAGCCATCTATACACATTATTAAAAAATCTGTGTGAAAGTAATGGTGTTGTGATACATTAACTGAAGTATCCTAGTTGCAAACATCTATAAATTCTGTTGACATACACCCATGGTTTTGACACAGAAATTAATTCAGACATAAAAATTACTTGATTTATAAATAAATCAAGCAAATATATTTTAGATGGAGTTTAGATGCTGCATTTCTGTATAAAACTACTGCATTGACCCTGGCTGAGAACCCATGGCATGTTTAAGAATCAGTGATTCACCTAGCTGTCCACCCGAGCAGGCAGGCTGTGCGGTGTGGCGCACCCAGCCTGGCCTGGCGCAGAACCCTGGACCGCCGTTAATACAGTCTATTCAGTTTCATTTATCTCCACCTTTAATACAGAGCAAGTTTCTGTCAGTCAATTTAAAAACAGCAACAAAGTCTACTAGCAATCTGCCAACAAGGCTTTTATTTCTAAAATATGTTATGTAGATAAGGAATACATGAAAGCTTAATGACTTCTTACTAGATCAATGATAGCATGTAAAGGTGTTTGTCTTTTTAAGGGGAAAAACAAAGGGTTTTCCGGTCCAGTCTCATTTCCTTTGAATATTCTTTCAAACATTTAAAAAAAAAAAAAAAAAAGGTAAAGAGACTTTATGGAGTTTTAACAAGGTCAACAGACCCAAAGAAAAAAGAAAATAATAAAAAAAACCCAACCAAACCCAGCTGGTACCAGACTGGAGGAGGAGGCAAACAGAAAATAAAAATATATTTGAAAATCATAGGATTTTGCTATTTGCAACCTCAACATTATCAAACACTTTCCCTAAAAGTCACCCATCAATGGATTCTGAATTCAGCCTGTCCAGAGCTCTCTGACTAAGCTTGGAGTTGCTACCTCCAGTCACTACCAATACCACTACCTGCCGTTTACGGTATTGCCAAAGGCTGGCTGAGGAGGGCTCTTGGACTTCCAAAGCTGCCACTGCTTTAGCACATGAAGGATTAACAATATGACACTTCTTAAAGAAGCCACACATTTTGAAACAAGAAGGTCAGATGATCTCAGAACCACCTAGGTATCAAAATAAAAAACTATTTCTATGCAGATTTTTATGATAGCTGTCTTTATTTCTTAAGGGAATTGTCTCGGCTTGACTGAAGTGACACTTTTTGAGATACTCAGCAAAAAGTGAATGTGACCAATTCTTGTGCTTATGGGTCACCCCTGTCAGACTGTTGGTAAATAGAAAAGTCTGTCAGCACAGAGCAGATAAGATTTCTTTCAAACTAAGTACACCCTAGAGAACACTTTCTGTCTGGAAGATACTGAAGTATAAGATATCATCTTCTTCATTAATAATACTGAAAAGTTTACCGGGCATTGCAGGAAAAAAAAAATAATAAGAGCATTACATTTTATGTGGTTATACAGTCTGGTACATACCTCAGAATTATACCAAAGTATCACATAAATATGTGAATTGTTCCTTCAGCTGTAGCCATTATTTTAATTCTATGGTTAAGCAAAACAAAATATTTCTAATAAAGGAGGTTTATTGCATTTTCAGAAGCAGTTTGTAGCTTGCTGTAGATGGGCAACATTCAATTTTTTAATAATTGCAAGTAATTTCTTTTTTTAAAGGACTGAAAATACACTTTAGTGAAGCTTACATATTAGTCTGTACATTTTTTCCCAAAAGCTTACAGTACTCCAAATAAGTAGTATTCTATTAAATCCAACATATACAACATTATAGAATGTTAAAAGTCTAAGTTCAGAATTAGCACTGATGCCCATTTTTAGTGGTTTCCCCCTATATTCTACTTCAGAAATGGAGAGAAGAGGTAAGAATATATCCTAGCCAATTATCCACTGAATGAGGTAAAATTCTATTGAAGCTCAACAGGCCTTTTTTGCAATCATAAAACAAAACGCTATCTTCTTGTGGCAATGTTTCTTCCCAGATTTAGACTTTGAAATGCAAGCTTTTTTTTTTTTTTTTCAGCATAGTTATAGGAATGAAAAACAGAATGAGAACTGGGAAGTTATTCCAAATTTTTAATTCTTAGAGCTCACCAATGGTCAGAAAGTCAGAGAGAGATGAGACTGGGCCCTAAAATAGAAAACAGGTTCTTTCAGTCTTTACCAATACTTTTTTTTATCTCTATGAATAAAGATCACTTTATTATAACATCCCACAATAACAGATTACTGCAGTAGTATCAACAGGGCGATAGGAGAATACTCTAATACACATGTGCTTGCAAACCAGGAAGAGAAACCAATGAAGACAACTTTTCCCTCCAAACCTGAATGCCAAGCTGCCAATTCAAAACTTGGATTATAAAACCATCTCTTAGGTCCAGTGGGAAAATGATGTATTAGGTACTTAGGGCTTTTGAAAAGGCATAGTCAGTCATGCACCAAGGGCAGAACTTGTCTTTAGGATTTATTTCACACACTTTCTGGTGCCTTATCAAGACATCACAGATTTGTGACTCCATATATTGTGTCAGGATTTCCCATGGAAAGAGCAATAATAAGATACAATACTCAAACCCACAGACATCGTGGCAGAATGCTTGAATGAAAATACACCATTGTGGTAAATGCTCTTCCTTCAGATGCCACTAGAGTAGCTGTGCAATTCATAAGACTTGACTTTTACATTTGGCAAGTGTTCTGTATTACTGTTGGTTTATCACTTGCTGAAACTGTTTTAGTAACAGTTTTTATAAATTTTTTATAGAAGTCATCTAGCAAGGTTTTAATTTTCACTAGGTATGTTAGCTCTAAAACCATGAGCCTATCAGACTTCTTTTTGTTCAGAAGCCCGCACACAAACAAGATTACAAATATCAAGATAATTGACTTTACTCAGGCTAGTGTAATAATAAAGTTTTCTGCTTTATGTAAATTCCTATAAAAACCAGACAGACCAAGTAATCACTGATGATATTGCCAAATGCTCGCACAGACACAGTGTCATATTAATAAAGCATTTCTGAGAAATTTCTGCAAAGAATTTAAGTGGAGCATGGATGAAATATATATCAGCATTCACCAAACTGAATATCTAATCCCATTTAAAAAAAAAAATCACACTGGTAATTCACCTTTTCGTCTAAATAAGCAGAAAAACTATATATAACATTGATTGTACACAAAAAATGCATTTTATACCCCTAAATCACTTTCGGGCAAGGGTAAGGGTTTTGAGAACCTATACGATTTTATCTAAGGGCAGACCTGCTGATTCAGTGGCAATTGTTCTCAGGATTATCTTTGATTACCATGGATCCACAAAGAGGCACATGGACCACAACTCAGACAAATGAATTAATCCGAGTGAAACTGAAACAGCAGTTACAGAATGAAATTCTGATACAATATCCTCCCACAGAATGACTTTATAAAGTATTAATGGAGTGTGCCCACTGTGGCAATACAATATGAATTTATCCCGGAGGAATATAAAGAGCAGCATCTTCCATAACAGGGCAGAAACAGCCTTTTTTCTGTCTTTTTAGCTACAATGAATTTGCATCCAATGGTGAGATACCAGTCGCCAGATTGTTATTGCGGGAATATTGGTGGCAGCCATTGTTGCAAGAAGGCTTTAAATATAATGAAGCAACAGTATAAAGGGGGAGGGGCAGCAGCTTTGTGTGTGTACTTGTTATTCTTGCCGCTTGTGAATATCACTGGGAAAGGTCACTTGAATCCGGCAGTTCACAGCATCATGAACTGCTAGCTCAGATAAAGGCATTAGACTGTGGAAGTTGATAACATGTTCTTCCTTTTCTAAGACATTAATCTGAGCTACACTTCTTGATCCCTACACAAGGATTTTAATTTGCCCAGCAAGGATAGCACTGAACACCATCAGATATTTTCTTTTGATAGCGGTGCAAAATCACAGAAAGCCTTTTAATGAACCATTTAAATCCTACTGTTTACAGCAGATTAGCGTGCCCATGCACTGTAGCAGGCTCTAAAGATACTCACTATGCCATAATATTCCATAAAAGTGCACGCTACCAAAAATCACCTTCACACAATGTCTGACGCTGATACCTGCAAGCTGCTTATTAGCATCACCATACTTTTCATGACTCACATCACTTGACCAATTGATGTAATAAATAAGTTGCTGGGTTTCAGCTTGTTTTCCCTTTTTACTGTACTGTACTGTTGTTCCTGAAATAACTCATTTTAACATCCTCTGCAAGGAAATTATAACGCCCCTGGTACAATGGGGGAAAAACACAGTACTGGCCTATCTGTAAGCATGACACTGGGAAGGATGTTCCACTTTCACTTCTTCCACAGCTCCTCTCTACAGACACAGTAATTCATGATTTCACAATACAGAGATTTTCTTGATTTCTATGACAATTTCTGGAAATGAGGCTCAGGTCACCCCTATATCTTTCAGGAATGTAATTAAATTGAACCATATACTGAAAATACTATTTCTTTTCTGTATATTTAGCTGCAAAGAAAAATATTTTCATGCAAGATATCTTACATGTACAACATTCAAAATCCCAAGAAAGAAACTTCAGGGTTTGACTCATCCTTGACAAGGTTGCACCAAGCTTTACACATTATGCAGTAACCATGCAAGTTAGCACTTTTTGTATCACCTGCAGTATTGCCCAAGCTCTCAATTACATGGGGTTATGTGGAAGCATAATCCTTAAAACTTAAAACAAACAAAAAAAACCCACAAAAAAAAAAAAAAACACAGAAAGACAACACATCATAAAAAATAAAATGCAATATCATTTTTCTGGCCTTACTGCTTTTAGATATTGATGATTATTCCAGCAGTATTTCTCAAGTGGAGACCCAAGAAAGAAGCACAACTTAACACCTATAGCAGAGCTACCTTCCGTTCTCCACATTCAAAACTTTCAACATCTTAAGAACTATTGAAATCATAAGAGTTTGAATTCTGCAATTATTTTTTTCCCAAAACAAGATTAGACCATGAGAAACATTTTTAATTTTTTCCCTTTAAACGCTGTATAATCAATCAAAAGCTTTAACAGTATTTCATATCTGGCTGTAACAGTAAATAGTATCTCAAGCAACACCAAATGCAATAAAAATGTGCTTATAAACATTCACATCATGGAAAGTCATTTCTTTTGTATCTTTATGCTAGAATAGGAAATAAGAAACATAATTCTGTGACAAAAAGTACTAGAGTAAAAGCAAATCATTACAAAACCATATAAAACAGAAACTGAAATGTGCAAGGTTAATCTTTTTTCCTGCTCTGTTAGCATTTCTAAATTAACTTTTTTGAGCAAGGTCTAGTTACCAATAGCTAGCTCATAGCTCAAGTCATTTTTTGCTTAACAACATACTGATAGCCCGTTCAAATTGCTTTTTGTTTAGCCACATACTGTATGTTCGATTTGTATCACATGCAAAGCAAAGCTAGCTACAACAGGTTTAAAGAATCACTATCAGGATTTTAAAGTACCTCATAGAAACTACTCCCTGCTTTTTTTCGATATCACAGAGGTAGCAGAAATGGAAGTATTGCAAGGCCTTGTTTAAACAGATACTTGCATCAAGAGCCCTAATTATAACTAATATAAAAGCATTTGCTGGACTTAAAATCTATTTAATAAGAAAGGAAAAAGAAAAACTACTAGCTTTCCAGGATTATCAGTCACATAATAGCAGCAATATTCACAGCAATAGCTGTGGTGAAGCTGCATAAATAAGCCACGGCCTGAATTATGTTTACTTGAGATTTATCTGTTTACACTGGGTACATTTGAGCAATGGATTGTTAAAACTATTTAGAATTTACCTGGTGTAAAGAGCTAAATTTGACAACTGCATCCCTAGTCCTACCAATATTTAAGTATTTACAGACATTTGGGAAATCTCTTTCAGATTTATTTCTCACTGTGTTCCCAGGATAAGGGTTTAAGTTCACATCCCAGACAAACTTTAATCATATAACACCTTGAAGAAAATAAAATAAGTAACAATATAATTTTGATTACACTATTAAAAATTCTGGGACCATCTTTTTGGAAGTACTACAGTGCCTTTAAAATTTGGTCCTTCGAAGAAAAAAAACCACCCCAAAAAGCAACTGGCAGGCCAGTGAAAAAAAAAGCTTTAGAGGCAACAAGGCTCCAAATCAGAGACTGAACTTCATTGTCAGACCTGTCACTAGGTCTGATTTGTATATGACTTAAGAATCACTCTGTCTTCTATCTTTTCCCAGTGGGTAGCCAAAAGTATCAAGTTTCTGCCCACTGGGTGGGAACATCAGATAAAGCTCAAAGTAGCAAATGTCATCAGTATGCGGTCACACAAAGACAGTGAACTTGGGTCAGAGTAATCGTGTATGATATGAAATAGTGCCAGGCAGATTGCTAGAAAATGCACTTACCTCCACCCACATGTATTTTCTCACCTGTCTGGGGGCTTGGTTTGAATCAGCACCTTAGAAGTAAGAGGCTGTGCTGTTAACATTTTCCCATATTGCTCAATACCAAAGGTATGATGTGTAATACCACATTATATTTTGGTAGGTACCTACTAGAGAGAAAAATGACAGAGGTACCAGCCTTAAGTTAACTAAAATTCTGCATTTCATCTGAACGTGTCTCAGAACAGTATTTAAATTCATTCCATATGACTGCACAGCAGGATACCTCACTCATTTTTCTCTATTATGGAACAAGGAAAAATGGTCTATTTGTTTTTTAGAGTGCAAAAACCCAATGTTATACAGGGCTTTCAACTGACTGAACAACTCAATGATAAAAAGGGCATGCATCTGCTGACAGCTGCAGCGCAAACTATTCCTGTTCTTTGAAGTTATTGGATGGAAACAAGTAATGGAAGTGCTTCTTCTCTATTTATAATATTTTGTGCTTAGAAATGACCTTTTGTTTCTCATCAAAGGTACTGAAATACTTGAAATATCCATACACGTTCACAAGAAAATTTATAGTGATGTATCTTCTAAGCCTGCTGTTGCATTCAAGGCAAGTTTTCTACTGAGTTACAATAAATAACTTAGACTTTTCTAATTCCAGCAGTCTTAAAAGAAAACCTCTTTCTAGTGCTTTGTACATTTTATTATTTTGCATAAGAACAGGTAAAATCTGAGTCTGCTAAGGATGTATTTCTCAAAAGAGAAAATGAACTATGCTCCACTCATTTCTGCCTGCATAAGCATTCACTGGGATGACTTTTTGATTGTGTGTATAGTTTTAGGGCCCTAATGCACAGCAGTGTTTTTATTACACCCTTTAAAATGTTTGCATCATACATTATAATCAAAATATACATAGCAGTTATAGACATTCATGTGAGTATCTCATTTACTATACGCCATGAGGTAATCATAACATTTTATATCATACCATAGAATTCCAAAGTGTTTAAAAGCATTAGCAAGTTAAATTATATGACAACTTCATGAACTAGGTAAAGATCACTTCAAGATAACTTTGTACACTAATGAAATTAAAACATTTTTATATTAGCAATGTTCTGCTTAGTGAAGAACAAACACTGGAATTAAAAAGATACTAAAATTGTCCAACAGGAACAAGGTTATAATTTAATCCAAAACCTCACTGCAGAATATTCATGAGACCACTGCTTTCAGAAAATGCTGTAAAATTACTAATATTATTGTCATGATAAATATCGTTTTACATTACTCTGATGAAAACCAGATAGAACACAATAAATGGCCAATGCAGTTTGATTTTGGAGTAATACAATTTCTTCAGCTCTTACACCTAGGAAAAAAAACCCTAGATAACTACAAAACTTTCCATCTGAAAAAGTTTTCCTTAAGGTTCTTGAGATGGAAGACCCTATATCTCATCTTTTCTTAAGATTTAATGTTTTTCTTACTAGGATTAGAGAGTAGTTTCACATTCACTAGAAGCAGGATCCTATTGCATACATTGGTAACTCTTTTTGTTCACAATGTATAAAAATTCCCCATCAACAAGATTTATGTCATTATCAGAATACAACACATAAAACAATTTTACCAGTGTAAACCAAGACAAATTTTGATTAGTGTTGTTCTACCATCACTGTCAAAAAAAGAACCCACAAACGAGCAGGTCTTGCAGTGTACTCTGAAAGTCAAAAACCCCTCAAGTTTTGCAAGTTTTTAAAGCAGATTTCAGAAACACACTTTCATTTTTGAAGTCTCAGCATCCAGATACAAATACAGGGGGTTGCTAGGGAAATGCACCATGCGTTCTTATTCTTCCAGTTATCATAAGGGTACATGGGGAAGAAGGGAGGTATTATGGTCAGAGATCAAAGCATTTCTATGCTCACAATACACCTGAAAACAAACTGGAAACCACTGCTGAATGAGGAATGAATGAGGAGCATCATTTTTTACTTGCTGGATTCTAAACAATGTCCTCTTATTTAAATCATTATCAGAATGGTTATTCACAGCAATACAGCTGTGAATAGCAGAAGTAACTTTCAGGAATACTTGTGTAAATCCTTGACTTGGAGGAAGACGTGTGTGATTTCACAGAACTGATGAGACTTAGGATAAAAACCTATTGTCTCCCCCACAATTTTTAATAAAAGTTGTTGAGAGGCATATTTTCAAATCAGTAGTGAATTTGACATTTACCATATGTTCACACGCAGCATTCCTCACTGTATGAAGGGTATAAAAACTTCCCATAAAGCTCCACTAATTAAATTCAAACAGAAACTGACAAACAGGATGAAGAGCTGACAGTTTTGGTAAGTGCAAACCAGACCAAGTATGCATCTTAAATCCTAATAGCACCATCTGATGGAGGATCACCACAACACTACAGAAAAGATTCAAAGTGTGTTAGAAATTAATCTGAAAAGGTTTTAATACATTTCCTTAATTTGTTTACTAAACTGTAAACATAAGTATACAGATTAGTGGTAATCTGCTAAATAAACCTAATGTAGATTTTGACATTTTAA
Source organism: Falco biarmicus (assembly GCF_023638135.1). NCBI lineage: Eukaryota > Metazoa > Chordata > Aves > Falconiformes > Falconidae > Falco > Falco biarmicus. Next base: position 15,025,441 of record NC_079302.1, read on the forward strand.
GTCAATAAAAGTTTTGATTTAGTAGGAAGGAAATCCAGTCTGAGGTTAAGCCAAAAGGAAGAAAAACAGTTTCTTGTCAGTACTCTTTCCAGACACCTCTTTATGTAAGTCTGGATAATAAATTTAAGCACATCTGGTACCCAAGTCAAGTCTTTATTGCTTGTAGGCAGTCAGATTCCCAATATGGAGTAAAATATAAGTGTTTGTGCTTCCTTAAAGGATACCAAGTAGGGTACTCTTTTTTAACATAGGAGTCACTGAATACCAGAACGGTGTAAGAGAAGAGCACAGGCTTTACAAAGGTAACTCTGGAGGAGAAAACTATGAGGATCAGAGAGCTTTATATACAACACACCAAGCATCTAATCAGAAGGATGGTATGCCACAGCTAAATTCCATGAATATAAGTAGTTACAGTTGTTCCAAAAGCTTTTGGTGAAGCATACATAGTTCCTTCAGAAAAATGTCATGGGCAATCAGTTTAACTATTCCACTGTTTGGTACTGGAAAAATGTAAATAAATTTCTCTGCTTCAAAATGATTCTTCATCTTTTTCTGTGTGTTTTAATAGTAGGTAAAACCTTTTATCAGCTTCCATCTTTTTGGCTTTTTTTTCTTTTTGGAAAATTCTGTGACTTTGGAAAAATAAATACATCAAAACCAACAACTGTTTTCCTAAAGTTAGGCAGTTAAACTAGTAAGTAGTTATACAACAGGCCACACAAAACCACAAATAAAGCCTTTTCCAAGGTTTTGTACCACTTAGCAGCTAAAAAGGTGATTAATGCATAGATTTTTGGCATACATATCCCAAATGAACACACGGAAAGAACAGAGCCTTTCAAAAAGAAACTCTTTTTTGGGGGAAATATTTTTTTTCTTTCTCTTTTTGAAAAAAAAAAATATCTAGAAATCACAAGAGTATTTTAAGCCAACAAGAGCTTAAACAGGAATATTACAATATTTAAGAAGCAACACTGCACCCAGAACATGAGTGCAGCTGCTATCTCACTGTTCAGAGCCCCTCACTAAACACTAAAACAGGAAGGAGAAGAAATGATACTTTATAAAAACATAGCTAAAGCTAACCTGCTTGTGTAAATGTTAGTGGTCTTGTTAATGATTTAAGGGACAGTATCATCAGGGCTACAGACGTTTCAGTCTCCTATTTAGCTCCTGATATTGCCACTGAAATTCTCCTCCCCTTTATTAATACTAATTGCCATCATTCCCTTCAGGTATGCTTGAAAAACACTTTGTTGACTAACCAGCTCTACAAATGTATTTCTCTCAAGGTAAAGTTCAAAACATAGTAAAACCTAAGCATTCTTCTGATTCTTGAGAGCCAAGTGGCCACACTCTCAAATCAAATCCTGTTAGATAAACCTTAAACAGCTCACAACATCAGCCAACCAACTGTACCCACTGCCACTAACGCACAGCAATGAGCCTGCACTGTAGGGTTTGCTCTACAAGTCTAACGATTGTTGCAAAATTAATTTGCATAAAGACAGGCACAGACAGTAAAAGAGATTAGCACTCTGAGGAAACTATCAACTCAACATATCTTCTATGTTATATATATATATAGCCTCTCACTGAATAGGTGAATCTTCATGGATAGAACAGATGACAAACAGAACTTATAATTATTTTCAAATATAAGGCAACTTCTGATTTTTCTACTTTCTTAGTCTCCCAAGTAAAAGACACTTGAGACACTGTTTTCGCTTGTGTCTTCATTGTATGAAGAACCTATAAAATCTAGCCAGAATCAAAAGCAATAGCTATAATACCTCTCTTTTTATTACTGCTGCTGCATATGGAGTAGGTAAAAAATTCCTTCCCACTGCAGGTCAGGATTTCAGAAAACATCAAAGCCGTCTGCATAGTTTCATACTAATAAAATGAAAAATCCATGACACCAAAGACACAGTCATAGAATATCCTTGCTTCATTCCTCACCTCATGATTCACAAACAGAATTTACTATGCTTTGCTGTATTGGATGGCCCTTAAACTCAAGGGCTCCTCATCCAAATTCATCCAGGAAAAATAAATTTACAAGGAATATGCCTTACCTTTGGCAACCTCACGTGCATGCAGTTTAGACTTTTTCTTTATTGCCAAATTAATTACCTAACCCTTAAATACCTTCATACATGCTGAGAAGTTAGCACAATCCCTCAATTTTTCTACTTTCTGCCATGCCTGAGCAGCCTCCTTCATCAGAAGCCATTGCTTCTACCAGATCCGAACACCTTTCAGATATGACCCTTTCTCTTTTTATTTTAGTTCAACAGGGGTTTTGTCCCTCTCTTATTCTCTAAAAGGTCAGTAAATGAAAAGGCAAAGGTGAGTAATCTAAAAAGTTACTTTAACTTTGAAGATGTGTAACTTTGATACACTTTTCCCCTTCACTATATTGCAAGCCCAAGAGTAAAACTGTTAGTCCAAACCATCTGCTCCACTATGAAAAGTGAAAACAAACGATCTAATGCAGGACCTCATTAGCATACATATTGTTAACTGTCATAGCAGTACCAAATAACAGCAAAATGAGGAAAACTAAAAAGCACAGTGACAGGTGCTTCAGACAGAACCAGACAGTGGAAAATGTAGAAGAATCTAGAAGAAAGTAAGTTAAGTACTTGGTCCTACAGAGACAGAAAAATCCACATGGATCCTCTTACAAGAGTTTTGTTACTGTTTTGCATAAATGGCTTGGATTTTGTCTGCCTTTGTAATAAGAATAATATGAACTAGCAAGCAATTTCATCTGTTGACCTCTGAGATTAGAAGTACCTTTGGTTCCTGGCAGTTACTCTGAAGACAAGAAATCTACATCCTCCAAGGAGATTCTGTTTATTGTTATTGATCTGCTTAAGAAAAAATAAAATACAAGAATTTTCCACAGAGATATGGTGGGGCAGCTCACACCACTGGAGCACTGTGATGGATGAATAGACTGTTTGGGAAGGATGGGCCAGCAAGGTGAGGAAAGGAGTTGTCCTGTACGTGGAAAAGCAGCTGGAGTGCATGAAGATTTGCCTGGGAAAGGTTATGAGTCGGCTGAGAGCTTATGGGTCACAGTTAGGGAGCAGACCTACATGGGTTAAATTGTGGTGGGTGTCTGCTACATAACTGCCTGGTCAGGAAAAAGTAGATGAAGCTTTCTTCAGACAACTGGAAGCATCATCACATTTGCAGGCCCTGGTCCTCACGGAATACATTATCCAACCTTTAGTATCTGCTGGAAAGGCAACACAGTGGAGCACGAGCAAGCCAAGAGGTGTCCTGATTTTTGGGATGTGTTGATAACTAACACAGATGGCCAAAGAGCCAGCAAGCACAGGTTGTCTGCTGGACCTGATATTTACAAAGAAAGAAGATCTGGTTGAGGATCTGAAGATAGTTAAACATTAAAACAGGGACCCAGAGATGCTATGGAATATCTGACCTTAGAGAAACTCAAACCTGACTGGACAGCTACACAAGTCCCTGAGTAACTTGACCTAGTTAACCAGTCTTTGAAAAGGGGTTTGGATTAGAAGACCTCAAGAGGTTCATTTCAACCTAAGGTGTTTATAGGACTCCAAGACTTTTTTCAGATAAAACTGGTTTATTTTTTAAAATGTTTTCCCAAACCATTTCATTTTCCAATAAAGTAGAAACTTCCTAAGATAGTGTTTTAAGAAAAAAGAAAAAAACCACATTTTTTTTTCCTAGAATTTTTTTTCTGAATCACCAGAAAGACAATAAAGCAAACAAGCAAGTTTCTTCACAGTTGTACTGTTTCGAAATCAAATACACAAAATAGTAAGAAATGGAGATATCTGATTACACTCTGTTGCCTTCAGAGTATTTTGTATGTGCCTAAAGCAGGAAATAATAGATATGAGAGTGAATTCTGAAGCAAAAGACAATCATAAGTAAAAAATACTGGAGAGCAAGATAAGGAAAAACAGGACACAAAGATTGTATTGAAGTCATTCTAGTTACGCTTCTTTTGAGAAGTAGAATCCTAGAGCAGAATATAAAAACAGACAGCGCCGATAGACCTACTGATAACAGAAGACCTTTAGGGCCAAAGCGTTTGGAACTATGCATACCTGCTGTTCAGTCAGCTCTTGTATGTGTTCTTACAACTTTACTTAAATAAATGCCTACTACTCTGCATTCACAGGACAAAGGAAATTGGGACATATTTTTGCAATAAAAATGTAAAAGGCTTGTTACAGCTTTTTTACTGCCTTTTGTACGCATTGATGTTTATACTTCATTACTTTAATTTTTGTTTTTTACTACAGGTAGTGCCCTAAAGTTAAAGTGGTAAACTACAAGCTTTTAAAACAAGCAGATGTTTCTTATTGTGGAAAAAGACTACAGCTATGTTTTATGCCAAGAATAAATTTTAACACTTAATGGCTTTCACCAAAAAAGTCTTCTTTTTTTTTTTTTTGTTTTAGTAGATTGAAGCAGGTAGAAAAGACATGAATTATTTAATATCTGCAATCCGTTTAGGAGAATTGAAATCCTTTCCAGACTTGCTATTAGCATAGTCATTAGTGCATCAATAAGAGCATGAACAGGTCAAAATCATCCTTGTCTATTGACTTTACTGAAGTTCTGTAAGAAAATGTATTACCTATCCAAACAGTATTAAGAGCTTAACATTTTCAGTTTGTTTTCAAACTTCACACAAAATACAATAAATTGCTGTATCCTGAAAACATGATTTTTTTCCTATAAAAAATTCATTTTCTTCACAATTACTTTCTAGTTCTTAAATTTTAAAGCACATTATCTCACACCCTCTGGTGCCAAACATTTTCCATGCACAAAAAATCCCAGGACCTACTTTTCTTCGTCTTCATTAAAAGAGATTTTACTCCCTATAAAGATGAAAAATTGCCTGACCAAACTAAAACAAAACGAAGAAAAATGAAAAATAAAACTACATCTTTCCCTGATGTAAAAAAGCTATTTTTGCTTTTTAACAGTGGGAGGAAAAGAATATTTCTTTAAGTTTTCTCTCCACTTTTGACCTTTGTCCAACAACTTCCAGCCAAAAGACAGAAGAGAAACAAATGAAAGAAATGGGGGGAAATGAAGACAAAAACTTAAAAAGAAATTAGTCTTTTAGAATGACCTATTAAAAGGTGTGGGCTTTTAATTTAAAATATGAATAATTAATCTGAATTTTTCAGTGAGAAAACTTAGTTGAAGGCATTTTGTCAAACACGCAAGCAGGGAATATGCAAAGGGTGTGATTCCATTTTGTTACATTGCAAATACACTCTGACAATGTCCTTGGTTTATTTCATTTTGAAAGACTTGGTATAGAAACCTAGACTGAATCAGCAGGGTTGGTTACTTCACAAGTCCCACCTCCAATCCTATCAGATTTTGTTAAATCACCACAGAAAAAAAACCTACCATTTCCACTCTCAGTACTAGACTGCAAAATAAATTGCAATGTGAGAACTGTGCTTTATGCAGAAGATACATTTGACAAACAAGATCCATAACAAATTTAGTCCAGAGCATTTGTCTTTATTTTTTGCCTAACTATGCCTTTTATACCACCTTATGATCTGGTCACTAGCATCACACCTGAATTAATTTCTTCTGAATGTAAACAGTTCACATCCACGAGGAATAAATCTCCAGGGGTTCTGTTTATCAAAAAAAAAAAAGCTGTACCCATAGGTAAGGGGCATTCAAAAGTCTGCAAAGGGCCTTAGGATAAAAGTGTACTATGAAGGACTGTCAGGTACACCTAGGAAACGATTAGTACAGAAGGCCAGTAACTCAGCAAAAGCAGTATCACAATGAATCAATTTTCTTATTTCATATTGACCCTAAAATGACTTCTAAGCGCTGAACTCTATGCCAAGCAAGTGCCAGAAAAGCAAAGGGTTTCAGGTATCTAGGGACTTCAGTTTTGATCTAGTATATCACTGAAGTGGAAAAGGATCAGACAAAGTGGTATGAGCAGCAGTGTAAGAGACAGGAGAATGAACAATAGTCTAAGGGATATTTTCACATTCTTTAAAGCAATATATTGTGTAGACAAATACTAACACACACAAGTTTCTAGATATTGCAGATGTATTTATCACTCCAATAACTGGGAAAAAATAATAGAAACTTTAATCTTACTATCCCCATTAGGATGGCAATATTCACCTCTTGGTTGTTTCACCGATGTGTGTACAGTACATTATTTGTAGCTGTTTGCAGTTGTCTGTTTCTGAGGTACGAACACTCTGTAGTCATTGTGGAACAACCACAAAGTATTAGCCACCCCTCCATTTGGGCCTACTGTGAATCATCACAAGAGCTGGAAAAACAGAATCTTTAAAATCTATTTCTTCAACACGATTAAACAGTCCAAATAATAAAGAATGAAAATCATTACCATTTTAGCTAGCATTACTAGCAGTAATTTCTTATTTCACTCTTATTACATAGAAACAAGTAAAGATCTGCAAGACTAGCAAAGGCATAGCTGGTTGCAACTACATCTGATGGAACAACGGGAGAATCCTGATGCACGTAGCAAAGCCCTAACATTCATTGCAAGCCCAGACCTGGTTTGGTTTTTTGTTTCATGTCATGGCAACCATCCCAGTCATGGGAGGGCTTTAACTGCATCACAAACCCTGGATACTTCTACTGTCAGATTCTATTACTTTTGGCAATGCTGACAATATGACCTTTTCCTAAACCAGCCCTTAGCACATTTTTTTTTACTTGGATATTATGTTCTGGTAAGAAGGTTGTGTTTAACAGATGTTATTAAAAATATTAAATAATTAGGAAATTGTAAAACTGTTCACTGTTATTATAAACTTTTAAATTATTATTTATCTACTTCTAAAATCAATTTGACACTGGACAAACAAGATTTACTGAAAATATATATAATATATAACTCAGTTTTAGACAACTTTATTTTGTAGTTTGTAATATGCATAAGATCAAGTTTTGAAGTTAATATTATTAGGGGAAAACTTCTCAACTGGCACTTTTTTTTTATTTAGAGAAATTAGGATAATAAAACCAATGATTTTAAGTAAATTAGAAACTTTACTGTAGATACACAAATAATCTTACTTAGCAAAATCGATAAAAGCAGCATACAATCCCATTAGGAAGCCACAGAGATGAATTTTCTCCAACATTTTCTACTTCAGTTAACAGTCCTGTAACCCAGGGAAGAAAAACTGCCTTGACTAGTTTTCAAAAAAAACACTTCATTGACTTTTTTTCCCCCTCGTTATATCATTCAGCTGACTTAGAGTCTACAATTTTTCTTTTCATACAGTCCAGAATGAGTTTACAAGAGATTTACAATAACGATAAAGTGTTTTCTTCAAAACAGAAAGCTGAAGAGATCCAAATGATATACAGAAGTGAGAATCCATCAACCACTCTTCTTACTGTGTAAGGCAACATGGGCATGTACCAAAACACACAGGATTGTAACAACCATTTGGGACACTAAGCACATACCCTTCAGCGCTCATTCAAAAGCTAATATGAAGAAAAAAAACTACAACTTTTTTCCCTATACAACACTATAACAGCTTACTTTATCACAATAAAGTATGTAAATAATACAAAGATACACTTCATTTTTTTCAAGATTTTCTGTTTTCTAAGGACAGAAGAATACAGTGTAATAAGATTTGGATTTATAGTTAAAAAGTAATAATCTCTAATGTAACTACTCCTTGTGAGAGTAATCAATTTCTTTTGTTTTCTTTGCGTTGTACGTGTTGCATATATTCTAGTTTTTACTACGGGACTTGCATACATGACTGTAAAATGCATATATTTGTATTTAGAAAATATATCCATGTGACGCCCACTTTGTGCAAAATTTTTAGGAAAATAACATGGATATGCAGGATTTTATCACTAAAGATTGAAGTCACTTGTAAAAGCAGCTCATATCCTTTCAAAATTACCTAAATACTTTTTAACGTTCCATTTGTTTCGTACATTAGAAAGATCTGGCTATTAAGTTCAATAACTAAAACCAAAACATCGCATGATTCAAAAACAGTGTTCATGTAGTTAAATGTGTTCATTATTTTCCATAAATGCTGTCTTATTTTCATCATTTCTTCCCTGTGTCTGCCCCACCACCGCCACCTCAAACCATAGGCCTTATACTACTTATTTAATGCACAGTGGCTGATCTCTGAGGTGCTATTTATCTGCACTGCCAAGACACATGAGATAACTCATCCTTGAGCAGGTGTAAGCTTGTACTCAAACAGATTGAGTACATTGAACTTCCAATACATCTTAAGATACTGAGGTCTTTAATTTAGTGCATTCCATAGTCAGTGACAAACAGTAAAAACAGTACCCTAAAACCCAGTCTCTGCAATGCTGTAAATTTCATTTATTTTTTTAGAACAGATCCATTTTCAATTTGCAGCTCTGAGGAAGTTGAGGAAGCTCTGAGAATGTATAATAATCTTACAGAAAAGTGATTACTATTTATTCTTAAAACCTTCCTGCATTTTGATAAAGACTATTAAAAAACAAATCTTAATTTTTTAGAATTCCTCCAAAATTTCACCTGCATTCGTCAATAGATGCTGTCCTGTCTTGAAGTAGGATCTCAGTTTTGAGCCAAATAATTATAAAAAACACTGAAGACAAGACTGTAAATAAGGCCATCCCACAGAAAGTGGGACGCATGCCTCTGTCAAAAAGGCAGGACATTGCAGCGTGCTGAAATCTTCTGTCACCTTCTGTCGGTTTTATTTTAGATGTAAATTCAGATGGGAGTATTTCAAAGATGAAGTAAGAAAAGGAGATAGGAAGGAAGGAACAGGTCATAATTTGAACCTTACTGTTCATGCCTTCAGCTGTTCACAAGACAAAAATGAAATCTGGATTGTTTGGTGACATGGTGCTATTTTAATGGGAAAAGTAGTGCTGAATCTCTGTGATTAATGTACATGTCAGACTACACAAACAGAAAGATGAGGTTTTAAGAGAAGAAAAATATTCTAAACAAGCTTATACATCAACATATTTTACATTTATTACTGGAAGGACCCTTTTTATAACTTTGACTAATTAGTACTGACAGCAGCAGAGATGAACAAGGAGATTAAAGGCACCCCTTTGCGCTACATTTAAACCATGACAAGGCCAGAAATAGTATAAATTTAGGTGATACATGTAAAATGGGCTCCAATTTTATTCATGCAATTTACCTCGACAAATTTTTCCAATTTCCAATATTTAATTCAATTTCAAATGTTACAATTGCTTCATAGCATCAAGAAAATAAAAATAGTGATTATAAATTCAATCTATTATGGCGTTTACCTAAAGATTAAATGAAATGCAGAGGAACACTGTTAATCTACTACAAAAGTCAGAAAACTTTCAGTTGGACTACATATACTCTTAGGCGTTCATTAAATCTGCAAAAATTGAAAACACCTTTTCATTTGTGGTCAATTCAACCATAGTTGCTGTATTAAAGCTGAAAATAAGTCTTAATCCTAAGAGAATGAACTACCTGTGTTCAAAAAAGAAAGCAATGTTTCAACTGATTTCTGAAGCAAAATTTCAGTTCAAGTTTTTGGATTTTTTGCCTCAAAATAGGCAAAAAAGTTTCATGGTCCTTTCTGTATAAGGTAATAAAGTTGCATTTGCTAGTATTCTATTCACATATCAGTATTAGGACCCTAACTGCAATTTTGCATATCTGTCCAATTTCTGTTGCTAGAGAGCTGTATATATTGCACTCCCTGCATGCCATGGTATAAATTACTATCTGCATCTGAAGGACTGCAACTCCCATTAGCTGCCAGGAATAACAGTGATAAGGATTAGCATTGTGATTAGCTTAAAAAGTAACAGCATCACCAGTGAAGCTGTATTCTGTAAATATCTTTAGTGTTTATAGTCTGACATTGAGGTTATGGCTTGTTTCCTTAGTAAGAGCAGTAGGTATATAAAGTGTCTATACCGTTAGTAATTATTGCTAATTACTAAAATCCCTGATTTGGAAATTTTAAGCAAGGAACACAAATAACCGGACAATTAATCAGTGGTAGCAGTGCAATTATTGGTGCTGCTGCTTATCTTTTACAAGGAAACAAACTTTACACAGATATTTGAAAATGCCACGCACCAAAATACACTATTTTAATGGCAATATTTTCTTTGTTTCTTGAGCAGGAAACAGAAGTTCATACTCCCAAAATCTGTCCTTGTAATCACAGAAAATAATCAAAACTTCCCTATTCTCAGCTCTTTAAGTTTTTTTTAATCACCTGTAATATGAATGAATATGACTACTGTAATTCTTCAGAGTGTTTCCTCTCAGAAACAAACAAGTGTAATCAGATCAGTTCTGACAGTTTAGCTTTATTCTTCATAATAAATTCTTAAATGGAGTATCGTTCTGCACAAATAAATTTGAAACAGAAGTTATCAGCTGAAGGGAACACTACTCTGACATTATGACACCCAGGTGTTGTCTTGGCCATGGCAGCAGGTGACACACTGAAGTAAGCATTACCTCTATGCTGATATACCCAGAGAGACTTAAAGAAATAGCCTCGAGATATGGCTTTTGGACTGCAAATAAGCTGCCAGTTACAAAAGTCTTTTGGTGAAGTTATAGCTAGACATAGGACAACAGAGCAAAACAGGGGAAAAAAGCTAATGGTTTTCATTACTGGATTGCTGTACTTGTCTTCTGGACTGAAAAGTTACCTGATGCTAAGAGCCATGCTGCGTAATTTCCCTGGGGAAAGAGGAGGATTTGTCAATGAGTCTGACATTTCTTTTGTCCAGTTTTACTCATTCCAGAAAAAAAGATGAAAAGACATCCTATTTCCCTGAGGAAAAAGTAGCAGAATCGATTTCCCTTACTGGCATTTTTCAAACCTGCCTGTCTCCTTCTGCCTCACAAGTGGAATTACCAGTTGAAGTTGTTCAAAAACTGGTTATTGAGTTTTTGTGATGGCCAAAAAAGTATAAAAATAGCTAACAATAACAAAGTGTTAGTTCTTACACAAATAAAACACTTGAGAACTAAATTTTTGATCAAATTGATTAATCAATTTGACCCAAAATAATCATTTTGAAGAGATAAGAGTTGGAATCCATCGCTCGCTCAGGATAAAGGCTAAATACCATCTTTTTCAACATGGTATTTTTACTCCCCTAGATTCTCCCATTCTTTAGGGCGATTTCCTCTCAATATCTTCCTTTCCACTTCCTATCTGGAAGTGAGCAAGCCTTTATTCCCACTTTCTGAGCCAAAAGTATTTATTACATTTGGCCTTCCTTCAGACATACTTTTTTTTTGTCCACTGTAATCTTATTTTCTTTTTGGCTGAATTAACTACACACCTCATCTGCTCTGTTGACAGCTACATTTCTCCCTCTCTCCCTGCCTTCCAGCTCATCATCTCCCTTTGACCTGTGTTACCACAATCAGCAAATGCTCCAACCCTTGCACTTAAGAGTCTGTTCTCAGGGAAGTCTCTCTCTCCACCTGCCTTACTTTCTGCTCAGTCTTTCCTTCCTGTTCGGTGATTCTTCCTGTTTCTCTTATTACAATAAAAATGGACACATAATTTGATTAACTTAAGCTCATACATGAACATGAAGAAATTGATACAGCTGAGAACACCAATTCACAGCTGAGAACATCAATTCACAGCTCACAGTCCCAAAATCTCCTGGCTCAGAAGAGGGAATAAAGACTGAATACTCTCCAGCATGACTTTAATATCCCATCATATAGAAACACACAGACAAAGCTCTCCAGCTTTTCCCCACAAAAAAAAATTTAGTATTCAGCACTAAGAAATCTATGTGGATAGATAACCATCAGAAGACTGCTGCAGAAGAACCTCAGCAAAATCCTGCGCATGTGATACCTGAGTGTTTATTATTGGAGCACATCTTCTGATCTGAAAAATGTTTCACCACACTGGACTGATACTTATAACACAGTAAGAATAACACTTTTTCTATTTTGCTAGCTTGCTTTGATGACCTATTGATTTACTCAGCTGGTTTCCTGAAACATCTGGGGCACACAGATACGACACCAAACTATCTCATGGACACAGGATTAAAGCTGAAAATTTCAAACTGACATTTCATTCAGTGGGATCTGAAAATAATGTGTACGTTTCCTTTGACAAAGGTATCAGTGCAACCTAGCAAAACAAAGTTGCAATGATGAATCTCAACAGGACTTGAGAGCCCTCTCTGTGATTTTACCAGTCACTATCTGTGCCGAAATAAGGAGCTGGTTATAAAGGCAGAGTCTGTGTGTGATCTTGAACAACTACTTGTCACAGAACAGAAGAAAATGAGTGGTAAAGAGCTCGAGACCTTTATGCTCAGAGTATGCATAACTAATATAGAAAATACATATTCAGACTCACCAATGTTATCTAGTAGGTCAACAGAGACTATCGGCATCCTTTCAACATGAGTGGTCTTCAGGAAGGAGTAGCTACGGTGCACACATTCATATCAGCGTACCTTCAACAGTAAGTCAGGCAAAAGCTTATTCGTGAATAATTCCTAGACTTAACTAGGACTTGCTGTAGCAATACAATGAATGAGTTCTAACACATATAGTCATCTCATGTATCAGAACTAATCAATGTGTGAAATCTGCGTCAAGTGCTATGCTCCTAGTGCATTAAAATTGTATAATAAAATGTTAATCAAAGCTTCAGAAAAAATATTGAAGAACACATAACAGTACTAAATACAGACTGGGAAAACAGATAATATATGGAAAATAGCTCCTATCTAGTGGATTACAAAATACAACACAACTGCATCAGTACTCAAAAACGTGTTCAGCAGGAAACAGCATAAAGATACTTCTTCATTTAACCGAAATAAATCAGACACATGGCAAAATATTTTCTTTGAACCAGATAATGGTTTGTCTTGAACGGTTATCAGGCTTTTGAATCAGCACAAAGAGGTAGAGATGCTAACAAAATAGAATGGTGGTAACAACTAGATTGAAATTGACCTGTATGAAAAATCAGTTTGGGTTGCCAAGTAAAATCAAGGAAGTCTTTATATCCGTTTGAAAGGGGAAAAAAAATGTTTAAAAATCTAGAGACAAGCAGCATTCTGTTCAGGCAGAAAAGAAGTTTCAACCAAAGCTTAAATGTTTCTTTCAATCATTTTCAACAAAAAGTAGCTGAAGTTAATCTGAAAGTATAATTTTCATTAACTACTTTTTCCTGAAGAACTTTCCTTGAAGAAAAAAAAGTGTAATTCAACCCAAATCCAAAATATTTCCAATTATTCCTGTGTTCCAGATACTTTGTCCCTTCCAAAACAAGTTTTGACAGACTGACAAAAAAAATTTAAAATCACCATAATCATAAAAAAACTGATGTAAAAGGTTTCTTGTTAATCTCACTATAGATTTGTATTAAAACAATACTATAGAGAATATAATTACAAAATTAGTCATGAAAAAACCTCCTGTTTTTAAAAAAATAAATAAATAGTCTCAAAAAATGCTGAACTCCAAAATCAAAAGAGATTGGTAGGTGTATGACTTTCCAGAAGATAATTCTAGATCTGAAAGTTGCATTGAAGATTTTCAGGATTTTCAAAAATTTCAAGAAGGAATTATGTATTTTACTTTGAACATCAGATTTTGCCTATCTCTTCCACCACTTTTAACTTGCAGAAAAGAAGACTTAGAAGATGTATTTGTTACTCATGCATTAAGATATCAGTTAGTTCTACAGAAAGGTACTACGGTAATTTAATCAAGACCCAAGACACAATGAAAAATTAACACCAGAATGGTTTTGATTAGGGAAGGCAAACAACATCAATAACATTTTGTGAAACTTCTCATAGCTATTTAACAGCTAAAACCTAAATACTTTAGGAATATTTTTTCTAAAAAAGTGGCAAACTTTAAAACATGGAATGGAAAAGCAAATATTATAAGAGATGCAGGAGGAAGACTTTAGGTAACAGTTCATGTAATTGTGAAATTCACAGTATCCATAAAAAAAAAAAAAAAAAAAAAAAAACACACCAAGAAGATCAACATAAATTAAAATACTGCAGGTGATAACATTTCATTAGTGCTGAAATAGGCATGGGCTAAGCCCACCTACCGTTGAAAAAACTGGTATATTTAAAGTTGTGATGAATTCTAACTACAAGATACTCCAAAGATGCAGTGTCCGCATCTTTTAAAGTCACTGCTGTATATATTCAGCAGTTTATTAATCAGATTTAAGCCAAATTAATCAACACATAAGCTACTTCCCTGAACCCAAAAAAACCCAGCCATCTAACACCTACCAAGGACAGCATGTAGAAGAGACTCTGCAACTGAAACCTGTGTTATCTTTCAGACAATGCCTGACAGGCATTCTCCCAGCCTTACCAGCTTTCTCCTCTCCTCTCGAGTCTGACTGACGCTGCCAGACCTGTGCTTCAGCACTTTCCCTATGTTTTGTGCCGTGTTTGGCACTCCCAGTAATCAGGCCACACCATCACACAGAAGAACAGAAGCCCATATGCAGCCTTCCAGGAAGTTCTGTTTCCTCTGACAGAACTGTATGTTACAAATAGGTATCTTTCTCTCCAACTGTGTCTGAAAAGAAAAATGGGCACAGAGGCACTTGGACAGCATCTCCACTGTGGCAATTAAACAGCTGTGCACGACACATCTGAAACTAATGTTTTGACATTTTCTAACTGAAGACATTTTCAATATCCTGTAAAAAAAAAAAATATCTCAGCATTTCCATTTTACATCCCTATAACTGACATTCTGATATTTGGATCTAAGTACTAAACTATGAGTAAACAACACTACCAAATTTGTTATTACAGAAAAGAGTTTACTATAATTGTTCTTAAGATTCTGGTAAGACCAGGGCCTCCAGCACTGATTTAACAGACTATTTATATGCATTCTTTCTTTTCAAATTTAACTTGATAACTTAAGAACTTGCTTCTACTTTGAATAGTAACATTCTTGTAAGTTGTTCCCTCAAAGAACATTCATTTTCCCCTCCCTTTGTTCCTGTTTTCTTGCTGACACCACCACTATTTGTCAAGTATTAAACCACTGTAACTTGTGTGGTGAATGTATATTCTATTTTTACTGCAGATGATAAATGAAGTAGATTTACCCTGAAGAAGCAGATAATTTGTTGATACTCATAGTCAGTCACAATGTGAAATCAGATCAGTCTTGCCAGTCTTTAAAATCTTATCCATCCCTTATTGAAACTAGTGTTTGCATTAACATTTGCTCTAGCTTGGTTTGCCAAGTCATAGATTAAAAATCGCTCCTGGAAGCTGAATTATATTTCAGTGACTTTCCAACACTCTTAAAAAGATTGTTACTTGAACAAAAATCTCTTTTCTGTATTTTCGGAGAAGATAAACATGAGTAAAAGAAAGAAAATAAGCTCCTGTGATATTTATATAGAGAAATACATGTTTGGAGTCTCGGTGGTTTTTTAGCTTAAGTTGATTCTTAAGACATGCAGTGCTATATGAGGTTCTATTTAAAAGGGAAAAAAAAGATGTGTACAGAGTAATTTTTGTATTTGTTTTAACCTGCTATATTTCCCCTGCCCTTGACTGTAAGTACTACTATGTTTTTAGACATTCCTAATAGTAGAAAAACCTTCCACTGGCGATTTAAGCTGACTTTATAGTTGCTTTGTACTGCCATAGTGACGTCAGGATTTCAGTAATCTCTCAATGACAAAAGCATTTTGAATACCTGTAAGAAAAATCCAACCTCTATGACTGAAGAATATCATCTTGCAGCACTTCCTTTTTTTAAAGTTTAAGAATCAATGTGTTCAAAAAAAGATACAAAATTTAATTCTTTATAATTAGCAGAGAGCACTTGAGTATCCAGTAAAGCAATTAAGGATGGCTGTGACACACCTCCTTAAAATATTTCATAATGCTGAAAACTAGTCTATCTCCAGAGAAAAGCTGTGAGCTGTAGTTAAGGGAATGATGCTCAAATGAGTCTGGTAATGCCAAAATGTTTCTCGTGTCTCAAATATTGGTAATTTTGCCCTTACACAGCAGGCTGTCTGAGTCCATTGAGAAGTGGACCTGATGTGGACAACAGGAGGCTTCACTCTGTCTCTAGCTGGTTGGATGCAAAGGACATGCTGCTGATGTTAGAACATTTTCGTTGATATATTCAATTTTAAGCTATGTATATCTTGTATTTCAAGAGGTGAACCACACCTTGAAGCAAAATCCCATAAGATGAGGGTACAAAATTTTCTTCCCTTCTAGTGCAGTTTGAACACTTCTGAGACCGTATGTTTTAAAGCAGTGCCTCAGCCTATGAACTTCAAACCTTGCAAAATATCTCTGCCACTCAGAAATGGCCAGAGTGATCTCTCTTTTTGTTTACCAGGAACAGTTGCTCACAGTTTTAGAACCTGTGGGGAAAGCTTCAGCCTCCGGCATTTTTTAGCCACTGAGTTTTTGGTCAAGATGACCAAAAATTTCATGTTATAATCTTGCAGTAATTCTTAAACAAGAAAGAAAAAACCCTACTATTAGTTGGGATTATTCTGAATAAAATTGTAGATCCTTGGTTAAGACTACTAGCAATTTTAATTCTTGCATTCTGATGCTGCAAAGAATCTATCCACTACAACTCTCATCTTTCTACCATGGCATCCCCAAGAGGACAGTTAATCTGCATCTTTTCAGCACAAGGAAAAATTATAAATAATTCCAGTACTAGAACAGGTCTACTCGATCGCTACTTGCCCTCAATGTACATCTGTCTACATAAAGCACCAATATCCTTTTCTCTAATTTCACTGTGCTACAATATGTCCTTTAATTCTTACGGAATGAATGATTGCTTTATAATCTTTTAAATCACAGAGCTTTGTAGTGAGGACCTTACAGCAACATTATTACAAACAGGTCAGGCAGTAATTGCTTCCCTGTGATTAATTTAATATAAATGGAGTCATTTGACTTTTATTCAGAAACTGTAATCACAGGGAAAAGTCAATATTTTCTCTACTCCCTCATCATTATCACCACCCATCAGAGCTTGAATCTTAACATGTCTCAAATTAACCCCTCCATCCAGTCGTATGAATAGATTCAAGAGCAGGTGCTTAAAACCATGAAATAATAAGAACTAGGCTGAAAAAATAACTAAAAAACACGTGACTATTAGGGAACAATCTTGAATTTGCAGATGCTGAGAACTGGCAGGAGATAAAAAGGCCTCTTGAAAGTTATTAACTTTGCTCTTAAAAAATGCATCAGAAGTACCACAGTTTTAATAATGAAGTTACTACAATCTCTGAATCATCAAAATAGAGAATATAAAGTTTTGGAAAGCTCTGTGCAAAGGTAGCTTTGAAACTCTGTGCTTACTCCACAGCCCAGTATGATCAGCATTAGATAAAGACCCAGTGCCTTGCTGTTGTACATCAGCACCTCTCAGGCACAGGAATTACGGTTTTAATCAAGTGTTTTTTCCTAACACCTCCAATTTGACCAACATATCTCCTCCCAAATAGTAAATATCAAATGCATCTGCACTTCCATTAAGTTTTGAGATCAGTGGGGCAATGTGCACTGAAATACTAAAAAAAAATAAATTACATTACTATCACCCAGCAACGTCTCTGGACCACAATCACAAATATATCATTTAGCACATACAGTTCATTAATTGTAAATGTTTGGCAGAGAGCTGCATTCTACCTCTAACAGAATGTACCTAGCCCCTGCCTACAACTGCAGTTCTAAAACCTGAATCACAGATATGGTACTTGGTCCTGCATTTTTATTCCAGGAAAAAAAAGTCCTCCTGAAATCAATGGAGTTTTGTCTGATTAAAAAGACCAAATAAATACATTGGGCAGAATATGGGAATGCAACTGGTACTGTCAACTGAAAACAGTGGTGAGAGAGAAATACGTATTATTTCTTTTCCTGTAATAGGTACCAGAGTCGGAATGATAAAATACTCCTTGCTTCTTTCCAAAAGATTACGAAAAGCATCTGCAGCTTGCCTTTTCCACATAGCTAGCTGTTGCATTACACGCATGTTTCAACCATTCAATGGAAAAAGACAAGTTGTCCGATTTTTACTATTTACATACAGATAGATATTTTACATCCAGCTAGCTAAGAAAAGTACAGGAAATCACCTCTGTAATGCCTGTGATCAAACTCCATTTCCAAATTCAACAACCTGGTTCAGATTTTCTTTTTACTGCTAGCTGTTCCCTCAAAAGTCTCTCTTTCATACTTCAATACTTTCCAGTTGCTCAGGCAGATCTATTTTGGTTCAGAATGTATAAAACAACACAGCTTTGCTAAAGCAATCTGGGTCTTGGTCAAAGAACAAGTTACAGGATGTATTATTACTTCCTGCTAGGTACAGGTTCAAGAGCGCAGTTTCAAAACTAATTCCATTTTTCTGAATTTAAATACTTGTGATCATGTACAGAAGGCAAAATGCATTATTACATATATTGTTTGTCATGTTTCAAGTTGTCACCTTGCTCCAGGACAAGTCAGTCATATATTCAAACAACTCAGATAACAGTAAATAGATGCTTGGCATCTGCCAGGATCAGTTGCAAAGCATAAAAACGGCATGGAACAGAAATGACTGTGCCTTCTTTAAATGCCTTATCAATACTAACGAAATACTCTGTGTGGAACCGCTGAGGTTGGTTTCCACTGTGTGTGCCCTGCTCTTTCCTAACTTCTCTAAGGTACTGGAACTCTGGAATTAATGTTTTAACCTACTAAGAAAACTATAATTAAAAATAGCAGTAAACTATGTAATCTACCTAGGTAATGGGATAAAGATGAAAACCAAAGTCCACATCCTTTAACTTTTGACACTATTCAAACTTTATTATTTGTGTATTATACACAAAACTCCAAACTATCATCAGGGTTAAAATGACTGTGTTCAAACTCTGAAACCATAGATATTTTAACAGTTTGTACTTCCTGCTCTCTCTGACGCTACAGAGGACCATGATTAGTGCTGGTATTGTTATTACTTAATTTTTATGTGAACATAATTCAAATAGAGGTCCAGCTTTGCACAGTGCTAAACCAGAAACTTAGTAACTCATACTATACCTTCATTAATAAAAGTCCCTTCTTTCACGAGTCAATAAAATGAGAAAAAACTATGACAAATATGCACATGACATTTTATTTCCTAACATAAATCAGTGAGAAAACTCTCTCATTTACAGCTTGTCAGAAAGCAACATTGTAACAAGTAGATGTGATGTCAAATCCACATATAAGCTAACCTTTTCTGTCACTCAAAAAATGTCGTTTACTATTGGATGTGATGCCATATCCAGGAGTATAACCAGTTTGACTGATAGCTCTGGATGTGAAATATGAAGAGAAACATTTCAAATAGATCTTAGTCCACCATTGTAATTCTCATATATTGATGCAAAAAGGAAAGAATCCAAATAATTCAGTAATAATACTAGAATATAAAGTCCTAGTGAAAAACAATTCCAGATTTGCTTTCTTCGTTCATAAACCCAGAACCACCACAAAGGTGGGTGCATTTGTTCCACCGACTGTGTTTCCTGAATTTACATAAAGTAAGAACTCACTGAAAAAAATACCTTCAACCTCTGTTGGGCAATTAGCATTTTAAGACAGACCCAAAAATATGGCTCTAGATAGTATTTAAGCTTGAAGCAGCAACCTTATCAGTGGTTACTATCATAGATTTAACGCGACTCGTTTTTATTCATATCTGAGCCTCTTGTGGGAGATTGTATTTTATTTAAGCATGAATTTCCAATGAGGTATTGTGATCATGTAATACAAAAATCAATTCTTCCACGCTTAGCTAGCATGAATTGATACAGCTCCACTGAAGCAAATCAGCATAAGCAAATGGAAACCAGGAGAGGATCTGTTTCAAAATATATGATTCTGCTTTTCTTCCTCAAGCTAGAATTCCTGCTGGGGGAGAGGAAGCAGTTTTATACCCTTAGCAGAAAAGTTAAGATGAAGGGAACAAGACACTGCATGAATGTAGTGATGCCCTGTATTTACAGCTAGTAAGCAGCTCTCATGTTGTACACATTCATCCTTATGCACTAAAATTGCATGCCTGTTCACAGAGTACGCACTTTGCCTTTTACTTGCAATTAAGTGAATATTCTTTGCCACTAAAATCCAGATTGCTTTCTGATAGATAGTTCACTTCATAGCATCAGTTTTCCCAGAGTGACAGCACCAGCACGTTCAGTGCATACAATAACTACTGGAGGCATTACCGGATTAGAATGTATTGCTTCTGTATCAGATTTACTGTCCCAGGATCAGGAACACAAGCTCCATTTCTGTGATTGCCTAATAGTACACTGTCCAGTTGGTTTGGTTCTGTTATGCAGAAGTATGTCAGCTTTCAGTTCAGTTATGGATGAGTTGGATAAATTCTATAATATAGTTCTAGGATTAGAAAATGTCAGGAGTGAGTGGTACAGATATATTTAAGATTGCACAGTAAAGATTATACTAATGGTAATTCAACGGTGTTCAGATTTGCTGCTTTACTGCACACTCTTCAAAAAGGCTTCTCTCACCTAGTCATGTCATCTGCCTACACACGCACACAGAGCTTAAGGTCCCATACAATCCCCCTTTCATTGCTCCAGCTATCATTTTTTCCTGGCTTCTTGACAGACCAAAACTCTGAAATGCACACTATTTAATTTTTTTATGTCAATATTAAACATGGCATAACGCAGACTGAAGATAAAATATACATCTTTGTTCCAAATCTCATTTACATTTAGATGCTAAATAAAATATTTTTAGCTTAGAAAATGAAACATTTGACCCTGGAGATGGACCTAGCTGTCCCCCAACCTATTCACTGTCTCCCAACACACTTCTGCTAGGGTACAGCAAGACTGAGAGAGAGAAGGAATAGTAAGATGCTACAGTAAGTATTAGCTATCAGCAACCTAAAAAAAAAGATGCATTGTTATGCCTGAAGACTGTCAAGACTGAAAGACTTGATTGTTATGAATATATATTAAAAAATACAGCAGAGATATTAATTATTTGGACATTTTCAGGAAAAAACAACTTGAAATTCATCTTATAAGCCATCTATCATACATATTAACAAAGAGAAATTTGGAACTAATCTGAAAATTTTGCATTTTTGCTTTAAGAGTCCTTTTCACATCTAATGTTTATAATAAGAAAGCCACTAATAAGCTCTTTTTCGCTTAATCATTCAGAACAGAAGGAAGTATTTGCAGCAGAACATATTCAGTGTCTTTTGTGGTTAAGAACATCCATTTTAATAACTTTTTTCCTATGAATTTTTTATGCATATACTGTAACAAAACATACTTCCTTTTATTAAATTTCTGTTACACAAAATCTTCTGGGAGAAAACCAGTAAGACTGAGTGGAATTAATACATACCTCACTGCATTTCTGCTTCTTTGGGCAGAACATAAAGCTGCAACCCAGCCCCAAGATATCCCTTGGGGAAGGATACATCAGGCATCGCTCCTTTTAGATAGATAGATAGATAGATACACAGCCACCCAGAATGTTGTACCACAAAATGAAAATACTTCAGATTATTATTACAATAGAAATTTTACTTGCACAGATCCACTGGTGAAACGCCAGCACCAACATCCTCTGTCTGAGGCAACGTGACACAACCTTTTTTTATTTCTTGTACTCTCAGTCACAAAGACATAAAAGATTTGAAACAAATGGCCTATTTCTGGAAAAGTATGTTCCTAAATATTACCCCCACCAGATCCCATTAAATTCTCAAAATCCACAGCTAACAACAGATTTTAAAAACATACAGCAACGTTGTAACTTCCGTCCCACTTCCAGAAATACAGTAGAGAAAGGTAAAATACAGACTTGTAAGGAGAAATTACTGAAAATTACACAGTAACATCTCAGACGCATGCAATATATTAAACATTGAGAAGGTCCATGAGCATGATTACAAAGCTGCAATAACCTGACTATACCAGTCTGGTCAGTCCATTAGATTACAGATGTGTGTAACTCCATTGCCAAAATGTACAATTGTAAATCAACCATTAATTAACGGATCACATAACTTTAACAAGATTAGAAAGATATTTAATCC